>NC_136922.1:65778610-66378610 GCF_949752795.1 Hyperoodon ampullatus
GAAGAAATCTTCTCTACCATTTGCCTTGGACTGAGAATGCTTCCATTCCTTTCATTTACCGTACAGTGATTTCCATATGAGTCTTTCTGTTTATTTCTTGAGAAATCCAGTTTTAGACCACTGGTTTATTCTACCAATAACTTTCCCTAAAGCGGATCTGTAACTCTTGCTTGTGGCAGTTGTGTGTCCTACTCACAGGAATGCTGTTTGGCCAGGCTTCTCTCCCTTTGGACCACGTCCAAGAGAATATTGGCTTTAGAATATTGGCTTAGGGAATATTAGTGTTAGCATTTTACTTCTGAGTGTTTCTTGCTGATCTTATATCACTCTGACATTGCCTTATGCCAATTTTATATTCAGACAAGATCCATTCCATCCCTCCGCACCCCTTTCTCCTTTTTCATCACCACCTTATCTCCCCAGCTTCTGAGTATCTTCTGAACACTTGCTCATCAGGCTAGTATTGATCCTTCAGGAGCAAAGGTAAAGTCTTCTAAAAAGAGTCATGTTGATCTTTCCGGAGGCTCAGAGCAGACTAAATCAAAGACTAGGTTTTGTCAGAAATCCAAGAGGGTAAGACTGAAAACACATAGCGGGGACACTTTCTATTTTTCTGTTAAAACAGAGCTTTCTTTGTGGGCTGTCCCTCTTAGGAGACAGTGACACTGAGTAAGGAAGAATCCTAGGGCAGAAATGCACCTCAACCTATTGTAGAGGTTCTCTTGGTGTTCATCCAACAAACTGGTACCTAGTTCACCATTCACTATGGGGCTCAGGCCCTACCAGGACATTACCAGGAGAGCAGTAAGAGAAGCTTCCAACGCACACCTGAGACATAAAGAAAATGATAAGACCAGAGTTATCATTTGCTCTGGGTTGAGCCTCAAAAGACTTTTCACGAAACCCTCCCCTTTGTCTTATGGACAGTGTCTTCACATACAATATCAGGATGGATATGAGAACATTCCTTCTTGACCTTCTGGTCAGACTGATCTGTGATGTGTGACAGTGGAACCTGGCTGTCTGACATGTGACAGAAATCCCACTATTCAGTGGGGTCATTGGCTGGAGTAAATCCTAGAAGCTTTGGGCTAGCAGGTCTGGAAAAATATGAATGTTCTCAGAAATATTCTCCAATTGTTTAGATGGTCAGTTCAGCAAACCAAGAGGAGATTACTTTCTTTACGTTGTGGAGTGAAGATTGTTTCCTTGGTGAACAAGACAGTACTGTCCTGCTGATTCTATCCAGCACATGAGTAACTTTGGCCTGTGGGCTGGTAGCCTCCAATGCCTAGTCAAATTTTGAAGCTTATGATCAGCCCAGGCATGGAGGCCCCAACCTAGGACTTATAACATCTCAACCCTAGGAAGCATGGATTGAACAGCTGTGCATGTCTCACAGATGACTGTAAAGTAATGAAGGGGCAAACATTTTCATTTGTAGGAGTGTTGTCCTTTGAAGAGAATGTATTCAGAAGCTTTATATTTATTACTTTAATACTTCCACTATAGCAAATAATTTGGAAATTTTCACTTGGCACTTAGCATAATCATATGGGGAGGTTATTGGATGAAGAAAGATGATATTAAAAAACTATCATCTTTGTTGTCTTTCCATTTCTGCATTGTAGTAGTCGTTGGATAAATGAAAACATGATTTGGACCAAGACAGTTACTCTAGAAAAGGGCAAAAATATAAACCCTAGAGTAACATGGTCAATAAAGAGTCATCTACAAGTCAAATTAGGGTACATAAGATATCATTATAAGGACAAACTTTATACATTTAAAAACTTCTAAGCCCCAATAATTGATTCATGTTATATCACACAGTGTTTGACGTGGCGAAATTAAAAGGTAATCAAGAATTTGGTGAGATCCTTAGTGTTCCTTGTTAGACGATAGTCATATGTACTATGTAAGAATCTATACAGTGGGGAACTATTGGTGGATTCAAGAGTGGTTGATCCTCTTTTCCTCTAGGTTTGGAAATCTCGTGGGATGGAGACAGTTTTGTAGAAGTCATGGCTGCACCCCATCTCAAGGGCAAACTCTGTGGTCTTTGTGGCAACTACAATGGACATAAGCGTGATGACTTAATTGGTGGAGATGGAAACTTCAAGTTTGATGTGGATGACTTTGCCGAGTCCTGGAGGGTAGAGTCCAATGAGTTCTGCAACAGACCCCAGAGAAAACCAGTGCCTGAACTGTGTCAAGGGACAGTGAAGGTAAAGCTTCGAGCCCATCGGGAATGCCAGAAACTCAAATCCTGGGAGTTTCAGACCTGCCACTCAACTGTAGACTATGCTACTTTCTACCGGTAAGTACAGTGCTTTGGGGAATAGGCTTGGGTTACAGACCAAGGGTAGACTTGACCATGGAACAGAGGGTATCAAATCCCTTGGTGTACAAAACAAGGGCCCCCAAAGTGCAGTGTAAACACCTCTGCTTCTTTCTTCTCTTGAGACTGATCTCATCTTGACTCAGCCCCACATTATGTCCCAAATTAGGAAATTGAAGGGCATATTTCAGAGCTGTCTCCTTTAAGTGATTCTGTTTTTGTGTCTGCAGTTTCACTGGAAAGCTAGTGACACGCTAGGATTTTTCCAGGTGTAGCTTGACTCTTAAGATTGAAGAGTGCTTCCCAAAATCTGGCCTAAAATGCAGTGGTATAGGGCAGAGGTAGGAATCTCAAATCACTCTGGCTGCCTTTGGGTATTTGAGTGAGCTTGGTTATTCTAGGTCTGAGGAAGGGTTCATCAGGTCTTTCTCATCGTCTCGCCCAGAACACATCTGCACATGGAAAACAAGGTGGTGAAGTGAGGATTCCTTGGACTTTAGCCAACTATGAGACTTTGTGTCCAGGGTCAGAGGAGAGTAGAAACAGGGCTTGAGGATGGAGGAAGGAAAGACTCTCATTAAGACCATGGATTCCATTTGTATTAAGCAAACCATTTTAATCATTGTATTAAACGAACAATACCTATTCATTGAAGTTACCTGTTTTGTGAATATAAAGGCAACACCTACTTTTACATAAAATTAGCCATTATAATGTGCTAAAGATTTAAAAAATTCCCTATTTCATAACCCTGAGCTAAACATTGCTTTCAATTCGGCAAACATGTCTATACATTTCTGTATGCAAACTTGTATATATAGTGCAACATTTATATTATGTATCGATGATATATGGAAAAAAAAAGACCATGGGTTCCATAAACTTTTCTAATTCTGATTAACCTCCTTCCATACAAAGCAACTGGTTACAAAGGAGAACTGGCTTTGACTTCTGTGCTACAAGCTTGCATTTGTGAGTTGATGAGTTTGGCCTGGTTGTACTTCCATTTACTACACAATTCCATGAGGTTCAAGAGTTAAGACTGTATATAACTTTAACCACCGTGGATGTGGGAGGAAACATGAGATGAACACAGTCCAAAAAGGCCTTGTTTAAGTGATTTGCCTGTGCCTCTTAAAATGAGAAAGCTCCTGTGGTCTGAAGCCACAGAGAAGTTATTTTTACCCTTTAACTGCCACCAGTTTATTTCTCCTAGTTCTCGTTAAATGTGATCTTTTTTATTTATTTGATCTTTGGATATAAAAGATAAAGTTCTATAAAGTCAACTCAAAGTAGGGTGGAAAAAGGACTGTCCCTGTCATC
Source organism: Hyperoodon ampullatus (assembly GCF_949752795.1). Lineage (NCBI taxonomy): Eukaryota > Metazoa > Chordata > Mammalia > Artiodactyla > Ziphiidae > Hyperoodon > Hyperoodon ampullatus. The sequence continues at coordinate 65,782,275 of NC_136922.1, forward strand.
ACAAATCCCTGAACATGGCTGCATCTGCCAAACCATTTGGCTCCAACTCATGTGTTTAGTTCCTTCAAGGCATTTTCCGGTTGTAATTTGAATTCACTGGGTTCCCTTCTTTATCTTCCCTATACCACCCCCTAGATTGACCTCACCCTTGTCTATTGAAATCAAAAGATCTTAATGCACTCTGGAGTGAATTAAGCACCTGGACAGACATACCAGGCTTCATTTGGAATCTAAATACCCATCACTTGAAAGTCTGATGGGAAGCAATAGAGCACAGCAATTAAGAAATTTGTGGTCTCCCAGAGCTAAAAATCCAGTCCAGCTTTACAACCTTGAACAGTTATTTAAGCTCGCTAGACCTTAGTTTGCTTATCTGGGAAGTGGGGATAATAACGAGCCTTCCTTGAAGAGCTGTCGTTCAGATTCAGTGAGACTGTGAACATAGATGCATGTGCTCAACCCAGTGCCCCCGAGCAATGTGCTCCATAACTGTTGGCTGCTATTGTAGCTTCTACCATTAATTAAATGATTAACAAGGGTAAGCCTTCTTTTGGAAGCTCCCTTACCCCAGTTGTGGATTTGAATTGGACCCTTCTCTGTCTGAAATAGAATAGAAAGGCTGTACTTCTCCCAGGACCCTAGCAGCCTACACCTTTGGTTTTCATCCCATTTCAAAGGAACGTGTTGAAAGCAAAAATTGGAGAGCAGGCCTGCAGAGATTCTTCCCTTTTTGCAAGTTTCGATTTCTTTGCTCTTTGGTGATTTATTTTGTATTATGATCCCTGGACTGCTAGCAGGAATATGATGAGCACCTTGGCAGAAGTCGTGAGAAACGACTTTGACATGAACAGAGAGAACCGAAATTGTTAGGTGGCCAGACAGATGCTAACCTTCTGCTGTTGAAAGTTGCTACAGCGGCACAGTTGGGGGGCGGCGGGGGAGTCACTGTGTAAGGGGCTGGATGCCCGAGTTTGGGGAGCTTATGAGAAGGCTCTTGGGATCTTTGTGCACTGAGGTTTGAAGGATGGAGTATGGTGGGAGGTGAGCTTGTGTTCTGCTGTGTGCGATGTAGGGACAGAGCACCCTTCCAGGCCAGCCACTCCCTGGAAGAGGCAGGGGAGCTCAGGAGGGCAGAGCTGGACAATCCTGACTGTCACGCACTTTGCTGATAATCTCATTCCCCAACCGAGAGGTTCACCTTCATGCACTTTCAAGTGAGGGTGGCCAGTATTGGGTAGATCCTGGATTTCTTTCTTTCCTCCAAGCACGGATGTGGCAGGAGAGAGAAAAGAAACAAGGTCAATGTGGAAAGGGAGTTCTGTTCTCAGGGGATCTCCAGCAAGGGACAAACCTTAGGGAGCCTTTAGGAAGCAACGGACAGAGAATGCATCGGGCGATGCCAAGCCGGACGTAACCTCAACCCCGCCACTTTCTAGCTGTGTGGCCCTGGTAGCTTGCTGGGTTTCAGATTCTTTGCCTTTAGAATAGGTACGACAGCAACTACCTGGTGGGATTGCTACTCCAAGGACTGAGGTCAACAGTGGTGGTGCCACGTTGGCCCGTGATAGACAGGCCATCCTGGCACAGTGTACTGTTGTCCTGTGTCCCTTCCTCTCTATGGAGAATCTGGCCCCCACCCATCCCTGGCCACTTACCTTTCTGATTGTCGAGGTCTTCTCCTGTGCTCATCGTGGAGAACAGATTAGACAGAGTCTCACTGATGAATCTACGGAACGATTTATAAATGAACCGTTTCTCTTTCGTGACCTTGAATGAAATACAGTAAGTGAAGATTGCATTGCAAGCCTTTAAAAAAATTGTTCTTTTTGTCTTATAAGAATAATATATGTTCATTGTATGACAATTAAGTAACATTAAAAAGAATAAAGGAGAAAATAGCCATCACATCACATTCCACACATGTAAAATTTTGCCTGTATATTTTATGTCATTGGCGGAATTTCTAAAATGATGCTTAAAACATAGTCATGACCTGTGTTTTAAGGGCTGTGATCTTTTTTATGACTCAATATAGGACTAAAGGGATTTGCCTTGATATCATGGAAAGTCATATATATAAATTGTATATGAATTTGATTCCTTTCATTTTCCCCTTATCCTTCAAAGAAGTATCTTTACTTTCCTTTAGGACAAAGAATAAAGTTGCGTAATATACAAATGCCACCCTCCAAGTACCATTGTGTTTGTAACTTAGAAAAGGGAGAGGATAAAGGAGGTATTTCTCTCAGGAAATGTTACCCCTTTTGGGTTTCCTTAATCATATGAGAAGTTCCAGAGGGAAAATTCTATTATAAATATGAGATAGCTCTTCTTATAAGATCAAAGTAATAATTCTAATTTCTCTGAATTAGAGTTTACTTTTGAGATGTCTAGGACGTAGAACTCTTATTTTATTTTGGTCTTTTACCCAGTTCAGAATTTTTAATAGTAGACTGTCCATTGTCTAAAAACTTGAAAAACTTTGTAAATGAATAAGAAATGACTACATATTAGCCAAGACTTTCTTTTTCTCTTTTGGGAAACTTTAAGATTTGCTCATTTTTTCTTCGCACATCAGTTCTACCCATCATGACCTCGTTTGCTATAAAAATTAAAGGCTTTGTGATCAGCATATTGGCTTCATTAACTCACTGAATATGTTTGGATGCAAAATAATTTAATTATGAATCACATAAATATTTTAACTGGCTATGTTGATAATGTGTCTTAAGTCCTAGAGTTGCTAATTGACTTGTCCTCAAATTAGATAATCCCCTTTGCAAATCTGCATTGGCCGCTGCTGGTGTGTCACGGAGACATTTCTGGTAGCAAGGGAGGTAGTTAGTATACCGTGGAAACATGAATGTGAAATCATTTCAATTATACTTGGATTCACACATAGGCCTCCCTGAGGAGGAGATGTCGTCTTTGGGTCTCTTTTCTCATTTCTTTGTTTTCACCTCCCTCCCCCAGCCTCATGCTGCCTTCTCCATCTGTGTCTTGGCTGCCAACTGGGAAATCCAGGAGGAATAAGCAGCCCCCCACCCCATAGGCTCCCTGGCGGTCCTCAGCAGCCAGTATCGAATCCACTCCCCACCTTGAATTCGGGCAGGCTGACGAGACCAGTCTTGACAGCCCCCAGGGGCCACAAGGAAGCCAGGAGATAGGCTGAGCTATGTGGGTCACACTGGGGAGAGAGAAGACCACCTATACCTTGGGCTGGTGTATGAAACACTAGCAAACTCAGACCTGAATCTTGGATGAAGTAGTTGCAAGTGAGTGTAACCTGCTAGCAAAGCGGGCCTCTCCAGTCAAGGCAGTCCCACATTTCAGAGAAGCCAGGAAGATTAATGTGAACTGCAGCAAAGCCCAGGCCTTTACAGACCACCGTCGTCTGAGGACTGTTTTCCTCTCCCCACTCCCCTTCATGCAGTATAATTCACCGGAGCAAAAACTCTGTTCACTTGTTCGGTTTGGGTAAGTGTCTGGGGATTCCCAGTCTAGGAAATGTTCTTTTCTTTCCATGCAGTGTTTTTTACAGCTGTAAGGAATTGAAGGAAGGCCAGGGGATTCACAGATGTGTCCTTCCCGCTGAGGTCCTGGGAGGTAGGTGGTGGGAGGCTGTGCAGGAGAACGCTGGAACTCCGACAGCACAACGGTGTCAGAGATGCTGGCGCCTGGGGACTGCCAGTGGCTTCCTTCCAAGGGAAGATCACAGCCTTTGTGGATGACCCACTTTGTGTTTTCCTATAAAGGAAACTCATCATTTATTATAAGGCAAGAGGAGAGATGCAGGCAAGGGTACAGACTTTATGTGTGTGTGTGTGTCTGTTTGTAGGAGAAAATCATATAAAGCTAACTGCTGTTCTATAATTAAAGTCAAGCCAATCTTCCCTTGCTTCAAAGGAGAACGTGCTTGGAACATTTCTGTTTACAGCTTTTAATGATTTGCCTCAAATTGCCATTAGAACTAGGGTCCTAAATCAAATGAGATGTTCATTTTAAAGTGTGATGTTCTAAACCTGCCTTTTTATTTTTCCTTTGGCAAACTTAGCTTTTAGGATGAGCAGCCACTCTGAATATGTAATAAAGGTGACACCAGGTGGCAGTAGACACCTCAGTTGTACCACCGATCACACTTCATCCCTTACAAGTCCAACCTTAAAGTTCAAAATGTTTTCCCTACTCAGTAGCTCTCTCTCTCTCTTTCTCTCTCTTTTAACTTATGCCCTAGGCTACTCCTTCACTGTATCTAAATATACAATGCACATTTCTGCCTCTGGGTCCATGTCTTTCCTCTGCCTGAGATGCCTTCATTTTCTACATTGATTTAAGCTGAAGGCACAGCTCAAGTTTCATCCCAGGCCTCTGTAAATGTTTTTTCTTTGGTTTCTTAGAGATGCTGATTGTGTTTGTCCTTATTTAGTGCATATACTGTATTGCACTGCTGTCGTCTCTCGCCCGCATTGGATTTTAGGTTCACTCAGGAATGGAAAATGTCTTTTCTACCCTTTTGTATTTCACCCAGCATCACCCCTGGAAGGTCTGCTTTGGGGAAAGGTTTCTTAGCTCCCTTCTTAGCCTTTCTGTCATCTTCATCCTCTCTGATCACCTTGTGACTTCTACCCCCAATGCCAAGTCCATCTTAGATCTTTATCCCCATGCTCGTTATACACTTAAAGTCAGAATGTGCACACATTTCTGTCTTTTCAGGGAATAGACTAGTCAGAGCAAGTGGAGCCTCTGGTCCACCTTTGATGCTGCAAGAGCTATCAGCTCTTCTTATGCATGAGTCTACTACTGTGACTGCCAGGGGCAGGCCTCTGAATCTCAGAATCCACCTCTGCCTGTTAACAATTCTCTTGTAAGCCACTTGGACCTCCTGGATCCTCTTCTATACCCTCTATCTATAGATGGCTAGTGTTTGGCCTTGCCATATTTTGTGTGTGGTATTTGGATCTACAGATATTTCTGCATTGGCCTCTTCCACCATCCTGTCCCATGGAGTCGTGGACTGGCACTGACTCTTCCTGGTCACAATGTGTGACACTGTTCATGGGGTATTTCCCCTCAAGGAAGTTCACCTGAGCTTTTGGTGTCCAGAGTTTTTATTGGGACTCGATCTCCTGCTGCCTGCTGCCTGCATGGCTGACCTTCTGTAGCCCCTCCCAGAGGTCATGCTAATGCCTTTAGTCTCCAGCTCCTCTGGAGGTTGGAGCTGTTATCAGGTGGCCCAAAGCCCCCATCATAAAGCACACTGTTAGAGTGTCTCCTGGCCAAAGCACCCAGGCAAAAAAGGACAATCCTGTCAAGCAGTGCATTCCAGGGGCCTAGAGATCACTCCCCAGGCGCTAAAGGCCAAGGCCAGACTCTCTTTGGGCCAGCTTAATTCTTTACTACACAGCCTGCCTGGCTCAAGGTTAAATGTAATTTCAGTTTGATTTTAATTTTAGCTTTGAGTTTATTTTCAGCATAAACTTCCTGGAATCCTGCAGTGTTTCTCCTCAGAAAATTATATTTTGGATTGTAATTAGATGGGGCTTTTGAACACAGATTTGAATGAGTGTCACTGTAGCAGGTAAAACACTAATTATTTTGTAGCATCTCTCTTGGCTGCTTAGGGGACTTAGATTACTCCTTAGTAAGCAGGAGACTGTCTGGTGTAGCTTTATTATATTTTCGTTATCGATGGGTATAAAGCCCTTTCTATCCATGAGAGTGACAGGGGTGGTGACTGACATGAGGAATGTTTTCCTCATGTCATTGTTGAGCTAACTGGGACACTGAGAGGCGAGGGGACTCATTCCAAGCCCCCCGTGGAGCCTGAGCAGCCAGCCTGACAGGACACCTGGTCTCAGGTGTTTGTCAGAGAACTTGGCAAGAGCTGCTAGGGCTGCTCTCAGAGTCCACCACTGTCCACTCAGGTTTTTAAATATCCTGCTTTTGCCATGAGCTTTTGGAGGAGGATTTCATTAATTACTTAATTCACTCCTTTTACAACTTTTGAGTGTGCACCTGCTGTGTGCCAGGTACTGCCGTAGGTGTGGAGATCTGGGACTGAACAAGAGAGACAAAAGTTCTTCCTTCAGACAGCTCACAGTCTAGTGTGGACAGATGGCGATAAATAAGAAACAAGGTCATTGCCAATTGTGAGAAGAGGAATGGGGGAAATAGTGTGATATGATAGGGTGGGCTGGGGGTGGCCAACTTGGAATAAGGTAGACAGGAAGAGCTTTCTGGAGGTGTGCTTCTTTGAGTGGAGCCCACCGTGTGTGGGAAGGACGGGGGTGGGGAGGTCTGTCATGGGCGGGGGAAGGGCAGGCCTCTATGCTGGGAAGGGTGTGGCCTGTTTGCAGGCCAGAGAGGAGGCTGCCAGTACTGGTGCCTTTAGAAAGTGCTGGGTATGCTACCAATCACTGCATGAGCTTGGAAGCAAATTCTTCCCCTGTCAAGGTTCAGATGAGATCGTGGCCCCAATCAATACCTTGAGTGCAATCTTGTGAGACCCTCAGCAGAGTCCATGCCTGGACTCCTGATCCATAGAAACGGAGCTAATAACTGCGTTGTGTTTATTGTTTAAATTTATTGTTAAGCCTTTCCTGTTTTCCTCATTCACTAAGTTTCATTTTATTTCATTCTGCATGTAGTTTTGTAAACTGGTGTAAATCCTTTCTGGAACAAGTTGAGGAATAAGCGACAGTGGCCACGGGTAAAGGATCTAACACCTCCGAACTTCTATTTTTTGCGTGAAATAGAGATGATATCATCACCAACAGGTTGGTCATGAGGCTGAATGAGGTTTCCCTTGTACCGCCCAGGTGGAAACACCAAGGAATCTACTTCCCTTGGCCACATCACCAGTGTGGTCTAGTGGCATTCCGCCTTGAGCCCTGTGGTTTCAGGTTGTTCTATAGAAAATTAAGGTACGCAGTTGGGTGCCAGAATGCCTCAGAACCGAGAAAACCTGGGGATGGGTGTCCTCAGAGATGGCCGTGTGTGGGCTGGCTTCCGTCAGGCCACAGACAGATTGGTTGAATCTTTGATGTGCTGTGAGTACAGCCCTGTGACTCAGTGAGGCAACAGGGACAGGAGCAGCGTCTTGTGAAATCATCCGGCATCCTGGCAGCATCATGGCCTTCTCAGAGGTGGCTCACTGGCCCCTGTGCTGTGCTGGGAGCTCAGGGTTGTACTGTGCTGGACGGCCATCCAGGACTTTTTGACTATCTCTCAATCAAGCTGGCAAAAATTAAAATTGATGGAGAGTGTGCAAATATGAAATAGGAGGGAGGCTTTTGTGATCCTGGATCCTCCTACACATGGAAATCTTATAGTTAATCTCAATTTTCTTCTGACCTGGCAAGGGAAAGGAGCAGTAGGCTTGTACACACAGGCTTTCACAGGGGCCGGTGTTTCAACTACAGACCAAATATTCAGAAGTGTGTACGTGTTTAAAAAAAAAAAAGACTGGGGCTTCCCTGGTGGCGCAGTGGTTGAGAGTCCGCCTGCCGATGCAGGGGACGCGGGTTTGTGCCCCGGTCCGGGAAGATCCCATATGCCGCGGAGCGGCTGGGCCCGTGAGCCATGGCCGCTGAGCCTGCACGTCCGGAGCCTGTGCTCCGCAATGCGAGAGGCCACAACAGTGAGAGGCCTGCGTACCACAAAAAAAAAAAAAAAAAGAAAAAAAAAGACTGGATGTAGGGGCAGTTTTTTGTTAAGGAAGAAGATGCTGAATTACTATTTTTTTTATATCCATGGGTCTCTTTTCTAGGCTAATAGTCAATTATTCATGTCTAGGAATCAATGAAATCAATCAATAATAAACTAAAACAGGTATATATTACCTATTGTAAAAAACACACACACAGATTATTTTGTCGTCAGGATTCATTGATTAAATAATTCACCAGGCGCTGTTCAAGGTGCTGGAGGTATGGCAGTGGTTAAGATAAATGAGTCCTCTGTCTCACAGAGCTTGCAGTATAGGCTAGTGGGTGAGAAAGACAAGTAAACAGGAATGTAGATAGGGAGGGATGCAGTTTTGATAGAGGATGTACAGGATGCTATGGAAACCTGCCAGGGGGGGTGGCTTCCTGGAGACAGTGACTTCCTAAGCTGAAACCAGAAGCATATGTAGGGTTTAGCTGCACAAAAAGGAGTAGGAGTTTGGGGAAGAGAACAAAGGGAAAGATCCCAGCTACGGAAGACTGCATGTTCAAAGCTGTGGAAGTCAGCAAGAGCCTGGCACAGGCAGCTAACAGATAGATGTTGCATGGGGCAGTGTCATAAACTAGGGGGGGTGTGGAAGATAGGTCAGGAGGCAAAGGCCACAGCCAGATCATTAGAGTTTATGCCCCAGCATCCATCAGACATGAAGGGGGCGCACTATAGTGTCTTTCAACCATTACCTGGGAGCAGGTCATACTGTGCATTGGTTCAGTAAAGCTGAAGACTTTTCATTTATTCCTCATTCGTTTATTTCTTAGTTTCTATACACCTACCGTGTATTCTGTGCCTTAGGTCGTGGTTCTCAAACTTTAGCAGGGATCAGAATCATTTAGAGAGCTGATTCAGTGGGTCTAGGGCAGGGGCTGAGAATGTGCACTTTTAACAAGTTCCCAAGGGGTGCTGGGACTCAAGGACCACACCTGGAGAACCTCAGCACGAGGTAGAGGAATTAGAAGAACTGCTTCCAGCTGTTCGTGGGTCCCCAAGGGGATGCAGTTCTCTGAGACTTGGTCTACTCCAAGACCTTTTTATGGCTAATGGGACTTATCTTTCTTTGTCCTGTACAGTCAACCTCCAAACATTAGAGATGAGAACACAGAGTGGGTCCATGGGTAAGGGGCTAGGAGCTAAGCACATGCCCACCTAAAGTGGTCATTGGAGCTCAGTGGCATTTTCTTGGTGTGTTGTTTAAAGTACAGGCACCAAATGGAATACTGCTCAGCCATAAAAAAGAATGAAATTTTGCCATTTGCAGCAACATGGATGGACTTGGAAGGTATTATGCTAAGTAAAATAAACCAGACAGAGAAAGACAAATACTGTATGATATCACTTATCTGTGGAATCTAAAAAAATAAAACAAACTGGTGAATATAACAAAAAAGAAATAGACTCACAGATATAGAGAACAAACTAGTGGTTACCAGTGGGAAGAGGGAAGGGGGGAGGGGCAATATAGCGGATTAAGAGATACAAACTATTAGGACTAAAATAAGCTACAAGGATATATTGTACAACACAGGGAAAATAGCCAGTACTTTATAATAACCATAAGTGGAGTATAACCTTTAAAAACTGTGAATCACTACACAGTGCACCTGCAACTTAAATAAGATTGTGCATCAACTATACTTCAATTTTAAAAATGGAAAAAAAAGAAAGTAGGCACCAAAGTAAACCTTTTAATGTCTTGTTTTGTAAGCAAAAAAGCCCTGGTCTTACTGCTTCCTTATTCGTAAGGCCAGGCCCAGCAGAAGTGTTGAACTTGTTTGACTGGGCCATTTGTGAGCCAGAATTAGAATCCAGAGTCGGAGTTCTCCTGGCCACTGAAATACTTTTCACAGTGAGCTGGGAACCGCCGCGGTCACTTTGAGATGAATGACCCGGGGCCCAGCAAGTGCCCTCCCTGAAGAGAAAGCTGGACACCGTGCAGCTCTGTTGATGAACCGGCCTGGAGCTGGTGTTCTGTGCAGAGGCAGAACTGCCCAAATCTTCCCCTCCCCCAGCACTCAGGACAGACAAGCCCGGAGCTGGGGGCCAGGCTGGTGAGCCCAGAATGGCCAACAGGATGTATCTGTAAAAGTCTGCTTCCTTTCTGCCGGCTTCAGGCTTTTAAAGAACCTGGTCAGCGGGCACAGAGAGTAGAGAAATAAATGCTTTACAAGGAAATCTGGTGACGATACTGGAATTAATAATTCTTTTAACATGAAAGAGCTGTTCTCTGTGATCTTTACTGTCTTACCTAGTGCTGGGAGTTTAAACAGATGAGAGGATGAGCTAGCTGGTTTCTTCGTTGTATCCCAAGCAAATGGCCCACGTGTGAGCCCGAAGGTAGGATGCATTTGAGCTCCTCAAAGAATATGGGCCAGAAGACCTTTCAGAACCCCTGAAAGCTTTTCCATATGAAAAGGAAACCAGGAAATTGGAATCTTCATTTTGTCTTTGCGATCAAAGCCAGGGAGGAAAGATATTAAGCAGATACTGACCTGTAGTTTTGTGGCCACTGTTAGGATTTATTGACTGAATAGCAAATAAGGACTGCAGGAAAGCTGAGGTTGGTATTTACTTGAGGGGAAGAAAAGATTTGGAGTCAGAGGTTGACTGAAAACAGAGGCCTGCATTACTAAGGAAATAAGTACATGGGCTTCAGTAATAGGAGGTAACGACAACCATGTTAACAGCATTGATTGACACTCATTATGTGCCTGAAACTCAGGGAAGCCTAACAATATTTTACAGTGTTAGTAATAAGGGGAATGCCATGCGAAGAGGAGGAGTGACAGCTTACACGTTTGCGTGCTGTGTGCCAAGTGACCGCCAAGGGCTTTCCCTGCATACAGTGTTGCATTTGTGTGCGTGAGGAACACGAGCTTAAAGGAGGTAAGAATATCACCCAAGGTCACCAGGCAAGAAGGAGGCAGAGGGCTTCCCTGGTGGCGCAGTGGTTGAGAGTCTGCCTGCCAGTGCAGGGGACATGGGTTCGTGCCCCGGTCCGGGAAGATCCCACATGCCGCGGAGCAGCTGGGCCCGTGAGCCATGGCCGCTGAGCCTGTGCGTCCGGAGCCTGTGCTCCACAAACGGGAGAGGCCACAACAGTGAGAGGCCCGCATATCGCAAAAAAAAAAAAAAAAAAAAAAAAAAGGCAGAGCCAGGATTTGAGACCAAATCTGTTTGACCCAGAGACTGTATTTTTGACCATTACCACCATGATCTGGTATTAGCTCCTCCTAACCCATTCCTGACCCCAAATTGTCTCCATTTTCTTTTTTTTTTTTTTTTCATTTTCTTTTTTTTAAAATTTAATTTTTAGTATTATTTTATTTTATTTTCTGGCTGCATTGGGTCTTCGTTGCTGCGTGCGGGCTTTCTCTAGTTGTGGCGAGCGGGGGCTACTCTTCGTTGCAGTGCACGGGCTTCTCATTGTGGTGACTTCTCTTATTGTGGAGCATGGGCTCTAGGCACGCGGGCTTCAGTAGTTGCAGCACGCAGCCTCAGTAGTTGTGGCATGCAGGCCCTAGGGCATGTGGGCTTCAGTGGTTGTGGCTCACAGGCTCAGTAGTTGTGGTGCACGGGCTCTAGAGTGCAGGCTCAGTAGTTGTGGCACACGGGCTTAGTTGCTCTGTGGCATGTGGGATCTTCCCGGCCCAGGGCTCAAACCCGCATCCCCTGCATTGGCAGGTGGATTCTTAACCACTGCACCACTAGGGAAGTCCTTGTCTCCATTTTCTGAACTGAGCTAACACTCAGTTTTTTGCGAATGTTTCAGATACTACATTTTTTTTCATTTTGAAGGATTTTTTTTTCTTTTAAAAGATTTTCTTTTCTCTTGAGCAAAATTGTCTGTTCAGGTTATGGAAGTATTATGCTGGCTGAATTTTAAATAGAGCAATTTCATCCTACTGGTCTTTTAAAGAGAAATGTTTGAATTTCAAAATAGTGGCCATTTTCTACTCAAAATTTTTTCTGGTCCACAGTAATAATTCTAGAGATAAGAATGCCTGACTCTTCTGTGAAAGGCTGAGTTCATTATGGAACTGAGAGCCTAGATTCTAATGCTGTGTGCCTATAAAGTATTTCCTTGTTTTTCATCTTCTTTTCCTTCTTTTTGCTTTTAATGACTGTTTAGAAACAGTTTCTAAAGAAAGAAACATTCTTATTTCACATCTGGCTTGAGATGTTTCAATTGATGTGATACTAGTAACTCAGTGATTCTTGATTTTGGGGAGGTCACAGTCCTTTTTTGAGGTTCTGATGAAAGCTAAGGGTCTCTTTTCCAGAAAAATGCATGCACGCTTGCACGTACAACAGGGAGTTCACCTAGGGATCAGTGGACCCTCGGTTAAGAAATCCTACCTCCTTCCTCCCTCCCTCTCTACCTTCAACTCTTCAATAAATATTTTTTGAGCCTTGTTAAATGTCAGGCACTGTGCTATGTGTTAGAATTACAGTGGTGAATGAAATAGACATGGCTCCTGTCTTCGTGGAGTTCATGGTCTAGTGAATAAGGAAGACAGTAAACGAGTATCCTTGCAACTAAACATGCTATGATGTCTGTACTTGAAGGAAAACTTCAGTGTATAAGGTCATTTCATTGGCGGGTCAGACCCCATAGGTTTGCATATAGGGGAAGGGGGAGGCAGATGGATTGGAGAAGGACGTCCCCTGAGGAAATGATCTTTGAGCTGAGATCAAAAGGATGGAGAGCAGTGAACCACGCTGAGAGACAGGAGGAGAGGGCCCCAGCCAGGGAGAGTTGTGCTGCATTCATGAACCTCTGAAATACTGATGCAGCCAGCCCCCTGAGCTCCCCGTGTGCCTGTCCCAAGGAGCTCCGTGCCCTTCCTGTGTTATACTCTCAACGTAGTGAAGTCCATTACACAGAATCTCACCTGTCAGTGATTCATTCATGTTATGGGTCAAATCGTATTTCCCCTGAAGATCCATCTCTCTCATGGAGCTTTAAAGTGTGTTTTTCTTCATCCTTAAGGGATACCATACTACTGAGTCTCATATCTGAGGTAGAGGGTTATTTGGCTTGCTCTGATATGCTCGGAGTCAGGACCATGTTCTTTTTCAGAATACATCTAGGATGATGAAGACACACCTGCTACACACGTGGGTGCACACGCACAGGCACACATGCCCAGCTGTGTCCAAACGCCCCAGCGCGCATTGTATGACATACATGTGTCACTACACCAGCGTGAATTCAGACTCTTGCTATTCAAAGCACCATCCTTGGACCAGCAGCATTAGGAGCTTGTTAGAAATGCAGGACCTCAGGCCCCACCCTAGCCCTTCTGAAATCAGAACATGCAGGTTTGACAAGGTGCCCATGGGATTTGTGTACACATTGAAGTTTGAGCACTGCTGGTTTGATCTTCGCCATTTCCACTCTGGCCTGGTCCATGCTGTTGAATAGTCTTGTCCAAATGCTTCCATTTAAAGCTTGATAGCACAATGACGAGTATGTGTATATATATACACATATACATATGTATATAATTGTTTTTTTCAAAAAAAGGAGTTCAGGTAGCTGTGCTGTGGGACAGTTGTAATTTGACTCCAGTGTGTAACAGATGTAAGTACTCACAGGGGGCTGAGGGCACACCATCACACTTCTGCAAAAGGCATTTTCACCTTTTCATGGGCTGGTCACCTGATAGTCACTGGTGTTGTTCTTCATTATTTACATCAGATGGAAAGTCTCTTAACAGAAATTTTTGAAGTGACTGATGAGGCAGAGATAGAGCAAGGCAGTTGTCCACTAATCAGTGAAATAGCTCATATTTATGAGTTGTAAGGTCGTTTGTATTTGCTTCCTTCTTTGCCTTTAAAGGGCCTTGACAGGTGTTGGGCCATAAGACACTGTTGAAGGGTAGCCCCAGGCACCAGGTCTGCTCAGGCGTTTGGCCTATTTAGCGACATCTTTCACTCCCTGAGGACCTGTTCCTCCCTGTTCTCTGATTCCCAGACCCTGTCCTGCGTTTCCTGATAATGGTGATTGATTCCCTGCCTTACTGGGCCATCTAATCACCTGTTTTGTTCCATATTCTGTCCTTTTCCTTGATTTGAGCATCGTCCACAGCATTGGGTAAGAGGCCCTTCCCACACGAGTCTCAGGCATAGGGCACCCCTTGGGGGTAAGAGAATCCCCACTCCAGGAGAGTACAAGAACCCATGTACTAATGTGGTGATGTAACTTCTCCTTGTACTTTGATGGATTCTCTGTTTGTTTCCTAAGTTTAGCTGTAACGTGTGCTTTTGCTCACCTTGCATTCGTTAAGATTTTTTTTTTCAGTTGCATATAAAGAAAACCCCAATTAAGCTAGTTTAAATAGTAACATGTTTAATTTGTAAAAATGAGTATTGTTTGACTCATGTAGCTGAAAAGCTGAGGGCAGCTTTCACTTCATTCGTGGCTTGATCCAAGGTTTAAATGAGGCCCCCAGGGTTTGTGCTCTCTCCAGTTCCTGACACAGTTCTTCTGTGTTGAAGCACAGGCCTCTCCTCTCCAAATTCTTCAGACAAATCATGCAGGCAGAGGTGAGTCTTTTTCTCCAAAACCCAAGCAATTCTCATGCACCTCCTCGATTCTGATTGGCCTGTCTCTAAGTCAATCACTGTAACCGGGAAAATAAAATGAGTTGGTTCCTTTACATAAGTGGTTCTCAAATTTCTACAGGCATGGCTCACCTGGAGGACCTGTCAAAACACAGATCACTAGCCCTATACCCAAGGTTTCTGATTCAGCAGGTCTGAGGTGGGATCTGAGAATTTCTAGTAAGTTCCCAGGTGGTACCGATGCTGCTGGTCTGAGGACCAACTTTTAGAACCACTGTTTTAGACCAATCAAGGCCACATCACAGAGACAGAGTGGGAAAGAGGTGATCTCCCAACATAATTTTAGGTACTCTTTTACCTGAAGAGGTGAGAATGGATATTTTCATTTCTTCCATCTCTAGAGTACTTGCTGTGCTCCTGTGTAATCACAGCTCCCACCAGTATGTGGGAAAAACATCTCTATCAGGTACTTTCTTTGGCTCAGGGGATGCAGCTGTGATCAAGACAAAGTTTTTACTGTCCTGACCTGGAGGGGTGGTGAGGATGATAAGAATAAGTAAATACAGGGCTTCCCTGGTGGCGCAGTGGTTGGGAGTCCGCCTGCCAATGCAGGGGACGCACGTTCGTGCGCCAGTCCGGGAGGATCCCACGTGCCGCGGAGCAGCTGGGCCCGTGAGCCATGGCCACTGGGCCTGCGCGTCCGGAGCCTGTGCTCTGCAGCAGGAGAGGCCACAACAGTGAGAGGCCTGCATACCGCAAAAAAAAAAAAAAAAGAATAAGTAAATACACATATTATATATGATGCGATTTCATGTGCTGCAAAGAAAGACAGCAGGGAAGGAGATAGAGAACAATGCTGGGCTCTGGGGTCTGTTCACATAACGTAGTCAGGGAAGAAGGCCCTTTGGATAAGGTATGATTTGAGCTGAGACCTGAAGGAAGAGAGGGAGTGAGGTCTGCTCAAATTAGAAAAAAATGCAAAGAACATGGGCCGCTTGAGAAATAACGAAAGGTCACTGTATCTGGGGCAGGAGGAACGAGGGGAAGAGGGAGGGAGAGTAGATGGAGAAACACAGGGCTCTGCAGGCTGAGGGAAGGGCCTTGGGTTTTACTGGGAGGAAGAAGAGAAACCTCCCTGAGACATGAACAGCACATCTGGGAACAGGGCTTTGAAATGTGCTAGAATAAGCATGGATATAAGTGGATGAACTGTGCCCTTAAATTCAGTTAAATTCCAACTACTGAAAATCCAGCGTGGGACTCTAAGTGGACCTGGCATTTTTGCTCCCTACCCTAAATGTTTCCTGTAACCATGTGTTTTGAAACTCGGTATTCTACAGAGGAGGGGATACATTACCCCTCTGTCTTGTGGTCAGTGCCTCTTGATCCTCAGTCTGAGTTTTTTTCTAGTTAAATCTAATGTAAAATTGTTTTCTTCCAAATTTAAAGTCTGAGTGATTCCCCTCGTATCCTATAAACTTGAGGTTCAGGTATTTCTCTTATTCCTCCTTGAGGCAGAGGGGAAAAGGGATTGCTGTTGAATTTTACTTGGGAAAGCATTTTGGAAGCACATTGATTTTTGAAATAACTTCCCCTCCAAGAAAAGGAAAAAATGAAAAAGGAGGTCTGATTAAAATACAGGTGTAGGGCTTCCCTGGTGACGCAGTGGTTGAGAGTCCGCCTGCCGATGCAGGGGACACGGGTTCGTGCCCCAGTCTGGGAAGATCCCACATGCCGCGGAGCGGCTGGGCCCATGAGCCATGGCCACTGAGCCTGTGTGTCCGGAGCCTGTGCTCCGCAACGGGAGAGGCCACAACAGTGAGAGGCCCGCGTACCGCAAAAAAAAAAAAAAAAAAATACAGGTGTAGCAGCAGGGTAACATGTTCACAGGCCTACAGGGCTGCTGGGAAGGGGAGGCCTCTTGGGACCTTCAAGAGAGTGAATCATGAGGTAACTCCAGCAATAAATACATATGCAGAGCACCAGTCTCGAGGGCAAGCTGGTCCAGGGGCCTCTAACCTCAGCCTGATGGCTGTGGTGCTGGGGCCAGTGGTGATACCTAGCACATCCCTCCAGTACCGAGAAGTGCTTAGTGACTGTCATTTATTCAATCAAGTGCACGCTCCTGACTGGGTCTGTCAAGACTCTATCTGGCAATACTTTATGTTTTTTTTGAGATTTGCTCATTTTTACCTACATTTTACTCCAGCCAATTCAGCAACCCCTGAGTGCACTTAGTACTTTCCCCCAAATGTGTCTTGTTTATGTTTGGTGTCATTTGCTGGGACTGTCCCTTCCTGCTTCTCTCTGTTCCAGCTCAGTTTAAGGACTATTTGGTTCTGACAGGCTTTCTCCAGTGAAAGTGGATTGTTCCCCCCCATCTTTCTCTTTGTCTCTCGTGCTTTGGTTGTTCCCTTTTATGCACTAATTCCATTTGGCCTTGGATGTATTACCATTACTCCTCTTTCTATATAGATAGCTTCCCTCAAGAGATAGAAGCTCTTGAAGGAAGAGGTCATTTGTCCTTCATGTTTATGTCCCTTCCCCACACATCCCAGCATATGCCAGAGGGAATCAGAGAAATGCTCAAGAAATGCACAGCGAGTTGCACTGAACCAATCCTCGCTCCGGCTGAGTGATGGTGATTGTGGGACGTTTCAATCCTGGAACTTGTCAAGCAGTTTCCTATGTTTTCTGTTTTGTTTTTTGATTTTGTTTTTGCTATTTTTATATAGTCTCTCTCTCTCTCTCTCTCTCTCTCTCTCTCTCTTTTTTCCTGTGGACACCTGGATTACACTTTCCTGGGCTCAGGATCACTTTATCTTTTTTTCTAGAAATTTCTAGAACCACCTGTGAGGAAGAGAAATGCAATTCAATCTAAGCAAACAGTCTGCCTTTTGGGTTGAAATATGAGTGTGTAGTGGTGGTTGCGAAGGCCAGCAATGGGCTCAGACACTCTGCTCGTAGGCATGGCCTCTTGGCCTCCTGTGGCAAACTTGTCTTCCCTCTGTTGGCCCGCTGCCAGGGTGGGAGAAGAGACGTGAGATGTCACCGTCATGGATCTCCCAACCTGACACATCCATGTAAGGCATGTTCAGAAACACATCTCAGCTTAGAAAGGAGGAATGGAGAGGGCTGACTTACACATGTTTCCAGGTCTGTGGGATTCCCAGAGATGTCCCTGACCGAATACATGTAGCTTTATTTGCTTTCTTTTGTTTAACAATCTATATTCTGGATTTATCCTAATTAGGAATTGCCTCCTACTTAAGAATGTGTACTTTGTGTGAGAGGTCCATGGTCTTCTCAGAGGAGGAGGGAGGCTAGTGATGCAACATGCCTCCATGTCTACATGTTTTTGGCTCTTTTCGAGCATGTTAGGTAGAGTCATGTGGCTCCTAACTGCTTGCCCTTTGTGACTGTCATTTCACAGACAAATTACAATTTGGGCATGTTGTGCACAATTGCGCTCTCAGGGCCATGATGTTGTGTGAATTCTGAACACATTCCCGTCCATCTGCAGAGGCTGGCAACAGACTGTGAGCATGCCGCTGGAATAATACATGCCTTCTTGTCCTGATCCAGACTTTCTGAAGAGAGGGCCAAGAAGACAGGTTCAATTTGGGTTTTGTTCTTCCCTGTAGATGACATTGGAAGAAAACTAAAAGCACCTGAGGACCTGTCAAAGTCAATCATATTTATGCTTAGAAACCAAGTTCACGATAGAGGGCCAATCAGTGATGTCTGGACTCACCAGTGATGAGAACAGTTTGATCTTTGCCTCATGAGTCAAGTTATTTTTCCAGTGGAAGATGAAATCATTTTTGATATGTGGATTCCTCAGTGAGGATAAAGTTAGGCCCTTTTGGACTTATAGCCTATGAGCCAATTTAATGTACAAAGTGCATGTTTACTTCACAGTCCTATATAAGAAAGGTGGCTGTGTCCTTTCCAAAGGGTCCATTTGCCTTGAAATGAGTGGATGGACTGTTCTCCACATAAACTGGTGACACTATTTCATTCAAGCTGACATTGCCCCTGAGCCGAAGGAGCATTGAGACAATTCTCATTGCTGTCCTTTGACGGATTAGGGAGTGGAGCGATCAGATAGCAGACCCTTTTTCCCAAGGTGGTCAGTCTATGAGAGGTAAGTAAGCATTGGATTGATATTCAGACCTTCAGTGTCCCAGCTCCCAAGATCTATCTTCCAGATGGTATTGTTGATTGTTATCAATATAATGCCCATGTAGATCTGACCACAGGTGCCGCAAGATGACGTGTGCACAGCTTATGACAAGTAGGGGCTCATTTCAAGCCTGGGTCTAATTAAACAGAATGTGATCCTCTGTGCAGCTGTACTGGGGGCACACTCTACACACTTCCAGGGAAAACAACTACCCTTGAAAGGGGACCCTGCATTTCCTATGGGCCTTTGTTGCTTCATATTTTTATTAGGAAAGAACTTTAGCTTTTTCTGCTTAACCTTGCAGGCATAATTAGGTATAATTGACTCTATCCTGTCTTTCACACCCTCTTCAACCAGTTACCAACTCTAGTGAGTTATCCTGTCTAAGTAATTCTCTCCATATCACTTCTGTCCATTTACTGGTGCTATGATTGGGTAACTGCCCCAAGCTTTCCTGCTTTGTCAAATGGGATGAATAAGAGCTGCACTCAGCGTGGCTGTTAGAACCCAGGGAGACATGAATGTCCAGCATCTAGGCACAGTGCTTGCATGTGGACAGGGCTTGGCCAGCATTGCTTTCCTTCTTTCTCTGCCTTTCTCATTCACAGATGTAGTCTGGTTCTCTCATCCCCACAAGCCTACACGACGATGGCCACAGACTCCTTAACCTGTCCCTTTTGCTAGAGTCTGTTTTCTCCTCTAAATCGCTGTCTGCATTCAGGTGCTGCTTTGAGGTTTTTGGTCTTCTCATCAAAAACCTTCAGTGGTCTCCTTACTTGAAGGACAAAGTCCAAACTCTTTAGCTTGGGATCCAAGGTTTGCCCCAATCTCTACCCTGCACACCTTTTCAAATAAACACTTTATTTTCCATACCCTCTGGTCCAGCCAGATAGACAGGCTCTGAATGGATCATGCTCTGTTGTACCTCTGGCCCTTTGCTTAGGCCCTTTGCCTGGAATCTTCTTCCCCATCCTTCCAAATACTACCCATCTTTCCATATCCAGCTAAAGTATCGTGGCTTTTGTACATCTTTCCTGTCCACCAAAGACACATGATTTTTTCTTTCTTTCTGAACTCCTACATGAATTGACCACTCCATTGATTTGCCTGTTAACCAACCTACCTAGTTTCTTGTTGTGGTCATTAATCGGCATTTAGACCCTCTGTTGCTGTTTATCCTTTCTTCAGCTTCTTCCGCACCTCATCTAGAGGGTGTAAGTGTCACAAAATTGAGGACTATATCACATTTATATTTCACATCTCCTAGCATGATATTCCTTGTGTTGGAGGCTCCCAGTAGTTGATTTGATGCAGGAGAGATTCTTCATGATTAGAATGAATGTCTTCTTCATAGAATTCTTTGCTTTTAGCGTATGTAAGCTGTTGATATGTGCAGCATCTTAATCTCGATTGGGACATGCCAATTTGAATCCCCTTATTAACTGTGTAGCATTCTCAAACTAGTTTGTCACTATATCCTCTGGACATTAGAATGCTAATTCTCTCAGACTTTATAATTTCTGCCAAACCTCTGAGCATGGCTCTAGCTGACATCCTCCAGAGACTAAACTGGAACAGAGGCAACTGACTAAGCAAGCTATTTGGCGTGTTATGTAATTTGGACTTAGATTTAGTTTTTTTTCGGAAGTAGAATAGAAATGTGACACCAACTCAGGCCCAGGTGTTTTTCTCCTCTCTTCTGTGTTCTGGTCTTTCAAAAATAAATCTAGGGCAGCTCTCTATGTTTTAGGATTGTTTTTCCAATGCATCTCCTTTTCATTTTATATCATATCAGGCTCCTTTTCTGGTAGAAGCTCTGTGACATACGAGGTTCAATGCTCTACATATGAGGCTGTATACTTTGGGTTCTTTGGTGTGTTAAGTTTTGATGTAATGGCTAAAAGCGAGGGCTTATTTTCTAACCATTTGGGTTCTCAAACTCCTCATCTATTAAGTGCATATACTACTCATATCTACCCCATAAGATTTTTGTAACCATTATATGAGATAATATATTTAGAGTTCTTCATACCAAGTCTGTGATATCTTAAATGCTCAACAAATGTTTGTAATTTAAGAAAATGCTATATATTTATTTACCAATGTAGTGATAGGGAATAACACAAAACAAAACAAAAAGAAGTCCTTTTCAGATTATGATCCCGGACCTGCAAGATTTCATGGAGATTTAAAAATAACAATGAAAGGCTTGTGCTTATTCCATAAATCTATTTATTAACAGTGATTTTGACAGGTAAGTGAAGAATGTCTGTTTTTCCATATACTGATCCCTGGGTTATTGGACCTACATGGAGGTTGTACATTTTGGCTTTTCCAGTGTTTTGACATGAGTGTGGCTTATTAGAAATGGTTTTGCATCGTAACCTTGTATTGACCAAGGAGGTATGTGGGACCAGGGCAGGACACTGTCCTGAACTGTTCCCTGAATATAAAGTCAGCGTATTCCTGCAGTCATCAGCATGTCAGCTGAGGTCACACCAGAGCTCTGAGTTTCCACGTGAATTTTCTTTCACTGTCTTCTTTTGGTCACCGATCCTTAGAATGCTAAAGAGCATCATTTATGTCAAGTGATGTATAGAAACATACGGAGTGTGTGTTGGCTACTGATTCCCGCGCTTAAGGACAGATACTCCATGTTCTCAAGTTTCCCTTGAGGGTTTCTCTGTAGCCTTTAGTGGGGATCTTGAGTATGAGAGTGGAGAAAAGGAGAGAGCTTTTCTGACTACATTGTTTCTGTCTGTTTGTTTTTTTTTTAAGTATCTACACAGGACACATGAAGTTTAGAACCATTTCCACCTGATGCCCCCCATTCCTGGGTTGGAACAAGAAAAAGACACTGACAATTAGATATTCTAATTCTCACCCCAATGTGGGTTACCAGATGGCCTTAGTCTTAGATTAAGCCTAAAATATTTTTTGCAGGACAGTGGGCAGTCATGGGAGAGGTTGACGTATGATTTTCAAATAGATTGGTATGTCAGTCAGCGTTCTCCAAAGGAACAGAAGCAATAGGGTATATAAAGAGATTTATTATAAGCAATTGACTCACATGATTATGAAAACTGACAAGTCTCAAATTCTGCAAGGTCAGTTGGCAAGTCGGAGACTCGGGAGAGCTAATGGTGTAGTTCCAGTCTGAAGGCCAGCAGGCTCACAAGACCCAGGAAGGGCCGATGTTTCAGTTCAAGTCCAAAGGCAGGACAAAACGATGTCCGCAGTTGGAAGGCAGTCAGGAAGGATTCTTCCTTTCTCAAGGGAGGGTCAGCCTTTTTGTTCTATTCAGCTCTTCAACTGATTCGATGGGCCCGCCCACATTAGGGAGGGCTTTATTCAGTCTATCAATTATGTTAATATCATCCAAAAACACCCTCACAGAAACACCCAACATAATGTTTGACCAAATATCTGGGTGCCCTATGGCCCAGTCAAATTGACATGTAAAATTAACCATCATGATTGGAGTGTGGTCTTCTGCTTTGATTCAGTTCTCCAGGTCATCCAACAGCTGTCCTATTAATTTGTTATTCTTTCTCAGTTTTTTTGATTGACGTAATACATAAGATAGTAAAGAGACTTCAGCTCAGTAAGCAGTCACTGAGTCCCCACTATATGTGGGTGCTAGTTAGGCTTTGGTGGGGGACAAAGATGGGCTAGTTATGATTTCTGCCTCAAGATTAAAACTTCCTCCATACCAGATGCCTGCTGCCAACCTAGTTTTAGAAATTCATTTTCTTTAATCTAATTGATCCTGAGTGTGTCAGCACTTAAAAGGTTTCTTTGAAAATTTATCTTTCTCGAGTGAGTTTAACCAGTTCCAATGGGTTGGTTCCTCTCCACTTGCTCTAAGCTTCTTTTTCATCCTTGCAAAATGAAGGAACTGCTTTTTATCCTTCTGGGGTTTAGTGTTATGTAGAATCTTGCTGACAGTCACTGTACAGTGAGAGGGAAAATGCCATGCAAGGAAAACCCTCCACTGCCCCAGAAGCCTTTCAAATAAAATCATGCTTCTGATGAGATTTTAAAGCCGTGACCTGATTTTGAGCCATGTGTCAGGGTTTCCACTGGCTGTCATGTGCAGTGGACTTTGCTGACTGTGTGTCTGTCCATTGGCTCTGCTCTGTAGTTTGCATTTTTATCATCTTTGGTCTTCTCATGGGCAAAGGACACCTGGCTTTATGAGCACCAAGGTCTTATTACCTCAGATTGCCAACCCCAGGCCAGTTTGTTCCAACAATTTCCATGCAGTTCACTCCTTCCTCGCCCTTCTTCCCCTACCCCCTCAGTGTCTGTATTTGCTGGGGGTGAGGGAATGGAGCATCAGGGAGAGAAGGAAAGTAGACGCACAAGTTAGCATTTGCTTCCTGCTCCTTGTGATTAGTGTAGCATTGAGGGTTAGTGCCAGATTACAAAGCCTCTGGAGGGTTCAGGAAAGGATGTAGTTATGAGAACAACAGCTGGCCTGCTGGTCTGGAAATCACAGAAGTAGTATGTTTGTCACTTTCCTCATCACTGTTGTATGTGCTTTCAGACTTTATATACTGTGTGTTCCTGTGATACTTGGAAGAATCTGGCCAAATAGATCTAGGGTGGAAAGGTTTAGTTGGATGAGCTGCATCTGGGAAGGAAGTTTCCTCTGGGAGCTGAAAGTGTTGACCTCAAACTCTAAAGCTATTCTTCCTAATCCAGATCAGATTGTTTTTAATTAAAGAATTTATAATTTGAAGTGAGAAACGCACCCAGATTGAATAATCAGATAAGAGTGTGAAGATATGGGAGTAGAACGATTAATATTAATCTTAGAGTAGTGAGATGATCATAAAACTCCAGGTTAAGATATAGGAGAGACTTACATGGACTCGGGAACCTCTATGTGAAAGATAAAGATTGCTTTTGCTCTTAAAATGTTTCCAAGGGAAAAAGTCTTTCTGGTTCACTGGTTTTCTTTTAAGGCTAATGGCTGAACCTGCTTTGCGAGCAAGGCAGGGAGAGTAAAGGCTGGGATTTCCATAAGAAAAATTGATGTTTAAATTCATTTTCAGTGACATGGTCCTGTTAACTCCTTGGAAAAATTATTGAGAAGAGACAGCTTTTTTATTATTTTTTTCTTAAGCTTTTATGGATCTCCTGCTGTTTCATAGAATTTCAAATGGGAAATCAGAGACTCGATAGCATCATCTTTTGGTTCTAGATTATTAGCAGAGGTTCTGTCCTGGTGAGCTGTACTAAGGTTTTCCTTATCCATGGCCCTGCATCAACCCTTTTTGTTCAGATTTAATTTGTCCCCCAGTTACCTTTTCATGAATATGGATTGTCTGCACAATCAATCAGATGGAATTTGCTGTTGATCCAGTTGGGTTGGGCAGACTTTAATGACTGGCCGAAGTCTGAATGTTTCAGTCATTTGGAGGTCGTTGAGTGGTCTGCTGAAAATAAACCTCATTTGGGAATAATAAGGTGGAGTAAATCTGGACCCAAGACTTTGGTTTGGATCTCAGCTGGCATTGGACGATGATAAATAATGCCTCGGTAATCTGTGTGAATCTCACAGGCTAAGACCCTTTCCATCCCTCTGAAGAGAAAACAACTTAAGGCAAAATTACGGTCTGTGGGGATTGCTGTCAATTCTGAAATGAACCTAAAAGAAACAATCTTGTATTATCTAAATGGTTGCTGAAGAATGGATATGACTATTTTTTAATAGAATTTATAGAAACGTTTGTATAAATTTATAGAAACTTGTGTATAAATTTTACCTTTAAACTCTTGGGGAAGTTTTTTTTTTAACATCTTTATTGGAGTATAATTGCTTTACAATGGTGTATTAGTTTCTGCTTTATAACAAAGTGAATCAGCTATACATATACCTATCCCCATATCTCCTCCCTCTTGCCTCTCCCTCCCACCCTCTTTATCCCACCCCTCTAGGTGGTCACAAAGCACCCAGCTGATCTCCCTGCCCTATGTTTCTGCTTCCCACTAGCTATCTAGTTTACATTTTGTAGTGTATATATAAGTCCTTGCCACTCTCTCACTTCGTCCCAGCTTACCCTTCCCCCTCCCCATGGGGAAGTTTCTAAGATTTGTAAAATTCTTCCTTTTTAGCAAGTTAAAATTCAAACAAAGTATGCTTCAAAAATGTATCACATATAGATCATGAATGCTGCAGGAGAATTAGGAAAGACAGACAACAAAAAAAGTAAAAATAACTCCACCAGGATAACTGGTTTTTATTATTTTCAGGCATACATGTATATGTAAAACATATACACTTATTTCACAACAGCCAGATCCTATTGTATATACCATTGTAACCTGGTTTTTTTTCCACCAAACAATATAGTATTCACATTGTTATATACTAGTAAATATTCTTTTATGCTATTATTTTAAATGCTTGTAAGGTGTTTTATTTATTTTTCTTTTCATCTCTTAAATACCATATAGAGTTTATTATGTGTCAGGCAAAGTTTTAGTAGCTTTACAAATATTAATTCACTTCATATAAATATAGGTGTAACAAAGTTCATTTTGCCATTCTGCCTATGGATCATTTAAGGTGTTTTTATAACAATTTTAAGTCTCATTGCAATGAACATACCTTGCAGCTAAAATAAATAGTTGTGCTTATCATCATTTCCTTAGGATAAATTTTCAGAAGTATAATTTCTAGGTTAAATGGCATGCAAATTTTAAGGCATTTGCTATATAGTATATATTAATTTTTTTATAAACTGCCACCAGAAAAGCCGAGCCAGTTTTACATTTTAACTAGCAACATGTGAGCAAGCATGCTTGCTAACACAGAGTATTTTCATTAAAACCAAACAATAAAAATCTAGAGAATTCAAAAACAAAGGAAAAAAAAACTCTCTCTAAGATGATAGGTAAAAATTGATTTCTCATTTTTAATGGCATTCATCTTTTTCTTATTGATTTTTAGAAGTTCTTTTGGTATTGAAGATATTAACCTTTGTAATACCCTGCAGTTTTCCCCCTTAGTCATTTGTTTTGTTATTCTGATTATAGTTGTTTGGATCGTAGGCAAGTGTTACTTTTTTAGTAATCAAATATATCTGTTTTCTTCTTTGTGGTTTATGAGTTTTCCTTTTGCATTTATGCTATGTGGGTTTTACTTGCCCCTAGATTGAATAAAAATATACATAAATTTTATTCAAAGACTTTTATGGTTTCATTTATTTTATTTTAAATCTTTAATCCACCTGGGATTTATTTTGGTCAGCATATTTTTTTTGAAACTATCTAGAATGCTTTCAGAACATGGGAACAAATGTTATCCATGCAGTTTTGGAGTAAGTTGTATAATGAAACATCAAACCATGGGCTTAATTATAGTAATAATTTTAAAAATTAACATTTATTAACTTCTTACCATGTGCCAGGTAATATGCTAAGGGCTTTGCATGTACAATATTATTTCAGGGGCTTCCAACAGGAAGTTCAGTTCTAAGTGTCCTATATTTACCATGGTGGCATCATGGTAACAAGTCACTTGCCATAATGGCCCAGGACACTGCTTGGTAAGAGGCATTATTACCCAACCACAACCCGGTTTCACCTGTACGTTCCCTCTTCTGTATGTCTCCCCTGCTGCCAGGATGTAGTCTGGGCAGTGTCACTCTCTTTCCTTTTTCTGCTAAATTCTTCTTCTAATGCTTTCTAAGTGCAGCTGTACCTGTGAATGAGTGTCATTGTGTGTTCTCTCTTACTGTCAGCATTTATTGACATAATTGGCATTTTTATTGCCTTTCTGTTTTTAATGTAGGGGAGAAGATTCCTGCATAATAAGCGTGGGTTTCCATTTTTAGGCACCTGTCTTCATGTGGCCGTGTATTTCATCCCCTTCTTCCTATAAACACCACAAGCAGCAACATCTGCACGTGTTTTTCCAGGATCTCTGGGAGTTCACCTCCATTCCCCTGGTCCAAAGCCCCAGGGATTTACCTCTCAGACTGTGATGCTGCACATTCAGCCAGCCAAGGGCCTACACTACTTGACTTTTTTTTCTTTTCCTAGAAAACAAAATTATTTATTATGCCCAAATGTCAATTTTCTTGCATCACTGAATATGCTTTCTTCACCTTTTCATTATTGCTCATTAATAATCATACAACACTGATATCATTATATCCAAGTTAGCAGCTTAATATACCAAGTAAGTTGTACAAAGAACAATGAAGTTATATACCGAAATAACAATGATCTTATCTTTATCTACATCATCATCTATTTGGGTCTCAGGAATGTTATAATCATGATCATTTTATTACTCTTATTCTTTTTCTTTTTTTTTGTATATGAACAGTTCTTTTTATTTTTTACATCTTTATTGGAGTATAATTGCTTTACATTGTTGTGTTAGTTGCTGCTGTATGACGAAGTGAATCAGCTATACGTATACATATATCCCCATATCCCCTCTCTCTTGCCTCTCCCTCCCACCCTCCCTATCCCACCCATCTAGGTGGTCACAAAGCACCGAGCTGATCTCCCTGTGCTGTGCAGCTGCTTCCCACTAGCTATCTATTTTATATTTGGTAGTGTATATATTGTCCATGCCACTCTCTCACTTCATCCCAGCTTACCCTTCCCCCAACCCGTGTCCTCAAGTCCACCTTCTAGTCCACCCACTATGTCTGCATCTTTATTCCCGTCCTGCCCCTAGGTTCTTCAGAACCTTTTTTTTTAGGATTCCATATATATGTGTTAGCATACAGTATTTGTTTTTCCCTTTCTGACATACTTCACTCTGAATGACAAACTCTAGGTCCATCCACCTCACTACAGATAACTCAATTTCATTTCTTTTTATGGCTGAGTAATATTCCATTGTATATATGTGCCACATTTCTTTATCCATTCATCTGTTGATGGACACTTAGGTTGCTTCCATGTCCTGGCTATTGTAAATAGTGCTGCAATGAACATTGTGGTACATGACTCTTTTTGAATTATGGTTTTCTCTGGTTATATGCCCCATAGTGGGATTGCTGGGTCATATGGTAGTTCTATTTTTAGTTTTTTAAGGAACCTCCATAGTGTTCTCCACAGTGGCTGTATCAATTTACATTCCCACCAACAGTGCAAGAGGGTCCCCTTTTCTCCACACCCTCTCCAGCATTTACTTGCTTGTACATTTTTTGATGATGGCCATTCTGACCAGTGTGAGGTGATACCTTATTGTAGTTTTGATTTGCATTTCTCTAATGATTAATGATGTTGAGCATCCTTTCATGTGTTTGTTGGCAGTCTGTATATCTTCTTTGGAGAAATGTATATTTAGACCTTCTGCCCATTTTTGGATTGGGTTGTTTATTTTTTTGATATCGAGCTGCATGAGCTGCTTGTATATTTTGGAGATTAATCCTTTGTCAGTTGCTTCATTTGCAAATATTTTCTCCCATTCTGAGGGTTGTCTTTTCGTCTTGTTTATGGTTTCCTTTGCTGTGCAAAAGCTTTTAAGTTTCATTAGGTCCCATTTGTTTATTTTTGTTTTTATTTCCATTTCTCTAGGAGGTGGGTCAAAAACGATCTCGCTGTGATTTATGTCATAGAGTGTTCTGCCTATGTTTTCCACTAAGAGTTTGACAGTTTGTGGCTTTATATAGAGGTCTTTAATCCATTTTGTGTTTATTTTTGTGTATGGTGTTAGGGGGTGTTCTAATTTCCTTCTTTTACATGTAGCTGTCCAGTTTTCCCAGCACCACTTACTGAAGAGGCTGTCTTTTCTCCATTGTATATTCTTGCCTCCTTTATCAAAGATAAGGTGACCAGATGTGCGTGGGTTTATCTCTGAGCTTTCTATCCTGTTCCACTGATCTATATTTCTGTTTTTCTGCGAGTACCATACTGTCTTGATTACTGTAGCTTTGTAGTATAGTCTGAAGTCAGGGAGTCTGATTCCTCGAGCTCCATTTTTCTTTCTCAAGATTGCTTTGGCTATTTGGGGTCTTTTGTGTTTCCATACAAATTGTGAAACTTTTTGTTCTAGTTCTGTGAAAAATGCCAATGGTAGCTCGATAGGGATTGCATTGAATCTGTAGATTGCTTTCGGTAGTATGGTCGTTTTCACAATGTTGATTCTTCCAATCCAAGAACATGGTATATCTCTCCATCTGTTTGTATCATCTTTAATTTCTTTCATCAGCATCTTATAGTTTTGTGCATACAGGTCTTTTGTCTCCTTAGGTAGGTTTATTCCTAGGTATTTTATTCTTTTTGTTGCAATGGTAGATGGGAGTGTTTCTTTAACTTCTCTTTCAGATTTTTCATCATTACTATATAGGAATGCAAGAGATTTCTGTGCATTAATTTTGTATCCTGCTCCTTTACCAAATTCATTGATCACCTCTGGTAGTTTTCTGGTAGCATCTTTAGGATTCTCTGTGTATAGTATCATGTCATCTGCAAACAGTGACAGTTGTACTTCTTTTCCAATTTGTATTCCTTTTATTTCTTTTTTTGTCTCTGATTGCTGTGGCTAAAACTTCCAATACTATGTAGAGCAATAGCGGTGAGAGTGCGCAACCTTGTCTTGTTCCTTGGCTTAGTGGAAATGGTTTCAGTTTTTCCCCATTGAGAATGAAGTTGGCTGTGGTTTTGTCGTATATGGCCTTTATTATGTTGAGGTAAGTTCCCTCTATGCCTACTTTCTGGAGAGTTTTTGTCATAAATGGGTGTTGAATTTTGTCAAAAGGTTTTCCTGCATCTATTGAGATTTTCATATGGTTTTTATCCTTCAATTTGTGAAGATGGTTTATCACACTGATTGATTTGCATATATTTAAGAGTGCTTGCATTCGTGGGATAAACCCCACTTGATCCTTTTAATGGTGTATGATCCTTTTAATGTGATGCTGGATTCTGTTTGCTAGTATTTTGCTGAGGATTTTTGCACCTATGTTCATCAGTGATATTGGCCTGTTGTTTTCTTTTTTGTGTGACTTCTTTGTCTGGTTTTGGTATCAGGGTGATGGTGGCCTTGTAGAATGAGTTTGGGAGTGTTCCTCCCTCTGTTATATTTTGGAAGAGTTTGAGAAGGATAGCTGTTAGCTCTTCTCTAAATGTTTGATAGAATTCACCTGTGAATCTATCTGGTCCTGCGCTTTTGGTTGTTGGAAGATTTCTAATCACAGTTTCAATTTCAGTACTTGTGATTGGTCTGTTTATATTTTCTATTTCTTCCTGGTTCAGTCTCAGATGATTGTGCTTTTCTAAGAATTTCTCCGTTTCTTCCAGGTTGTCCATTTTATTGGCATATAGTTGTTTGCAGTAATCTCTCATGATCCTTTGTATTTCTGCAGTATCAGTTGTTTCTTCTCTTTTTTCATTTCTAGTTCTATTGATTTGAGTCTTCTCCCTTTTTTTCTTGATGAGTCTGGCTAATGGTTTATCAATTTTGTTTATCTTCTCAGAGAACCAGCTTTTAGTTTTATTGATCTATACTATCGTTTCGTTCATTTCTTTTTCATTTATTTCTGATCTGATCTTTATGATTTCTTTCCTTCTGCTAACTTTGGGGTTTTTTTGTTCTTCTTTCTCTAATTGCTTTAGGTGTAAGCTTAGGTTGTTTATTTGAGATGTTTCTTGTTTCTTGAGGTAGGACTGTATTGCTATAAACTTCCCTCTTAGAACTGCTTTTGCTGCATCCCATAGGTTTGGGGCCGTCGTGTTTTCATTGTCATTTGTTTCTAGGTATTTTTTGATTTCTTCAGTGATCTCTTGGTTATTTAGTAGCGTATTGTTTAGCCTCCATGTGTTTGTATTTTTTACAGATCTTTTCCTGTAATTGATATCTAGTCTCATAGCATTGTGTTCGGAAAAGATACTTGATACGATTTCAATTTTCTTAAATTTACTAAGGTTTGATTTGTGATCCAAGATATGATCTATCCTGGAAAATATTCCATGAGCACTTGAGAAGAAAGTGCATTCTGTTGATTTTGGATAGTATGTCCCATAAATATCAATTAAGTCCATCTTGTCTAATGTGTCATTTCAAGCTTGTGTCTCCTTATTTATTTTCATTTTGGATGATCTGTCCATTGATGAAAGTGGGGTGTTAAAGTCCCCTACTATTATTGTGTTACTGTCGATTTCCCCTTTTATGGCTGTTAGCATTTGCCTTATGTATTGAGGTGCTCCTATGTTGGGTGCATAGATATTTACAATTGTTATATCTTATTCTTGGATTGATCCCTTGATCATTATATAGTGTCCTTCTTTGTCTCTTGTCTTTATTTTAAAGTCTATTTTGTCTGATATGAATATTGCTACTCCAGCTTTCTTTTGATTTCCATTTGCATGGAATATCCTTTTCCATCCCCTCATTTTCAGTCTGTTTGTAGGCCTATGTCTGAAGTGGTTCTCTTGTAGACAGCGTATATACAGGTCTTGTTTTGGTATCCATTCAGCCACTCTATGTCTTTTGGTTAGAGCATTTAATCCATTCACGTTTAAGGTAGTTATCGATATGTATGTTCCTATTACCATTTTCTTAATTGTTTTGTGTTTGTTATTGTAGGTCTTTTCCTTCTCTTGTGTTTCCTTCCTTGAGAAGTTCCTTTAGCATTTGTTGTAAGGCTGGTTTGGTGGTGCTGAATTCTGTTAGCTTTTGCTTGTCTGTAAAGGTTTTAATTTCTCCATCGAATCGAATGAGATCCTTGCCAGGTAGAGTAATCTTGGTTGTAGGTTTTTCCCTTTCATCACTTTAAATATGTCCTGCCACTCCCTTCTGGCTTGCAGTTTCTCCTGAAAGATCAGCTGTTAACCTTATGGGGATTCTCTTATATGTTATTTGTTGCTTTTCCCTTACTGCTTTTAATATTTTTTCTTTGTATTTAATTTTTAATAGTTTGATTAACATGTGTCTTGGTGTGTTTCTCCTTGGATTTATCCTGTATGGGACTGTCTGTGCTTCCTGGACTTAATTGACTATTTCCTTTCCCATATTAGGGAAGTTTTAGCTATAATCTCTTTGAATATTTTCTCAGTCCCTTTATTTTTCTCTTGTTCTTCTGGGACCCCTGTAATTGGAATGTTGGTGCATTTAATGTTGTCCCAGAGGTCTCTGAGACTGTCCTCAATTCTTTTTTCTTTATGCTGCTCTGTGATAGTTATTTCCACTATTTTACCTTCCAGGTCATTTATCTGTTCTTCTTCCTCAGTTATTCTGCTATTGATTCCTTCTAGAGAATTTTTTATTTCATTTATTGTGTTGTTTATCATTGTTTTTTGCTCTTTAGTTCTTCTAGGTCCTTGTTAAACATTTCTTGTATTTTCTCCATTCTATTTTCAAGATTCTGGATCATCTTTACTATCATTACTCTGAATTCGTTTTTAAGGTAGACTGCCTATTTCTTCTTCATTTGTTTGGTCTGGTGGGCTTTTACCTTGCTCGTTCATCTGTTGTGTATTTCTCTGTCTTCTCATTTTGCTTAACTTACTGTGTTTGGGGTCTCCTTTTCACAGGCTGCACGTTCATAGTTCCTCTTGTTTTGGTGTCTGCCCTCAGTTGTAACGTTGGTTCAGTGGGTTTTGTAGGCTTTCTGATGGAGGGAAGTAGTGCCTGTGTTCTGGTGGATGAGGGTTATTCTTGTCTTTCTGGTGGGCAGGTCCACATCCTGTGGTGTGTTTTGGGGTGTCTGTGATCTTATTATGATTTTAGGCAGCCTCTCTGCTAATTGGCGGGGTTTTGTTCCTGACTTGCTAGTTGTTTGGCATGGGGTGTCCAACACTGGAGTTTGCTTGTCGTTGAGTGGAGCTGGGTCTTAACATTGAGATGGAGAGCTCTTGCCAGTTTATATTATGTGGGGCTGGGAGGTCTCTGGTGGTCTAATGTCCTGAACTCGGCTCTCCCACCTCAGAGTCTCAGGCCTGACACCCAGCCGGAGCACCAAGACTCTGTCAGCCACATGGCTCAGAAGAAAAGGGAGAAAAAAAAGAAATAAATAAAATAAAATAAAGATATTAAAATTAAAAAATTTAAAAAATATTATTAAAATAAAACATTTAAAAAGTAATTTTAAAAAAAGAGAGCAACCAAACCAATAAACAAATCCACCAATGATAACAAGCGCTAAAAACTAATCTAAGATAAACATAAATCAGAAACTAGTCAGTCGCATACGGCAGACCCCAAGTCTACAGTTGCTCCCAAAGTCCACCGCCTCAATTATGGGATGATTCATTGTCTGTTCAGGTATTCCACAGATGTAGGGTACACCAAGTTGATTGTGGAGATTTAATTTGCTGCTCCTGAGGCTGCACGAAGAAATTTCCCTTTCTCTTCTTTGCTCGCACAGCTCCTGGGATTCAGCTTTGTATTTGGCCCTGCCTCTGCATGTAGGTTGCTCTCTGATGTCTGTTCTTCACTCAGACAGGAGGGGGTTAAAGGAGCAGCTGATTAGGGGTCTCTGGCTCACTCAGGCCAGGGGGAGGGAGGGGCACGGAATGTGGGGCGAGCCTGCGGCCGCAGAGACCAATAAAGTAACAATTTCTAAGGTGGAATATAATTTTTCCATCAGCCTTTTCTTTTGCCTTATTCAACTTATCGATTCATTCCTATATTTACAGAGAAAGAAAACTTGTCAGGTAGTAGCTCTCTGTAGCTCATTTTCTTTGTCTTTCTGAATTATTCACTTTTCAGAATTACAGAACTGTGGAAGTTAGAAGAGATTTTGAAACTTTAGAGATCAAGTTTTTTAATTAAATGTTTTATTTTTTTACCTTTCTAAACAACTCTTGTCATGATTCTTAACAAAATCAAACATCCATAAACACAACAATGACAACTACAACAAAAAGATTATTCCAGTCTAGCAATCATGCATTAATAAACTTCCAAAGCCAACTGGGATTCACAAGTCATTGTTTTTACTATTAATGGGTACTATTATTGGTACATAGACAATAACATTTATTAAATGCTTTAGGGACAGACTCTTAAAATAAATGTAAATCCATACCCTCCCAAGGAGAATCTCACCTACCCTTAAGTTTTTGGAAATTATTTATGATACAATAAAATGTTAGAGCATTAGGGCAAATTGCCTCATTCATCACTGGGAGGCCGCTGCAGAAATTTAGGTATTTCTGAATTTAAAAGTCTACTCTTTCCAGTTGTGAGAGCCATTTTTATAAGACCACCAGAGTCAAAAGTACTAAGCTTATCAGGATGTCTCTAAGGTACCTTGAGTCAGAAGCACTGAACTCAGCTCCTCAGAAGGATATGTCAGGAGGCCATATCTTATCCCAGGCCGTTCCGGGTCAAAAAGTCATAAGTAATAGTAAGCCGTTTGTTGACAATCACTCTTGATATTTAGTTTCTATAACTATAAATAACTAAACAAAAAAATAATTATCCTCTTAACCCCAGGACCTTTATGATAACCTGAAGAAAGATATTCTAAAGTGCTGTTATTATTGCCCTGTTTACTATTATCTTTTACTTTTCATTTTTGTCAGCTGTTATTTAATACCTTGGAAGCTGTGAGTCTCTGAAAAGTCTTTGCACAACACAAGCCAAACTTGCTTCAAAAATCATTTTTCACCCCAAAACAGAAGGTTGAGATAGAAGACGTTCTGCCAATTTGGCATCAGAAAGGTTGCTATAAGGCCAGTTAAAAGGACACTCTGCTAATGTAATAAATGTAGGCCATCCTAAGGGGATGAAAACGCATTTTCCAGAACTTCTATTCCTTGTGTTAAAGATTTAAGCATAAACCTCTGAAAATCCCTGAAAACTGAATTTCTTCCTTCAATGCATTTCTTTGTTATGGTTTTTCCACTTTCTTTTTTCTTAAGAAAGGCTTGAATTCATTTACTCCATTTTATTAAAACAAAACAAAATAAAACTTCGAATCACAAAAGGTAATTTAAAAGAAGTTATCCCACTATCTCTGCACGATGCTATTCATATTTGCATCTTCTCTTTCTTTATAGGGCCTTCCCTGCTTAAAGGGGAGGAACATTTCCAGAGCAGATTCCCTGTGGGTGGGAGGGTGGCCAGTTGATCTGGGATTTATTGTCAGGAGGGGAGAACCTTACCTTGGGTAAGTGGAAGACAACAATACCTGGCACATATTTGGTATTCAGTGAAAATTTCCTGGATGGATGGATAGATGAATGAATAACATGAACAAGGTGAGTGTGATGGTTAATTTTTTGTGTCAGTTTGGCTGGGCAATGGCACCCAGATATTTGGTTAAACATTCTAGATGTTTCTCTGAAGGTATATTTTAGATGAGGTTAACATTTTACTCAAAGTAGGCTTTGAGTAAAGCAGACTACTCTTTGTAATGTGGGTCCCATCTAATCCCTGATTGGAAGAAGGCTGACCTCCCTCAAAGAAGAGGAAATTCTGCCGGCAGACTGCCTTTATGAACTACAGCATCATTTCTTCCCTGCTGGCCTACCCTGAAGAGTCTGAACTTGCTGGCCTCTGCAATTTGTGAGCTAGTTCTTTAGAATAAATATCAAAATCCCTCAATCTCTCCTTTTATACACACACACATAATATATATACATATATTCCTATTAGTTCTGTTTCTCTGGAGAACCCTGACTAACACAGTGAATTCAGGAGAACTTTTCTGGTTGAGTACATATATCACTGGCTAGGACTCCTGAGAGTTAAAAACTAAGGGTTTGTGACACAGCTGAGTCAAATGTTCAGAATGCATGTGCCAGAGTACACATAGCACCCACAGCAGAGAAGGGCAATGCTGCTCCAAGTTGAGAACCAGATGGCCTGAACCTCTTTCAACCAAACACCAGCATATCTCTACATGCTAGAAATAGCAGTACACATGATATACATAGAATTTTGTTTTCTGCTTTTCCTCCTAATACATCATGCAGCATTTTCTCATTATGCTATGTAGGTTTCAGAAATATTTGTAATGGTTGTAAACTATTTCATCGTGTTCTCTAGGGTGGGACATATGTTTCTAACATTATTATAGATAATGCTTCATGGAGCATCCTCATGTACATATGCTTTCTGATCTCCTAAATATTTCTATAAGGTAAACAACCAGTAACAGGGTTGATGGACAGGACAGTAACATGATTTTGTTGTCCTAAAGGTGATAGAATGTAGGAAGTAGGGAAATAAAGAAGAAAAACTATTATAAATAAAAATCAGAAAAAGATGGAAGACAAAAATTCAAATAGATCAGTAATTGGAAAATTATAAGTGGATTAAAGTTGCCTATTAAAAATTATAGACTCTCAAATTGGATTTCTAAAAAAGTAGTTATATATGATTAAATGTGGTTTGCAAAAGGAACACCTAAGAGAATGGTATGGAAAGATTGAAAGTAAAGAGATGGAGAAAATATATCCTAATACTGACCAATGAAAGCTGTTATAGCAAGAATATCAGATAAAATAAAATTAAAGGTGAAAAAAGTAAAAACGAGATATTAGAAACAATATACTAAGAAGCTATTACCATCATGCATACGTCCAATCCTAATCATGTCACTTTCTCATATGCATCAAAAATTGTCCAACTTATAAGCAGAATTTGGCAACTCCTTAATCACAGGGAAAGATTTTAACACACTACTCTCAGAAATGGATATGTCAAGCAGAAAAATTGGTTTAAGAATATGGAAAACTTGAACAATTAGAATTAAGTGTTATTCAACAGACATATATAGAACTCTGCATTCAAAGAATATACGTTTATTAAGGAATTCCTCAAATGTCAAAAATTGACCATTTATTAGACTCCAGGAAGTCTCCAAATGTGCCAAAGATTGATATAACATACAATACAATTAAATTATTTAAATTTTCAAAAAGCAGATATACATATATGTGGATGGATGCTTATTGGGAGTATTTTCCTTTTTTTAAATTTTTGAATTGTATTTTATTTACTTTTTTATACAGTAGGTTCTTATTAGTCATCAATTTTATACACATCAGTGTATACATGTCAATCCCAATCACCCAATTCATCACACCACCATCCCCACCCCCCCACAGCTTTCCCCCCTTGGTGTCCATACGTTTGTTCTCTACATCTGTGTCTCAACTTCTTCCCTGCAAACTGGTTCATCTGTACCATTTTTCTAGGTTCCAAATACATGTGTTAATATACGATATTTGTTTTTCTCTTTCTGACTTACTTCACTCTGTATGACAGTCTCTAGACCCATCCACGTCTCAACAAATGATCCAATTTCGTTCCTTTTTATGGCCGAGTAATATTCCATTGTATATATGTACCACATCTTGTTTATCCATTCATCTGTCGATGCGCATTTAGGTTCCTTCCATGACTGGCTATTGTAAATAGTGCTGCAAGGAACATTGGGATGCATGTGCCTTTTTGAATTATGGTTTTCTCTGGGTATATGCCCAGTAGTGGGATTGCTGGGTCATATGGTAATTCTATTTTTAGTTTTTTAAGGAACCTCCATACTGTTCTCCATAGTCGCTGTATCAATTTACATTCCCACCAACAGTGCAAGAGAGTTCCCTTTTCTCCACACCCTCTCCAACATTTGTTGTTTGTAGATTTTCTGATGATGCCCATTCTAACTGGTGTGAGGTGGTACCTCATTGTAGTTTTGATTTGCATGTCTCTAATAATTAGTGATGTTGAGCATCCTTTTATGTGCTTCTTGGCCATCTGTATGTCTTCTTCGGAGAAATGTCTATTTAGGTCTTCTGCCCATTTTTGGATTGGGTTGTTTGTTTCTTTAATATTGAGCTGCATGAGCTGTTTATATATTTTGGAGATTAATCCTTTGTCCGTTGATTCATTTGCAAATATTTTCTCCCGTTCTGAGGGTTGTCTTTTCATCTTGTTTATGGTTTCCTTTGCTGTGCAACAGTTTTGAAGTTCCATTAGGTCCCATTTGTTTATTTTTATTTCCATTACTCTAGGAGGTGGATCAAAAAAGATCTTGCTGTGATTTATGTCAAAGAGTGTTCTTCCTATGTTTTCCTCTAAGAGTTTTATAGTGTCCGGTCTTACAGTTAGGTCTCTAATCCATTTTGAGTTTATTTTTGTGTATGGTGTTAGGGAGTGTTCTAATTTCATTCTTTTACATGTAGCTGTCCAGTTTTCCCAGCACCACTTATTGAAGAGACTGTCGTTTCTCCACTGTATATCCTTGCCTCCTTTGTCATAGATTAGTGGACCATAGGTACATGGGTTTATCTCTGGGCTTTCTATCTTCTTCCATTGATCTATGTTTCTGTTTTTGTGCCAGTACCATATTGTCTTGCTTACTGTAGCTTTGTAGTATACTCTGAAGTCAGGGAGTCTGATTCCTCCAGCTCTGCTTTTTTCCCTCAAGACTGCTTTGGCTATTCGGGGTCTTTTGTGTCTCCATACAAATTTTAAGGTTTTTTGTTCTAGTCCTATAAAAAATGCCATTGGTAATTTGATAGGGATTGCATTCAATCTGTAGATTGCTTTGGGTAGTATAGTCATTTTCACAGTATTGATTCTTCCAATCCAAGAGCATGGTATATCTCTCCATCTGTTGGTATCATCTTTAATTTCTTTCGTCAGTGTCTTATAGTTTTCTGCATACAGATCTTTTGTCTCCCTAGGTAGGTTTATTCCTAGGTTTTTTATTTTTTTTGTTGCAATGGTAAATGGGAGTGTTTCCTTAATTTCTCTTTCAGGTTTTTCATTATTAGTGTTTAGGAATGCAAGAGATTTCTGTGCATTAATTTTGTATCCTGCAACTTTACCAAATTCATTGATTAGCTCTAGTAGTTTTCTGGTGGCATTTTTAGGATTCTCTGTGTATAGTATCATGTCATCTGCAAACAGTGACAGTTTTATTTCTTCTTTTCCAATTTGTATTCCTTTTATTTCTTTTTCTTCTCTGATTGCTGTGGCTAGGACTTCCAAAACTATGTTGAATAATAGTGGTGAGAGTGGACATCTTTGTCTTCTTCCTGATCTTAGAGGAAATGCTTTCAGTTTTTCACCATTGAGAATGATGTTTGCTGTGGGTTTGTCGTATATGGCCTTTATTACGTTGAGGTAGGTTCCCTCTATGCCCACTTTCTGGAGAGTTTTCATCATAAATGGGTGTTGAATCTTGTCAGTAGCTTTTTCTGCATCTATTGAGATGATCATATGGTTTTTATTCTTCAATTTGTCAATATGATGTATCACATTGA
Source organism: Hyperoodon ampullatus (assembly GCF_949752795.1). NCBI lineage: Eukaryota > Metazoa > Chordata > Mammalia > Artiodactyla > Ziphiidae > Hyperoodon > Hyperoodon ampullatus. Next base: position 65,820,949 of record NC_136922.1, read on the forward strand.
TAGATTTGCTTTTATTGAAGAATCCTTGCATCCTTGGGATAAATCCCACTTGATCATGGTGTATGATCCTTTTAATGTGTTGTTGGATTCTGTTTGCTAGTATTTTATTGAGGATTTTTGCATCTATAGTCATCAGTGATATTGATCTGTAATTTTCTTTTTTTGTAGTATCTTTGTCTTGTTTTGGTATCAAGGTAATGGTGGCCTCATAGAATGAGTTTGGGAGTGTTCCTTCCTCTGAAATTTTTTGGAAGAGTTTGAGAAGGATGGGTGTTAGCTCTTCTCTCAATGCTTGATAGAATTCACCTGTGGAGCCATCTGGTCCTGGACTTTTGTTTGTTGGAAGATTTTTAATCACAGTTTCAATTTCATTACTTGTGATTGTTCTGTTCATATTTTCTATTTCTTCCTGGTTCAGTCTTGGAAAGTTAAACCTTTTGAAGAATTTCCATTTCTTCCAGCTTTTCCATTTTATTGGCATAGAGTTCCTTGTAGTAGTCTCTTAGGATGCTTTGTATTTCTGCAGTGTGTGTTCTAACTTCTCCTTTTTCATTTCTAATTTTATTGATTTGAGTCCTCTCCCTCTTTTTCTTGATGAGTCTGGCTAATGGTTTATCAATTTTGTTTTTCTTCTCAAAGAACCAGATTTTAGTTTTATTGATCTTTGCTATTGTTTGCTTTGTTTCTATTTCATTTATTTCTGATCTGATCTTTATGATTTCTTTCCTTCTGCTAACTTTGGGTTTTGTTTGTTCTTCTTTCTCTAGTTCCTTTAGGTGTAAGTTTAGATGGTTTATTTGTGATTTTTCTTATTTCTTGAGGTAGGCTTGTATAGCTATAAACTTCCCTCCTAGAACTGCTTTTGCTGCATCTCATAGGTTTTGGATCATCGTGTTTTCATTGTCATTTGTCTCTAGGTATTTTTTGATTTCCTCTTTGATTTCTTCAGTGATCTCTTGGTTATTTAGTAATGTATTGTTTAGCCTCCATGTGTTTGTGTTTTTTATATTTTTTCCCTATAATTCATTTCTAATCTCATAGCGCTGTTGTCAGAAAAGATGCTTGATATGATTTCAATTTTCTTAAATTTACTGAGGCTTGATTTGTGATCCAAGATGTGATCTATCCTGGAGAATGTTTTGTGCGCACTTGAGAAGAAAGTGTAGTCTGCCGTTTTTGGATGGAATGTCCTGTAAATATCAATTAAATCTATCTGGTCTGTTGTGTCATTTAAAGCTTCTGTTTCCTTATTAATTTTCATTTTGGATGATCTGTCCATTGGTGTAAGTGAGGTGTTAAAGTCCCCCGCTGTTATTGTGTTACTGTCGATTTCCTCTTTTATAGCTGTTAGCAGTTGCCTTATGTATTGAGTTGATCCTATGTTGGGTGCATATTTATTTACACTTGTTATATCTTCTTCTTGGATTGATCCCTTGGTCATTATGTAGTGTCCTTCCTTGTCTCTTGTAACATTCTTTATTTTAAAGTCTATTTTATGTGATATGAGTATAGCTACTCCAGCTTTCTTTTGATTTCCATTTGCATGGAATATCTTTTTCCATCCCCTCACTTTCAGTCTGTATGTGTCCCTAGGTCTGAAGTGGGTCTCCTGTAGACAGCATATATATGGGTCTTGTTTTTGTATCCATTCAGCGAGCCTGTGTCTTTTGGTTGGAGCATTTAGTCCATTCACGTTTAAGGTAATTATTGATATGTGTGTTCCTCTGACCATTTTCTTAATTGTTTTGGGTTTGTTTTTGTAGGTCCTTTTCTTCTCTTGTGTTTCCCCCTTAGAGAAGTTCCTTTAGCATTTGTTGTAGAGCTGGTTTGGTGGTGCTGTATTCTGTTAGCTTTTGCTTGTCTCTAAAGGTTTTGATTTCTCCATCGAGTCTGAATGAAATCCTTGCCAGGTAGAGTAATCTTGGGTGTAGGTTCTTCCCTTTCATCACTTTAAGTATATCATGCCACTCCCTTCTGGCTTGTATCATTTCTGCTGAGAAATCAGCTGTTAACCTTATGGGAGTTCCCTTGTATGTTATTTGTTGTTTTTCCCTTGCTGCTTTCAATAATTTTTCTTTGTCTTTAATTTTTGCCAATTTGATTACTATGTGTCTCGGCATGTTTTTCCTTGGGTTTATCCTGTATGGGAGTCGCTGCTCTTCCTGGACTTGGGTTACTATTTCCTTTTCCATGTTAGGGAAGTTTTCAACTATAATCTCTTCAGATATTTTCTCTGGTCCTTTCTCTCTCTGTTCTCCTTCTGGGACCCCTATAATGCTAATGTTGTTGCATTTAATGTTGTCACAGAGGTCTCTTAGGCTGTCTTCATTCCTTTTCATTCTGTTTTCTTTATTCTGTTCCACAGCTGTGAATTCCACCATTCTGTCTTCCAGGTCACTTATCCGTTCTTCTGCCTCAGTTATTCTGCTATTGATTCCTTCTAGTGTAGTTTTCATTGCAGTTGTTGTATTGTTCATCTCTGTTTGTTTGTTCTTCAATTCTTCTAGGTCTTTGTTAATCATTTCTTGCATCTTTTTGATCTTTGCCTCCATCCTTTTTCCGAGGTCCTGGATCATCTTCACTATCATTATTCTGAATTCTTTTTCTGGAAGGTTGCCTATCTCCACTTCATTTAGTTGTTTTTCTGGGGTTTTATCTTGTTCCTTTCTGGTACATAACCCTCTGCCTTTTCATCTTGTCTATCTTTCTGTGAATGTGGTTTTTGTTCCACAGGCTGCAGGATTGTAGTTCTTCTTGCTTCTGCTGTCTGCCCTCTGGTCGGGAGTATTTTCAATAGTAGCCTCAAATTGAAAATACCTTATTGTCAATGATTAGGTTAAAGTTGAATGAACTAAATGTACTTGTATCAGTATGCATACATTTTGAAAACATAATGTTGTGTGGAAAAATCAAGTTCAAGAAGGATATACACAGTGTGATATCATTGGCGTAAAATTTAAAGTATAAAAGAATACCACACATTGTTCATGGATACAGTTATATGTAGTAAGTAAAAATGAAATTATTATAAAGAAAGAATACTCATTTGCCTTTGGGACTTGGAATTAGGGCTGGAGAGGATCGAGGAGAGTTTCTACTATACCTCTAATGTTTTCTTTCTTTTAGAAACCTAAAATAAATATAGCAAAATATTAACATTTGCTAATTCTGAATGCTGGTTACATAGCTACTTGCCGTATTACTCTCTGTTCTTTTCTGTTTGAGATATTTCATTATGAACAGAAGTTTGAGTTACTTGCCCAGGGATACAGCTAGTACTTGGTATTTTAGATTCAATATTTTGGTTTATTTACTTTTTATTGTACAAAAGTTCTTAATGTTTATAATTTCAAACTGAATTCCTTCCATTTTTCCTAAGTTTATTTATACTTAAAAAGTGACTTGGTTTTTAGTCTTCCACTCCTAAAGTTTATTCTTTGTTTGCATTCTATGCACCTTTCTCCTTGACCCCTGAGAGTTTTGGTCATGAATATTAAACAAGAAAGAATTATAGAGTCAGTTTTCATTAGGAGAACCTTTAGTGTAAGAATGAAATACAAATTTCCCCTTATTGCTGACACAACTCTGAGTTAAGCTTGATTGCTATTCAATGAGCATCACCTAGGACTTCAGAAGAAAAAAAGTTTTCTTCCCTTTTACTTGTCAATCAAATAACAGTCACATTTACTGAGCATCTATCAATAATGGCATACCCAATGCAGTGTGTCAATTTTAGGGCATTGTGAAGGACCAAAGAAATATAGAGCAAGGACTTTTCCTGCACTTGAAAAAGATGACCTTTACTTTTGTTCATCTATAAAAAGCCTTCCCGTAGCTAGGAAATAGCGGAACTAGAAGGAGCTAAGGAAGCACTGATTATTAGCATTTTGAAAGAAAAAGAAAACCTTTCTCCACCAAGGGCCAGCCTTAGAAACTTCATCCCTGACTTCCCAGACCGAGTTTAGACCTCTTTCTCAGTGCTCCCTAGCTCAGGATTGGGACTCAGAGGAGGTTCACCCTATGACATTCCTTGTTATAGGATGAACTCTTACCGTGGCTCTGTTAAGTGTTAAGTGCTTGATTACTTGGCTGTTCCCTGTCCTACATGTAGCTCCATGAGGGCTGGGACTCCACTGCCTTGCTCAATGTCCTGGCCTCACACCTAGTAGATGCTCAATGCATGTTTGTTGAGGGAGGGACTAAGTAAATGAAGCACATAGTAAGCTCTTTGAGGCACATGGCAAAATCTTTGAGGAATGCAGCTGTATTTTCCATACAATGAAACCACCATGAAAATAGGAACAAAATTAAACTTACCAGCAGCCTTGATAATAGGAGTATTTTAGAGATACACACATTAGAAGATTTCCATCATTGTGAAAGATTTGTTTTTAATACTCTCAGACATCTTTAGTGGGGATGGGGATGGAAAAATGGATCAGCACCCAATATTTTGATTTTTTTACAAAAGGGAAATTAAAAGTATGCTCTGCAAAAACTTAAGACTGAGCTCTCAAGCCATTGGATTTATCATTTTATTCTGAAACTTTTAAGGAGTGAGAACTCAAGATTTATCCTCAGATGATAAACATAACCTCTGGCTGTGGCATAGATGATGGGTGATATATTGTACCATCCCATTCTGAAGCTACAACCTCTCCCTCTTCTCTTCCATTTAATTCCTACTCATCCTTTGGTCTCAGCCCAAGTTATCAGTTTTTCAGAGAATCCAACCCCAATTTCCAGACCAGATTTACTCCTTCTGCTCATTTCTCTCAGCTCTGTGTCTCTAATCACAGCCTTCATCTCAACTGTGGTGATGAGTTGCTTGATTGTGGACCCAGTTTGGGAGTGTCATTAGGACATAAGGGTGGGATCATATTTGTCTGTGTCATTGCTTTATTCTTAGCGTTAGGAGTATAGTAGTTAATAAATACCGTATAAGTGTTTGGGGAACGATGGATAGATGCATAAATGGTCAATAGGTGAACATGACAGAATGTAAGTGACAGAGTCATATTATGGTGACAACTTTGAATCTAATTTGAATTCTAATTTATCAATAAGCAAGTTATGAACTTGTATATTGAAACTATTATTAGAAGCATATTACTTGTGATACCTCCCAAAGCTGATTTCACTATACCAATGAATGGGTCACTAGGACCAATAACCAGTCTCTGAATGTCTTTAAATACTCACTCCTATAAGTAAAAGATTGTTTGAACACATATCCTTTATACATACATATTTATATCACACATATATATTTATATATAATATATATATTACACACATATGTGTAATATACACACACACTACACATATATTACGGTATACACATACATTATATCATATATAATTACATATGTATTTCAGTATTAGCACATCACGTACCTTATAAAATATGAAAATGTAAATTAAAATAAGGTAGCATAATAGTAAATATAAACAGAAGTTCTGTTTTTCCCTCTTTCTACTCTGGTGGACTGTCTTCAGGCCCAGCCTTGTTTGAAAGCGGTGCTTTGAAGGTAGGGGCAGGGCTCTAGACTGCTGCTTCTCAAACCTGGCTGTGCGCAGGAATTGCCGGGAGAGCTCCAAGTAAATTACACTCCAGGTGAAATGGTGATACCTGGGCCCCAGGCTCCACCTTCGAGATTCTGATTGAGTAGTTCTGGGATGGAGCCCGATTTTTCCATTTCTACCTAGCGCCTGGGTGATGCTGAAGCTGCTGTACATTCATTAACTCTGTTCTAGATCAGTACTTCTCAAACTTGAATGCACATTCAAATCCCCAGAAATCTTGTTAAAATATAGAATATGGTTCAATAGCTTGGGGTAGGGCTGAGATTCTGCATTTCTAAAAAATACTCTTGTGAGGCCTCAGGTGAGGTCAAGGCTGCTAGTTCAAGTAAAAGGACCATGGGACAGAGTTCAGCTGGACCTTCAGCCCCTTAGTGAATTTGCCTGCACACAGTGCCAGGCCTGCAGGGCAAAGCCGTGAGAAATAGAAGCCGTTTTGGTTGGAGAGAAAGCCTTGCTAACAAGAAACCTCCTGCAGCCCTGTCATTTGCCCTTGACTCCTTCATTCTTCCCTTAAAGAATTCTGGTTTTGCAGTGACCTTTAGTTGAAGGAAAATTGTAAGTAAAGGGCTTTGAGGGAGAAGATTACAGTTCCTTCTTTGAAGTGTTTCTAATAATAACCAAGATTGTTCATTTTTCTGAGTTATGATATATGTACACAGGGATGGTTTTCATCCAAGGTCTTAAATAACATTTGCCTCAGCAGTTAACTGATTCTTGTGCAAAGGTTAATGGGCAAACAGAACATTCTTAAGAGTTCATAGAAACTCTTCCAATCAGTTTTTATACTTACATTGCATTCTTTAACATCAGAATTCTTTCTTTACAGAATATTGCATAGATGGATGCAATTATAAGAGCTCAATGCAGACCAGCATTTCTAAAATTAAGTAAAATTATTTTAGTGCAAATTTAGGGGGAGCAGGCTTATACTTTGACCCCATAATTTTATTTATACAACAGAGGTAGAAGAAACTCATCAGACTATAATGTGCTTTCAGCACTTTTAAGGTTAGAAAAGCTATTTAGCTTGGAGAAGATTCTAAAAATATTAGTTGCTCTGTTCTAAAAAAAGTGAGTTTATTGATTATGATGATTCCTGTGGAGAATTACGGGCTAGTGTGATCTGTGAACACTAAGAATAGGGCCTCCTTAGCTGTATTTCATTGGAGTCGGTATCTAGACCATGAATCAAGATCTGCTAGTGATGAGGATCAGCGTCTGGGGTTCTCCATCCGAGCTGCACCAGGGAGTCACCTGGGGGTTTGTTGATACTCTGGCCACATCTGGGCCAATTAAGTCAGAATCTCTGCCGGTTGTGGCCCCCAGCATCAGAGTTGTTTAAAGCTTCCTGGTGATTCTAAGGTGTAATCAGGGTTGAGATCCAGTGGTCCAGAGGCCTGGGTTCTCTTTCACTTCGAAATTTCACTTTGTAGTCTCCTGAATTATGGATCTGGCTGCTTCTGCATTTGAGCCAAATTCACAGATTAGTTTTAAGTCTACCTTTCCCTGCAGTTCTACATTCTTCTCCATTAATTCAACACTTTCAGAATCTCCTCTGGCTATTCTTTAATTTGAAAGCATAATTTCTTCATAATTTCCAGCTAATTAATGTCTACATTAGATTTTTTTGTTTGTACTTAAAGAAATATGTGTAGGCTTCTCGTGGGTTGAAACTATATCTTTTAATCTAAAAATAAACTAGTAATCAACTAAATAGTATAATTTCTGATTTGAGAGAGGGTGGTAGAGTGGGAGTGGGGGTTATTTTAGATACTGGTGGTTAGAGAAGGAATGTCTGAGAAGGTAATATTGGCCTGAAAATTGAGAAGGCACGAGCCACTCCTCTCCAGTGAGGCTGGAAGATTGTTCCAGCCAGAGGCAGCAATGAGCTTGGCTAAACTAACACACACAAGCACAATAGATGCACTCTTAAGAAGTCGAAACAATTTGAACAATTTTACCCACCATGATCTGCCTATTTAAGGAAAAGAAGGAAGTCCAGCCCGGGTGGAAGGTAGTGAGCTAAGGCTGGTAAATAGAGATGAGAATGTAAACAGGAAGAGCTTAGATCATCAAGAGCATGTGGACCATGATTAGGGCTTAGGTAGATAGTATTTTTAATGTGATGAGACATCTTTGGAAACTTTTGATCAGAGGAGTGCTATGATTTGTTTTATACTATTAAAGAAAATTTGGCTGCTGTGTGGGGAATGAAGAGTTTATGTCCCTTTAAGTATTATTATAAGAAGTAGTTGCACAAAAATACTTAACTGGCTGCTGAATCCTGAAGAAGGCATATGATGATATCTGTGCCATCACTGGAAAGATATGGGTGAGAAATTATAACTTTTCACTGTTGAGTCATGGTAAAATCCTTTTTGACCATTCTTTTTTGTCCTCTTTCCTCCTATATTCTTCCCCAGTGTGTGATTTTCAGCCATTACCTTTATATGGGCTAGTCACTTTTTTCACCTTTTAAATTTCTTCTTCCACACAGTAGCCTCATAGCATCATTGACTGCCCCAAGAGTAATCAGTCATGTTGCTAGATTTTTATACAGCTGGAAAGAGGTAAAGAGGAGCATATAGTTTTTTTTTTTTAAGCCAAATTGCATACTATGATTGACTGAGCAGCATTATTAGGAGTCGTTATGAAACATTAGGCAGCCCAGCCCCGAGGTTCTTGCAAAGGTGGCAGTGAAACAAAGCAACCTTTAAATTGATTTAGCAAAACACTTAGTTACCGTTTCATGGTAGGCTAAAGAGTGGTAAATGTTAAAGAAGGAATCTTCCTAGGACATTATGAAAAATAAAGCTAGCATAAACTCATTGGTTGCTGTCAGCACTCTTTTATGGTGTTTACATGAATGTTGGTAACAGAGAATGAGAGAACTTATTTGTGGCTTTTGGCTGACGTTGGAACACATCAGTAAGGATGCTCAAGTCTATCTGTAGCCATGATGTTAACTTTGTCTTGTAAAGAATCACATTTTGTTTACTGGACAATAAGGAACACTCTTGGCTCAACTCCTGACTTCCCTCTCAAACATCTATTAAACATTTTTACTGGGTGCAGTGGTGTGCTGGAGCTGGCCTGTAGTGGCTCTCTAGAGCCAAATGTTAGAATCTCTTCCCAACTCCATGTTCAGTCATCAATGATGTCATGTTGGTAGCCTGAAAGCAGCTGCAGTGGGAGAATTTACACTACCGAAATTGGCATAGGCTGCAAATTTCTCTCTCCCCCACCCTCCAAGAGCCAGCTGCTACACATTTACCATCACATCACTGCCTGAATGTTCCTCCAGAAACTCAGCGTGTTTAAATATAAACCTGTTGTCTCTCCTTCTTTCCACTATCTCCTCCTCCTGCATTCCTCCTATTTGTTGATAGACTTTAAACCCGGGCTGAAATCTCCAGAGGCACTTTTTGATCCGTTCTTCTCCCTTTTGCCCCAACATGAGATCCTTTTACAAACTCTGCAGATTGTATTCCTCCTATCTCATGCTTTATATCACCTCTCACTTTCTTTTGGTGCTCCCCCAGATCAGTCCCTGGTTGTGTCTTTTTTTCCTCTCATGATCCCTAGTTGAGTCATCTGCAATAGCTATACCCCTTTTAATCCCCCATCTCCACCTCCTCAGCCCATCTAACACACTGTTATCAGCTCATTTTCCAGAAGTGTACTTTGTATTCTATAACTTTTTTGCTCAAATTTATCAATGACTCCTCTGGTTTCCAAATTAGGTTCATACTTCATAGCTTGGCATACAAGGCAGTCCATTATATGAGCACAGCCTACCTTTCCAGCTGATTTCCTGCCATTTCTGTTCCTCTTCTTGATGCTCTAGAATCCCCACATGGCACACATGGCATTTCAAACAAAAGTACTATTTCTAAAATATGAGTTTTCTGAAAAGCCCTTTCTTCCACTTTGCCTGGGTCAAACTTACTCTTTCTTTTAAGATGTAACTCAAGGGATGCCTCTTCCTTGAAATCTTTTATAATTTCTTCTCATTCCCTGGCTCCAAGGCAAAATAATCTCTCACGTGCAGTTGAACTCCCTTCCTAATACCATACTGCTTTTTATAGCACTCATCATTTTCCTCCTTTCATTACAATTTATTTTAGCACATTATGTAGTTTGGAGTAGAAACCCTATCTTTTTCATCTTTGCCCCTAACTTGGAGGTGAGCACAATGCCCTCCCTGTTCAGTAGAGATTTGTTGAAAGAATAAACAAAATGGAAGGAAGGTTTATACTTCAGCTGGACATTCTCGAGCTGGTAGGCGTAAAATGAAATAAAAGCACAGCAAGTGGAAAATCGTACAATAGGAATATTTCTGGAAGTCCCTCCAAAGTTAGTTTTTAAGTGGAACATTTTTATTTTTCGTAATGTATTTAAAGAAGATACATGGGCCCTGGAATAGAAAAGAATAATTCCATAGTTAAACAGGAGGTAGAATCTGAGCAAGTGGGTGGAAGTTACAGAACACATTTTCACTTAATATATAAGAAAACTTCCTGAGAAACAGAAGCCTTAATTGTCTATCACAGGAACGAGATTCCTAAAAAGCTACTGAGTTCTTGTCATAGACAGGATGCAGATGTATGACCATCTGTCAGTGATGTTATAAAAGGAATTTCTGCAGGGAGTAGATGTTTGCTAAGTCTTTTAAGACTCTTGACTCTATGAATCTGTGACTGTTTATGAGTCATCCAGCCTATTGGTAGGATTTTTGAGCACTCACTGTCTTAACCAAGATGAGTTTCCACAGTGCGTGCTATTAAGATTTTTACTATATAGTTGGGAGCATTAAAATATTTAGGAAGAAAGCATCTAAAGAAGCCCCCTGTCACCCCCCAAAAAACGGTTCTAAATTTCAGGTCCTCCAATTTGGGGAAAATGTTCCATCACTAACTTTAGATCATAAAATTTAAAATTAAGGTCTAGAGAACCTGCTATATTATCTCTTTCTCCATAGGAGCTAAAGGCAGATATCACCAGTACTAAATTTCTGCCTGATTAAAAATTTGGCTTAGGGCTTCCCTGGTGGCGCAGTGGTTGGGAGTCCGCCTGCCGGTGCAGGGGACGCGGGTTCGTGCCCCGGTCCGGGAGGATCCCTCATGCCGCAGAGCGGCTGGGCCCGTGAGCCATGGCCGCTGGGCCTGCGCGTCTGGAGCCTGTGCTCCATGACGGGGGAGGCCGCGGCAGTGAGAGGCCCGCGTACCGCAAAAAAAGAAAAAAAAATTGTCTTAGTTTTATTTCAGTTCGTTTGCCATGGGTCCCCAAGGGCGTGGCCTGAGAGAAAGCAGAACTGTCACTCTCCAGAGATAGTACTCTTGCCCCTTGTCTGGACTCCTTCACCTGGAAACACCATTTGCTAATTTCATTCAATTCTACCACCTTCTTTGCTAGATATTTGCATTGCATCATTAGTCTTCATCCACCTGCTGATCTAGAAGGTAAACTTGGTTTTTACCCCCACCCCTACTGTGCCTTGTATAAGCATAGGGACTTTTATGGGGTTTTTTCCCAGGAATTTTCTTCAGGAATTTACTAGCAACTGTAAGTGAAGAAAAGGACAATCTTTCTCTTGCATTCTTGACCCCGTTCTCACCTATTTTCTTCATGACGTTACTCTCCCAGTTACCTAACCCCCTCCATCACTTTCACTTCAACATCTTCTCTTGGATGTCTTTTTCCCTGGTGCAAAACAAGTTCAAGTCTCCTTGATCCTAACACACACGCACGCACACACACACACACACACACACGCTATAATTGGCTTCCTTTCAAGCTATTGCCCCATTTCTCTTCTTCCCTTCACTGCCAGCCTACTGAAGGAATGGTCTTCAGTCAGTGCCTCACATTTTTTCCAACTTCAGTACATGTCAGGATGATTTCTGTCCTCACCACTCCCATGAAACTATTCCTGCTAAGGCCATCCCTCATCTCCCAGGTGCCTAATCCAGTGGCCAGTTCCAGATCTTCTTCCCCTTGGCTGTGGGTAATACTGAAATCCACGGGATGCCCACTCCTCCTTGAAACTCTTTCAGGCCATTTAGCCATCTGCTCCTCATTGTCGACTTAGCAGTCATTTTATCTGGACTTGACTATAAAGCATTGATAAATGATTCATTTGGAAAAATAGGTTTTGAACATCTACTCTCGACCAGGCACTGCACCAAGGCTGGCAAAAGATGGTGAGCAAAACCTGCCCACTCTGGAGAGTAGTGAGGTGGATGGAGGGAGGCATCAATCCCACAAGGACATGGTTGCAGGCTGTGACAAGGGCCATTCAGGAACACCATGAGAATGTTTAGTAGCATCCTCATCTAGTTTGGGGATCTCAGAAGCCCGCCCTGAGAAAGCTTTTTGCCTGCATAAAAGGAGGAGTAGGTTTTAACCAGGAGAAGTGGGGAGAACATTCCAGTGGAAGGAATAGCATGCACTGTATTAGGCAGTGAGATGTAAGGGAGAGAGCACAGACCCAGCATTGCTACTTACTAAACGGTCTGATGTTAAACAAACAAAACAAACAAAAAACTACTTGACCTCTTTGGGTCTTAGTTCTCTCTTCTGTTATGAAAGCAGTAAAAAAGTTTTCTGTTATGAAAATTTTTCTGTTTTTCATAACTTTTCTGTTATGAAAATTTTGCAGTCATAATTATATGTGCTCATATTTGCAGTGCACGTGGCATGTAGCAGGTACTCAGGAAATGTTGCCTCACCGCAACCTCTTCCACTCTCGGGGCTGTGAGCATTGCGGGGCCTTTAAAGCGATTTCTCCTTACTTGCTTCTAGGAAATAGGCCTCGCATTCCATCTCTCTGGGGCTTATACAAGGGTGCTGTCATTCCAGCAGAGGGTGGGGAGCTGGTGAGGAAGCGGTGGGCCCAGGGTGTTTATGATTTGGGTTTGGGGAATGTCTGATCCCTAAACCTCTTTTCTGTGATTTGAGAGTAGCTGCATGCCATCTCGCATTGATGGGGTGAGCTGGGCCTCTCAGGAAGGACACTTCTCCTTTTAGATCTGGTGGATTGTGTTTCCCTTGTGCAGCCAAGCTGCACAGACTGTGGAGTGCAGAAAAGCCCTTCCTTGAACGGTGATTGGATGTGAATGCTAGTTGATGGTGGAGGCTCGTCGGCGGATGCTTGATGAAAGGCACCCAGCATCTGAAAAAAGTTCACCGCCGCGCAGCATCCTCCAGGGGCGGCCGCCACTGCCGCCCTTTTATTAGCGCACGTAGTAGAGGGTTTGTGGGGCTTGGCAGCCGTCCACTGCCTAATGTGAAAAAGGCCCTGGAAGCATCGGCCCCTTTGAAGCAGCTGGGCTGGTGGCGGCTGCTGCGTGTGGCTGGGGTGTGGCCTCCAGATGCTGGATGCCTTCGCTTTCGTGGATTATCCTCACCGCCCTTGTGAGAAGCTCTCGCGATAGCTGCCCTCTCGGCGGGCAGGCGCGGTCCAGACAGGCAGACCCGTCCTGGAGCTGCAGGGGCTAGAAGTCCCCAGGAGCAGAGGCGAGGGGATGCCACCCTAGAGCGAGAGAGAAGAGAAAACAGCATGCCATTTCCCACACCCTCCTCAACTCTGAGCATCAGCTGGGCTAGGACGCCAACCCCAGGGTTTCCGCCTTGGCCGCCTCTCACCTTAATTTCCGGGTGTGGATGAATTTCTCCTCTTTAGGGACGGCGGTGGTGGAAGTGGGAATCTGTTTTCTCCCTTACTTTTTGTGAGAAGCCTATGAGCGATTATACCAGGGAAACTGGCATAGAAAGGGGAAGGACTGTACCCCAAGTGACACAGCTGGGGCTTTCACCCAGGGGTGGTGACTCCACGGTGCTCTTTGCCTCCTCTTGCTAGGCAGGACTCCCTAATAGCTGTCCTGTGGGAGCATCTGTGTGGGCACACTTTCCTCTCCCCGGGCCCAGAGATGAGCAGGGGGTCCCGGCAGCGCAATTCAAGGAGGCTCCCTCTCCAGAGCCGTCCTTCACTTACAGGAGCCCCAGGCTGAGCCTCCTTAATTGTGCTGCTTGTTGACCGCTGCCTTGCCCAGTCTTGCCCTCCTCACCACACCGTGAATGTCTCAAATGTAGAGCAGGGTTGCTTTGTACCCAGCAGGCGCTCAGCTAGTGTTGGTCCAGTTGAATGGAACAGTTTCAAAGATGATGTGTATCTGTCTGTGTTGGGGGAGAAGTATGATGAGACGGGTCACCCCAAAGAAGAGATATTGAGATTTTCTGAGTAAAGAGTCCCCTCTTGTTCCTGGAGGGTCTTTCCACGTATGAATATCACCTAGTTTTAGCCCATGTTTAGACATAGTCATGAATACTGGTACTGTAGGGACCTGCTTTTTTACTAATGAAGAGGTAGGAACATGGATGAATATTGGCATCACGCTGGCATCTTCGGCCTCAGATTGTGTTACCGCCTCAGATGCGGGAGAGAGTTTCTCCCCTGCTCACGTGAAAGGTCTGGTACTCTTCTGCACTTGAGATTTTTTTGTGAAAACAAAAGTATGTGAAGCTAGATGCAGTGCATAAGGAAAATGCGATGTTACAAAAAATGGAAAAGCTTCTGGTCTGTTACCATTGATGATCCACCTCGCTTGCCCTCCTGGCAGGGTGCACCTCCAATACCCCACCCCCTCCCCACGCCGCGCAGGCACCCCGCGTAGGCGTTCATGATCATGCAGGGATTTAGTCCACCAACCAGCCTTACGATTGTCTTACAGTGAACATGACAGTGATGGATTGAACGTGTTTAAGAGAAAAGTTATTGATTTTCTGACAAGCAGCCATTTTTATGTTCTCTTTTATCAGTCAGCCTCCCCCGGAAAAGTGAAGGGTAAGAAGCAAATGCTGGAATAAGAATTACGGTTACTTGACGCTCTAACTCTTGGCCACTAGAGGGGGGTAGTGACCAGGCTTCCTCTCTCCTCTGATGAGTGTGAGACATCTTTGCCCAAGCTGAAATAATGAGTGACAACTCAGCAAATGTCTGTTCATCAGCTTTTCCCTTCGTGGAGCCAGTGTTTCATACTCAAGCAAAGGTAGCTCATCTTTCCTAAGAGGAGTATTTCCAACCATGTTAGTGTGTATAGAGTCTTTGGCTTTGGCCCCTTTAAAGTCGCAGCGCCTGGGTGTGGGGCAAATAGAATGGTGCACCCACCTTCCCCGACCCTAAGACACAAGAAAACTTAACTATGGGCATAGGAATCGTAGTTTCCACATATGATTTGATATATGGCCTTATCAAGGGAGAAAATATTTTAGGTTCCAGAACATGCATGATGGTCGTTTGGTCTCTGTTCAAAGCAAGTGTGAGGGACTCCTGTTAAAATTGGCGTCTATGGAAAATCATAAGCATTGCTACTCTTTCAAGGAGATCTCTGTGTCCACAGATACCTCTTATTCCACCAAAACAATCGCTGGCTTTAGAATGGTGTCCGAGGCTGATGCCCATTTCTGGAACTCCTACTACACAACATGCTAGTTTCTGCCGTGTAGGTCATGGCATTTGCCTCCTGGGGAGTGTTATGACGATCAAAGCAATCAATATTTTTCAGTGTCTGGAGAATGTAAAATAGGTGCAAATGTAGCGTCCCTAGGTTTTAGGTTGGAAGTACATATAAGTAGGCCGTGTGTACACGACAGAAACAGAGTCCAGGCAATTAAAGGGGTTCCTTGTGAATAATTATCAAAATGGTTTGGTAGGTTATTTCCCTGTTATTTTGGTAGTTGGATTTGTATTCTTGTCACGGCAGAAAGAGAGCAGTTACAGAGGGCAGGACCCTGAAGGCAAGAAGATGAAAACACGCAGGGCTGAGTGGGGAGCTCAGGAAGATAGTGGAAGAGTCAGCATGGGCACCAGCACACTCACGGCGTCTGTGTGGCACCAGGTGTCACACCGAGGAGTTAAGGCTGGAGATGATGACGATTGGAATGCCTAAAAGAAAGAAATGCCTTAACAGTAGACCTGCCAGGCTATTGTGTGAGGAACGAGGTCTTCAGGAGCAGCTCTGTGACTGCCTGTCAGGGACTTTTTGTTTTGCTTTTTAACATTGGAGTTTGGGGTCACATGATTGTCAAATCTCAGATCTGGTGACTTGGGCTTTTACTCTGAAAACCCTGTGCCCTTATAGTGTTGAGGAGAACCGAGGTAGCGCTGCCGAGTTATGCTTGGAATTGTTTTCTTAGGTATAATGTGACATGGGTATGCCTTCTGACCGTGGCTATTACCTCTAGAGTAACTGGAAACTCTGGGCTTTTCCTGGGGCCCCTCTCTTTGCCTGGAATTTCCTTTTCTTCATTCTCTAACCAAACATGATTCCACAGATCTTTCAAGACCCAGTTCCTGTGTCTCTCCTACTCTGTGAAACCTCTGGACACCCTGCCCGCCCCTGTGAAATTAGTTGCTCTAGCTTCCCATTGCTCTAGCTGCCTGCCCGTTATAGTAGGCATTACCTCATTAAGAGTTTGGTTTTTAGTATCTGCACAATTTCCCCTTCTCGGTACGGTGCCTCTCTCTTCATCTCCGTGCCTCTCTCTGGAACAAACAGGGCTCAATGAATTCATTCTTCACACTAAGGAGTGGGCTCAGGGTCTAACAAGTGTGTGTGTGTGTGTGTGTGTGTGTGTGTGTGTGTTTTGGTGGTGGTGAAACCTGGACTGCAGATAAATTCAGGATCCACAACCAGAGAAACAGCTGGCCTCCCAGAGTCTCCTGCCCTGTCTCCTAGGATAGAGTTCATGAAATGCACAAGCCCATCCAGAAATGCCTGACCTTGCTGTACTGGCCTGGCAACCCCAGGCCACCTGGAACCAATATTTAAGCCAATATTTGCTTTCGGTTATTCTCGCCCGTAGTTAAGCCACGGTAGTGCCAAACTGTGGCTAGCCCAGGAAGGATCTGCAGGGGGCAGCAGGGACTCCCTACTGACTGGCTCTGCAAGTTTGCCCCGCACTCTCATTGACAACTCAATAAAGCAATCTCATAGTTCAAAGTATTGAATCTTTGGGCCCTGTTTTTTAGGTCAGAGTGTGTTTTTTTGTGTGTGTGAAAGTGTAAGGGTGCCCATATACTGTAGTATTGAGAACCGAGGTAGCCACTACTGAGTTACGTGTGGAGTTGTTTTCTTAGGTATAATGTGACATGGATACTGACCACGCCTACTACCTCTGGTTACTTCCATGTAACTCAGGTTAGGGAGGTCAAGGCAGAATTCAAGGGTTAAAGTATACGTGAAATTTTAAGTAGGCTTTTGGTAGCTAAACATGCTCTGTCCATCTAACCAGGATTCTGTCTCACATAGCCTTTCCCATCGATTCTCAGGCACTCACAAGCCTGAGATGCCTTCACTTGCTTCTGTGAACTTTCCAGATATACGGAGCAAGGAAAGCCATAGGACCCCAGTGTGGTTTTCTAGTCATCTTCTGGTCTTGTTCTAGTGTTGCTCCTAGGAAAGCCGACCTCCAGATTAAACAACATAGCCCAGCCAAAGACCCTTCCTGGTGGCAGAGGGGAAAGCCGGAGCTCTGACTCTGGCTCCCAGATGGGGCTGGCTGCAGTCACTCCTGGCCTGCCCTTCTGTTTCCCCAGAAGCAGAGTGTGGAGAGTTCCCAATGGTTCATATATCTGTCTTCAGAACTGTGTTTGGGTAGCAAAGTCATGAGCACTTGCTTCTCTCTGGCAGGGGTGGCCCTCATGCCAGAAAAAACAAAGGGAAAATCACTTGGTATGCTGTTGCTAAGAAGCGGAGAGGTGTTTGATGTTTTGATTTTAGCGGCATTGGAGGCTTGCCCTTTTAGTAACAAGAAGAGCTATAGGTTGTTCCTACAATATTGGATATGTGCTTTTCCGAAAATGTGTCATGAATGCAGAATTCTCTCATCAAATCCTTTTTTCCACCATTCATTAAATTAAAGAGAAATCCTCTGGGATACGGGAGAGGGGTGCAAAAAGTTCAACGACTTTTTGAAAAAGAAGTGAAAACGACGGTGGAAAGGTTCTTGTAGAAGCAGCTTTGTTCCTAGGTGGCCGTGGCCAGCAGCCCGCATGCCGTGGCCATGTTAGGCAGTGGCCAGCAAGTAGGGGCAAGGATGGATTCATGCCCTTCAGATGTCGGTGTCCAACTGTCTGACCCTGTGCAAGGTGTATGAAGGTTATCAGGCCATTCTCTTCCACTTTTGATGATTCACTGATGTTTAATGATCTGTGTATGCACGGCACAGTGCTTGGCTGGATGAGCAAGATACAGTCCTCCCCCTGAAACAGGGAAAGAGGTAATTAGGATTCAAAGGGTCTGCGCAAGAATAAAGGTGTGGAGGGGATAAGACCCAATAGGAAGGGGATAACTTTTCTTGGGCCAGTCAGGGAGAACCACGGAGGAATTTGAACTGTCTTAAAGGATAGGCATCTGACTTTTCCAGTGGAAAAGACAAGGAGGCACATTCAAGGCAGGAACAGCAAGGCAGAAGGAAACCTGAGGGTTAATAAGACACTCATATGTGACTGGATAAAAGAATGAGTGGGGAAGAAAGAGGGATGATCTAGATCGCTAGGGACCTTGACTTTATTTATTTTTTTTTTTTTTCTGTACGCGGTCCTCTCACTGCTATGGCCTCTCCCGTTGCGGAGCACAGGCTCTGGATGCGCAGGCTCAGCGGCCATGGCTCACGGGCCCAGCCACTCCGCGGCATGTGGGATCCTCCCGGACCGGGGCAAAAACCCGCGCCCCCTGCATTGGCAGGCGGAGTCTCAACCACTGCGCCACCAGGGAAGCCCAAGGGACCTTGACTTTTTGAGGCCAAGAAATTTGAACTTTTTCTGTAGGTGCCCGGTAAGACATCAGGAGTGGACTTCATCTTAATCTCACTGCACCTATAAATCCCTCTGCGGAGGACAGGGATGGTTTTCCAACATAGATGGAGCTGCATACTTGGTACCACCGTCCAGTACCAGTAGGACTTTCTGCAGTGATGGAACTGGTATAAGTGTCCAATATGGTGGCCACTAGCCGCATGTGGCCACTGAACACTTGAAATGTGGCTAGTGTGACTGAGGAACTGAGTTTTAAATCTTATTTAATCGTAGTTAACTTAAATTTCCATTTAAATAGCTCCATGTGGCTAGTGGCTACTCTCTTAGAGCTTTGCAGGAGGCAGTGGTTGTAACTTGAGGGAGGGAAAAGCGACGAGGAGGGCTCCCCTGCAGATAAATTGTGATAAGTTGTATTTCAGGGAGGGAAGGGACCACAGATGGGTTCTGATACTCGTACTCTGCTGGGTGCTATGAGGAAAAGCCTTCAAAGGGTCTTAGTGACGCATGACACACGTACATAAAATGGTTAGAGAAGGGAGGCAGGTGGTGTGACAAAGTGCTGTCAAGCACGGCATCAGCTCCCTGGGACCCTGCAGTAGCTCTTGGCCTCCTCTTTCCATATCTCTGCACCATGCAGCTATGCAAACCCCACGGAGCAAGAGTCCTGCCTGCACCTCTCTGCTGTCAGGAAAGATGCCAAGTGCAGGGAGGGTAAATCAGAAAAGCATTTCTAGATGCATGAACTAAAAGCTCCTGTGACAGAAAGTATGCTTTAAAGGGACTGCACAGGCCAGCGCTCTTTACCTGCAGAGCATTCCTGGTAAATCTTAATTGCAGTGCAACCTGTGTTTTCCCTCTGGAGCAATGGGTGGCTGTGTTTTCTGACCAAGAACTCAGCATCAAACAGAACATTACTGACAGAATAATGCCATGAAAGCAGAGAAGCCAAAGCCATAAATCTCAGTAACTACTGAAAGTGATAACATTCTGCTACCGATTCTGTAAAATGAATATAAATGTAGATATCGGTGAATACTGACTAAGGAAGGGACCATAATCTTCCATTAACATATACAAATTCAACTCCACTGTGTCATAAATTAGATTTGCCTCATGCTGAATTATTAAGTGTGATAAACAGGAATTGAATGACAATAGTTTTGGCCCTCCCTGAAATTTGAAAGGCATATGAGGATGCTTTTATTTTCTCTTAATAAATTCCTTTGTAACCAGCAGAAGCATGCATAATTATTCTGTTATCCATTCCATCCGCCTGGATGTCAAGTTCACAGCATCAGTAGATCAATGATGTGGAAATCTGAGGACAACATAAAGTGAATCAAATCACAGCCTATGTCAGGAGGCCCCCGATCCACAGATTGGAAAGATTTTAGCTGGAGAAGTATTTAATAACTAAGATCTACAAACAGAAACTCAGTTTTTCTCCCATTCTTTATTTTCTCACTCTAGTTCCTAAATTTGGATTTAAATATTAATATGTCCTATGTCGTCCTTTTTGTTGTTTAAAAAATACACTGTGATTTTTATCTTTTTAGAAAGGTGATATGTGTTCATTGTAGAAAATATGGAGGAAAATAAAAAGAGCCACCACTCTGAGTTGACTGTTATGAATATTTGGGCATACCTATTTTCAGTTATTTTTGTTTTCTGTGTGTGACCACACAAGACTGAAACAGTTTTGCTCTTTTTCAGTTAAGCCTTCCTGAATATTTCCTCGCATTTTAAAATATATTTCCTAAACATCATTGTAATAGCCATAGAATATTTCACCATAGAGGTCACCTAAATGTATCTAACCAGGCCCCTACTGTAGCCAGTTTAGGTTATTTCTTTTTCTTTTCTTTTCTTTTTTTTTCATTTTAACAGCATTGTGATGAAACCCCTGTATATAAAGTCTTTGTCCACATGCGTTACTATTTCCTTAGATGTGGAATTTCCCTATCAAAGGATAAGAACATTTCTTAGGGCTACTTATAAGTATTGCCAAATTGCTTTCTAGAAAGATCTTCTAGTGGTGTTATGAATATAAGTGTTGAGATTAGAAAGACCTGAGTTCAGTCCTGGTTTTGCGGATCCGGGTCTGTCATCAGCCATGTGACCCTGGGCAACTTGTTAACACGTCCAAGCTTCAGTTTCCCTTTCTGTTAAGTGGGCTAGTAATACGACCTGCCTCATATCCAATTCTGTGTGGAGTAAATGTGGTAATTCATGTAAAAGCTGAATAGAGCAAAGTGCTCAACATAAGAGCTAACAGTTTTACACTTTTCCAGCAGAGTATGCACTATTTCTCCATTCTCTCACAAACCCTGGGCACAATTTTGCATAAAAATTAACTTGACAAGTGAAAAAAGACATAGTTTTAACTTCTATGACAAAACACATCTTTCAAGCCTTTAGAAATATGTGACATATTTCAAGTCAAGGGCTGACTTTGACAAACGTCTTTCCCTCAAATGTTGTTTCTCATGAGTGGCAATAGAATAAGTAATAGAAGAAGCCCAAATCTTCCTTAGTTTTAAAGGGTAGCTATATAATTGATTGTGTCTGAGGGCCCAGAGCAGTCTGTCGGTGGGGTAGAGTACGTGTACGTAGCAATTATTAAGTATGTGCTTAGAACATTTTCTCTCAACAGTCTCAGTGAATTGGATTTAGCTGTCCATAATTTATTTTAAATTGTATAAATAGCTTCATAAGACAACTGGAATAAAGAGAAAAGAAGGAAAACATTGACCAGCAATCCCTTCACACAAACAAGTTAAGTTCTGTTTGTTGACTGTCCACACAATTTTACAGAATTGCATTAGACATTCTTTCAAAGCAGAGGATGCATTTCCTCCTGTCGAGATCTTTTCCATACAAGTACCATCATTTTACCAGGCCCACGAGGTGCCATCCCAATTTTGTCACATCGGTGGGAGCTGAATACAAGGGCAAGAGACCCACACCCCTGGGCCAGGAAAGAGGGTGCTTGACAGATGTGAAGCAGAAGTGGGCTTGCAGGGTAGGACCGGGGCAGCTGAAAATGTTGCTGTGAAGTCTGAACATGAATGTGACCAGTGTGGGTTAGTCTGAAATAAAAATCGAAACAACAAAGGAAATGATGTTGAGGAGGGTTCATACTCAGACATTTAGAGGCTGTTTTAAGGACGGGCTTTATTTGGCTTTTCTTGGAAGCCCGGAGGCTCCACATGAATTTAAAGACACAACATGTGTGTCTAATATTGGAAAGGCTTTGCTGGTGAACACAATTTCACAGGTTTTCTGTAATACAAGTGGAGAAGGTATTAAGAAATACAGCCTTGATTATTACAGAGAGAAGAGAGAGTAGTTTTTCTGTCCTGATTATTGTGTCTTAAGTACCAGGCATAAAATGATCTCTCATTGGATGAAATGGAAGCACTCTTGAGGCTTCAGATCCATTTCTCTTTTATTCCAGTTTAGTTCCCAGTTCCCAAGGCTGTGCCCTTGAGTGTTGAAATGTAATAACTTTGAGGGTACACGGTGAGTCTACTGATTCTTTAATATGGTTTCTGCCATTTAATTCTTGTTCAGAGCAGGCAGTGCACCAGCTCCACCCAGAGCTAGCAGGTTACTCTCTATAATCAGGTATGTACACGTCTCACACCAAGAGGAAATGCTCACATAGTAACATTGGATGACCGTGTCCTGATCACTTTTCAAGATCATTGGTGCTATTTGTAATCTTGAGTATTTTTTTCTGCTTCCAGCCTTGAACTAGATTCTGTAAGGAAGAGGTTTTACTGAACAGGGTATGGAAAAAGTAAGGGTAGTCTAATTTTATCAGTCTTGAGCATCTTGCATAAAATGTTAAGTCAAAATTGTTAGACAGTAAACTTGCTGGAAGATGAAGACGAGGATGGTGGTATGCTATGACAAAAAGAGCACTAGTCTCGGGAGGCGTAATTTAATTCACTCTTTTGTCACTTATTAATGTGACTTTGGGCCTATCTGTTCATTTGTAAAATGAAGTTTTCATTTATAAAGCAGGGACTGTGCTACATCCTATTTAGCACTCAGTGACAGACTGCATGTGAAAGTCCTTTGTAAACTGTAATATCATATTCCAGTGTGAGGTTGTTATTATGCCTCCGAGGTCAGCATGTTTGAAAATGTATTAGTCTGTATTTAAAACACATTTCAGTTCTCTTTACGTCCTGGCCCATCATTTCCATATTTAAACTTAAGCAACAAAGACCTTGGCTCAGTCGCCTTTATCTTTCAGTCTAATTAGGGGCCTGATAGTTTTGCTTTGTTTGGAATTTGTCACCCCATGTTCTAAAGAACGAGGTTCAGTGTGTTCCTCAAAAGACTAAGATTCTAAGATATTGCAAAATTGAATCCTAATTGTTTGTCTTCAGAAAGCCATGAGATTTTATGCTTTCATCAAGTTGGTCACTATTTGGGTTATATTGTAATAGAACCTGTTATTCATATATCAGAGCTATTCACAAAATGGCAGCACCTTGAATAGGGACTATATTCTAAGAGCTGCCTTCCCAACGTGGTAACCAATAGGCATATGTGATTGTTTGCCAACTAAATTAATTAAAATTAAGCCAAATAAAAAATTCGGTTTTTCAGTCACACTGGATACATTCCAAGTGCTCAATAGCTAGATATGATTAGTGGCTACTACTTTGGACAGTGGAGACTATAGAATATTTCCATCATTACGGAAAGTTCTATTGGCCGGTCCTGCTCTAAAAGAAAGGGAACCTGATGTCACATTATTCAGAGGTGTCCAGTAAGGTTTCGTACAGACTTTTTATATCATTTTTAGGTTTCCAACCTAAAATAGCAACCTTTAATGTCCAATCAAGTGTTGACATCCACCCACCCACCCCTTTTCTCCAAGCTGCATTTAGGACATTTGATAATTTGATATTTTTGAATGTTCATTTCTTTTTATTGGGTCCCTTAGGTCCTGCGTGACAGATATGTGTGAATGTCCAGCCCATAAAAACTGTTACTGCGAGTCATTCCTGGCTTATACCCGCGCCTGCCAGAGAGAGGGCATCAGCGTCCACTGGGAGCCTCAGCAGAACTGTGCAGGTGAGAAGTTCCCGGCCGATCCAAACATCAGAAACTCACTCCAGTGCCCAGGATAGCAATAGAAGAGACTTGATGATGTGAATGGTCACACCCTCCCTTGGCCAGAGGGAAATCTTATCAGTGGCCCAGCTGGATTTCAACTTGATAAAACACAGGGGCTTCCCACTGGGCAGGATAGAAAGCACTTAAGAGAAATGCTTTGTGACAAGCACATTTGAACAATTTAAGGATTTCGACTGTTGCAAAATCCTCCTAACCTCAAGCTACCAGCAGGATGTGCTTAGCACGTGGACAGTCACAGCTGTGGTTTAGGTTATGTGTGGAGCAAAGGAGATTCGGGACAATTACAGTCATTTAAGGTCTTCAGGATAAGTGTGATTGTTTTTTTTTGAAAGAGAGAGAGAAATGGCTATACAAACACTAGAACATTCTTTTCCTTCTGAGAGACAGATTGCTGTAATAGTCGTTCTAGCTCTTTGATCTCAGGCAAGTGAATTAGCTTATTTGATATCTGTAAAATGGACTTCTTTGTTCATCCCAGAAATGTTTCTTACAAAGTGGCTAAGTACTAGGCATTGAACAAAGCACTGTGGGCACTTTGGTGACTGTAAGAGACGAGGTGAGGCCCCTGTCACTGAGGTGCTGGCAGCCCAGTGGGAGAGCCAGACAAAAATAGTAAGTCGAGCATGGTAGAGACCTGCTAAGTGTGGTAAGGGTCATGAGGGGGCAAATAGGGCAGAGCAAGAGAAAACAAATGGGGAGGGAGTCGGTGGCTACTTAGATGGAGAAGAGGGAGCACGTCTCTGTGGGGATGATGTTCCAGCCGAGCATTGAAGGATCCAAGGGACTCAGGGCAAGAGATCCATGCAGAGGAAACATATTTGAATAAGATAGCCACTCTCAAACTGGAAGGGAGTCAGTGTGGGGGGCAGCGGAACGGGGGGCACAAGATGAGAGTGGAGTTGAAGCCAGAGCCGGATTGCAGGACTCTGCAAGTCTTGGGAAGGAGTCTAGCTTTTATTCCAAGAAGAATGGAAGCCACTGACGGGCTTTAAGCAACCCTCCTTCTGCTTGTGAAAGATCGCCCTATGTAGAGGCTGCTGTGTAGAGAATATGTTGAATAGGGCAAGATTGAAGGCAAGAGGCCATTGCAGTCTTTGGGGTGACGAAATGATGGTGGCTTGGATTAAGATGGAGGCAGTGTTTGGAGGAAGAAGAGAGATTTTAGAAATATTTTGGAAATGTACAATAACCTCTACTCTGCAGAGTTATAAGCATTAGTGATACGTACGTGAAACATCTTAGGAGGGTGCTCAACTCATAGAAGATACTCAGTCAGTAGTAACTGCTGCTCTTATTTAGACCTGAAGATGAGATGACTAAATGTTTGTCTTTTACTGCAAGGGTTGGCAAGTGCTTTTCTGCAAAGGACCAGATTTTCCTGGTAGGGAGAGACTGGGGTTTGCAATATTCTACAGGAATCCTAGAAACCTTAGCTCTGCTATTAGAAAAGAAGGCAGTTCATGGCGCTGCTAACTCTAGAGGGTCTACACTGGTGGAGGGCAGGAGCTGTCATCCGGTTGGAAGAGGGCTCAAGAATTGCCTTTGTCTATATTTTCAGTGCATGGACATCGTGTTCACTTAGACAGTGGGTCTCAGTCTGGCTGGACATTGGAGTCACTCTAGGAGCTTAAAAGATAAACCAGAAAACTATGCCTGGGCCCCTTGCCGAGATATCCTACTTTAATTGGCCTTGTGCATCATTTGAAACCTCTCAGGAGATTCTGACCTGCAGCCAGAGTTGAAACCGCCATTAATTTGTATGCTTGTTTGGGTGGCTCTGGGGAAGTAGGACAAGGAGCGTTTTGGGGGTTACTAAAGCTTCCTCAAGCCACCCCTTGATGCAGTCACTAATCCATGTCCTTAAAAAGCTCTCAGACCCTTTTATCTACTTGTGAACTTCCCTTTTGGTTTTGCTCTCTCCTCTGCAAGCCCAAGTCCAATCTTTATGTCTGAATTCCCTTTCCACGGCAAGAGTGCCTCTCTATCATTGCTGTCTTCCCAGAGGAGGATTGAGTTGATAAAAATAACTCATATTAAGGTA
The DNA here is from genome assembly GCF_949752795.1 of Hyperoodon ampullatus. Taxonomy (NCBI): domain Eukaryota; kingdom Metazoa; phylum Chordata; class Mammalia; order Artiodactyla; family Ziphiidae; genus Hyperoodon; species Hyperoodon ampullatus. The sequence goes on from NC_136922.1 coordinate 65,846,553, forward strand.
TGGCTGAGGCTCCTGAAAGGTGAGACTAACTGGCTTACCTCCCACCTAGTGCCTCAGTGTGGGGTAGTATAGGAAGGGCAGGGTTTTGAGAGACAGGGCCCTTGCACCACACCTTGAATATGCCCGTCTCCTTTTCTCTGCTTTGAAATGAATAAAATATATGGACTCAAGCCCCAGCCATTCATGCTGGTGTAATGTGGGGCTCAGCAGAACTTTATTAATTTTATTAGGTATGGTGCCGTGATGAGGATCATATCAGATACAGAACATGTGAAGCCTCTCTTCCTGATGCCAGGCTGTATTTAACACCAGTTCAGTGCACCCAATGCGTTTGAGGACTGCACTTTCCCCCCTGCAGGATCCTGAGTTCAGGGACTGAATCTCAGCAGCTAAAATTACTTTTCTAATGGAAAAGGAATACGGCTTCTGAAAGGTTCCATTTACCACTTAAAATTAGCAGAACCATCTGAGTGAAGTATACCTCTGTCAATGTTTGATTGCAGGGGAACCTTTTATACACACACACACACACACACACACACACTCACACTCACACTCACACTGAACTTCCACAAATTGATAGTTGGTATTTACGGAGATATGCAGCATCTCTCAGTAGATTCATTTCTGAGTCATCTGGAATATTGAAGACTATAAGAATACTCTTTACTAATTTTTAGCTCCCAGATCTTTTGACTTAGGACAGCACTTAAGGCCACTTAATACTGAGAAGAGAAATTTTCCAGGGTAAAAGGCTTGGAAGTTGAACAAATAAGAAACCAGCCAGGCAAGAAACTCTGAATGAACAAGTGACATCTCCCAGGCTAGGTTGGAGTTTAGCACTAGCATGACATATGAAGTGTATGCCCCCTAGCTGTGGCAAGGAGGGCTAATGAAACTCTAGTTTAGTGCAGGGGTTACTAAATACAATACAATGTGCAGAGGGCTGTTGTGAAGGTCTCTAGAAGTTTCATTAACGACCATTTATATTAATGTGTACTATTTTCTAAGCACCTCCTTTGCCCCAAGGACTATACTAGAACTTTGTGTTACATTTTATCTTATTTAATCCCCACTCTCATCTATATGTTAACATTCTGTTACCCACATTTTACTGTAAAGGACATTAAGGCTTAGAATATTTCAGTAATTTTCTAAAAATCACAGAGGTGGAAACTAAGAAAGCTAGGAATCAAACCTAGGTCAATTAGCATTATAGCCACTGTTCTTAATTATTATGAGAACACAAATAAGCAAGTGCACTGTAGAAAAATATATATACCTATGAATATATATTTATTTGTGTGAGCATCCACTAATTTATGGAAATATTTGTTCTGTAGATCTTTCCAATTTCTATTCACTTGTTGTTCCTTATCATTGATACTTGTTACTTGGTACCTTCTGACTCTGTAACTTTGCTATGACCTCGCTCCTGCATCTTACTTTGCCATCCTTAGTAGATTTTCTGCCAACCTCCCTGCAGGTGCCACTACTAATTGTCACTGCACTTTGAGGAATACATTTTCTAAGTGGGCAAGGGGCTGGGATATCCAGAGTGGTGTGTGTGTTCCGGCAGCACATGAGATAGTCTGCTGGGTTCTGGGAGCAGTTTCCTCCTTGTTTTATTCTACAAACTCCAGGTGATTCTGGCCTCTGCCCTGCAGCAACTCTGCTATACTTATACACACTCATCTTTCCCTTGGCTGACTGGGAAGGGATCCTGTAAAGGATTAGGAGGTAAGGTCAGCACTGTGACCTTCAGCACAGTAGGGGCACATGGGGACAGTGAGTTCCAGAGGGCATAGATCTACACTTATTGAACGTATTGATAAAGTCAACACGTGGCGCCTTTATGGGGTCCCACAGAAAGTAACGTGTAATGGTCCTTGCACGCATTACAGAGTAGCTGCTTATGTGCCCCCTTGAGAATAAATACCTGCTAACCCTAACCACTTTGGTAGTTTCCTGGTTTTTAAAAAATGTATTTGATCAAATGAAGCCTTTTCAAATGCCCCTATGCAAATCATTTATGTTGTAAAAAGGTATTGTTTGCCTTTTATAAGTTTGAAAAAAAATGGATTCACAGAGGGTAATAAAACAAGGTCCAAGTCAGGATTAAATTTCTAGGATCTTCTAAAAGTTGTGCCAGTTTGAAGGCAAATTTCATCATGTCATCCCCCCATTTAAAACCCTTGCAAGACTCCTCTTCCTCAAGGCTTACAGCCCCTGCCTACTTCTCTGCCTCTGTCTCCTCCCGCTCTCCCACTCAAATCCCATGCTCCCTTCCTCCAACAAAACAAGGATCCTCCCATTTCTGATTGCGCCACGGCTGCTTGTTGTTGCTGACACCCCCTTACCCCCTACCCCGCACCCCCACCTTGGCTCTCAGTGCTGTCTCTGCCTGGGAAACTCTTCCTGCCATTGTCTGACTGACAACGTCGACTCACCTTTTAAGATCTAAGCGGGATCTATCCTCTGAAGTCTTCCTGGATCCCTACCCAACCCTCCAAGTTGAGTTGATGTCTCTCTTATTCCTCCACTGTTCTTTGTTCTCACTGTCTAACGTGTACATCTTGCACTTAATTAACAATCTGTTTATGTGTCCTCTTCACCTATTTGGTTGTAAGGCTCCAGGCTCCTGAGACTGAAGGTCAGAGATGATATCTGATTCACATTGGATTCCCTGGCCTAAGAGAATGCCTGCCACATAGTAGATACTCCGTAGATGTTTGTTGACTTAATTTGAATTGAATGGAGATGAATAAAAAGATCCTTTTTTTTTTTCTAGTAGTTCTTCATTTTCAACCTTCTAATTTCTACCTGTAGATGGTGAGGGAAATCTCAGTGTTCAGTAGTCAAAGGTAAGATGTCACAGAGGAGCAGTAGAAAATTAAGTGGTGGAATTAGAAGAAAGAATTGAGAGGTCAGAGAGAGGAAAAGACATGGGAGAGTGCATGTCTATAGGAGAGGAGGGAAAAGGAAGAACATGGGTGGGAGAGAGGAAATTCTGCCGAGTTTTCATACTAGAAGGGATCTTTGCAAGATCTGAAAGGGAGCAAAGTATCTGGAGGGAAAAGTGAGTTGAAAGAGGCATTCTGGAAGCAGCATGAACTTAAGGCCAGCCAAATGTAATCCAGCTTGGGAACCGGGATGATGGATTGAACATCATTAGGATGAAATCATCATCCAACAGGCACAGACATTTATTAAGCTGCTCCTCTGTGCCTGGCCCTGTGCCAGAACTTTGCATTGTAGAAGACAAGGACTCTGCCCTCAGGAGTCCCAGACTCAGTGGTTCATTCTGTTCAACCAGGGGTGCTTGTTGTAGTGACCCCTGGAACCTTTAAAATCTACAGCTACCCAAGGCTCCACTGTAGACACAGAGCAAAAATCTTTAGGGAAGGGGCTGAGGAATATGTATCTTTTAAAAGATCCTCAGGAGACTCTTGTGAGCATCTCCGATTAAGAACTACAGCTGCACAGTAATTGGGGGATTAAGACAAGTAAACATAACTATAATGTGAAAAGTGCTGTTGGATGAAGAAGAGGGAACGGTATCCTGGGGGAGATCCAGGTAGCTACTCGAAGGAGGTGACGTTTGAATTAAGACTTGGAAAATGATTGGTTTGGGAAGAGAATCCAAACAGATGATAATCAATTTCAGAGCTTTTTGACTGGAAATTAGAGCTAATACTGTAGTAACTGATGGAGAGAGAAAGAGAGGGAAGGGAAGAGAGAGGAAGAGAAGGAAAGGGAAGAGAAGAGAAGAGAATGTCAGGGGAAGAGTCTTGGAGGCAATTTGAACATTTAGTGCCAGGGAGCAGGTACATAAGCCCAAGAGAGAGAAGATGTTTGCCAGAAGTTAGCAGAAGAACCTAGAAATTTCAGTGTCATAAGATAAAATGGACAAAAAGACTAAATGTTTTGTGGTGAGATCATATGAGAATGGGGACTGCCTCTATGTCCGTGGATATGGTCATTGTGGAAAACGTGGGCAGGAACTGCTGCAGTAAAATGGTGGGTGAGGAAGGTAGGTCACCAATGGTAATTCATGGCACAGGAACTGGATAAAATGACTGTGAACTTTTCTGTGAAGTCTGGAGGTAAGAAGTCTGATAGGTGAGGGAATATTTTGCTAAAGATTAGTGTTGACCTGAAAACGTTTCCAATATTTAGAGGATGGAGCCAATAGAGACAGAGGAGATTAACGTGCGTGGAAAAGGACAAATAATAGAGCAAGTTCCTGGAAGAGACGGGTCAGAAAGCAGAAATGGCAAATGAAGGCTGGGTGCCGATGAGGAGAGGCAGTAGGGAGGTGGGTTAAGGTGCTCCTGCAGATGTCCTAAGTCATCAATAAGAGAGGATGAGTGCACTGAGACTGGGAAGAGCTCCAGTAGAGTTTTAGGTGGAGGAAGATGGGAAACAGCAGGAGCTTCCATTGTGCACCTCCTTCCACTTTGGAAATATTCGTTGCCCTCTTCTTTGCTGAAAAGGCGTGAGTCTCTACAGTAACCGAAGCATGAATGTGAGGGTTGTTTACAGGACCAGTTCTCAAACTTGGCTGCCCATTAAAATTAACTGTGCTGGGGAGTATTTTTAAAATTATTTTAAAATACTGATAACCTGGTTCTTCTACCTTCAGAGGTTCTAATTTAATTGGTCTGGGGTGGGAGTCCAGGCATTGGGAAGTTCTCTGTCGACCCTGATTTCCAGCTTTGAACACCACTGATCCATAAAAATAGAACAACACATGGATACAATTATTTGTTGTGAATATGATATTCAGCTAGGGTGTTTCCAAATTATGAGGCATGTCCAATGTATAGCATATTCTATTAATCACTGAAAAGAGAAAAAGAGAACTTGGAAGGGATCCGTGAAAAGTCAAAAGATTATCAGAAATGCATAAGTTAAGAGATTTAAAGAAGAAGAATTAAGTTGATCCACCCACTCACTCATCCATCTATCAATGCATCAATCACACAGCAGCTCTCTGAGTCCCTTCTACATGTTAAACACCACACTACTGCTGAAAATAAACAAAACGGCCCTTCCCTCAAGTAGCCTAGATTTAGTTGGAGAAAGAGAGGACAAGGAAATGGATGATTATAATTTCATGATGCAAATGCAGGGATAGAGGTGGGTGCCAGGTGCTCTGAGTATACAGTCAAGGGACATCCTATCCAGACAAGAGAGGCAGGAGAAAAGGCTGGGAACTGAGTCTAAAAGAGGGGAAGATAGGGTGAATGGTGGTGACATTCACCAAGCTTGACAGTGGCACTAGGTCAAGGCAGAGGACAGGGTCTTCAGGCTTGGCTTGGCTCCAGGAGGTTCCTAGCGGCCTAAGGAGTAGAATGAAATTATGAGAAGCCAAAACAACATACTAGAGTTACATGGTGGAGGTAACATTAGGGAAAGTAGCCTTAAAGAATAGTAGTAAATTTTTACTTATCCACTGTGTCAGTTAGGATCCAGGCGGAAAACAAGTGGCACATGCGGTTTACTTAACTGAAGTAAGTTTCATAGATGGACTACTTTAAAATGGATAAGTAGCATGTTGGGAAATAAGGAAAAGTCCAGTGCCCTGGAAACGAACTGTTTTTACTCACAATAAGCTGACACCACGTGTGGGTTTTTTTTTTTTTCCTCACACCAACCAATTCTCCAACACTCTGGACACCAACTGGGTGTCCTAAAACTCCATTCAATTTTGAGCCTAACTGCCCAGAGTTAGCATCGGCCTCCACAGGTTTAAGGGCTCAGTCCCACAAGACGCCTCACTTCAGATGCCAGCTGCAAGTATTGAGTCCCTAGGTTACCCTCACTTCTGCTCCACTTGGCTACAAAGTCGGGGGAGAGATGTGTTCTCACAACCCCCTCCCCTCTCAGGCTTAATAATTTACTAGGATTGCTCACAGAGCTCTGGAAGACACTTATTTGCTCTTACTGGTTTATTATAAAGGATACAAATGAACAGCCAGATGAAGAGGTTCAGAGAGTAAAGTCTAGAAGGGTCCCAGTGCACAGGAGCTTCTGTCCCAGTGGAGTGAGGACACCATAATCCCAGCACCTAAATGTGTCTGCCAGTTTCAAAGTTTTCTGAACCTGTCCGTTAGTCATTTAGGGCTTTGTGTGGAAATTTCCTTATGCAGGCATGATTGATTAAATCACTGGCTGAAAGTGATTAACTCAGTATCCAATCCCTCTCCCCATCCCTGGGAAATGGGGCCGAAAGTTCCAACCCTCTAATCATGCCTTGGTCTTTTTGGTAACCAACCCCCATCCTGAAGCTATCTAGGGACCCTAGGCACCAGTCCTTACCAGCATACAAAAGACACTCATCACTCTGGAGATTTCCAAGCGTTCTAGGAGCTGTGTGTCAGCAACTGTAGACAATGGCAAGTGCAGCTGGAGGCTGGATTGTTATTGTTCTTCAAGAGGATTCTTCTAAATCAGCGGTCCCCCGCCTTTTGGGCACCAGGGACTGGTTTTGTGGAATACAATATTTCCATGGACTGGGGTGGGGAGGGGGTATGGTTTGGGGATGATTCAAGCACATTACATTTATTGTGCACTTTCTTTCTATTATTATTACATTGTAATATATAATGAAATAATTATACAACTCACCATAATGCAGAATCAGTGGGAGCCCTGAGCTTGTTTTCACTTGCCACTCACTGATAGGGCTTTGATATGAGTCTGCAAGCAATTGATTGATTATGGTCTCCATGCAGTCAACCCTCTCTGCTAATGATAATCTGTGTTTGCAGCCGCTCCCCAGCGCTAGCATCAGCGCCTCAGCTCCGCCTCAGATCATCAGGCACTAGATTCTCATAAGGAGCGCGCAACCTCGATCCCTCGCATGTGCAGTTCACAGTAGGGTTCGTGCTCCTTTGAGAATCTAATTTCACCACTGATCTGACAGGAGGCGGAGCTCAGGCAGTAATTCGAGTGCTGGGGAGTGGCTGTTAATACAGAAGAAGCTTCGCTCACTTGCCCGCCGCTCACCTCCTGCTGTGCGGCCTGGTTCCCTGTTCTAAATCCCTGCATGTATCAACATTCCTACTCCTGAGAATGAGGGGTGGCGCCTTTGATTGTCATTGGAAGTAACTCAGATGGAAAAGTCCACGTGTCATAAAACTTCCAGAACGTTGGCAGTGTTTTTTTCTGACAACTGTATTCATGAATTTCAGGAAGTCTCAGAATATTGTCAAAATCATTTCAGCTCCAAGTTAACAAAGATAGTGACTTGCTATGATTTGGCTACATCATCATTTTTACGTTCTCTGACCAGCCAGCCAGCTACTTCCCTCTCCCCAGTCACACATCTAATTTTTCTCCATTGGTCCCTACCCGACTCTTGCTCAATTTGTCTCAAATTGATTAATTCAACACATGATCACTAGATTAAAATATGTCACTCATTTCCAATACCCTTGGCAGGTTTTTTCCCTGTATGTGTAATTCTGTATATTTGAATATCGAGGTGGTTGCAGAAATTATTTCTATTCATCGCAGCTCAATAGCTGGAAGAACTATTTGGAGTTAACTTTTCATACTATTCTCAATACCTAAATAACCTATAGATTTCCTTGTAGCTTGACTAATGTATATTTTGTCCAATCTGGGAATAAAGCTTTTTCATTTTATTTTATTTTGAAGTTTGCTGGACCAGCAGGTGGATCTTTGATGTTGTTTTTCTAGGTGCAGGTGGTTCCTAGAGGGTTTGGGCAGCGTTGGGTGTTTGTTATTCTTTTGTTAGGATGCAGAGTTGCACCTGTGCTATGGGGAGACCAGTGCCATGAGTGACGTGAGCCTTCGGGAATGGCATGGGGCTAAGGGTGAATTAACCTGGCTCTAATGGTTTCCCCACATCTCACCTACATCACCTCCTCTTTTTCAGCCACCCAGTGTAAGCACGGTGCCGTGTATGATACCTGTGGCCCGGGATGTGCCAAGACCTGTGACAACTGGAATGAGATCGGTCCCTGCAATAAGCCGTGTGTTGCTGGTTGTCACTGTCCAGCAAACTTGGTCCTTCACAAAGGAAGGTGCATCAAGCCAGTCCTTTGTCCTCAGCGGTGACCTTTGTTCCGCTCCTTCAGACTTTGAACCTGGTGTTCTTGACACTGAAGTGGAAGAGCCAATGAAAGACTGCGATATTTGTGTGCTGATTCTGCAAATACACACACAGAGTATATATGTGTACATATATAGATATATAGATATATCCAGAAACACTTCATCATTTATATAAACTATAGGTGGATTATTATATGTATATTTTTTGCTATAAGACGTATTGTTTCCAGGATCCTAATCTGTAAGCCATTGAATACATTGTATAAATAAACCAGGTGTTTTTAATTTAATAAGGCAGCATGCAGACATATTGGATGGCTTTACCATCACATACATTTGTCATTTTTAAGAAGTTTTCTAAGAAATCTAAATTGCCTGCCTGAATTAATTTTTGATTTGAATCGGATTTGCAGTTGAATGGGAAGTGTGTTTTTCTGGAGAATGGCAGATTTATCTAGGGGCATTTCATGCTTCCAAAGAAAGGAAGGTATGCCTGAGAAATATGGCTAGTGATTGGCGACAGGCTCTAATGGTGCACGGAAAGCAAGGGGTAGGCTGTTAGACTTTATTGGGTCATGGTCCGATATTATTTCCAAAACTGATTGGCTGGTTGCCAAGAAATATATATTTGTCACTAGAGCATAACCGAAGAATCAAATGATTTCTTGCCATCTTTGCATATTCCTTGAGTCTCCTAATTTTATATGTGTGTATGATGGATATGTCCACCTCTGTGTCCCACACTGAGATGTTGGCGTGTCTGGATGACTTGTTAGTTTTATTGAGGATGAGCAGGTATTTGAAGAAACTGTTGCACAACGTATGACAAAATATCCATTTCTCTGAATCTCACAGCAATTTAGGATGAGCAAATCCAATGAGTTAAAGTAAGCTATCTCCATTTTGTGACTATCCCATGTATGAAATGAAAGCCTATATTTCTAGAGGATTCCTAGACCAACACTCTTTGGCAACAGCAAATTTGTCCTAATTATTAGACAGAAAGAAAGGCTTTACTGATCTGTTGATTTAACATCAGTACAAAGAATGGTCTACATGCTTGCTCTTACTACTGGTCACCATGTGATTTTCCTGACTTTGGTTTTCAGTTGAATAAGTGAACATGTCAACAAAACAAAACCCACTGATATCTAAAAATAAAATGTTCTGCATTGTAGTAAATAAAGGGCTTAAGATTTAAAACAACGCATTTTCTATTTCAAGATGTGTTGTGTTATACTTTACAAATAAGCTATGGCAAATTCAGGTTCATCCATTTTTAACAGCTTTATTTAGATATATTTTATATACCCTACAATAACTCATTTTTATAAAAGAGTGTTATTAGTAGATAATAGCAAACCTCCAAAGTTTTGACAGTCAGCATAGTGCCATTGCTTGTTAAGACATTTGTGTTCCTGTTACATATATTCATGACAGCTAAAGGATTAGTTTGGATTTTTTACTGGGGCATCTCCAGCTGTTTGAGAATATTGAATAAGTCACACAGTGTAACAGTGATTGTCTGGGACACCAGGGAATGTGGTTGTCATTGTTGTGCTTGGGCCATAACCAACCTCAGTATCTTGGACCCAAGGTAGCCAGTGCTTCAGTGCTGCACTTGGAAAGGGGGCTTTGATGTAGGAGACTTGGGCTCCAGGTGTGGTTTGTGACCTTGTCCACAACTGTTTAAGCATTTGGGGCCATAATTTGTTTCTCTGCAACACAAAGAGGCTTTGTAGTATATGGGCAGGATTGAGGATCAGGAGACCTAAACACTCCGCCGCTAGTGAGATTACTTGCACAGTAACCTGAGACGCAGCGTGCAAACCCTTTTACACTCCTAGTTTTTGCTTTTTGAAACCTTCTGGAAATTTATTTCCAAATACTTTCAGTCTGCGGTTGGTAGAACCCGTGCAGATACGCAGGGCCGACTATAGATCGTGCTCAGTAAAAGCAAGTTCTTTTTCCTCTCCCTGTGAAAATAAGAATGCTTTGAAAGTCCTAAACTAAAAGTTTTGCACTAGGAGGAAAAATGAATTGTTGACATTTACAATATGGCAATTTTTGTTAAAAGGGTAGCACATTGAGAATTACCAATTCTTCAGGTGAAAAGCCACCCCTTTAAACTCGCTGTTTTCCTGAGTATCTGACTGTAATAGGGAAAAACAAATCTGACCCCCTATTGGATCCATTTCTTTTCCTTTAACCTTTGTATTCTATTGCTTTTGCTGCAAGTTAAGAATGTTGCCTCTAGCCTGAAATATACAGGATACTCCATTCTCAAGGCTCTGACCTTTCAAGGTATAACGCTTTTCCATTCATACAGAGATAAAAACTTGCAGAACAGAGAATAACATTTGTCTTGTTGAAGGTTTATAGGAACATTGTAAACCTATGTGACAGCTGCAATAACAAAGGATTCTGACACCAAGAAGTTTACACCAACCAACCATACCCCCTCCTAGTATAAAAGAAGGCTGAATTCTAACTAGGGTAAGATGGTTCTTTGGGACCCTAATCCACCATCTTCTTGGTCTGCAGGCTTTCTGAATAAGGTCGGTATTCCTTTGCCCCAGCAACTCATCTCTTGATTTATTGGCCTGTCATGTGGTGAGCAGTACAAGCTTGGACTTGGTGACATGACCACTAGCTTGTAAAAGGGCACCTCCCCTCAAATTGAGAAAAACCAGCGGTTGTCTCTTTCCCCAGCTTTTGTTGAACATGAAAAAACCATTTTGACTGGAAAACTCTTTCTTACTATGAAATATTTCAGACACACAAGAAGGTATAGAGAATAATGTTGTAAATGCCCATGAATACATTACCCTAATTAAGAAAAGTAACTGGTAGGTCGTTGATACATTTTTCTTGCATAAATCAAATCACATCAATCGCATGGTTGCAATAGCTGCATGTGGAGTTTTTCCTTGCTGGGTTTCTGTTCACTTTGCTACTGTTTGTCACTCAAACTCATCTGTATCTGACAAGTATCAAGGATGTGAGTCTGAATGCTCTTGGTGTGGGAGAAAGAGATGCCTTAGGGGACAGGCACCAAGATATTTTAATTAGCCATCTTCTGCAAACATAACCCTCAGGAGCAAGCAAAAAAATGTCTCTTATTCTAAAGCCTGAAGTATCAATATGAGCCTTTTAAGAACTCAGGATTTTAAATTTGAAAAATGACAAGGTTCAAGTGGCCCAGGATGAATAATTGGGGGAAAAGAACTAATGCTGGTGATTATGTTGACCCTGAATTAAGAACCCAGACATTTAGTCCTTTAAGGGGAGCTTTGGGGGTTTAGAGCTATGTTGTTACACACAATCAAATGATGAACACTTGCATGAGATCCATCTTTACTGTGTTTCTTTTCAGGTTAATTTTGAGCAAGCCAGCTTTGAAAACATTCATGTGGGAAATCTGCATGTAGAGATGCGCCTGAATTAAAGGATAATTCAGAGTGTGACTGGCTAAGGAAAGGGGGAAGGGTGTTCCAGGTACAGGGAGAGCAAAGCACTGAGGCAGCCAGCGGCTCTCTACTGTGGCTGCACCACAAGCAGCTTGGCCTGAGGGGAAGGGTAAGCACCTGTGTGGCGTGTCCCATGGTCATGCTAAGGAGCCTGGGTTTCATCTTCAGGGCAGTGCTTCCCAAAGTTTTATGTCATAGTGCGTTCAGGAAATAACATTTGAGTAGTGAAGTAAATAGGGCTGCTTGCAGCTGGAGATCACATCTGGGGACATCTTAGGTCCAGTTCAACTGCTCCAAGAGTGGAAGGGATGCCAAAATCCCTGTCACCCATTCCCTACACAGATCCCAGTGGGCTGTGGCTCCAGATGGGAAGGTCTGCTCCAGGGCAGATCCAGCTGGGGGATGGCATTAAGCAATGGAGTGATGTGATCAGAGCTTTGTCTCAGTGAGTGGAGTGGAGGTGGGCTTTTCAGTCCAAAGAGCAGGTGGGAGGCCCCTGAGATAGTCCAGGTAAGAGATGATGAGCCCCCAAACTAGGAGTTAGGAAGAAACAAGGGGAGAACTTTGTGACAGGTTGGGTAGCAGATAGGCAAGTGATGGGTGGTGGCGGTGCCGGTCCATCACATAAAGAACACAGGCAGGAGAGCAGATTTACAGAAATTTCTGTTGTAAAGCAAAACCTAAGCTGTGTTCTGTTCAGTTCAACAAACACCCTAAGCATTGGGATTAAGACACAGTCCAGGATAAATGACTGGTAGTAAACCAGAGGAGTACACAGCTGGCCGTGGGAGCCTCAAGAAGCCCAGTTTGGGGTTTTCTGTTTGGGGGAGGTGTCTGGGTTTTCCGTTTGGGGGAGGTGTCTGGGAAACTTGCCAGAGAAAGTGACTCCTGCGACAAGCCTTACTAGGCTGAACACACTCTACCTATGCAAATAAGGGTGTGTGTGTGGGAGGGGGGCAGGGATAGTGTAGTCTGGGAGTTTAAGGCACGAGTGACTGTGTGGATGAGGAGAAAGGCAGCCTGGGGGTGCAGAGAGCAACAGAGTTTGGGTCCTGCTAGGAGGTAGCGGATTCACAGAACTTTTTTGAGCTGTGACATTGCAACTCACACACCCTGAGAGGTCTTATCAAACTTCCCTTGATTTCTAGTGGAGGGAGCACAAAAGTAGGGTTTGAGGATGTTTTGTCATTTTGTTATAAGCTCTCTTTGCTTCCTGTACCTGGTGTGTTCAAGTTTCCTTGATGTGTCTTCTGAAAATCTAGAGAAGACTGAAGAAGCTTCTAATGAGACTGCCCTGTTTATACAGTGAGGAGGCATCTTTCAGACCCTCTAGGCATTGGTTGCTTTAACAGAACTTGTCCAAGTTCTGGTTATTCACTTAACCACTGCTTTTGTTGACTTGGCTGTGGCCTGACAGCAGGGGTTGGGGATGCTCAAGGTCCAAACAGCTGGACCTGCTAGTGTCAGCAGCTGTGGTCATACCTACAGGTAAAAGTTCTGGAAACACAGCTCACCTAGAGTTCTGGTTGGAACAATTCTGTCACGTTTTAGCCACTTTATATCATAACCAAGTTTATGCCTTGAAAACTGACGTCAAATGCTTCTCTGTTTCTTACAAACTGGAACTTGGCTTACTGAGTAATTCCTCTGACGGGTTCTTTCAGCAGTGAAATTTTGGGCTTTAGAAAATGTTTGTGGTGATGAAAAAGTTTCACTTTGGCTCCGAGAGTATAAATAATATTTGTTCTACTGTTATTGCCACTGTGTTCCTACATGTAATTTAAGGAATCAGATGAACAGCTCCTTCTGACTTGGGTGCTTAAACAAGCATGGAGGGGAGTGGAAGGCAGCCGGAAGCCTGGCTGGAACCCTCCCCACACTCTGCGGGCTGCCCTGGGAGCCTGTGATGTGATGTGTTCCTGCTGGATCCCTTGCACACCTCTGTGAAGAAGGTGATTCAAAGGAAACTCGCCACTCAGTATGAATTCCCATTGCCCTCTTGAAGACAGTCAGACCAGGAGGACTCTGTCTTAGAAAACTGGCTTGCTCACTTCACTTGTTCTCAGAGCGAACTGGCTGTGATAGGAAATTGAAATGGGAAGAAAGAGGATTAAAAGATAGGTTTCTCCACAGCATCCACCACTCCTATCCACCCCTAAAACCTCAGGGAGGATAGGGGACAGACCACCTGATTGCACTGAAGAGCATTCTCCACTCTGTTTTATGTGACGACATTTGGGGCATATCTGTTTTCATGGTCAGAGCAGCTCAGCCTGAGCAATTGCATTTCCATCATGGATCCACACAGCTATCTTCACCTGTGATTTTCTGAGATGCATTGGGAGACTCCTTCCAATGGTCAGTTAATATGCCAGGCTATTCCACCCTAGCAGGTGAATTTAGACCCTAAACCAGTTTGGGTTTGCCTGTTGAGATCTACTGTAATTCATGGCATGATTATCTTGCTCTTTCTTTGCTTTGCCATTGGCTTGGGCCACAGAGTGGCTGGGTTGCTTTGGTTAAAGGAGATCAAGATGGCGGCCAGAGGAATTTGCCAGAGGATGCTGAGCGGAGCTGGGAGGTGTTTTTCAGGTCTGAACTGTTCCTGAGAGGCAGAGTGGGTCCATCAGCTTCACCCTTTTGTGTGGGAATGGAGAGGGTAGCAAGTGAGGGAAGGCTTTTTCTGTATAAATTCTCTCTGAATTTGCTATTTATTTCCTTTGATTTTACTTTGCGGGGGAAAATGTCAAGGAGCAATATGATATACGCATTTTACTTTTTAATCTTTAAAAACTTGAGTAAAATAAATATTTTTTCAAATTTTGGGAATTTTATATTTCATTGTATTCAAGTTCTACCAACTCTAATTTATTGAATGTTAAAACTTTCATATTTAGGGCTTCCCTGGTGGCACAGTGGTTGAGAGTCCGCCTGCCGATGCAGGGGACACGGGTTCGTGCCCCGGTCCGGGAAGATCCCACATGCCGCGGAGCAGCTGGGCCTGTGAGCCATGGCCGCTGGGCCTGCGTGTCCGGAGCCTGTGCTCCGCAACGGGAGAGGCCACAACAGTGAGAGGCCCGCGAACCACAAAAAAAACAAACAAACAAACAACAAAAAAAAACCCTTTCATATTTAGTTGATTTCATATATTTTGAACGCAATTTTCCAAAGCAAAACTTGTTTTCCTTGAAATTGATTCCATAGTTTGTTGTTCATATGGCTCTTTCATTTGGGCTATCTGTTTTGTGACAGCAAAATAATGTATATGTATATTATTTTTCTCACTTAATAATATTTATTTTCTTTGTGTCAGTAGTGCATACAATTTTGTTTGTTTCTGCTCCTCCAAGCATAAGTATGTGATCCTTTTTACTGTGAAAGAAGAGGCCTAGTAGGAGATAGGGAGAGGCTATGAGGCAAGCAGCAAAGATACAGCAGGTACAACCATGTGTGTCTTTTTGCAGCACAATCCAAGAGGGGCTGCATCAGCCAGCAGTTGTGCAGATGTGGCTTTATCTATGTTGCCTTCAAACAAATAGAAGGAAATAAAATCCAGTTCTGAGATTCTCATCCTATGAACTGCATGGCCTGATCCACATTGTCTTCAGGAATGTGCCTTTTATGACACATGGGAACAGGGTCTCCAAGTCTAAAAGCATCTACTGAGCTCCATCAAAGCTGGGATCTGTCTTCCAGATGTCTAGGCTGTTGGGAGTAGGCACAAACTTCCAGATGGACCAGGCTTCTTACAGCATGAGCTGACTGGATGTTGGGGATTGTGTCAGCCTGGTCTGACTTGGTGCTTGGACCCTGGGTGTGAGCAGGTGTTCCAGGAAGGCCACCCCAGGTCTTTGGCATGGGTGTGTACATGCCTGGGGAGGGGTTCCCGCCAGATGTCCAGTGAGTCTGTAGGACTGGCCTCGCTCTTTCTGCTCATGCTCCTTTTCTTGTAGAAAGAAGAAAGGCTTCCCTCATAGACCATAGGATCTTTACAGAATGCAGGGCCAACCGCAATTCTTCTATTAGAGGAGCAGATCATAGTGGAGCTTCCTGAGGTTCTTCACCAGGAACTAAAACAAATTATGTCAGCTATTAATTTGTGCCACCCCCATCTATATGTGCTCCCTTCCTTCACCTTTCAGTTTTTTCCCTTTCTTTTACTTCCTCTCCCTAAATGGAGTTGTCACATGCTTCTCTACACCATCTCCCCAACCCCCATTCCAAACTGGCCTACCCTCCTGGCACCATCTTATGTTCCAGTTCTTTCCTGCCACTTTAAAAAAAAATGTAGCTGTCCTGGTTCCTACCCCCTCGAGAATCAACCTGTCAAAAATATACTTGAGCCACTCTGAGGTCTATGCAATATCAGTTTTAGGCACCATATCTTCATTTTCTTACCTTGAATCTTCTGGCATTTAACATCTTTAACCAATAGTCTAGTTCTAATGTGAGCATTTAAGGCACCGTATCAGATGAGAAGGGAAAATATTTAGAGGGCAGATGGGCATTCCATTGCCCCAGCAGTGCAGATGCGATGTAGACAGTACCTAGTGGATCAGCAGAGAGGACTGGCTCTTTGCCACATGCCCTTTGAAACATTTTTTAGTTGTAGAACATTCCTTCCATTTTTCAGTCAAATGTCTAGAATTTCTAATTCAAAAATTCATTGAAAAAAGAAAATGTTATTCAATTTTCTCTTCTCTTGTTTCCCGTCTCATATCCCCCTTCTCATGAAGAGTGGCCTCAGCTATTTCCCTAGGGCAATATGAATGAATTTTGTAAGGCTTTTCCTTCTAAAAGTCCTGGATGAAATTCCAGACATATGGCATCAAAGTGCAACTCAGTAAAATCAACTTTGTTGAATATCTTAAAGATAATATAGTTCAATCAGTTTTCTGATCCAAGGATAAAATATAAAATTTATTTACCATCCCTAGGCAAGGTGGCTTATCTCTCCAGCCAACTCCAGGTAAATTTCAGTTAGTGTTTGTGTTCTGTGTTGGCATTTAACATCCTTCCCTGACTCTGCAGGAAAGAGCACCATGAGCTACTATCAAGGTATTCCCAAGAGGAGAACAGTTTTATCTGCCCTCCTGGCCCACCTGATGCATGGACTACTCAGCTACCCAAGATCACACTTTTATCATCAATAAGGACATTCTAAAAAACATAACACAACACAAACATGCACACACCCACACAAATGACAACAGAAATTCCCTATGCCTTTAGGAGTCTTTCAGATAAAATTTTATGTTCCATTTGACCTTCTGTTTGAGATACAGAAATTCCCACGCATAAAAATGTGGTGAACCAGCTCAAGCTGCTTGTCAAACTGCAGAGTGGAAACCTCAGCTTACTATAAATTGGTCTAATTAAGCCTCATTAAAATTGATACCCCAGGGTGAGTTTTTATCTCTTGCACAAAGGATGAAATTGCAGATTTCCACATACAATGCAGGCAAATCTGATGCTTTTATGGGTGAATTTTCCAAATGGGGATAGCAAATGTGCCAGGGCCAGCATCCCTGAAGCACAGGGGGATGTATAACTGCTCAGTAATTGCAGTTTTCATTTGGGCAAATTAAATGCGAATGAAAACAAAAGCCCTGTCCTGTCTCTGCAGTGTGTCAGTGCTAGTCCAAGCTCATGCTGGCGGTGGGGGCCAGGAGATGTCAGAGGTTCTCCTGCGGACATATCTACTCATCTTCCACACCTCCCCCAGCTGCCTCTAGTCTCACTTCTTTTCTTCTTCCTTGAAACCTCAGTGGGGATCTTCGCGGAGGGAAAGACTCCCATCAGACAAACGTCCCTCCGCAGAGGGGGCCATGCTGACTTTCTACAACCAGCTTTCATTCAGTCATTTCTGTCAACTCTACTTTTTTTTTTTTTGCGGTACGCGGGCCTCTCACTGTTGCGGCCTCTCCCGTCGTGGAGCACAGGCTCCGGACGCGCAGGCTCAGCGGCCATGGCTCACGGGCCCAGCCGCTCCGTGGCACGTGGGATCTTCCCAGACCGGGGCACGAACCCGTGTCCCCTGCATCGGCAGGCGGACTCTCAACCACTGCGCCACCAGGGATGCCCCTGTCAACTCTACTTTTAAAATATGTTCCAAAGCTGACCATCTCTCACCATCCCCACAGCTACTACCCGGGTCCAAGTTATCAACATCTCTTACCTAGACTACCGTAACAGTTTGCTGGTGGAGCTCCCACTCTCACCCTTGCTTCCCTTCCCTCTCCCCCAGCACACAGCATACACAACAGGCAGCAACCAAGGAAAACCTTGAAAAACTCTTATCATAGCATGTCCTGCCCCCTTTTAAAACTCATCTTAGCCAGAATAAAGTCCTAAGTCCTTTCTAACATCTGCAAAAGCCTGTATGTTTTGGCCTTTTTCTCCTTTTTTGAACTCGTCTGGCACTTCCCTTCCCATCTCTCATGCTCTAGACACTCTGGTCTCTACAGGCTTCTTTGCTGTTTCCAAATTGCCAGAAATGTTCCCACTTCAAGGCTTTTACATTTGCTTGTTCTTCATTTTTCTCCATGTCTAAAATCTTATAGATTTATTCCTCTATGTTTATCTTCCTCTTCCTCAATTAAGTGTTCATTGATGAAAGGAGGAACTTTGTTTTGTTTATTGACATAACTCTGGTACCTAGAACAGCCCTTGGTACACTGTAGACAAAATTGCACTCAACAAGCATCCTCCAGAGGGACGGGTGGCAAACTAATCTAATCGTATGCTTCCTTTTATGCCTATACAGGAAAGGTGGCTGTGCAAGGGTAGTAGGTTCCAGGGCCTGGTGCATATCCTGAAGGATGCTGCACTCTTGGTCTGTTGTGTTCTTCATTTTTCATGTTGTGTCATGTGGGGGCCAGGATAACAGCATAGCCAGGAAGAAGATGCTAGTCACAGTCATCTCAAATCTGAGTATCTTTACTAAGATCCCCACCATCACCGAGGGGAATCTCAGCACATGTGCCTCTTCCTCCTGCTCTCCAAGAAACTGACAAATGGAGCCATGATGTCAGTGAGAGCCTTCTGGAGAGTTTCAATCACAAGGCTTCTCTTAATGCAAATACGCACTTTCTTCTTTGGGACCTGCTTCTCCATGCCTGTAATCAATTTTAGCCTAAGAGGGGACCGAGGTAAAATTGTCATCAGAGCACTGATTTCAGATTTCAGATTCTTGCATGAAGCCAAACCCTCAGGAAAGGAAAGAAGAAAGGCAAGTAGGTGCCTCAGTGTTGGGTTGGGGAAGTAACTGGTGAGAAATGTAAGGACTTGGCTAAGTATGCAGATGCTATATGAACTGAGGTAGTGGCCTACCATGGGGGTGGGCGTATATGGTCCATGGCCCAAGTGTGGCCCACTGCTATTTTTTGTAAATAATGTTTTATTGGAACACAGCCATGCTCACTCCTTATGAATTGTCTAAGACCAATTTTATGCCACAAGGGAAGAATTGAGTACTGTGACAGATCCACAAAGACTAAAATACTTACTGTCTGAAACTTTATAGAAAACATTTGCCAAGCCCTGATCTAGGGGGACGAGCCATGTACTGGGAACCTGATTAATCAGTATTCTGGTCCCTGCGCTATAACTCAGTATTTATGTGAGCAACTGGTCTATCCTCAGTGAGCTTCAGCTTTTTTACCTTTTATATGGTACATAATTTGGGTTAATCTACATAAGTTTATGTTCATTTAAAAGTTCTTAGCCTGATAAAAACAGAAAGATAGATCAGTGGATCAGGATAGAAAGCCCAGAGATAAACCCATGCACATATGGCCAACTTATCTTTGATTAAGGAGGCAGGAATGTACAGTGGAGAAAGGACAGCCTCTTCAATAAGTGGTGCTGGGAAAACTGGACAGGGACATGTAAAAGTATGAGATTAGATCACTCCCTAACACCATACACAAAAATAAGCTCAAAATGGATTAAAGACCTAAATGTAAGGCCAGAAACTATCAAACTCTTAGAGGAAAACATAGGTAGAACACTCTATGACATAAATCACAGCAAGATCCTTTTGGACCCACCTCCTAGAGAAATGGAACTAAAAACAAAGATAAACAAATGGGACCTAATGAAACTTCAAAGCTTTTGCACAGCAAAGGAAACCATAAACAAGACCAAAAGACAACCCTCAGAATGGGAGAAAATATTTGCAAATGAAGCAACTGACAAAGGATTAATCTCCAAAATTTATAAACAGCTCACGCAGCTCAATAGCAAAAAAACAAACAACCCAATCCAAAAATGGGCAGAAGACTTAAATAGGCATTTCTCCAAAGAAGATATACAGACTGCCAACAAACACATGAAAGAATGCTCAACATCATTAATCATTAGAGAAATGCAAATCAAAACTACAATGAGATATCATCTCATACCAGTCAGAATGGCCATCATCAAGAAATCTAGCCCGACTTCCGGGTAAGATGGCGGAAGAGTAAGACGCGGAGATCACCTTCCTCCCCACGGATACACCAGAAATACAGCTACACGTGGAACAACTACTACAGAACACATACTGAACGCTGGCAGAAGACCCCAGACCTCCCAAAAGGCAAGATACTCCCCACATACCTGGGTAGGGCAAAGCGGAGAGATTCCCGCACAGAGGAGCGGTGCCGAGCGGCACTCACCAGCCCGAGAGGCTTGTCTGCTCGCCCGCCGGGGCGGGCGGCGCTGGAAGCTGAGGCTCGGGCTTCGGTCAGAGCGCAGGGAGAGAACTGGGGCTGGCGGCGAGAACTCAGCCTGAAGGGGGCTAATGTGCCACAGCTAGCCGGGAGGGAGTCCGGGAAAACTCTGGAGCTGCCGAAGAGGCAAGAGACTTTTTCTTCTCTCTTGGTTTCCTGGTGCGCGAGGAGAGGGGATTAAGAGCGCTGCTTAAAGGGGCTCCACAGACGGGCGCGAGTCGCGACTGAAAGCGCGGAGCCCAGAGACGGGCGTGGGACGCTGGGGCTGCTGCTGCCGCCGCCAAGAAGCCTGTGTGCGAGCGCAAGTCACTGTCCACACCGCCCTTCCGGGAGCCTGTTCAGCCCGCCACTGCCGGGGTCCCGGGATCCAGGGGCGGCTTCCCTGGGAGAACGCACGGCGTGCCTCGGGCTAGTGCAACGTCACGCCGACCTCTGCCACTGCAGGCTCGCCCCGCACTCCGTGCCCCGCCCTCCCGCCCGGCCTGAGTGAGCCAGAGTCCCGGAAGAGGCTGCTCCTTTAACCCTGTCCTATCTGAGCGAAGAACAGACGCCCTCCGGCGACCTACACGCAGAGGCGGGGCCAAATCCAAAGCTGAGACCCAGGAGCTGTGAGAACAAAGAAGAGAAAGGGAAACCTCTCCCAGCAGCCTCAGAAGCAGCGGATTAAAGCTCCACAATCAACTTGATGTACTCTGCATCTGTGGAATACATGAATAGACAACAAATCATCCCAAATTGAGGAGCGAGGAGTCAGTGCTGTGCCTCTGAGGTGGGAGAGCCAACTTCAGGACACTGGTCCACAAGAGACCTCCCAGCTCCACATAATATCGAACGGCGAAAATCTTCCAGAGATCTCCATCTCAACACCAGCACCCAGCTTCACTCAACGACCAGCAAGCTACAGTGCTGGACACCCTATGCCAAACAACTAGCAAGACAGGAACACAACGCCACCCATTAGCAGAGAGGTGGCCTAAAATCATAAAAAGTCCGCAGACACCCCAAAACACACCACCAGACGTGGACCTGCCCACCAGAAAGACAAGATCCAGCCTCATCCACCAGAACACAGGCACTAGTCCCCACCACCAGGAAGCCTACACAACCCACTAAACCAACCTTAGCCACTGGGGACAGACACCAAAAACAACGGGAACTACGAACCTACAGGCTGCAAAAAGGAGACCCCAAACACAGTAACATAAGCAAAATGAGAAGACAGAAAAACACACAGCAGGAGAAGGAGCAAGATAAAAACCCACCAGACCTAACAAATGAAGAGGTAATAGGCAGTCTACCTGAAAAAGAATTCAGAATAATGATGGTAAAGATGATCCAAGATTCTATTTCCCAGATCCATAATCTTGGAAATAGAATAGACAAAATGCAAGAAACAGTTAACAAGGACCTAGAAGAACTAAAGATGAATCAAGCATCGATTAAAAACACAATAAATGAAATAAAAAATACTCTAGATGGGATCAATAGCAGAATAACTGAGGCAGAAGAACGGATAAGTGAGGTGGAAGATAAAATAGTGGAAATAACTGCTGCAGAGCAAAATAAAGAAAAAAGAATGAAAAGAACAGAGGACAGTCTCAGAGACCTCTGGGACAACATTAAACGCACCAACATTCGAATTATAGGGGTTCCAGAAGAAGAAGAGAAAAAGAAAGGGACTGAGAAAATATTTGAAGAGATTATAGTTGAAAACTTCCCTAATATGGGAAAGGAAATAGTTAATCAAGTCCAGGAGGCACAGAGAGTCCCATACAGAATAAATCCAAGGAGAAATACGCCAAGACACATATTAATCAAACTGTCAAAAATTAAACACAAAGAAATCATATTAAAAGCAGCAAGGCAAAAACAACAAATAACACACAAGGGAATCCCCATCAGGATAACAGCTGATCTCTCAGCAGAAACTCTACAAGCCAGAAGGGAGTGGCAGGACATAATTAAAGTGATGAAGGAGAAAAACCTGCAACCAAGACTACTCTACCCAGCAAGGATCTCATTCAGATTTGATGGAGAAATTAAAACGTTTACAGACAAGCAAAAGCTGAGAGAGTTCAGCACCACCAAACCAGCTTTACAACAAATGCTAAAGGAACTTCTCTAGGCAAGAAACACAACAGAAGGAAAAGACCTACAATAACGAACCCAAAACAATTAAGAAAATGGGAATAGGAACATACATATCGATAATTACCTTAAATGTATATGGACTAAATGCTCCCACCAAAAGACACAGATTGGCTGAATGGATACAAAAACAAGACCCATATATATGCTGTCTACAAGAGACCCACTTCAGACCTAGAGACACATACAGACTGAAAGTAAGGGGATGGAAAAAGATATTCCATGCAAATGGAAACCAAAAGAAAGCTGGAGTAGCAGTTCTCATATCAGACAAAATAGACTTTAAAATAAAGACTACTAGAAGAGACAAAGAAGGACACTATATAATGATCAAGGGATCGATCCAAGAAGAAGATATAACAATTGTAAATATTTATGCACCAAACGTAGGAGCACCTCAATACATAAGGCAAATACTAACAGCCATAAAAGGAGAAATCGACAGTAACACAATCATAGTAGGGGACTTTAACACCCCACTTTCACCAATGGACAGATCATCCAAAATGAAAATAAATAAGGAAACACAAGCTTTAAATGATACATTAAACAAGATGGACTTAATTGATATTTATAGGACATTCCATCCAAAAACAACAGAATACACATTTTTCTCAAGTGCTCATGGAACATTCTCCAGGATAGATCATATCTTGGGTCACAAATCAAGCCTTGGTAAATTTAAGAAAATTGAAATTGTATCAAGTATCTTTTCTGACCACAATGCTATGAGACTAGATATCAATTACAGGAAAAGAGCTGTAAAAAATACAAACACATGGAGGCTAAACAATACACTACTTAATAACGAAGTGATCACTGAAGAAATCAAAGAGGAAATTAAAAAATACCTAGAAACAAATGACAATGGAGACACGACGACCCAAAACCTATGGGATGCAGCAAAAGCAGTTCTAAGAGGGAAGTTTATAGCAATACAATCCCACCTTAAGAAACAGGAAACATCTCGAATAAACAACCTAACCTTGCACCTAAAGCAATTAGAGAAAGAAGAACAAAAACATCCCAAAGTTAGCAGAAGGAAAGAAATCATAAAAATCAGATCAGAAATAAATGAAAAAGAAATGAAGGAAACGATAGCAAAGATCAATAAAACTAAAAGCTGGTTCTTTGAGAAGATAAACAAAATTGATAAACCATTAGCCAGACTCATCAAGAAAAAAAGGGAGAAGACTCAAATCAATAGAATTAGAAATGAAAAAGGAGAAGTAACAACTGACAGTGCAGAAATACAAAAGATCATGAGAGATTATTACAAGCAACTCTATGCCAATAAAATGGACAACCTGGAAGAAATGGACAAATTCTTAGAAATGCACAACCTGCCAAGACTGAATCAGGAAGAAATAGAAAATATGAACAGACCAATCACAAGCACTGAAATTGAAACTGTGATAAAAAATCTTCCAACAAACAAAAGCCCAGGACCAGATGGCTTCACAGGCGAATTCTATCAAGCATTTAGAGAAGAGCTAACACCTATCCTTCTCAAACTCTTCCAAAATATAGCAGAGGGAGAAACACTCCCAAACTCATTCTACGAGGCCACCATCACCCTGATACCAAAACCAGACAAGGATGTCACAAAGAAAGAAAACTACAGGCCAATATCACTGATGAACATAGATGCAAAAATCCTCAACAAAATACTAGCAAACAGAATCCAACAGCACATTAAAAGGATCATACACCATGATCAAGTGGGGTTTATTCCAGGAATGCAAGGATTCTTCAATATACGCAAATCAATCAACGTGATACACCATATTAACAAATTGAAGGAGAAAAACCATATGATCATCTCAATAGATGCAGAGAAAGCTTTCGACAAAATTCAACACCCATTTATGATAAAAACCCTGCAGAAAGTAGGCATAGAGGGAACTTTCCTCAACATAATAAAGGCCATATATGACAAACCCACAGCCAGCATCGTCCTCAATGGTGAAAAACTGAAACCATTTCCACTGAGATCAGGAACAAGACAAGGTTGCCCACTCTCACCACTCTTATTCAACATAGTTCTGGAAGTTTTAGCCACAGCAATCAGAGAAGAAAAGCAAATAAAAGGAATCCAAATAGGAAAAGAAGAAGTAAAGCTGTTACTGTTTGCAGATGACATGATACTATACATAGAGAATCCTAAAGATGCTACCAGAAAACTACTAGAGCTAATCAATGAATTTGGTAAAGTTGCAGGATACAAAATTAATGCCCAGAAATCTGTGGCATTCCTATATACTAATGATGAAAAATCTGAAAGTGAAATCAAGGAAACACTCCCATTTACCATTGCAACAAAAAGAATAAAATATCTAGGAATAAACCTACCTAAGGAGACAAAAGACCTGTATGCAGAAAATTATAAGACACTGATGAAAGAAATTAAAGATGATACAGATAGATGGAGAGATGTACCATGTTCTTGGATTGGAAGAATCAACATTGTGAAAATGACTCTACTACCCAAAGCAATGTACAGATTCAATGCAATCCCTATCAAACTACCACTGGCATTTTTCACAGAACTAGAACAAAAAATTTCACAATTTGTATGGAAACACAAAAGACCCCGAATAGCCAAAGCAATCTTGAGAACGAAAAATGGAGCTGGAGGAATCAGGCTCCCTGACTTCAGACTATACTACAAAGCTACAGTAATCAAGACAGTATGGTACTGGCACAAAAACAGAAAGATAGATCAATGGAACAGGATAGAAAGCCCAGAGATAAACCCACGCATATATGGTCACCTTATCTTTGATAAAGGAGGCAGGAATGTACAGTGGAGAAAGGACAGTCTCTTCAATAAGTGGTGCTGGGAAAACTGGACAGGGACATGTAAAAGTATGAGATTAGATCACTCCCTAACACCGTACAGAAAAATAAGCTCAAAATGGATTA
The DNA here is from genome assembly GCF_949752795.1 of Hyperoodon ampullatus. Lineage (NCBI taxonomy): Eukaryota > Metazoa > Chordata > Mammalia > Artiodactyla > Ziphiidae > Hyperoodon > Hyperoodon ampullatus. The sequence goes on from NC_136922.1 coordinate 65,871,898, forward strand.
AAGACCTAAATGTAAGGCCAGACACTATCAAACTCTTAGAGGGAAACATAGGCAGAACACTCTATGACATAAATCACAGCAAGATCCTTTTGGACCCACCTCCTAGAGAAATGGAAATAAAGACAAAAATAAACACATGGGACCTAATGAAACTTAAAAGCTTTTGCACAGCAAAGGAAACCATAAACAAGACCAAAAGACAACCCTCAGAATGGGAGAAAATATTTGCAAATGAAGCAACTGACAAAGGATTAATCTCCAAAATTTATAAGCAGCTCATGCAGCTCAATAGCAAAAAAAACAAACAACCCAATCCAAAAATGGGCAGAAGACCTAAATAGACATTTCTCCACAGAAGATATACAGACTGCCAACAAACACATGAAAGGATGCTCAACATCTTTACTCATTAGAGAAATGCAAATCAAAACTACAATGAGATATCATCTCACACCAGTCAGAATGGCCATCATCAAAAAATCTAGAAACAATAAATGCTGGAGAGGGTGTGGAAAAAAGGGAACCCTCTTGCACTGCTGGTGGGAATGTGAATTGGTACAGCCACTATGGAGAACGGTATGGAGGTTCCTTAAAAAACTACAAATAGAACTACCATATGACCCAGCAATCCCACTACTGGGCATATACCCTGAGAAAACCATAATTCAAAAAGAGACATGCACCAAAATGTTCATAGCAGCCCTATTTACAATAGCCCGGAGCTGGAAACAACCTAAGTGTCCATCATCGGATGAATGGGTAAAGAAGATGTGGCACATATATACAATGGAATATTACTCAGCCATAAAAAGAAATGAAATTGAGCTATTTGTAATGAGGTGGATGGACCTAGAGTCTGTCATACAGAGTGAAGTAAGTCAGAAAGAGAAAGACAAATACTGTATGCTGACACATATATATGGAATTTAAGAAAAAAAAATGTCATGAAGAACTTATGGGTAAGACAGAAATAAAGACACAGACCTACTTGAGAATGGACTTGAGGATATGGGGAGGGGGAAGGGTAAGCTGTAACAAAGGGAAAGAGAGGCATGGACATATATACACTACCAAACGTAAGGTAGATAGATTGTGGGAAGCAGCCGCAGAGCACAGGGAGATCAGCTGGGTGCTTTGTGACTGCCTGGAGGGGTGGGATGGGGGGGGGTGGGAGGGAGGGAGATGCATGAGGGAAGGGATGTGGGAACAGATGTATATGTATGACTGATTCACTTTGTTATAAAGCAGAAGCTAATAAAAAAAAATAAAATAAAAAAATAAAAAAACAGCTATACTGAGATAAAATGCACATACCCCCAAATTCACCCATTTATAATTCAATAGCTTTTAGCATATTCAGAGCTGTGTGAGCATTATCACAATCAATTTTAGACATTTCCATCACCCCCAAAAAGAAACCCAACACTCCCTAGCCTTCATCCTCCCCTACAATATCCCTAACCTCCCCAGCCCTAGAAACCACATATCTACGTTCTGTCTCTCTATAGGTTTACTTAAACTGGATATTTCATATAAAGGGAATCACACAGCATTGTCTGTTGTGACAATAAATGTTTCTGGAACTAGATATTTTAAAAGTCAAATATGTGGTACAGACAATGCAATGAGGTCAGAGAAGTGGAAAAAGCCAAAAAAAAAAAAAAATCTAGAAACAATAAATGCTGGAGAGGGTGTGGAGAAAAGGGAACACTCTTGCACTGCTGGTGGGAATGTGAATTGGTACAGCCACTATCGAGAACAGTATGGAGGTTCCTTAAAAAATTAAAAATAGAACTACCATATGACCCAGCAATCCCACTACTAGGCATATACCCTGAGAAAACCATAATTCAAAAAGAGACATGTACCAAAATGTTCATTGCAGCTCTATTCACAATAGCCCGGAGCTGGAAACAACCTAAGTGTCCATCATCGGACGAATGGATAAAGAAGATGTGGCACATATATACAATGGAATATTACTCAGCCATAAAAAGAAACGAAACTGAGCTATTTGTAATGAGGTGGATAGACCTAGAGTCTGTCATACAGAGTGAAGTAAGTCAGAAAGAGAAAGACAAATACCGTATGCTAACACATATATATGGAATTAAAAAAAAAAAATGTCATGAAGAACCTAGGGGTAAAACGGGAATAAAGACACAGACCTACTTGAGAATGGACTTGAGGATATGGGGAGGGGGAAGGGTAAGCTGTGACAAAGCGAAAGAGAGGCATGGACATATATACACTACCAAACGTAAGGTAGATAGATAGTGGGAAGCAGCCGCAGAGCACAGGGAGATCAGCTCGGTGCTTTGTGACCGCCTGGAGGGGTGGGATGGGGAGGGTGGGAGGGAGGGAGATGCATGAGGGAAGGGATGTGGGAACAGATGTATATGTATGACTGATTCACTTTGTTATAAAGCAGAAACTAATAAAAAAAAAAAAAACTAAAAAAAAAAAAAAAAAAAAAAGTTCTTAGCCTGAAGGAGGTACTCAATACAGATTGGTTAAACATAAGAGCAAAATAAATTTAAATGTCATAAGAGTATACTCTTTGCTCTGTCAATTGCACAGTGTTACAGTGACAATCCAATGAAATAAGAACTGGAAAAATCCTGAAATCTAAGATTCCTCTCTCTGTGATCACTGAAGCTAAAGCCCAGACTAGATCTCTGCTGTGTGCCCACAGCTGCACCATGAGCCCTGGGAAGAGGCAGTGGCTCCACAGGCCACCTTCCCTGACTTGGGATATTGAGGTAGAGCCTACAGCTGCCTCTTAGAATGCTCCCATGCTTATAAAAGGGGACTTTCAAATGATTCCAACTCATACATGCAACAGGGAGGAACAAAAAATTGGGGTTGCGTAGAGATGGGAGGGACCGTCTGAAGCCCATTTGCTCTTCCTGTGAGACTGTCCTCAGGGTGTGGTCTCTTCTGATGTTTTTGTTGTCATTGTTTAGCTGTCCATCCTTTTTCTATATCTAAAATTTGGAAGAATCTTTTTGTTTTGCTTTGTGTCTCCTACTCAAAGCACCCCTACCTATTCCTGGTGGTATCAGTGGGGTACCTGGATTCAGCACCAAGAGCATGGAATTTGCACTTAGAGAAAGCTAGCTTTATATTCCTGGTTCCTTATTAACATGTAGTGTGACCTTGAAAAAGTTGCTTAATCTTTCCAAACCCCTGTTTCATCAACTGTAAAATGAAGACGATCCAGCCTCATTAAATCCTCATGAGAATTTTAATGAGATTGTATACCTCCCCCCACTACCCCCTCCCCTGCCCTTTATAAAAATAGATCACTTACAAATTAGATGTTTTAAAGTCTGAGGCAGCCTATTGTCATTTCTAAGAGGTAAATCTTGGCAGGCTGAGTGTCTGATTTTTTTAAAACTTTGCTAATATATATGTAGAAGATATGGGGGAGTTTATCACCCACTTCTTTTAGAACAAGTTCCCACAGGTCTGAGGATGTTTAAAACATAAATGTATTTAAATGCAGACATAGATCATAGAAGGACAAAATCCTCAGAGGGAGTCAGATGAAACACGATTCAATTAGGGAGCAGATAGCCAGCAATCCCTACGTGCCCTGGGCTTTCTCTTCACTGAATTTTCTCTGAAAGGCCTGTGCCAGGAGAATTGCAGAGAAGCCAGAAGTCCCTATCAATGTAAACTGAAAATTCTAGATACAGGAATGAATCACTTTTTGTTTGGCAAAGAACATTTTTACTTCAGTGACTGTGAACCTAGGATTGTGATCTGGAAACCTCTGATAGGATATTAGCATTATTTGGACCATGCTGTGTGCATCACCCATTTGATGGCACTCTCACTCCTTACAGATAAGCAAATTGAGGGTTAGAGAGATGGACTGATCTGCCCCAATATATGCAGCCAGTAAATGGCAGAGCCAGGAATTGAAAAGTCCATTTGATGCACATGATTTCCCCAGCCACCTTGAAGCCCTGACAGTATGGGAAGGAAGGATAGTCTCCTGAGTTCAAGCATCCTGCTTATTACCTGAGGGAGGAGGCCAGGTAAAGAGGATTAAGCCAGCAGCAGTCATCGCCATGGCACATGAAGACAGTTGAGGAACCCATCTCCTTACAATGGGGCTTGAAAAACAAGTAGGAAGTCCTGGACCAATGGGACATGGGGACATGGATGTTGGTGAAGGAGGGGAGAAGTGAGCCTAAAGGGAGGACATCAGAGACACAGTCTGCTTTCCTCATTGCACCTTCTAATTAGAGAAGAAAGAGGCTATGCTTTACAGTGAAACAACTCTTCTCTCAAAGCTCTGGTGGACCATTTTTCAGCTGTGGGACCCAGGGCATGGGGTCTGTAGGGGTATATTACTTCAGGGCAGGGGTTCAGGTAACCAGTAAGAGGTCAGCCAGGGAGCTGTGCAGTGCAGAGTCTTTATTACAGTGGGATTGGGTGTTGGTTCTCTACCAAATCCATCAATGTGCTCCATGAGAGAGGGCTAGAATTTAGATACTGGTCATGCTAGAGAGCCTTCTATAGCTGAGAGTATACTACAAACAGCACCAATTATGTAAAAATGGACTTTTGCCACTTTTGCTGCTATTTTCCTGCAACTTCCCTATCTCCAACCTAGCTGACACTGAGTCACCAGAATCAGAGACAAATCGAGGGAAAGTAGCTGTTGGCCTAGGGAGTCAGGGCTTCAACATATGAATTAAGGGGGAGAATGATTCAGTCCATAACAGCTAGCTTCCTGTGACACTGCACTGGCCTAGGAAGTGGGATGCCACCTTGTTACTGCCAGGTGGTGAAAGTCCATGTTCTCTGCTCAGCCTCCACTGACATTCTGGGGTGAGGGTAGAGGCACTTTATTACTACTGCTGCCAGGAGTAGAAACTGAAGCTTCCCACTAGACTGTTTCTACTCCCTCCCTGGCCTCCACGGACACTGGGGAGCAGCCCCTTATTGCCACCATGTGGGTAGGAAGGTCTTAGTTCCCTACTCAGTTTTCTCTGATACCACCCCAGCAGGGAAGTTGGGCATCTATGTACAGCCTGGTGAGTGTAAACATCTATGCTTCCCAACTGGCCTTTGTTTGAAAGCAGTATCCCATCAATTTTAGAAGCAAATCACTAAGGTCTGGCCCACAGCCAAGGGAAAGGGTATTACAAAAGGGTCAGAGGTCATTCAGGATCTGAAAGTGCTTACCACAGGGAGTACAGCATTCGTTAACTAAAGGAATTACTCTCTCAAGTCAGAGCCAGTGAAAGAATGCAGGGATCTCCAGGTACAGGAACTACCTAAAATGGAACTACTAAGCTGGCATCAAAGAGGCTACTCTTTCTCTCACAGGCTGCACGATCTCTTAGGACATTTCTGCATCTCTGGTCTATTATGCTACTCTCAGCCACTAAGAAACTAGTCCAGATATGATACTGCATTACTTTATCTGGATTTCATGTGTCTTCTAGGATATGAAGTGTCAGAATTAGATAGACCATTTAGTAGCTCCACCATTTACTAGTTATGTAATCTTGGACAAATGACTTGACATCTCTGGATCTCCCTTTTTTCATCTGTAAAATGGGTATGTAGGGAACATGATATGATCCTTGAGGTTGGCTGCAGAAAGAGAAGATAAATTCCTCACAGCAGATCCTCTTTTCCTTATCAGTGCTGGATTCTTCTTATATTTAGGAAATATTTCAACCTACAGAAATGGCTGGGGCAGGGCAGAGAGCTGTGGATGTATAAGGAGGAGGGAGGCTCTAACAGAGTGAGCTAGATCTTTGCCTAAGAATTTGATCTTAACTCTTTAAAGCTTTTAAGAAAATTATAATTCCAAAGCTTTAGAGTTTCTTTGGGCCAAAATTTCCATAGTCTCTATTAGTTGTGAAAAAATTCCATTCAAAAATAAGCCAGAATTTCTTCAGATAAGTAGCTAGGTTTCTCATATTATTATTTGGATAATATATAGATGGAAGTTCCTGATATGCTAAATAATTTGGAAAAACTCAGGTGACATGGATACACCAGGAAGAAAAACAAAGTGATATTAAAAATAAATGACTGGAATTTTGTTCCTACGTAAGATGGAATTTTAGAGGGCAGACCAATTTTTCTTCTAAGAACAAAACAAATCAGGTTAAAATATAAGAATAATTAGTTTAAAGGCAATTGGGATCTGCTGAAACAATGCGGATTTAAAGGGTTAAGACAGAGAAGTGAGCTGAAAAATCTGTTGCTGCTTTTTTTCTGTGGCCATTTGACTGATTCTGGCAAGGAAAAGATGCTGAGCATCTAAACTGGCTCAAGTAGAGAATCAGGAAAATGGGTGACCGAAAGAAAAGAAAATAATGAGAAATGAAGAAAAGAACATAAGAGTCATAGGGACAGAGCCAAAGTTCCTAGTATTCACGTGACTGATATACTTGAAGGAGAGTAAAGAGACAATGAGGTAGAAACGATATTTGAAGAGTTAATGGTTGAGATTTTCTAAAACTGGTAAAAGATGTTAACTTACAGATCTAAGAAGCATTGTAAACTCTGAGCAGGATTTTTCAAAGAGCAAACATACCTAGGCACTTCGTTATCAAATTTCTAAAAACCAAAGACCAAAAAAAAAAAAAGTAAACATCACTTTCAGAGAAACGACTGTTGAGACCAACAACTAGAGAGGCCAGTGGGTTTTAGTATTGATACTTTCCTACTTTGCTAAAAGAAAATAAATGCCAACCTAGAAGTTGATGCACAGTGAAAGTCTACTTATAAAGGAAGCCAAATGTATTTCTGAAAATATGCTCTCAGAAAAACAGATTCTGAGATATTTTATTGCCAGGAAACATGCACAAAAGGGGATTCTTCAGATAGAGGAAAATGATCCTAGGAAGAAGCATGAAAATGCAGAAAAGAATGGAAAAGCAATAGGAAGGGTAAATATATGGATAAATAAATATTGACTGTATAAAATAATAATCACAATATCCTATTTTACATACACAGTGAATTAAAATGCATTACAACAATACACAAAAGATGGGAGGAGACGTGAATGTAATTAAAGTGTTTCAGGGAAACTTAAAAAGTAAAAATTTCTATTAGAGAATTAAGTATGCATGTTGTAATTTCTAGGATAACCACCAGAAAAATCATAAAAACATTATATAACTAAGATATAATAGAGAGGAAAATTGTATAATAACAAAGGAAAAAGATGACTGCTCTTCTGCACTTTCAGGTGGACATTTTTGTCTCTTAGAAGGTTTTTTTTGTTTTTTAATTCAGGAAAACTTCTTAAAGGACCTTCTGAGTGTGAAACAACAGAGCCTTGGATTGGTTTAGATGGGAGAGAAATGAGAAAACAAAGATATAATGTATTCCACATAAAAAGTCATACAGAAATTTGTGAGTTTTGCCCTGGAAGTTTAGGTAATCAAATGAGTCCTAAAAAGAGGGATTATAAAAATATGGTGAGAGGCCAGTGGCCCAGGTGGGATGTGAATGGGGAGAAACATTTTGTGGCTGAGTTTGTGTCTCTTCAAACCTTCATGAAATTGTGGAATGCACAAGTGTAGGTGAACCAAAGAGGAAAGGCTGCACTCTCCACTTGGGATTTATCTAGCAGAGTGAGAATAGCAGCTGCAGGAGGTGAGACAGTGAAGAGATGCTGAGAGTTTAGCCAGAGCTCCAAATCACAGCAAGCAAGCCCTGAGTGAACAATAGCGCTCTGGGAAATTCTCTCAAATCCTTGTGATTTGACCGTGTATATGTTGTGGGACGAAGGGGTCACTGAACTTTCCTTGGTAGTGGGGGCTTAAGCCTTTTTATTTGAAAATTAAAGTCCCCAAGAGAACAGAAGAATTTCGAAGCAGCTGGCTCTGCATAGAATGTGTTTCTGCCTGCTGTAGCCCTCAATAACTTCTACTATTATCATTACAGCCTCTGCAGAAAATAAAGTGTTTTTGATTCAAGTCCTCCTCTTCCATCTCCTCTTCCCCTCTCCAGTCTCCACTGAGCTGAATGGATGATGTTAAGTTAGGGACATTTATCTAGAATTGAAGGTGGAGGCTTAATTATTACAGACAAAAACCACTAATGAGGAAACAATATTATCTTTCACACATGAAGCTGTTTTGATGGAAACTAATTTATGGCACGTATTCTATCCTCCAGGCTTCATTATAAAGGGCCTCTGTCCTCACGACTTTTCCCCTCCTCCTTCCCCTAACACTTCTCTATTTTCATTAGCTCAATCTCACAGGAAATCAGAGAGCAGATAGTGTTCTCCACACATTTTATAGGAAAGGAAGCAACGAGGCAGCCAGGATCGGCTCCAGGCAAAATCACCACATTACAATGCTTTCTTTGGGCGCCTCTCACTTTCCTTTCTGGCTGCCTTCTCCTCTTATCTTTCTTTTCTCTCTCTGTCTTTCTCCCATCCTCTCCTTGCCATCTACTGCCTGACTGGTTGAAGCCTCTCTTCTGCCCTCACCTAATCAATCCTCTTCCATGCTCTTTATTTACTTGTAAATAAGAATCTGACCTGGACCAGGGTGCTGGCAATCTGGAGTGAGCACAATGGTTTTCCTGCCTACAACTGAGGAAAGGATGAGTAGCCTTCAGGAAGTGGGGGTCTGGGAGGTAATAAGGTCCAGAAATCAAAGCTACTTGGCAGAAAAACATCCAGTGGGACTTCCAGGTGCTATCACAGGAGAAGATGGGAAACACCAATCAGAGACCGAGACACAGAAAATTATAGTTCAATAGCCCTCCCCATCCCTGTTTTCATAATGCTTTTCTTTCCCAGCTGTTTTCCTATAGAATCAGCAATAAAACCCATGCGCTGGCCTTTGCAGCCCTGGGTGGGCTTGGCTGAGGCCACTCTGTTCTGTGCCAGTGCCCGGCTCCAGAGAGGACCTCTAGGAGTAAACTGGGTGGTGGCAGCTCCAGAGTAAGGAGGAGAAGGAGGTAGGGGATTCCTGGTCTCTGCGGACTGTGACACAGGAGAGGAGAGAACTTAGTGTAGGGCTAGGCAGTGCATCTCTCCTTCTAGCCCGAATCTGCCCGAAAAGCGCCAGGTCTTTTCATTTTTGTATTCTCATTTTTTTCACAGACCTTGACATATACCATAGGGGCTCAAAACTGTGAGTGGAGTGAAAGAATAAAGGAATAGGTAAATGAAGGATACACCTTTCCCCTAAAGTGATTTATGCCAATATTGTACTCAGTATGTGTTGATCTCCAATAGTTTGGCCCATGGGGTTTGTACACGGTAGCTCCCTATTCCTTTTCATGCTCACCTCTCTGTTGGCAACTGTCAGAACCAAAGCAACAATTGCGTCCTGTGTGTCCGTTCCCAGAAGCAGGGGGACAGACGGAGGACAGGAATCCAGGAGGACCAGTAGCAGAAGCCAACAGTCTGGGTAATCTGAAGGCTGGGTGATGGAGAGCGAGCTGGAGAGGGCGGGTGGTCCCATTCAAGGCCAGTTGGACATGGCAAGTATCTGGGGGCAATGCCACCGATTCTGTCACTCTTAGGATGCCTGACCTTGGGCCAGCCACTTATTCCTTGTTAGATGAAGCCATCCAGCCATAGCAGCAGTGGCAAGGCAAAGCTCACGTGGGAGACAAGATGGGGAAGTCCTATGTGCTTCCTGTCATGTGCCAACTCCCTTCCACTGGTAGAGGTTAGCTGGAGGACTGGCCATGGGAAATGAGGAGATGGGGGTCTCTGGCTGTGAATCTGCTGATTCTGTTAAGGCATGTGAATGTCTTTTACCTGATTCAGACTGCCAGATCCACAGTGGCATTCGTGAATATTTCAAACATCAGGCAATTCTATTCTGAGTGAAATGACACATTGTGAGCCGTGAATAAATCAATTTCACTTTCCCTTAGTGGTGAGTGGGGAGCAAGGAGGTCTAACAATTATCAGTGTCCCATTTGGAGCCAAGATCATTTTCATGTATGGGAATAGAGAGCTCCAGAGATGGATCCAGAAGGGGTAGTGCTCAGAGTTCCCCCAGGCCAGGCTGGAGCCAGCGCGACCCCTGGGCCTCAGGTAGGGTGCATGCTGCTTGGCTAGAGTCTGATTGCTTACCCAGGTCAACGATCTTGAAACAGCTCTCTCCCTGCTGAGCCAGTCCTGCTAACAATGGTTTCTCACATGCCTTGTTGTCATCATTACTCCCAGGCTGCTAAGGAGAGTGTCAGCTTTACCTTTAGTTCTTTTTCCTTTTTTCCACGGCCCGACGAATAGGCTTCCAGAGGAGACTAGAAAAGTATGGTTCTTGTTGCTGGATGATTGCATAGCAGCTCTGTTTTTCCAAACTGATGGCATGGCTTGCCAAGAATGAATTACATATTTTCACAGAATCATTTGCTTTGCTCCTAATCGGCTCTGTAAATTATTTTCCTTCCTCCCTCTAGTTTAACACACTGGGTCCCTTGGTCAGGCACCTCAGGCTAGGGTTTTGGGGAAAGGAAGAAATAGAAAGCCATGAGAGGCCCTTCTAGAAAGCTAGTGGGGAGAATGGAAAAGTCTGCGCTGAGTGCAACCTTGGCCTTGGAGCAGTAGGTAGGACAGAAAACACATGGATGCTCCTCCAGGGCTATGGTGACAGAGTTGCTGGGAAGCAAGGATTTCTGGGTCATTGACTCAGGGTCACAACAAAATCACCAGTGGGAGTCACAGATGCCAATGCTGTGACTTGCTCCTGCTGGAAGATCCTGGTAGGCCAGCCCCACTTCCCTGGCTCAGAGGAGAAACTTCCTAGGGTGTCTCACTCACTGTGAGCTTCCTTCTGGTGGCCTTCCAGCCTTGCCATGGTGACCATCTGCAAATACCTTGACAGGGCTGAGTACAAGGCATTCCTGCTGCTGTGAATGCTTCTCTCCTCTCTGTTCTGGGGGAGCCAGTGGGTTCTCTTTTCCATTCCAACAGGCCCCATACAGAGAGAATGGGAAGAACCTCTTTTTCCCCAGGAGTGTCATACTGTCTTCAAATCATAAAGCAGCTCTACCTGTGGCCCCTCACGTCCACACGCTTCTTTAGTTATTCTTTCCATTATAGTTTTCTCTTCTGAGGACTCACGCAGCCCAGTGGGAACCAGGCTGGAGGCCAGTCTGAGTGACATGGCTTTGGGCCATACCCATCTTCCCTCTTCTCTGTCCTGGGGATCAGCCCCTCACTGAGATTTGCACATGGCATTCTCCACCAACTTGGCATTGTTCTCCACTAGGACATTGCTCAGCTTGTTGTTCTCCTGCCATGTAGGGAGTCTTTTTGGAAGGAATATTATTTTTTAAAGCATCCAGGATGTGTCTTTCTCCCAAACTTCCTCTTTCTCTCACATGAACAGGTCATCGCTGGGCTAGTAGAAGACTCATGAATTGGTTAAAGTAACATCCTATGACACTTACGCCATGGCACTACTCTACTACTCTACTACTAATGGTGGACATGGCTAATGGAGCATGTCTCTCCTGGTAAGCCTCAGAATCCTTCTGAACACCATGCATCAGACTGCTTTTACCAGTCCATTGGAGTTGGTTCTTATGATGACATCTTTTTTTTTTTTTTTTGCGGTACGCGGGCCTCTCACTGTTGTGGCCTCTCCCGTAGCGGAGCACAGGCTCTGGACCATGGCTCACAGGCCTAGCTGCTCAGCAGCATGTGGGATCTTCCCAGACCAGGGCACAAACCCGTGTCCCCTGCATCAGCAGGTGGACTCTCAACCACTGTGCCACCAGGGAAGCCCTATGATGACATCTTTTAATCTTCCTTACCTTAAGCTCTGAATTGTATCTCCCCTCCGTCTAACCAACACACCTATGCATGCTCAGAATTAACAGGTACTTAATGTCTTCTTGCACATGACATTGATCTTGATAGGATGTACTCTCTGCCAGGAAGCTTGCAGTTTGTCTCAGATACATTAAAAAGGTGCAAGTATACTTTATTGGGGGTGAGGGAAGTGCCTACTTTATTAAGGATGGAATTTGTCTCTTTTCAGAATTGAGGAATACGTCTCCTGTTACTATTCATTTGTCTCTGGGAGGCTGTATTCTAGAAGTTATTGGTCTGGATAAGTTGTAACTATCCTGGGAGGCAGAGAGGACAACCTGAGCTGTATCTCCTACAGTAAACTGTCATAACCTGGCCAACCCACAGCCATAAGAGCAGCTCTAATAACCACAGGTCCTGCCATGTGGACACTTTTCCCCAACACACAGAAGACAAGGGAGGTGATGGTTTGCAGCTCCATTATTTTCAAGAGTTACCTTGTATCTTGGATACATTAATAGGTGCTAAAGGGTGGGGAATTAGGTAAACAAAACAGAAATTTAATATGTGAAATAGCTAAAAGATGTTTTCTTCATTAATGCATCAAACAAATAACTACAGAAGCAAGCAGAAGTAAGTAACATAAAATCTTCAGGTCTAGTTTTTCTCGAAATCCAAGTCTCAATGACGTAGCTAACAGTTTAGGAATTAGTTCCTTCTGACTTTTCCACCACAATCCCATTACTGCGTAGGTTCTCTGGACTGTTGTTTGGGACTTTTAAGATTTGACTGCATTTCTTCCCATGCCTTTTCATGCTCCTAGCACTTCTGTTTCCAGTCTGGTGGCTTCGCTTGGGCCCTGCAGGCTAGACCCATGTTGCACTCAGGGACTGTAAGAATCCCAGGCCTCAGGTCTGCTGATTCTCTTCTGACACCGGACCTCCCCTGACGTTTGCCTGGTGCCTCTGACCCAGCCCACAGCTTTGTCCCGGACCTTGTAACAGAATCCCCGCCTGACCTCTCTGCCCATTGCTCCAGTTGTTCCAGGGTTGGGAGTTGGGGCTCTGTGCTGAGTTTTTCCAGCTCAGCCTAGGGTTCCTTCTCAGGCCCAAGTCAGTCTCCAACTCTCTCCAGGCTTCAGCATGACTCCCTCTATCCAATATCAGTTGCTCCCTATTCCCTGCAGTTGGGGATACAATGAAAATGTTGCTTCTCCAGCTTTTCCTTTGCTTTCCTGTCCCTGAAAACAAATTCACTTACCATTTGCATCTCAACTGAGTTGTTGTTATTTACTCCAGTGGATGAGAACAGCAGTCTTGGGCAAGTGATGAAGCTTTAAAATAACCACGATCCTTGGCCTGTCGTTTCTAATGTTTTCTTTCTGGAATGGTAGCTGCACTCTCCCTTAGATTCTTACTCTTGAGAGGTGGACCCATTTATTCAACCTGGTAGCACCTTATAATTTATTATTTTAAGTGGGGACAATTTTGAGAATGAAAGGGATGTTATTAATAACTATGCCAGAATAACAGGAATAAACAAGGACTATTATGGGCAACAGTTACATTCTTATCTTGACCTTGCCTTTAGCAGCCCATATAGAGCAAATGTCCCATGGCCAGTGGCTGTATCTGGGGTCATTTCTCTTGGAAGTGGTAGATGCATGTGACAGCCACCATATGGCTTTAAATTCAGGAAGATCTTGGTGCAACTCTTGGATTGACTCCTTCTAAATTCATGGACCTGGACAAGTAGTTTCTTTTGTGACTCTCAGTTTCCCTCTCTGTACAATGGTTATAATGGTAACTGTCTCAAAGATGGCTTTAAAGATTAAATAAGATAACATATAAAGCATTTGACATGGAATACTTCAATGAATTCTAGTTTTCATTTCTTTATCTTTCTCCTAATGAAACCCATGAAGCATGCCAACTCTGTTTCTACTTCCTTTCCTTTAGAGGGAAGATGGTCTGTGATCTGCTACTCAGTATTCTATCTTAAAATGGATTCCCGACTTTGCATTCCTAACATCTTTTAATGTACTAAATAAAAGGGCTGAAATTTGATACACTAAGTGAAGTGATTTTAATGTATGAGACAGAGAGATTTAGCTTATGATCCAAATATGCATGAACATAAGATGCATTCAGAGGAAGATATTGCTAGATGATAAAAATGAAAAAGATGAATCCTGTGCTGAGACCTAATTAAATGACTGAGAAGATGGCTAATGGTCTTCGATTGAAACCTTTAGCTCCAGACCTCTGGTTTTAATTCCACATTGAAAGCTATTATGCCCACTGCTGGCTGCTAGGAGAAGAGACTGACTACAACCAAGTGTAATTGCTGTGGAGAGTGTGGTCTCAGACAGAAGTCCTGTGCCCTTGCATCAGTCTCTCACACTCTCTCAACTTCAGTTTCCCTACCTGTGAAATGGACACAGCAATATGAACTGAACAGGATTGTGGTGAGAATAAAATGTGAGGCCTGGCAGTGTTTGACTGTCAAATACAAACTGAAATGGGTTAATGAGTTAGTTTATTTTTATTTCTTTAGGAATTTGAATTTAATCTGAAAAACCATATACCCTTGCAATTCTTCTTTTAACTTCAACTAGATTTTTCTGCAGGGTTTAGTGAAAACTTCTTGTTTTTAGAGCTTTGGGGCCTAGATCTGTAACACCAACTGATTTCAAGTGAGAATTTAAGAAGCACCTGATTAGAAATCCCCAAGATCCTCACCTGGCCAATTTAAACCTTTGCCCCCACACCAAATACTAGCTTTGTGGGACTTTAATAGTTTTTCCTCCAAAAATAAGATGCATGTTCAAATGTCTTTGGACAATGCTGGGTAAATAAAATGAAACAGATTTCTTTACTGCACAGCTTTTAAAATATTTAGCTAAACCAATATGCATCTCCAAGATGGGGCCATGTACCATATATTGTCTCCAAAATGTGCTTAACCATGGTCCCCATATTTTTTGTGGGATATTTTTAGACACCAATGGTCCTTGGCATGCTTTGGCAAGTACTTTTCTAATAATTTTTATGGATTTGGAAAAAATGTTTGCATTATAAAATTAAGCAAGCTACTAAATTTCATGTACTGTAAAATCACAATTATGTTAAAATGTATATAAGAGCCTGGCAGGAAATATATCGAAATATTAACATAGTAATTAAAAGCAGTAATCTCAGGGGGAAGAATTTGGCTATTTTTTAATATCTATTTTACTTACCCTATATTTTCCAATTTTTCTACAATGAACATGTATTATCTTTATAATCCAAAAATTTTACTTTTCTTTTTTTTCTTTTGGTTAAACAATATCAGAAGGGATTGTTTCTTTTCCAACTACAATGTTGGATCCATCTGAGTGAAATATGCCTTTCATTGCATCCTGACAAGACAGAAGAACCATAAAAAGTCTTAAGAAGCCCTTAAGGAATTTTGAGGACTATAAAAGTAAAGATTATAAACCAAAGAAAAATACACAAAGTTGTAAGAGCAGTAAAGAGAAAAGTGAGGGCAAGGGATATTGAGTATCTAAAGAGAAAATATAAGAAGCATAGCCTTTCCCGGAAAAGAAAAGAAAATTCACCGTCAAAAACAATGGCGAGTTTCTGTGAGAACCCAACAAGGTAAGGCAGAAACTCACCAACAGCCCGCAGACACATGGCTGACAGGAGCGTCCTAGATCACAACCCAGCTTCCTGCCTCAAGCCAGATCACCTCTGAGTCATCATGGGACTGTTTACATAGGACAATATCTGGGATCTATTTACATGTGAGCTCCTCAAACCCGTGTCAGAATCCTGAATCAGTGAGCCCTGACAAGGAAAAAGAACTGTCTGTGGATGGGGTTAGGTGAGTAGCAGGAGGTGTGAACAATTTTGTAAGCCCCATAGATTGTAAATGGCAGCAGTTTAATATACTTTGAATATCTACTGTCTGAGTTTAAATCTTGGTTCAACTGCTTATATTTGTCTGGCTTTGGATACTTAACCTCTCTGTGCTTTAGTTTCTATAAAATGGGAATAATAGTAACAACTATCTCATTTAGTTGTTTTGAGGATTCAATGAGATTTATATATATATATATATAAAACTCAGCTCTGAGACCTTTATAAATGGTAGCATTAGTATTAATAAAAAGTGAATAATATCTGTAAATAGTTATACAGGGCATGGCACCCATGGGTGTATCATCCTGATTTCTGGATTTATATATAATGAGAGGCACTGTCTGCCAAATATAGGCCATATTCATACCATGTTGAATGAGGGAAGTTTCTTAACTGGCCCACTTGCCTCTGGGTACTACGAACTGAAGTGCAATTATCAACTGAGTTGAACTTCCTCTATTTTGTGAAGTATCTTTAACTTGGGACTTGTGCTAGGCAGGTTTTGCTGCAATGATGCTGTGTAACAAACAACCCCCCCACAAATAGCAACAAATATTTATTTCTTACTCACATGTTTATGAGTCAGCTATGAATCTGTGATGCTTTGCTGGGCTTGGCTGGGCTTGATTTCAGGCTGTTGGTTGGTTTCAGGTCCACTCTTTGGAGGTCTCATTCTGAGGCTTAGGCTGAAGGCTACTTGGGTTGTGCTTAGGTCATGGTGAAAGAGAAGTACATGAGAGTGCATGAGAACTGTAGGGAACTTGCCATGTCTCTGAAAGCCCCAGCTTGGAACACACTGCACTTCCAGTGACAGGGACTTTTCAGTCTCTGCCTGCAATTAATTAATTACTTGTTTTATGTTTAGAGCTTTCATCAATTGAACATCTATTACTCTGGTAATTTTTGTTCTTTTTGGCTAGTGTACAAGTGTGTGTGTGTGTGTGTGTGTGTATATATATATATATATATATATATATATATATATATATATATACACGGATGTCAGATGGAGAAATTTCTCTTTAAAACATTCAACAAATAAATGATTAGATGAATGAATGAATAACCCTCTGCAAAACTGCCCATTGTAGAAGCTCACAGATACTGACTAAAGTGGGAGGCAAATGAATTCTGGCCAGTGCTTTCTAGATTCTTCTCCATACTCAAAATCATTTATCTGTGATTACTTCCTGTTTCCTGCTCCCAGCTTTCAACCCTCTTCCCTTATAGTTCTGTCTGTCCCAGAGCTAGAGTTTAAAGCTGATCTCACTTGGCACATTGGCATTCTCTCCTTCAGGAACAATTCTTATTCTGGGCAATGTCATTTGCTAAATTTTACCCTTATAAGCTGAAAAAACATGTCCCACCCTGGGGAGAGATGTTCACTCCCTGCTCCTAAAACCTGCCCCTCCTGGGTGTTCACTGTGGGCCTATTTTTCCAAAGCACTATGTGGACGGGTGGTCTCCTCACCCACTTCTCAGTTCAGGGATATGCTTAGGCTACTTATTTTAGGACCATCAGATACACATAAAACACTGTATCTCAAGACTAATGGATGCTCAAGCCAGCTTTTAGGAGTCACGTCTGTTTTATGCAAGTAGACAAGGTGAATAATTGGACTAACGGCTTTCAGTTATGGGCTCTGTGGTGTGATCAGTTATATATAATGTTCACTCAGGCAAAAAACTAGGTGGCTACAAGCTGGCCTGCTTCAAGATTTCTGGAGCTATTCCGCCTTGAAATGCGTGTGAGTGAACTGGAGACTTTTGTAGTATCTTATACTCACTCACGATGTCCTAATTGATGAAAGACATATCAGACTTACCAGATACACTCTGTCTCCCCCTCCTCACTGTTTTGGTGTGGGTGTGGTGTTTGTCTCCTCAAGGTCCCTTTGTAAATTTTGTCTGAATTTTCTGATTATGTGCATGGCACAGAACGGTAACAGCATTAATAATAACCATTTTATTGAGTGTGTTAGGTGCTCTGTGTGAGATCATGGTATTAAATTCTCCTAACAAGTCTGTGAGGCAGGTCCTGTTATAAGCCCCACTTTCCAATGGAGGAAATAGAGCCTTAAGAGAGTTTGCAAGGCTAGTAAGGAGAGAAGTCTAGTCAGGCTGGCCCTGGAGCTTACATATTATACACTACATTATACTGCTCTTTGGGACTTCATATATTTTAATTAAGGTAGGTTGAGTGAATAAATGGATGTATGAATAAATGTCCAAGTAAATGGATTCATAATGGGGAATATGAAGGCATTATGCCCAGTCTGAACCTGAAAGGAGGGTTTATATCTTGTTTGATTCCTGAAGAAAGAGAAGAGCAGCTGCCCTTTGGCCCCTGACCATGTACTCTTGGAAGTGAAAGCAGAATAAATGGAAGACATCCTGGTTCAAACCCCAACTCTGTCACAAGGTCATCCTTCTCATCACAGTATCCCCAGTTTGCAGCATAGTGGACAGTACAAATCAGGAGTTGAAAATATTTGATGAATAAAGAATGAAAGAATATGATGAGGTATATGAAAGCATCTATTGGTTTCTGGCACAAAGAGCTCAACAAATACATTTGAGCTAGGATGGAAAAAGAGAAAAAAGACGGGAAGGGAGAGAAGGCAGGAGTAACAGGAGTGCTCTTGCGACACGGTCCTTCCTTGGAGCTAAAGGGAACAGAATTAATCAGGCAAAATTTACTGGGTTCTTGCTTCCCCAAGTTTTGTAACCTTGCCCAAGCCCTGGTACAGGGAAGGACAGATGTCAATCTTTTCCTTAGATATTCAGAAAGGTCCACAGTAAGGAGAGTAAGTGCTGTTTGACCCATTTATTTCTTCCCTTCCTCCCTCTCTTCCTTTCCTTCCATTTTCTTTTCAGTTTGGAACTGTCCTGTTTTATAACCCCATTCAAAAACTATGCACAATTGGCAAGAGCAGAGTCACATTTGGACCTCTGGGTGATGGCATTTGACAAACAGGATTCCCTGCTTTCAAGAAAATTAACTTTAGAAAGCTGTCTTTCTTTTTTTGTAGTGGGGGGTGAGGATCTTTGGAGTGCCCTCAAAAGACTTCTTGCATAGGCACTGGCTCTTAAAAAGATTTTTTAAAAAATTTAAGCTAATGAGAGGACACATTTGGAGCCTATTTCACATGGTTTTTGTATTGAATGAGGATTTATAAGCTTGGCAGAGCATCTTGAGAGTTTGGTTGACCCCCAGATATTTGAAATATGATTTGAATTGCTTGCCCAACCTGTTTTGTCCTAGTCCTGAGGCAATAATTGATAAATGATCTCCCTCCCTTCCTTCCTGCCTCCCTCCTTTCCTTCCTTCCTACCATCCCTCTTTCTTTTTTTGGGGGGGTGGGGTGGGAGGGGAAGTAAAGTTGAGATGTCTAGAGCTCTTTAGGTTGGCTCTGATTTTCTTTTTTTGCAGTTGTCATTAATTTTTACTTGGTAGGCAATTTGAAGTAGCCTATGTAGCATTTTTACTAAGATTTGATGCTTCATATCTCTGTCAAATTAACCATCTGAGCCTCAGTCTCCATCTTTATGAAATGAGTATCAAGTGCGTATGGTATGGGATTGCCATATTGTTGTATTAGGTGAATAGCTCATACCAAGCTCACAGAGTAGTGAGTCAGATTAATGAAAAGACAATGAAGGGAGTCATGCTGTTCATACATCGAAACATAATTGTGTCCTTCAGTTCTACATCACAGAGTTGTTTTATGGGAGATCTCTAATCACAAAGATCTCTTGCAGCAGCAGCAGAATGTGCTAGAAACATCTGGATTTGAATCCTGCTTCCACTACATATAACTGGCAAGTTACTTACCTCTCTGACTCAGTTTGCTCACATGTAAAATGTAGATAGCAGTGCCCGATGGCATTATGGGAGGATTCAGTTGGTAACTCAGAGTGTATCAGATGCTTCCCTCTGTGGATAGTCCACTATAGGTGCTCAATAAATGCTCTCCGCCTCCTCCTCTACTTCCTCTTTCTTTTTCTCACAAATAGAAATAATTGTAGGATTCTTACTTGTAGAGTTGTTATAGGATTAAAAGTAAAACATTTAGATTAGTGCGTCACACAGAGTAAATGCTGCATTGGTTAATCTTATTTTATATTCATATGGCACTTCTGTGATGGAGACAAGGCAAGGCAAGTCTGTATAAAAATCTTTTCCTATTTGGATATAGACCAGAAATGCAAATAAAGGAAAATAAATAGCTCATGTACCTTAGTGGCTTTTTTTTTTCAGGCCATTTGGTTTTTTGGTTGTCTTCCCGAGACATTTCAAGGTTGGTCAACTTAACTTGGAAATACTTAAATAAACTATGATGAAAAACATTTTCCATTCTGCCATGGCCAGATTCCCTACTCTAGGGCTGATCCCAGATGCTACTTATATCCTTGGTCCATTTATTGAAATGCATTGTCTGAAACTCAAATATGAGGGGCTACAAATGAAGAAAAGATGCCCAGTGTCCACAGGGCATGGCCTAAATGACATCCATGCTCAGTGAGGAAGACTGAGCCTTCGTGTGTATGTCTTCCCTATGTGTTTCACAGCTGAATATTCATAGCTGGCTCCTCAGCATGGCCCCATGGACTCATGCCTACTTCGGCATGGGAATAGTGGGAGTGAGGGAATGATTTGGAGCCCCTGGTTTCATGACTTGCAGGCTGTGTGATTTCAAACAAATGAGTCAGGCTCAGTTGCCTTTCCTGAAAATGTTCTAAAAAATGCCTACCTTAAGGGTCTCCCTGAAGATTAAATGGAACAATATAAGAAAGCACATAGCAAATTGTAAAGAGTTGTGTAAACATGGGGCCTTTTGCTCTGTGGACTATTTAGGTCTGTTCCTTTCTTCTGCTTTTCCTCCTTTTCTGGCTTCCTCCCCACTTGTATGCTTTTACAACTGCCCAGAAGTTTCTGTGAGCAGCCCCCTTCTTCCTGCCTGTGTGGCCCTGTCTCCCTTTGAGTTTCATTGGCAAAGAGACTGGGCCAAGGCAGCAGCTGAGATTGGAGATGGGTGGGGGGCTGGGATATCTGCTTCCTGCTGCCTTTTTTGGAAGCAGATAAATGAACGGTGGGAAGTGTTTACAGTGACTTGGGTAGAGCTGAAGCAGGGCAGGGTAAGGTACCTGGGGTGGGATCCTAAGAAATGTAGGCTTCCCCTGTGGGCCTGAAGTGGGCAGGCAGTTGGGAGGAAAATTTCTAGACCAGTGCTGGTAAAGTCTATGATTTCCTCTTATATATAATATACAATGTAAGTCATCCTGTGACTTTGTTCTCTTTTCCCTGCATGAATCATTCTTGTTCAACCTGGTCCTGGGGACCTTTCAGCAATGACAAAAAGAGTCCTTGTGGCATTATTCAATATGGTGGAACAACAGGTCATTTTGAAGATCTGTGTAATTTACGTGAGTGTGGCAGAGAGTGTATTATATGTACAGGTGGTGTCTCCAGCACCGTAATCTACAGGCCTTTACCCTGTGTACCATGCCAAGCTGGAATCCATACACCCAGTGCATCCCCTCCATCTCTTGGACCACCTCCACCACTGCGGTCCAAGCCACAACTCTCCCTCACTTGCACCAGGCCAATAACTTCCCAGCAGCTCCCCTTACATCCATTTCCTCCTCCTGTAGTCCCCCTAGAATCAATTCTCCACAAAGCAGTCCCCAAGGAATGATCTTTAAAAAATGTAAATCAGATCATATCACTCTCCTGCTGAGACCCTCTAATGGCTTGAAGTAAAAATCCAAACTCGTTATCCTACCTTACAAATTTTTTAATCTGAGCTGTCAAATTTGGAAGCCACGGGCCACATGTGGCTACTGAGCACTTGAAATGCAGCTGATCCAATCCACAATGAGATGTGCTGTAAGTATAATATACAGGCCGCATTTTGAAGACTCTGTAGGAAAAAAAAGACTGTGTGAATGGAAACTATCTCCATAATCCTTACATTGATTTCATATTGAAATGATAATGTTTAGATGTTAAGTAATATCTATTATTAAAATTAGTTTCACCCATTTTTCAATATATATTTGGCTACTGCAGAATTTTAAATTATGCATGGTGACTTGCAGTATATTTCAATTGGACAGTGCTGGTCTACATGATGTGACCGTTGCCTGACTCTGTCCTGTTCTCTCTCATCCTCCTGCTTGTCCCTGAGCTCAGCCACACTGCTCTTCTTTCTCTTCAGTCATCAGGCAATGCTCTGTCTTATTCTTGGACATCTACTCTCACTGTTTACTCTGCGTGGAATGCTTCCCCTTGTCCTGAAAGGGATGGCTCTTTCTCTTTGTTCAGACTTGAGCTAAATGTCAGCTGCTCTGTCTCCTCTAAACATCCTATCAAAATGGCTAGCCTATCACATTTTATTCCCAGAGCATTCTAGTTATTCTCTGCATAGCGTTTGGCCTGGACTGATAACTTCTTTCCTCCTTTTCCTTTCTTTCACCCATTCTTCCTTCCTTACCTCCCCAACATAATGTCTACAGAAGCAGGCACTCTGTCTTGTTCATTATTGTATGCTGGTGACAAAAATAGATCCAGGCACACAGCACTAAAACCAAATTTGTTGAATGAATGAATACACTTTTGACTCATGGGAGCCATGAAGACAAAATGGCCAGAAAAGCACTTATGGCACATGTCTTACGTGTCAGAAATTGACAAAACAACTATATTGTCAATTTAACAAAATAACTCTATGCTACCTCATTTGGTTGGCAAACTATGGCTCGTGGACCAAATCTGGTCTGCTATGTGTTGTTGTAAATAAATACTGATTGGAACATGGCCACACTTATTTGTTTACATATTGTCTCTTGCTGTTTTTGCACTCCGTGGCAGAATTGAGTAGTTGCTAGAGAGATTGTATGGCTTGTAAAGCCTAAAATATTTATTGTCTGACCTTTTACATAAAAAGTTTGCTGGGGTAGTCAAAGGATGACTTGGAAGGGCTATTGTCCTGTCAATAAGTCCATTATTCTTCTATGTAACCACAAAATCAGAGTAAAAGGAATGTGGTGCCCGTGAAGCTTCAATACAACATCCTCAGTCTCCCCCTGCAACTATATTAGGAAACCTGAGCATCCTTACAAAGACAAGGTAGAGCTGCTTGCTGAAACCACTGCAACCCTGTGAGGGAGACAGTATCACGCATATTTGACAGATGAGTTAACAGAGATCCAAACTAGGTAAGACACAGAGCTGGGATTGAAATCCAGACCTGTCGCATCACTTAGCTGCAGTAGTTTCAGAATTCCAAACAGGATGCCCTCCCCTCCTGCTGCATACACACTTAAAAAAATTCTCCCTTACTGTACAGCACAGGGAACTCTACTCAGTGCTCTGCAGTGACCTAAATGGGAAGGAAATCCAAAAAAGAGGGGATATATATATACATATAGCTGATTCACTTTGCTGTACAGTAGAAACTAACATAACAGTGTAAAGCAACTATACTTCAATAAAAATTAAAAAATATCTCCCTGACTGCTCTGTCTTCTTTAGTGCCTTAGTTTTTGCCTCAGCCTTGGCAAGTCCTGGAAGGTTTACTATAGAATGCATCTGGCTCCCATCCAAGCTATAAAAGAGTCTGAAGAGCCTGCATCCAATCAGGAAATAGTAATGATCTTTGGCTCAGTTATAATATGAAGCAAAAGAAGACGATGCTTAAACGGTGGTACCAAACTTCCTTGGCACACGCTTCGCTCTTTGCATATTGTTAAATTGTTATATATATACAAAAGTTCTCCATGGCTGATCAAGGTTGCCTTCAACTCAACCCATTGTATTAATGTCTGTTTTTCATCTTTCTAGCCTTATCTTCCTCTTATTAGCAAAATTAAATTAAAATGCCTTGAATTGACAGACAGCCAAGATAAGCATAATGTTGCTTATGAGCATTCCATAATGCTCAAAGGAATTATTCATAATAGTAGAAAAACAAATTTCCATAATTAGTTCAGGCTCCCTAGACTCTGCCTCCTTCTCCATGGTATGAGTGTGACCCTCTTCCTTGGACCATCATGACCTGTTGCTTCATCCTGAACCAAATCCAGCCTCTAATGTTGCTGACCAAGTGATTCGAGTGCTGTATACAGACATCCTCTGGCTCTGTGGTGCCTGGAAGCATTGGCACCCTGACTACATTGCAGCCATATCTGGTGTCATGCATATTCTGCTAAGTTATCCCTACTGCAAAATTGGCTTCTGGTACCTTGTATTACATCAGCAGAGGGTCCTTGGGCATCAGGAAACCCTGGGATGAAGATACCAAGAAAGCCCTTTCCAGTCCCAGAACTACTTTTAGGAGGCAGTGTGGTTTTATTACTCCTTTGATTGGGGGTTGGAGGGGACTGTGGGTAGACAAGAGCCGAGGAAGCAACTTCTCCCTCTGAACACGTACTCTAAAAAGTGCCCTTTCGACAATTTGAGGGAATGCACTGACATGACTGTTACTAGGGCAGCAACGAAAGGACCTAGAGAAGGCAGTGTGGAAACAAGTCTGTGAGGCCCCCAAAGAAAGCAGGCAAAAGACGGCACCGTTCTCTCTGCTCCTTGTGAGGGCAGGGGCCCTGCTGCAGGCTGAATCCCCCTGCACGTTAGAACCTGACGATGCCTCCATCTCAGCCCCAACCTTCCAGATGACAGGCAGAATCGGGTCTGTGAGGGGCACAGCTGGTTTTCAGCTTATGGTTGTGAATTGACTGCAGCAGTCTTGGCCCCAGAAGTGTCACCCTGAAGTTCATCACTATTATTTGGTGGTAACCATAAGCCTGCCATGTGCTGGTGAGTCAGGCTGCACTTCAAGCGCCGGGCTCAGCCCTCAGCGCCAGTCTAAGGAGGCACTGCAGTGACCTAGGGAGGCGAACAGATGAGAGAAGGCTCAGGGCTGTGTGTGTGGCCTGGAAAGAAACCTCAGAGGTAGTACATGTTCTGTTGGTGCCAGGGAGCAGAAATGTGACCCCTGAGTGGATGTTTAGGGACATGGTGTCTCCACCGGTGTATTTGGTCTAGTTGAGAACTGTTTCTTACTTGAGAGGATTACCTTGGAGGTAGAAATCTCACTGTTGCTTCAAGCAGAGGGATGGTAAGAGAGGTGAACTAAGGTCTCATGGAGGTTCCAGGTTTTGTAGGTCCCAAAGTTCATACAATCTGGGGACGCCTTTTAGAAACTACAAAATACAAACATGCAATTCGATATGAATGTAAATATTTATTTAGAATGTGAAAAGAAACCACAACAGATGACTGGGGCCTTGGAGATTCACGTTTCTTCCCTCTGAGAAATTTTTAGGCAATTTTCCAGAGATGCTTATCCAGAAATCCTTTTGCTTTTGTAACCTGTCTTCCCATCTCCATAGAGAACACGTTAAAATTCTCAGCAAACCTCTCAGTCCTCTAATGAGCCCCTGCAAGGAGAAGCCCCAAAGCTTAAACCTCATGACTTCATGGTAGACCCTCTTCGGCTGATAGCCCATCTGGGTTGAGAATTGTGGGTATGATCAGATGCGAGGTGGACCAGACCATCCTGCAGGGAGTGGAACGGGCAAGTCACAGAAGGTGTAGGGGTCGGAAAGAAAGAGCTCACTCTGGCTGAGTCTCTGGCACCATGCTTGTCACACTTTACCCTTTTATCTCCTCACTTAGCGCCACTTTATTGTGGAGGAAATTAAAGCACAGAGATGTGAAGAGTCAAAGTTGCTTATGCCTGGTTCTGTGTCCTTTTTCTCACTCGGAGCTGCTAGAGCCTTCCTACTGGGGAAGTTTTCATGCTGGTAGAAGAAGAAGGATCTCTTCTTGAGGACAGACTGGGCTCAGAGGACAGCCCAAGTATCCCCAGCATGGGGGTGAAGCCCAACACACACACCAGCGCCAGGGCCCTCCATGTGCATATGTGCTCCTGGCTCAAGGAAGATGCTTTTAAACCAGAGGAAAAAATTCTTTTTTTGTGGCCAAAGGCACATGGTGTTGTGGCTTCACTGATGAGAAAATTACCACTGACATCCGAGGGGAAATCAACTTTATTCAAAACAACAGTCTGGAGTCTTGTATTTTTTTTCTCAGAGCTGCTTCTAATTCTTCCTTAAATCAAGGGAAAATTTCACTGATTGTCGGGGCCTCATTTTCTCCACTTATAACACAGTCGTCCTCAATCCTCCTTCAGGTTCATTATGAAAATGAATATGAAAGCAGTTTAGCCTTTAACAGACCCATATGGACACAGGTCACAACCAGCTATAAAAAGGCATTGATATTAGTTTTGTTATCATTAAGAAAAACAACCGCAAATAATAATAACACTGATTTAGTTGTAAAAGAATCCAATCTCCCCTTGATGGAAGGTGAAAAAATGTACCGTTTTTCTTTTTATTATGAGTATTATGTAATTAATTTATGCTTATAGAAAACTCAGGACAGACAAATCATAAGGAAAAATCACTCATAATCTCAATTCCCAGATATAATAAACTGCTGATAACATTTTGGTGTAAATTCTTCGTTTCCTTCTTCCACGTGTATATGCATGTATGTGTGTGTGTGTGTGTAAAATGTTCTAGTTTTTACTATTTTTCTAAATGGTATCATACTATCCTCTTTTGTAACCTGGTTGTTGGCATAGTAATATATTGTGACCATCTTTTCATGTCAATAAAATCTATTTAATAACACCTTTAAGTGACTGAATTATATTCCATTGTTTCGGTGTACCATAACATGTAGAAATAGTTTTTACTGTTGAAAGTGAACAGAAATCAATCATCCTACACAATGATGCAATGAACATCTTTTACTTGCTGATCTGATTGTTTTCTTGGGAAGCATTCTTAGAAGTAGAATTATGGGGCCAAAGAGTATGTGCCTTTTATGGTTCGTGATACACAGACCAACCCTCTCTCCAGAAGGCTGTCCATGTGCTACACCCACCTTTGTGCCAGAAAAAGCCAGTTTCCCCATGCCTCTGCCAATAACAGGCATTTTCATTCTCTTTAAATTTGCCAATTTGAGGTGTGAAAAAAATGGTATCTTGTATTCATTTGCATTTCTTACTTAGCGGTGAGTGGAAACATTTTTTTTCATGTGTTTCTTAGACATTTGAATTTTGTCTACTATAAATTGCCTATTGATTTCCTTTTTTTATTATTTTTCTAGAATATTTTTCTTTTATCTAATCTTTCCTGAGAAAGTATACTTAGCAATACTTTCTATACCTTATTTTAGGATGTAGAGATTCAGCTTCTCTTAAAATGTGATTTCCCCAATGCAGTCTCTCCTCACCGAAGAAAGGCAGGCAATAATTTTCAAAAGCAAAATGTACTGGCACTAAAATTTCCACAAAGCATATTTGATTTTTTTAACTAGTATTTCACCTCTCAATTTTTTAATATGTAATCTCTCCCTCTCTTTCTCTGTGTTGATGAACTTGTACTTTTGGTTTGGGTTCAAAAATAAATAGGTGATCTAACTTTTATGCTCAGTTTGAGCTCCAGAACCTTCTATAATAATGTGTTTGTCTGTGTATGTGTGTGGATAGGGGATTGGGTATAAGCCGGTGGTGTCCACAAGATGTCTTTATATCAATACCCGGAGGGCTTCTGCAACCTAACTATTGATGACAACACAGCACAGGCAATTTGTTGAAAATGACAGAACCTATATTTTGGTACTAGAATAAGAACTATATATATAATTCACTATATAGGCAATTTAAGCAAAATTACACATAACAAATTATAAATGACACATCATAGCTTCTGATATTAATTTTTAAGCCTCCACCAAGAATTACAAAGACCTGGGCTCTGCCTGGTTCTTGGGCAATCTTCTGTCTTTTCAGATCTCTTTGGTTTCTGCCTCTCCTCTTGCCCCGAGTTGATTTCTTTCTCATATCAGGGCCCTGTTTCCCAGTCACTGCACGCTCCCATATCCACAGTTGCCCATGTTACACTTCATTCATTCCTGAATTGGAGCAGTTAAGGATACTAGCTTCCTCTGATGCTCTTTGCAGAACAATTGCCCTGGTGGTCGGTAGCCACCCCTTCCTGGTCCTGAAGCTTCTGTCTCTCCTCGGACGCTCTCTGCCAGCCTGTGCTTCAGCAGCACTGCTTCACTTCCCACCCCTGCTGTGGCAGGGGAAAGGATTTTATAAGCTTTAGAGGAAGGGTATCTTCCAGACTGGTACCTGGGTGAAAATTATTTCCCGTTCTCATTATTTAAAGACGTGAACACTGTGTCACTTCAGGGAGACACCCGTAAACAGTCTGTCCGGCTGCTTAACTGTAGAACTCTCAAATTATAAGTGCTGTTCATACCTTTGGGGGTCCTGCAAATCTTGTTTACTTAAAACAAAACAAAACTCTTTAAAGTCTCTAATGAGTTATATGTAGCTAATAATTTGGAAATATTTATCAGTTGTCCACCTCCACGAGACTTCCCGTTTCCCCTTGGTAACCTAGGAGTTCATACATCTGCAGCTGGGGCAAGAGATACACTGACTTCACCAAAATAGGGACACAGCACATTTTTCGTTATTCCCCCAAGTCATTACTAATATAAGGCAGGTTGTGTCTTCTACTGAAAATATTTAGGGGTGTCAGAGAAATTGCAGCACAGAACAGGAAGAAACTCTAAGTTGTGCTGTCAGGAATCACTATTCTTCATACTTGATCTGCTATCCTCTAAACCAGAGAGAGCTTCGCCCGTGTGTCTCTGTTAATGGGACCTAGCTTCCCACCACTTTGCTGACTCCCCATTCTCCCGTCATGAGAGCTTTCTCCTATCTCTTCTCTCAGTCTCATCTTCTATTAAATACTGAGCTTCTTATTTCACAATTAAGCAGAGCCATTTATCTTTTTGCTTTTTTAAAAATTTATTTATTTATTTATTTATTTATGGCTATGTTAGGTCTTCGCTGCTGTGCACGGGCTTTCTCTAGTTGCGGGCTTCTCATTGCGGTGGCTTCTCTTGTTGCAGAGCACAGGCTCTAGGCACCTGGAGCACGGCATGTGGGATCTTCCTGGACTAGGGCTCGAACCGGCGTCCCCTACATTGGCAGGCGGATTCTTAACCACTGCGCCACCAGGGAAGTCCCCATTTATCTTTGTTTTGCCTTAACCTTCTTCTCTCAGATTATGCCAAAGCTTTGTCTTTCCTATCCAATAGGGCCATTCATAAGAGAGCTATCTTCCATTGAGATTAAGCTCTCTGAACACAGAATTGATGACTGTCAGTCAGTAAATATATGAAACACACCCTCTCGTGCACTGACCATCAAGCAGCACAGCCCTTAGAGACTGGTCTACCCAAACTTCCATCTTGGCTATCTATGTCCACACATACTCCTCTTACATTCTTTCCCCTTCGCCTTCCTCTCTCCTTCTGTTGCATTTAGACAGCCAACTTTGCAACCTTTCCCACTTTGCTGGGGTTTTAATGAAAAGATCCAGACCCCGGACCTCTCTGCTTACTCTTGAATAGCAGGTCCTGGGCCAAGGTGTTTAATGCCACTCTCCTCAACACGTGTTATCAGCCAACATACACTTCCTCTATTTCCATTTCCTCTTTGCTTATGGGTTTTCTCTAACTGCTGGCGGCAGTCCAAGGGGTACAGTAACCAGGTCTTCTCTAGGTTTATTTTTCTCTTTCTTTGACCTGCACCATTTAGTAAGTGCTTGCTTTAGCACACCACACGGTTGAAGGAGCCTTACAGAAGTACTCCACCTTGTTCTTGAGAAAATCCAACGTGATGTTTGCTGATCAGAAGGAAGCTTTAGCCATTGCTGCCAAGTGCTCTTACCCTGTTCTCCTCAGACAAACCATACATCATCTGGCCTGGCCCAGTGCTGTTCAGCCTAATGCTGTAATTGCAGTGTGATTACCTGCACTGGACCTCCTGCCTGCCTTAGATGCGATCATTTCTCGTGAGTATAATTCATTGCCATCATTGAGCGCTTGGAGGTGATTCATTTCCACTGTCTCCTGTGGCTTCTAAATAAAACCTTTTAAGCAAAGAATAGACAAAGGGAAGGCTGAGAACAGTGATGAATTCCTACATCACTCCCAGCTGACATGTTGCCCTCCCAGACCAGGATCGGTGCATTAGGAGTAAAGAGATCACTCATTTCGTGACATTTTTGTAATAAGTTGCAGTGTTCACTATTGTGTGATTGAAGTCCTTTTTATTTATTTATTTATTTATTTTGGAAAGATGCTACTGAAACAAAAATGTTCTCCCTCAATTTGCTTAAGATTATGCTGACTTTCTGATAGAAATTCTTGCTGCGTAACCTGATGCTAAGCATCTAGCTAGGAGGATGCTGCCTCAGTCTGAGACGCCTGGACCCTGGTGCCACATGAATGCATTTTTGCTTCTCTACACCTGAACCCAGAGCTTGCCCCAGAGCTTGCACCGAAGGTGGGTCTCTGTCTAACATAGGTTTTCCTTTGTTGCTTATGCCCGGATATGCTGAAAAAGTTGCTTTTTATTCTCCGGGAGAAGGAAATACTCACCTCACAAAAGGATTCTGAGCATAGGATTGGAGCTTGGGAGAGTGTGATAGCCTGAAGGGGACCTGGCATAAGGATAAGGGCAGAGGAGAGGGGATAATAGGCAAAGGCAATGGGAGCCTGCCTTCCTCTGGATTATAACTATGTCAGCCGTTCCGTTTCTTCATTTCAGCCAGCTCAAGATAGCTGTTATTTGCAGCTTAAAGCATCTCACAGACACAGCTTTGATGCAGTGAATAAGCTGGATTGGCCTGGTTTTGCTGGTGGTCTCAAACTTCTTCAAATGCAGGCATGATATTCAAACTATTTCATGGCTGGTACGGTCCAGGCATTGACCAGTTGGAGGGGGTGACAACTGAAATATTTTTACTATTCACTTAGTAGAGCCCACCCAGATCAACCTTCTTTCTGATCACTCCTGTAGCAATGATGGCACCTCTTCTACAATATGCCATTGGGGTAAAGCCTAATTTCTTCTTTCTCCAGTAAGTCATTTTTGCTTTTCTGAAAACCTATGGGCTGGCTGACAGCACACTTCCTACTGAGAATTTCCTTATACTTTAATTTCAGTACTCTTTTTTGTTTCCAATTTTTCTGTACATGAAGGAGTAGCTAGTACTTATATCTTAATAAATTATAAAATACTTCCTTCAACTCTCTTCCTTCCTTTCCTTCTTAAATATTCAAACTTCATAAAATGTTGATGAAAAGTAAAAATTAATAAAACAAATTATTTTAAAAGGCTCAAAATTAAATCAGTGTTTAAAAAGTTTGTATCAGAACAATGTATGTGGGAGCCGGAGGAAGATGGCGGAAGAGTAAGACGCGGAGATCACCTTCCTCCCCACAGATACATCAGAAATTCATCTACACGTGGAACAACTCCAACAGAACACCTGCTGAACGCTGACAGAAGACCTCAGACCCCCCAAAAGGCAAGAAACTCCCCACATACCTGGGTAGGTCAAAAGAAAAAAAGAATAAACAGAGACAATAGGATATGGACGGGACCTGCACCAGTGGGAGGGAGCCGTGAAGGAGGGAAGGTTTCTACACACTACAAGCCCCTTCGAGGGCGGAGACTGCAGGTGGCGGAGGGGGAAAGCTTCGGAGTAGCGGAGGAGAGCACAGCAACAGGGGTGTGGAGGGCAAAGCAGAGAGATTTTGGCACAGAGGATCGGTGCCCTCAGGCACACACCAGCCCGAGAGACTTGTCTGCTCGGCCGCCAGGGCGGGCGGGGCTGGGAGCTGAGGCTCGGGTATCGGCTTTCAGTCGGAGCGCAGGGAGAGGTCTGGGGCTGGCGGCAGGAAGAGACCCTGAAGGGGTTAGTGCTAGCCCGGAGGGAGTCCGGGGAAAGGGTCTGGAGCTACCGGAGAGGCAAGAGACTTTTTTCCCTTTTGTTGCCTGGTGCGCGAGGAGAGGGCATTCCCCTCCCTCCCCTCTGCCTGAGTGAGCCAGAGCCCCCGAATCAGCGGCTCCTTTAAACCCGTCCTGTCTGAGCGAAGAACGGACGCCCTCCGGCGACCTACGCGCAGAGGCGGGGCCAGGTCCAAGGCTGAGACCCGGGAGCTGTGAGAGCAGAGACAGGGAAATCTCTCTGTGCAGCCTCCGAGGCAGCGGATTAAAGCTCCACGGTCCATTTGATGTGCCCTGCGTCTGTGGAGTGCATGAATGGACAGCGAATCATCCCAAATTGAGGAAGTGGACCTTGAGGACAAGATTTAAGACTTTCCCCCCCTTTTTTTCCCTCTTTTTACAACGAATTATCTCAAATTAAGGAGGTGGACTTAGCAAGATTTCAGACTTTTCGCCCTTTTCCTCTTTTTACAACGAATTATCCCAAATCGAGGAGGTGGACTTGGAGAGCAAGATTTTTGATTTTTCCCCCTGCTCTCTTTTTGTGAATGTGTATGTGTAATCTTCTGTGTAAGATTCTCTCTGTATAGCTTTGCTTCCACCATATGTCCCAGGGTTCTTTCGGTCCGTGTTTTTTTTCAATAATTACTTTTTAATTTTAATAACGCTACTATATTTCATACTTTATTCTATTTTATTTTACCTGCTCTTTCTTTTTTTCCTCCCTTCCCTTCCTCCCTCCCTCCCTCCGCGCCTCCTTTCCTTCTATCTTTTTCTTTCCTCCATCCCTCCCTCCCTCCCACCCTTCTTCTTTCCACTTTCTTTTTCTTTCCTTCCTCCCTCCCTCCCTCCCTCCTGTCTTTCTTTCTTTCTTTCCTTCCTCCCTCCCTCCCTCTCTTCTTCCATTCACTCTTCCTTTTGCTTTCATTCCTCCCTCCCTCCCTCCTTTCTTTCCTTTCTTTCCATCCTTCCTCCCTCCCTCCTTTCTTTCTTTCTTTCTTCCTTCCTTCCTTCCTTACTTCCCTTCTTCCTTTCTTTCAATCTCTCTTTCTTTCTTCTACTAATTATTTCTTTCTACTTTTTCTCACTGTTATTCTGAGCCGGGTGGATGAAAGGCTCTTGGTGCTGCAGCCAGGAGTTAGTGCTGTGCCTCTGAAGTGGGAGAGCCAACTTCAGGACACGGGTCCACAAGAGACCTCCCAGCTCCACATAATATCAAGCAGCGAAAATCTCCCAGGGATCTCCATCTCAACACCAGCACCCAGCTTCAGTCAACGACCAGCAAGCTACAGTGCTGGTCACCCTATGCCAAGCAACTAGCAAGGCAGGAACACAACCCCACCCATTAGCAGAGAGGATACCTAAAAACATAATAAGGCCACAGGCACCCCAAAACACACCACCAGACGTGGACCTGTCCACCAGAAAGACAAGATCGAGCTTCAACCACCAGAACACAGGCATTAGTCCCCCCCACCAGGAAGCCTACACAACCTACTGAAACAACCTTAGCCACGGGGGACAGACACCAAAAACAACGGGAACTACGAATCTGCAGCCTGCAAAAAGGAGACCCCAAACACAGTAACATAAGCAAAATGAGAAAGCAGAAAAACACACAGCAGGTGAAGGAGCAAGATAAAAACCTACCAGACCTAACAAATGAAGAGGTAATAGGCAGTCTACCTGAAAAAGAATTCAGAATACTGATAGTAAAGCTGATCCAAGATTCTATTTCCCAGATCCAAAATCTTGGAAATAGAATAGACAATATGCAAGAAACAGTTAACAAGGACCTAGAAGAACTAAAGATGAATCAAGCATCGATTAAAAACACAATAAATGAAATGAAAAATACTCTAGATGGGATCAATAGCAGAATAACTGAGGCAGAAGAACGGATAAGTGAGGTGGAAGATAAAATAGTGGAAATAACTGATGCAGAGAAAAATAAAGAAAAAAGAATGAAAAGAACAGAGGACAGTCTCAGAGACCTCTGGGACAACATTAAACGCACCAACATTCGAATTATAGGGGTTCCAGAAGAAGAAGAGAAAAAGAAAGGGACTGAGAAAATATTTGAAGAGATTATAGTTGAAAACTTCCCTAATATGGGAAAGGAAATAGTTAATCAAGTCCAGGAGGCACAGAGAGTCCCATACAGAATAAATCCAAGAAGAAATACGCCAAGACACATATTAATCAAACTGTCAAAAATTAAACACAAAGAAATCATATTAAAAGCAGCAAGGGAAAAACAACAAATAACACACAAGGGAATCCCCATCAGGTTAACAGCTGATCTCTCAGCAGAAACTCTACAAGCCAGAAGGGAGTGGCAGGACATAATTAAAGTGATGAAGGAGAGAAACCTGCAACCAAGATTACTCTACCCAGCAAGGATCTCATTCAGATTTGATGGAGAAATTAAAACGTTTACAGACAAGCAAAAGCTGAGAGAGTTCAGCACCACCAAACCAGCTTTACAACAAATGCTAAAGGAACTTCTCTAGGCAAGAAACACAACAGAAGGACTATACCTACAATAACGAACCCAAAGCCATTAAGGAAATGGGAATAGGAACATACATATCAATAATTACCTTAAATGTAAATGGACTAAATGCTCCCACCAAAAGACACAGAGTGGCTGAATGGATACAAAAACAAGACCCATATATATGCTGTCTACAAGAGACCCACTTCAGACCTAGAGACACATACAGATTGAAAGTAAGGGGATGGAAAAAGATATTCCATGCAAATGGAAATCAAAAGAAAGCTGGAGTAGCAATTCTTATATCAGACAAAATAGACTTTAAAATAAAGACTATTAGAAGAGACAAAGAAGGACACTACATAACGATAAAGGGATCGATCCAAGAAGAAGATATAACAATTGTAAATATTTATGCACCCAACATAGGAGCACCTCAATACATAAGGCAAATACTAACAGCCATAAAAGGGGAAATCGACAGTAACACAATCATAGTAGGGGACTTTAACACCCCACTTTCACCAGTGGACAGATCATCCAAAATGAAAATAAATAAGGAAACACAAGCTTTAAATGATATATTAAACAAGATGGACTTAATTGATATTTATAGGACATTCCATCCAAAAACAACAGAATACACATTTTTCTCAAGTGCTCATGGAACATTCTCCAGGATAGATCATATCTTGGGTCACAAATCAAGCCTTGGTAAATTTAAGAAAATTGAAATTGTATCAAGTATCTTTTCCGACCACAATGCTATGAGACTAGACATCAATTACAGGAAAAGATCTGTAAAAAATACAAACACATGGAGGCTAAACAATACACTACTCAATAATGAAGTGATCACTGAAGAAATCAAAGAGGAAATTAAGAAATACTTAGAAACAAATGACAATGGAGACACGACGACCCAAAACCTATGGGACGCAGCAAAAGCAGTTCTAAGGGGGAAGTTTATAGCAATACAATCCCACCTTAAGAAACAGGAAACATTTCGAGTAAACAACCTGACCCTGCACCTAAAGCAATTAGAGAAAGAAGAACAAAAAACCCCCAAAGTTAGCAGAAGGAAAGAAATCATAAAGATCAGATCAGAAATAAATGAAAAAGAAATGAAGGAAACGATAGCAAAGATCAACCAAACTAAAAGCTGGTTCTTTGAGAAGATAAACAAAATTGACAAACCATTAGCCAGACTCATCAAGAAAAGAAGGGAGAAGACTCAAATCAGTAGAATTAGAAATGAAAAAGGAGAAGTAACAACTGACACTGCAGAAATACAAAAGATCATGAGAGATTACTATAAGCAACTCTATGCCAATAAAATGGACAACCTGGAAGAAATGGACAAATTCTTAGAAATGCACAACCTACCAAGACTGACTCAGGAAGAAATAGAAACTATGAATAGACCAATCACAAGCACTGAAATTGAAACTGTGATTAAAAATCTTCCATCAAACAAAAGCCCAGGACCAGATGGCTTCACAGGCGAATTCTATCAAACATTTAGAGAAGAGCTAACACCCATCCTTCTCAAACTCTTCCAAACAATATCAGAGGAAGGAACACTCCCAAACTCATTCTACGAGGCCACCATCACCTTGATACCAAAACCAGGCAAGGATGTCACAAAGAAAGAAAACTACAGGCCAATATCACTGATGAACATAGATGCAAAAATCCTCAACAAAATACTAGCAAACAGAATCCAACAGCACATTAAAAGGATCATACACCATGATCAAGTGGGGTTTATTCCAGGAATGCAAGGATTCTTCAATATACGCAAATCAATCAATGTGATACACCATATTAACAAGTTGAAGGAGAAAAACCATATGATCATCTCAATAGATGCAGAGAAAGCTTTCGACAAAATTCAACACCCATTTATGATAAAAACCCTGCAGAAAGTAGGCATAGAGGGAACTTTCCTCAACATAATAAAGGCCATATATGACAAACCCACAGCCAACATTGTCCTCAATGGTGAAAAACTGAAACCATTTCCACTAAGATCAGGAACAAGACAAGGCTGCCCACTCTCACCACTCTTATTCAACATAGTTTTGGAAGTTTTAGCCACAGCAATCAGAGAAGAAAAGGAAATAAAAGGAATCCAAATTGGAAAAGAAGAAGTAAAGCTGTCACTGTTTGCAGATGACATGATACTATACATAGAGAATCCTAAAGATGCTACCGAAAAACTACTAGAGCTAATCAATGAATTTGGTAAAGTAGCAGGATACAAAATTAATGCACAGAAATCTCTGGCATTCCTGTACACTAATGATGAAAAATCTGAAAATGAAATCAAGAAAACACTCCCATTTACCATTGCAACAAAAAGAATAAAATATCTAGGAATAAACCTACCTAAGGAGACAAAAGACCTGTATGCAGAAAATTATAAGACACTGATGAAAGAAATTAAAGATGATATAAATAGATGGAGAGATATACCATGCTCCTGGATTGGAAGAATCAATATTGTGAAAATGACTCTACTACCCAAAGCAATCTACAGATTCAATGCAATCCCTATCAAACTACCACTGGCATTTTTCACAGAAGTAGAACAAAAAATTTCAAAATTTGTTTGGAAAAACAAAAGACCCCGAATAGCCAAAGCAATCTTGAGAACGAAAAACGGAGCTGGAGGAATCAGGCTGCCTGACTTCAGACTATACTACAAAGCTACAGTAATTAAGACAGTGTGGTACTGGCATAAAAGCAGAAAGATAGATCAGTGGATCAGGATAGAAAGCCCAGAGATAAACCCACGCACATATGGCCAACTTATCTTTGATAAAGGAGGCAGGAATGTACAGTGGAGAAAGGACAGCCTCTTCAATAAGTGGTGCTGGGAAAACTGGACAGGGACATGTAAAAGTATGAGATTAGATCATTCCCTAACACCATACACAAAAATAAGCTCAAAATGGATTAAAGACCTAAATGTAAGGCCAGAAACTATCAAACTCTTAGAGGAAAACATAGGTAGAACACTCTATGACATAAATCACAGCAAGATCCTTTTGGACCCACCTCCTAGAGAAATGGAAATAAAAACAAAGATAAACAAATGGGACCTAATGAAACTTCAAAGCTTTTGCACAGCAAAGGAAACCATAAACAAGACCAAAAGACAACCCTCAGAATGGGAGAAAATATTTGCAAATGAAGCAACTGACAAAGGATTAATCTCCAAAATTTATAAACAGCTCACGCAGCTCAATAGCAAAAAAACAAACAACCCAATCCAAAAATGGGCAGAAGACTTAAATAGGCATTTCTCCAAAGAAGATATACAGACTGCCAACAAACACATGAAAGAATGCTCAACATCATTAATCATTAGAGAAATGCAAATCAAAACTACAATGACATATCATCTCACACCAGTCAGAATGGCCATCATCAAGAAATCTAGAAACAATAAATGCTGGAGAGGGTGTGGAGAAAAGGGAACACTCTTGCACTGCTGGTGGGAATGTGAATTGGTACAGCCACTATGGAGAACAGTATGGAGGTTCCTTAAAAAACTAAAAATAAAACTACCATATGACCCAGCAATCCCACTACTAGGCATATACCCTGAGAAAACCATAATTCAAAAAGAGACATGTACCAAAATGTTCATTGCAGCTCTATTCACAATAGCCCGGAGATGGAAACAACCTAAGTGTCCATCATCGGATGAATGGATAAAGAAGATGTGGCACATATATACAATGGAATATTACTCAGCCATAAAAAGAAACGAAACTGAGCTATTTGTAATGAGGTGGATAGACCTAGAGTCTGTCATACAGAGTGAAGTAAGTCAGAAAGAGAAAGACAAATACCGTATGCTAACACATATATATGGAATTAAAAAAAAAAAAATGTCATGAAGAACCTAGGGGTAAAACGGGAATAAAGACACAGACCTACTTGAGAATGGACTTGAGGATATGGGGAAGGGGAAGGGTAAGCTGTGACAAAGGGAAAGAGAGGCATGGACATATATACACTACCAAACGTAAGGTAGATAGATAGTGGGAAGCAGCCGCAAAGCACAGGGAGATCAGCTCGGTGCTTTGTGACCGCCTGGAAGGGTGGGATGGGGAGGGTGGGAGGGAGGGAGATGCATGAGGGAGGGGATGTGGGAACAGATGTATATGTATGACTGATTCACTTTGTTATAAAGCAGAAACTAATAAAAAAAAAAAAAAAAGAACAATGTATGTGAATCTAAGGTATTAACTTTTTTCAGGATTATTTTAGTGTTGAATTGATTTTGTTCTAATTCTTGAAAATTGTTAATGCCCGTGTAATATGTCTGTATGGCGATAGCTATTTATTAGTTAGGATATTTGATTCACCAGAAAATAATTGCATATATCTCAAATCACATAGTATGGGATTTTAATGTACTCTATAAAAAGATAGAGAGTGGTTAAATTAATTTATTAAAATCAGAATGCAGAACCTTTAACATAATGATCATGGGTACCATGGTGTGTGATATGAGACATACACGTTTTAATATAATTTTTGCATTTATAGCTATTGATAACAGCTAGAGTGTGATAGCCTGAAATTGCAATCTGTTTGCTGACTCTTGTTTCTCCTGTCCATAAAAGGCAGGCCATTTCACTTGAGTGTAAGAGATGAGCAATGAAGACAGTGATGATTAACAACTACACCTCTCTCTTCTGGAAGAAAATGACACTATGCCATATCTTACAGTTTTCAAAAGAAAAATACCATAGTGGAATTCTCCTTTAACTCAGATCTGGATGTAATCCTGATGACACCAATAGATATGTAGACATGTCATGGGCAGAGCTGAGTGAATCATGGTGGTGACATTTTCACTGCCAAGTGCTCTGTCTTAACTCTAAGTAAATCAGTCAAATATTCTAGTCCCATTGACGAAGTCTTATGAGAGTGGTAGCTAGGAAGATATTTTTTGAGTTTTAATATAAAGTTTAAAAGATCAATAATAAACTTGTTTTTAAAAGAATCTGTATAAAATCACAGCCCCCAGCTTTCCAGACTGATCTAGATTAATAGTACTTCACATCAAGATCACGTGTTTCCTTGAGATTGGCAGCCTGTACCTGATGATCACACACTATGTCACTTAATAGATGACTTTTAGAGCTAAGTTTCCTAGTGAAATTACAGCTGGTATCCAGCCCCTTGGAATGATTAATCTGAAACTATAACTTAATCCAGAATTTCATGTCTTGTTCTTTGCTCCTAAGCTTACAAAGAAGATGACTGACAGAGACTGGGGTTCATGGTGGGGTTTTCTAGGACCACTTCTTTCCAGAGACGTCAGGCAATTGAGAACATAGCTTTTAACTCCTGTCATTTCCTGTGCCATTTGAATAGTAGAATCTGGAGCAAGAAGGTGACACCTTTAATGTGAGGGAATCAGGGAACTTGTCTTTTTATTTCTTTAATCATTAATTCTTTTTTATCTTTTCAATCTTCTTCTAGGTTTTTTACAGAGCAGGCACTGGCTCTCTTGGATCTATTCTTTGTATATTTTAAATCTATCATTTCCCCTCAAATTCTGCAAGAGCCAGCCAGCCTTTCAATTAACTGGATTGTTAGATTCTACTATTCAGTATATTTTTCTTGTCTCCATTACAAACGTTTTAAGTAGTTGTATGTATTATTTGATTGTAATTTTGCCTGGTCTTAGATCAGCCCTTTTACAGTGATGCAGATTCCATCAAAAGTTGATGATTTTCTAATGCTTTTTTTTGTCTCATATGTGGGCTGAGAACAGCAGGGGCAGGTGTAGTGAGCCAATGTTACTAAATCCATCCCTGCCCAGTGACTTTGGCAGGATGCAACTTGGGAGATAAAAGGGCTGTGAATGAGCTGGAAGATCTCACTCAGTAAACTCCATAACACGTTATGGTGGCCACCAAACAATTCCAGCATAACAAAGAAAAAAATGCATTCTCCCTCTCAGTTTTCAAGGATTGATGATTCTCCACTACCCCATAAGAACTGAGGTGACCAAGGAAAATCTATAGGCACCATTAATAGAGACAGAAACCTACAGAGAACATAGTGGAAGCCACTAGCCATGTAAACAGAAGAGGTGAGTGGCAACATATTTCTGGATACACATAAGACACCTCTTAGGGACTCCCAGAAATTCACTGGGAGTGGGAATGGTTTTTTAAGAGATTGAATTAATGTAGGTGCTAAGCAGAGACTTGGAGCTATTTGGATTCAGGTTTAAGTATTATTGTGACATTAAGTTTTTGTTATAATTATTTATAATATTAATAAGTTATAAATCATGATTTAAGTTTTGGTGAACCCACTACCCATATAAAAAACTAACATAAATAATACCATGGAATATATCTGTGGGCTTCCCCTGACCCTGTCCCCCTCTCTGTTCCTGAGGTAACAACTATCTTGAACTTTGTATTCATCATTTTCCTTGGTTTTTTTGTTTTTGCGGTACGCGGGCCTCTCACTGTTGTGGCCTCTCCCGTTGCGGAGCACAGGCTCCGGACGCGCAGGCTCAGCGGCCATGGCTCACAGGCCCAGCCGCTCCGCAGCATGTGGGATCCTCCCGGACCAGGGCACGAACCCGTGTCCCCTGCATCAGCAGGTGGACTCTCAACCACTGCGCCACCAGTGAAGCCCATTTTCCTTGCTTTTTGAAAATTGCTTTTATGTATTGCTTGTATTCCTGAGTAATGCAAGTTTTAGTTGTCCTTCACAAATCTGGAGATTTATAAAAATAGTATCAAATGTTCTTCTGTGTTCTGTGACTTACTTTTTTTACTCAACATTATAATTCAAAGAGTCATCCATATTGTAAGTTATTCATTTTCACTGTTATTTAATATTCCACGGTATGAATATGCCACAATTTACTTATCCATTCTTTTATCCAGGAAATTTGGATTGCTATGGTTTTTGTTTTTAAAAACAATTCTTCGTGATCATTCGTTTGCATGTGTCTTGATATAAATATGTCAGCGTTTCTCTAGAGTGGAAATGCTGGGATGTAGGGTATATACATGCACAACTTTGTAAGATAATGCCAAACTACAAAATTGGTAGTACCAATCTATTTTCCACTGAGAATGATTCAGAGTTTCTTTTGCTCCAAATCCTACCAGGTTTGATATTGTCAGAATGTAATTTTTTCCAATATTGTAGGTATAAAATGGTTTCTTATTGTGACTAAGTGTGAAATTCCACAATTACTAATAAAGTTGAGTGTATTTTCATATTTGTGTTGTGTTTTCTGTGAAAGGCATGCTAACAGTAGTGATACTCAAAATACCTACAACTGGTACCATCATACTGAATGCCTGAGAATACATCAAGTCAATGAAAATTGGCTGCAAATTAGTTTTAGGTCTTTGCTCACTCTTCTATTGGGTCTTTTGACTTTTTCTTACTGATTTCTAGGAATTTTTTATATATTCAGTATACTAATCCTAATACTTTTCATGAGTTGAAAATATCCTCTTGTAGTCTGTGGCTTATTTTTCGCTTACTTTCTAGTGTTGTTTGATGAACAAGAGTTCTAAATTTTATTATAGTCAGATGCATAAATCTTTTCTTGTGGTTTATGCTACTTATTAAAAATCATTTCCTGGGCTTCCCTGGTGGCGCAGTGGTTGAGAGTCCACCTGCCAGTGCAAGGGACATGGGTTCGTGCCCTGGTCCAGGAAGATCCCACATGCCGTGGAGCAGCTGGGCCCATGAGCCATGGCCGCTGAGCCTGCGCGTCCGGAGCCTGTGCTCCACAACGGGAGAGGCCACAACAGTGAGAGGCCCACGTATCGCCAAAAAAAAAAAAAAAAAAAATCATTTCCTATCCTGGGATCATAAAGATATTAATCTCTCTATATATTTTAAATGTTTAACTCTAGCTGCTCATATATTTATCTTTAATTAATTATAAATTGATTTTTATGTATAGAGTATGAAAGGCATTCAATTTCATATTGTTTTCTGTATGCCGGTTAGATGGAGGTGTTAATAGAAGAGATGATAAGAAAGGGTCTGAGAGTAGAACCAACAGGATTTGCTGGTGAGTTGGATGTCAAGTGTCAGAGAAAGAGAAGAATCAACCATGGCTCCAAAGTTTATGAACGCAGTGCACTGCAAATGCAGTGTTAATAACTAAAAGGGAAGAGTAGGAATTTTTTTTTCAGGCAGAGACAAGCCTTTTGGTTTTGATCGTGTTAAGTTTGACATGACTGGTATGTATCCAGATGAAATTGTTGAGGAGATGTTTGGGTCTCTGAGTCTAGGGTTCAGAAGAGAAGTGGGACTGGAGGAGTTATGAGCATAAGCCCTGAAACTCTTCAGCCTTCCTGCTGTCACTGTCCCCTGGCTCCCAGGTGCCCCATCCTGCACATGAATAGTTCAAGTGTCAGCCAAGGATTGCAGGGTAATTAATATGCAGATTTGGTGCTCCCTCCTTTTGGGGATTTTCCCCCTTAAATTTTTAGCACTCTGGTTGCCCTAAACTCTGACCTCTGACTCCTAGGTTCCATGAACCTGTTACTTTCTTCTTGAGCTCTGTTCTCCATGCTCATTGTATGCAAACTGGGGTGTGACCTGGAAAAAGAGCCATTTAAATGTGGATCTCACCCAGAGGAGTTCTCTTCTTTCAAGGGTCACAATCTCTCCAGGTCTAACAGAGTTTTGTTATTCTCCAGTGCCTTCAAGTACTTGTGGTTTTTAAAACATTTCCCCAAAGTTAGTCATTGTTATAAGTAAGAGGGTTGCTCTGATACAAGCAAGTCCACCATTACTGAAATCTAAAAATTTCTGCCTATCTTCTTGTTGAGAAGAAGTCCACATTTTCCCATATGCTAAGACCTTAACTTTCTTCTAAGTGGTCCGTCTTTCCTAGGAAATCTGGCTGATGAGGAAATGTTGTCTGGGGTTTTACACTCAACCTGGGCCATGGGGAGGAGAGGAGAAGAGAGACCTCTGAGGACTGGACAGCTAATCTCTGAAAAAGGAAAAGCGTGAAGCGCAACTCAGGTGCAGTAGAACACTTTCCCCCAAGGCCCCCTCCCCCGGTATCTTTCCTCCTGTAGTGGATGTTTCCCATTAGGCAGGGTGGAATCAGGGAAATCAGTGAGAGCTACAGTAGATTTCCTGGTGAACCATCTATGAGCAAACACACTCTACAGTGAGACTTTGTTTTCTTCAAAACACAGATTAGTCTCACATGAATAACACATTTTCTTCCTAATAAAAGGATTTCCCGTCTCCGATAAGGAACTTTTACCTCCTTCTTAATGAAGCTCTTATTACACAGGTTCCCCCTTAACTGAGATGGGCTGCCTGCTCCATCTGAGGAGAGTGATGCCAGCTTCAGACAGAGTTCTGGCAGCAAACTTTTCACCTTTAGTGGGAGCCTGAAGTTCATCTCACCACACAGTGTTGCTTAAGTCCATGGTGAGGGAAACATTGTGAAGCTGGCAGAATGGGGCCTCAGCACCCCTCACCCCCCTTTCCTGTGCCCCCTTATCCCATGCCACATCCTCTCTCCAGTGTCCCTATGTCACACACCCTCCCCACATATATGTTCTTGTGGTTCTTCCGGTCAGAAAACAGACAATTAAAATTTAGAATAAAGTTGGCTCATTAGGGCTTTCTCATGTTTCAAAGCACAAGAAGAGAAGTTCTGAGGAGCAGTCTCTAAATGATAAAGTGACAAAATTTCAGACACTGCAACCCTGAGGAACTTTCTGGAGACTCCCCAATCCCACTGCTAAGTGCGCTGCCCCATCTGTCAATTTGCAAGTCCAGACCCACTGACAGAAGGGCTTTCCTAGCGTGTGAGCTACTTTGGACCTTGCCAGAGGCCACAGGAATCTCCTACTCCCTATCTCTATTTCCAGCCCACAGATCCGGAACCTCACATTCAATGCCAATTAATACGTAAAGACTGCTGATTACATGTAATATGTTTTTGCTAATCTTTTCTCATCTTTTCCCACCTTTTTTCACTTTCTGGAGAGAAAGTGGCTGAAGATCTTAGAGATTAGTTGATTTAGGCAAAGCCACATAGCTAGTAAGGGCTTAAACTGAGAGCTGATCCTAAATGCAGTACCACAGCAGTACTGCGACTTTCCCCATATCGTATAGTTATAGACATTTAAATTTCTCCATTAACCTTGAAGGACTTGCTAATAAAACAGTTCTGAGCTATGTTTTCTTTTGACCAATTTTTCAAAGGAAAATCTCTAAAGCTTCCACCTCCAGCAGTTATGAAACCGTACTTGTAAGCAAGTAAGACTCTGAAACTTGCCTGTTAATCCCTGTCTTCAGAAGGGGTCCCAGGGTCCTAATGTTTTTACGTCTTTTCTTTCCGTATGATCTTTGAGTCATAGACAGATCTTTCCATGCCACATAATTTAGTTGAGTTCCCAAACATGGTTCCATTGGCTGAATGCATAAGAATTCCCTGTGGTATTGTTCTAAAAATACAGATTACCAGGCCCCATCAAATGTTCTGGCTCAGCAGGCCTCAGGTAGGGCCTCTCAGTGGTTTTGATGCACAGCCATGTGTGGGAGCTCTTGGAC
The DNA here is from genome assembly GCF_949752795.1 of Hyperoodon ampullatus. Taxonomy (NCBI): domain Eukaryota; kingdom Metazoa; phylum Chordata; class Mammalia; order Artiodactyla; family Ziphiidae; genus Hyperoodon; species Hyperoodon ampullatus. Next base: position 65,916,580 of record NC_136922.1, read on the forward strand.
TGGTTGAAGAGTCAAGTCACAATGTTGGAGACTGGAGGTTTGGTCCTGGTATTACCACCCCAATCCCTGAGAATCAGTGTGTTCACTTGTGAGCTGGGAATGAGAAATCCTTGACTTTATACACCCTCTGCGGCAATGTATGAGAGCAGATTGTATCATGGGTGTTAATACACATGGTGAAAATGCTTTACAAATTAAAGTTTATTTCTATTCTTCTCCACAGGCATGGCCAAGAGAGCATCTAAAGTCTGTATCAATTCAATATTTAATATCCATCAAGTTTGTATCCAAGAGGGTAAAAATGCTGTGACCTTTCCTCATCAGGGGCAGAGGATAATCTTGAGATCTCCTAGATGATTTGTCCTTCAATACCTAGTCTCTTGGCCCTCTTCCAAATCTAAAACTTTACAACCCATCTTTTCAGCTTTAATCCCACTTTTTATACCCACTTTTACAAAAGGTTCCTTTTGCCTTTGGGGAGATGTCATTCAGGCTCCTTTGTCTGCAGGACTTTCTCAGTAAGCCTCCATGACTATCATTTTCCTTTCCACCATTTGATACTTAGGCTACTCTAGTTCTCCTCAAGCTTGAATGTGAATTACAAGAGCCTGGGGAGCTTGTCATAAATGCAGCTTCCCAGGTGCTGCCTCACATGATTTTGGTCCAGAGGGGCTGAAGTGATGCCAGAAAGTTGCATTTAACTAGCACTCCAGGAAACTGTGTGCAGATGATCCTAGGTGCACACTCTAGGAGATACTGTGCTATACCTTCTGTGTAGCATCAAGTTAGAATGTGCTTGTTTTGATTCAAGACATGGGATTTGTGGTATTTAGAAGGGATGGGTCTGAAGATGGCCTTTATACTGTGAAGGAAAGTTTAGCTGAGCACTTTAAGCCTCACTACTCAACTCGTGGTCTGCAGACTAACGGACTCTTCTTACCTAGAAGTTCATCACAAATGCAGAATCTCGGGCCCCACCCCTGACCTTATGATTCAGGATTTGCATTTTAACAAGACTTCCAGGTGACACATGTGCTCATCGAGGTGTCAGAAGCACAGCTGTAATGACCAGAACATGGGTTTGGACTGAAGCTGACTTGGGTTTACTTTTTGTACCCTAATTTATCAGTTGTGTGAACAGGGTTAGTAGCTTCACCTCGTTGAGTGTCTCTCTCCTAGTGAGTGAAATGGAAATGATAGATACTGTAAATATCATTTGATTTAATGCTCCTTCTTATCTTGATAAGTATATTGTCTAGAATTCCTAACAGAAAATCGTGCTTCATAAATGTCAGTTTCTTAGCACTCCTTCTACCATAATTAATAGTGTCCAAAATTTATATGGGGAATAAGGAAATTGCTTAAGAAACCAAATTTTTGTTTAAACACTACAGGCAGACAATTTAGATATCTAGAACTATACAAGGAAGTCCTTGAGAGACCTGAAGCACTGTCTGAGAAGAACAGACCAGGGACACTTTCTCTGTGACTGAAAGAAAAGAAAGATGAGGGTATGCAAGAAAAGACATGATGGATTATAACTGAGCAGGACCTTATGGGGCCTTCCTGGGACAGACCCCTCCCCCATATCCTCTGCTGTAGCGCCTCTCTGAAGTACCCAGATAACAGTATCTGATGTACATTTCCTGAGTTGTTTTACAGATGCTAAAACCACCACCAAATGGAAGAAATTAACTACTTGATGATCACGAGCACATAACCTGCAGACATACTGGTGCCTAAGGATTGATAATGTTAACCCCTGTGACACCGCCCTGTTACCTCACCATCAGCCAATCAGAGAAATATGCAGGAACTGATCACACATCCTGCAACACCCCCGCACACACACACCAGGCCTTTAAAAATGCTTTTGCTGAAACCCTTTGGTGAGCAGGAGCCACCTGTTCTCCTTGTACTGACGCCTTACAATAAATGCTGCACTTTTCTTCACCACAACCTAGTGTCAATGTCGCTTTACTGCATGCGAGTGAGCAGACCCAAGTTTGGTTCAGTAACAGAATGGGTAACAAAAACAACTGCGTTCTCCCCATTGATTCCACAAGGGTTAGGCAGTGTGAAATTGCAGGCTAAGGGAGGAGACCAGGCAGCCAACGATGACAGTTTGCCAATGACTTTCCTGAAGGTGGCTGAGAGACAGCAGTTATGCTGGGAGTGAATCATAGAGTGTTTTCCACCTGATGCCAAGTCCCACTGTGGGCAGAGTCAGGATGCCATCTGTAGATGTGGCAAGCTTTGGAGAAGTTCTGGTCAAGGCATTCAGGGGCATTCCAGGAGAGCCAGGAAACTGGAAGGGTGCCACCATGGCCAGCATGTCCTCCCTGTATTACTTTTGTGCCTGGAGTGGCAGTTACTCTATGATTAATGGTGCAGCCTCTAGCCTACCACCTGCATACTTTGGGCAGGTTACTTTACCTCTTCTTATTTTCAATATATAGCTAATGATAGAACCTATGTCATAGAATTAATATGGGGTTTAAATCCAATAATGCATATAAAAGGTCTAGCTCTGAATAGGTTATGCACATTTTTGGTGTTTTTATGATTAGAGTTTCTATATAACATCCACAATATGAACAGTGAATGAAGATTTAAATGTGGAAGTCAGCTAGGAAATCTTGTGTCTCTAAATAACTCCAAGGCACTTAGTGTTTGACCTATGTCAAAAAGTGATTTGTTAGTTAAACTTAATATAATTTTATGATAATGGTGCTTGTCTTATAATTTAGACATTACCAGGAGTACTCCAAAAGGGGAATTTATATCCAGTAATAGTCAATAAAGCTAATTAGCCACTTCATGAAAAATTGCACTGATAAAGCTGCTTCAGTTCTGTTATCTCTGTGACTTATTCAAAGAGCATAGCAAAGAGAGAGCTTCCACCACACTTCCCACTGTTTTCATTGTGTCACTCCACTGCTCAGAAGACAGCAGTCCTCAGTGAGGTATTCCAGGCCCTGCTCCCAGCTCCCCGTCAGGAGACTCTACTGGCCTGCAGTCTCCTGCTGCTCCTACTGTCCAGATCTAGGCCAGGCATTCTGTGTTCTTGATTGAAAAAGGCACCTTATTCTTTTAATTAGATCCCTCTAGAAAACATCTAAGGAGCCAAATTTTCAGTTGCTGTCAAACACTGACAAGTCTGTCTGATAGATTGTGGAGAATAATTCTATAAGCCATTCAAAAATGAATTCAACTAAACAGTGGCCATTTCTGTTAGATGGCTTGGAATTTAAGTTAACATTCTGTGATCTAAAAGACATTTGTTAAACTTTTGGGGTGAGGGTTAGTATTGATACTTCATATTGTACCTTTTATAGGATGGATTTTTTTAGTCTTTGGAGGGCAGTACATGAAATATCCAAATGGCATTGATATCACTGTGGCTGTCACCATTGTCATCATCATCTTCATCATCCCAACAGTGGCTATGTATTGAGCAACAGGCATTCTGCCAGGAATTTTTGCATACAAAGTAGAAAGTTTAAAGTTAAGCATTGCACTTCCTGGTAAACCCTTCAGGGTAAATATTTGCAAAAATGTACTATGGGTAGAAGTAAATAATTTAACCTTCCATTAGAAAAATGAATATACATCTATTGAATCTTGGAGGATGTCTGCCAAACCAAATGATTTCGGTTTAAGGCTGTCATCATAAGCCATTCTTTCTGACAATGATCAGATTGCAATGCAAATTATGAATGGAATTCACTTGTATTCCGTCATGATAAATAAATCAGAGAACAGAAAAGAATGTATACATTCTTGAGAACAGAAAAGAATACATACTTATTCTCAATTGCAACTTAAAAGTAAGGTCCAATCATTAAGATACAAGTTAAAAAGAACCTGGGGCAGAAGACAGCGCTGTTTCTTACTGCCCAAAATTGTTATTAATCTGTCATATAACTGTTTCCACCGATCCTAACCACCATCTTGTTAAAGAGCAAGTTCAATAAAGACATCCATAATCTGCTCAATACGGCTTCACCCATGACATACAGAGTCGGAGGCTGGGGAAAGGTCAATTCAGATTGATAGGTTACTATATTGTTTTCCAGACAGATTTCTTCTCAAGGTGATAAGGAAGTGTAACAGTGGTCAAGCATATCAGAATCATACTTAAAGATTTCTTGTTCCTTAAATTAAGTATTAGCTTAAGACCCATCAGCCTGCCCTTTGTTCATGAAGCAACTGACATAAGGGGCTGGAGAGAGAAGGGGGCTTCAAATAAACTGCTTGGCTTATGGTTTTGAGGGCATCAAGGAAATGTTATTTAAAAGGGGGGGCGGAAATTACACAAGGCCTACATAATTAGATCCAACAAGTTAGGGAAGAGAAGGGCTCAACAGAATGTCAACATTCTAGTGACAGAAAATCTTTACTAGTCATGTGTTAAAATTTGAACTTCTAAATCACTAGTGTCATCTAGGAACCAAACAAGGTAAGGGACCTACAAGTTCCTAAACTTTCCTTGGATTATGAAGTTGAGAAGAACAGGTGTCCTAGATATCAGATGAGATCTGGGCTTCTAACATTTTGTTCACCAATTCCCCTAGTTTCCCTCTATTCTCAGTTTTCAGTGAGCCCAGTTCCTCCCATAAGTATTTATGACATGTGAATGCTTTGCAGGAGATGATAGTTTTACAGTAAAATTTAAATTTAATATTATTCTGAGTGGACTTTATTGAATTATTTTCTAAATTCTGTTTCATACATCACATCACCAAGCTGGCTCTGTTTTATCTGGCTTACCGACAATGTTTTACAAAGCAGTAACTGGAGGAGTGATAATAAAACATCACCAATGGACTCTGAATGTTCCTCACTCTATTTCAATATTTAATCTTCAGTACAAACCCTGGCCCAATTATAAGTACACATAAACCCTGGGACAATTATACCAAGATCACACTGAGGGGAAGATTATCACCTTCGGCCAATTCAACATACCAATCCTGAGAAGAATTAACACTAGTTAAGCCAAATTTCCCCAATCTACCAGAAGTGTTACCATTCAGCAGAATCAAATTATGGACAATTGTCATTTCATTCCTCAGGGACCCTTCCACAGAGACCCCTGAATTTGCTCCCAAGGACATCTTCAGCACTGTGAGATGACATCAAAGATTGTTTTACCCCGTGGCAAAGTTACATCATAATACTGAAACAAAGCATGTTTAACTTCTTAGAGAACTGAGCCAGCACCAGAAGGCAAACACTCCTGTGGCCCTAGCTGAGGGGCTTAATTTACATTTCCCTTATGCTCACATTCCTTTAAACTTACATTTCTTTAATCTTTAATATGAGGGCTGGCCGGTCTACCCGAATTCCAAAAATGTTTTCCCTTACAGTCCAGCATAAAAAAAAGGTGCCTATATCATAATATTTAAGGAAACGACATTTTTGGAGTTTAAGTGTTACAATAAGATGTAATGTTAAACTCCATTTTCAAAAAGGACATTGTGACTTTTCTTTGGGATTCCAACCAGACAAGCTTGAAGAGAGGCATCATAGTCCTGGGAAATACATACTCTAGGGAATCAACTGGACGTAAAAGAAGATAATCACTGTGCATGTTGAGTCACTGAGTTTGAAATAAAATCACAGCTGCTCAACGAACAATTTGACTTGCATCTCTCTAATCCAGTCCATCAAACCCAGGTATTTTCTATGTCTTGAAGCCCACAGGTCTCATCTCTGCCCACAGTTACAGGGATTTTCTTGGGGTGCTGCTTCTGACTGTGCTTTTAGTCTCCAGGATAATTTTGTTTCTCTGACTTCTATCTTATTAGATTAAACCTGGATTCTTCTTTTCCTCCTCACCCTTTAAGCTTACTGTGCCATGTAGAAGATGTGTGCCTAAATGCTTCATTTTGCTTTGATCTGAGATGCAGCCTCTCTCAGCTTTACACACATGTGGTCAGATACATCAGAACTCCCCAAAAGCGCTCGAGCCCAGCAGGCCGCCAGTGCCCCTAGGTTGGGGGTCCAGGAACTGACTCGAGAGAGCATCACTTTACATGTCTAGTTGTATGTGCAGTGCTGGGGCTGCTCTGCCAGAAGGAAACATTTCCCCTTGGCTGAACTTGGCAAGGGGAACCTTGACAAGATCTCTTGGGAGAAACCTGCCAGTTGTTGGAGGGTTCAGCATTATACTGGAACCCTGATTATAGAGTGGAGGGCATTTTCAGGCAGAAAGAACCATACTTGAGAACACAACCACATGGAAATACCATTGCTTGATCAGAAACCTACAAGCACATTAACATAGTTGGTGTGGTGGGTTTAAACGATGAGAGTGGGAAGGAACCAAGGAAGAAAAGACTAGAAAAATAGTAGCAGATGATGAGTGATCTCCTAAGATGTGCAGGGGGATTTGACTTGATTTAGTACATGTTGGGAATACTCTGTATAAGGGTAACAGGGTCAGAATGAAATATATTTCCTGGTAAAATATGTGAAGTGTATAATGAATCTTCCAGAGGTTTCAGGGATAAAGATGACTTTACAGAAACATAAATGTCACAGTTTCAAAGCAATTATGAAGCTAGTACTCTCCACTCCATTTCCTTCCAACAAAGACAAAAGCGTCTGTACTTAATTTTCACAAAACAATTGCTCTACAAATAGTTGTTTGAATTTCACGAGGGTGTCTTGATGGCCACACTGGCTTCTCTTGGGAGAAGCAGGAAGGTCAAAAAGGACTGTGACAAGTTGGAAGTGCCACCAGAGAGGAATCAACCATGGCCAGAGTTTCCCAGAAAGTCAGCTCTCATTGCTTGGAGTAATGGCAAAGCTAGGTGATCTGAATAGTCTGCATGCAAGGAATTCCACAGACCAGGAAAGAACTGTAAAGATACCGATATAGGGGGCTTCCCTGGTGGCGCAGTGGTTGAGAATCTGCCTGCCAATGCAAGGGACAGGGGTTCGAGCCCTGGTCTGGGAAGATCCCACATGCCGCGGAGCAACTAGCCCCGTGAGCCACAAATACTGAGCCTGCGCGTCTGGAGCCTGTGCTCTGCAACGAGAGGCCGCGATAGTGAGAGGCCCGTGCACCGCGATGAGGAGTGGCCCCCGCTTGCCGCAACTAGAGAAAGCCCTCGCACAGAAACGAAGACGCAACACAGCCATAAATGAATGAATGAATAAATAAATAAATAAAAATTTAAAAAAAAAAAAAAAAAAAAAAAAGATACCGATATAGAAAACATCAGAGGCACATGCCTTGGTTTTGGATTGACAACATTATGGCTGAGGAGATGTTATAAGGCAGAGGCATAGAGATACCTTTTTTTACCCCCTGTTGGAGGAAGGCCTCACTAACAGCCATGAAGAAAGGAACAAGTCATCTTAACACTCTAGTTGGAGATGGGAGGGGAGATGTGGAGGTGGGCAGTGGAAGTGTGGAGCTCCAGGAATTCTGGTGGAGAGGGCTCAAGTGAGACTATAGTTGGTAATCCATGTGCTTTCTAGTCTCAGATAACTAAGAACTGGGAAACATGAACACTTTATTAGAATTCACATGAGAAAGCAATAGGAGTGAACAAAGTACCCCTCTCCAACCCTTGATGTGTACATGAGACAAAAACTCTTTCTCTTCCAAGGTCCAGTTCTCAGCTCAAACTGAGACCACCTGTTTATGGGCAATTCATAGAGCAGCTAGTTAATACTTTGGCTTTGAACCACATATAAAGCCTTAGGTAAAGTAAACTTTGGACATCCCTGGAGATAGTGCCCTCAATCCAACAATGTTCTAACATTGGCCCCGCCCTAGACTTCCATATTAGGTAGCCTAATAAGAAAAAATAAATATGTGGTTGGGAGGAGAGAGGAGGAAGTCTCTCTTGACATGGAAGCCACTGTCCTCATCCTCACCTTAATTCTAGTTCCAGATTCCTATATTGAAATTAACTTAGCGCCTCTATCTGTAAGTCTATAAACATTTCACACTCAGTATGCCCTATCCTTACCACATTGACTCTTCACTTTCTCTCTTCATCAGCAGAATATCCTTCCATTCTACCAACCTCCAAACTTGGAAACATCTTTCGTTCCTCCCTTAAAACTCTGCAAACCCATAAAGCAATATATCCTTAAATTACTCTGACAATTATTCTTAAAATAGGTTAATATCTTTTTCTTCCTTGCCACTGTACAACCATAATCAGAGCATACATCAGTTCACTTCTTCTACCCCATACCCATATGGCCCTGACACCTCCACATGTCCTTCTGCTGTTCAGAAATTTAGTGTGCCTCCCCATTGCCTGAGCAGTCAAGTTCAGTCTCATGTCCCCATCAGGGCTGGTTGGCTCTACCTCTTAAATAGTGATATTCCCACCTCTTCTCAGTAAGTAACCTCAATTCTGAGGTCAAAGTCTAGGTAGATCCCATGCATTTCCACATTAACACCACTGTTTAGCTAATTCCTGGAACTGGCAACTCCTTTTCTTCCTCTTCCTACTGTCAGCTTTGCTATTTTCTACTGTCATATAAAGCCTAATTTAATTCTCTCCATGTTGGTAAAGAGATCCTTAGTAACTTTTGCTGCCACCAACCTTGAAGAGCTGTGAGCTACACATTGGTTAGCTCAGGGTGGGTATTCAATACACATTTAAATTAAATTATATTCAGTCATATTAATCTCAGTCTCCTTCATGTGCAAAAGCATTGTCCTTTAAACTACAGTATAAGGTCTTTGAACTTAATAAATACTTGCCAAATTGAATTGACTGACTTATGTTGGAAACAATTTTAAGTATGTGCTTGGGCATAGTCTATCAAACGTGGCCATTTAAACATAAAGGGAATTTAAGGGAATATTTTTCTTCTACACTTTATCTTAGAGGAGGAGAATTGATGTGGTTGCCCTACTCTTTTTCCCTTTAGGGTACATAATATTCTCTTAGGAGTCAAGATAAGCTCTGTCATTTTTAGCTTTCAGTAGCATTATGAGCACACATATTCTGATACATGGCATCATGTGGGAAGACAGTTAAAGGAACAGTCCCTATTTTTTGGATTTCTACATTCTAGTTAAGAAAAGAGTAGTGGAACAATGCCAGACTTTGTGCCCAAATGGATGTTTTTGGCATTGTGCTAGAGGAATACATAGAGGGATTATCAGTGGTTACAAAAACAATAAGAGAAGGTTTGTAGGGAAGACAGGTACTAGAGATGAACCTTGAGTAAAGGGGTAAGATTTTAATGGGAAGTTAACTCTCTATGAGAATTGATGCAAATCAATAACTCTATCTGGGCCTTACTACTTCCTTCCATAAAATGAGGAACTTGGGTAAGGTTATTTTCAGGGCTACTTCCAGGGACCCAAGGTAGGGGAGGTGGGTCATGGTGGAGGAGGGACAGTAATCATAGTCAAATAAGAGGCTGAGCAAGTCTGAGCAGTGAAGCTGGTGAGGATTAGGAAAGATCTTTGAGTAACATTTGATCTTGAGGAGGTGGATAGCAGGGGCCAGGGGTTCAGGATATTCCAGGCAAACAGTTAAAAGTAGGTGGGGCTATGTTCATTGCAGCACTGTTTACAATAGCCAGGACATGGAAGCAACCTAAACTTCCATCAACAGAAGAATGGATAAAGAAGATGTGGTACATATAGACAATGGAATACTACTCAGCCATAAAAAGAAACAAAATTGTGCCATTTGCAGAGATGTGGATGGACCTAGACCATGTCATACAGAGTGAAGTAAATCAGAAAGAGAAAAACAAATATTATATGATACCACTTATATGTGGAATCTAGAAAAATGTACAGATGAACTTATTTGCAAAGCAGAAATAGAGACATAGACATAGAGAACAAACGTATGGATACCAAGGGGGGAAGGGAGGGGTGGGATGAACTGCGAGATTGGGATTGACATATATACACTACTGTGTATAAAATAGATAACTAATGAGAACTAATGAGAACCTACTGTATGGCATAGGGAACTATACTCAAAGCTCTGTGGTAACCTAAGTGGGAAGGAAATCCGAAAAAGAGGGGATATATGTATATGTATAGCTGATTCACTTTGCTGTACAGCAGAAACTAACACAACATTGTAAAGCAACTATACTCCAATGAAAATTAATAAAAAACCAACCAAACAAACAAAAAACGTAGGGGGTGCTACGTGGCTTCTCTTGCTCAGGTATAGCTCCTGACACCCAAATCCTGAGGGTTTTGGAATTTACATATCAGACTCAGCTTGGATAATGGTTTTGAGTTTTAGATAAATGTGTATGTTACGGGGAATGAAGAAAATTCACCTTGATAGGTTGTAAAACTCATTTTGAAGAAAAGAGTAAAATAAGGTCGCACTAGCTACATTTCAAACACTCAGTAGCTATATGTGGCCAGTGGCTACTACCATATTGGATAGTGCAAATGTAGAGCATGGCCTTCATCGCAGAAAATTCTATTGGACAGCTCTGCTTTAAATCTCCTAGTTAGTTCATTCTAAGCCCCAGAGGGAGATCAGAGAAGAGGAAACACTCACCCTCCCCAAGCTATCTTTGGTTTTATGACACTTCAAACATTCCCAGTACATCTCAAAGAATGTCACCAAATTATTTTTAAGTTAATTTATTCCAATTCAGGTCAATTAAAACAAAAAAGGTGTCACACTCCAGTTTTTTTTCTGTGAAGAGCAAAACTTGTATTGTTCATATCTTCTCAGAAGAGCTATTTGAGCAGGTCTGAAAATACAATCTGTACAGAGAGTGCAGGTTTGTTTGTTTCACCAATTACATCACCAGCACCTTTTTGGAGACAGCAGTGTGTACTTGGCCCCTTGGTGCTGTTAAGGTGTTGTTTCATTGGCCAGACCCCTCTGTCATCCCTCCCTTTGGGTCTTCTGCCTTTTTCACTGAGACTTTCTGGTGCCTTCCAAAGAGTGGGATCCAAGGTTAACTGATGAATAAACAGTACATCCTTATGAAGGAGACATAGGTTTGTCAGGATGGCATCTTGAGTGGAAACTTGCCACCTGGCCTTGGCTCGTTATAAAATGGAGTAATCTTTTTTAGGACTAAAATCCCTCTCCATGTCATTTAACAACTTGGAGAAAGGAGTTTCAAAACATAATTAAGCAAATTCACAATTTTTCAGATCCCAATAACGTAGAGAGGGCCTTAGAGAGATTTGCTTTCTGCTGGGACAAACACTGGACCCGCCAGGCTGACTAACACAGAGCTGTGAGAGGAAGCACGAGAGTAAAAAGTGAGGGAGATGAAGGTATTCCTGAGGATTGGAGGAGAAAACAATAAATGCAAAGTGTGTCTCACAAACTCCCAGCCCCTCTGGCAGCTGCCATCTCCTTCTTCATTCCAACTCTCAGGCAGACCTACTGTTATTTCACAACGCAGCGGGAGGGGGGCGGGGCAAAACAGTCACACATCAATGAATACATCTTCAGCCACAGAAAGCATTACTTTCTCCAGCGGTCCATTTGGCTCATTAGAGAACAGAAGCGAGAATGAGTCACATGGCTTGGTTTTCCTCTTCCATGCCTCACATCAGCATAGACTCTGAGCTTTAAAGCGCTTCCTTCAACAATGTATTTATATAGCAATAATATTTTGTTCAATGGACTAAATGAGGCGCCAAAGATACTAAGATAAATAAGATGTTGTCTTTGCCCTTGAAGAGTTCAGTGACTATTAGAGGAATGTAAAATATCTGGCATGAGTGTCACCACTTTCACTTCCCTTATCATAGTAGACATTGTTAATGTATTACTCATTCATACAAATATTGAGTGTCTACTGTGTACTCAGATTGAGCCAGGCACTAGAGATACTAAGACGTAAAAGTCAGGTAAGGTCTCTGCCTTTATGAAGTCTGCATTTAACATTCCCCTATTGAACTCAAATATGGCCTCAGAATCCTTCTCAACACAGTGTTCTAGTACCACTAATACCTTAGACTGGTAGAGAAGAGAGACCCATTGTCGGAACCATGGTCTGGCAGGAGAGGGAGATTCATACATCAAATAATGTGATACCAAGTGAACAGCACTGCGGCCGAAGTGCACATTAAGTTGTATTGGAACATAGAAAGTGGGTGACTCACCTGTGCCGAAGGAAATCAAGGAAACTCCTAGAGGAAATACAGGCTTTAAGGGACTTCCTCGAAAGAAGGACAGGAGTCCGTAAAGCAGATCAGAAGTGGTCAGTGGAAGGCGAGCACTGCAGGCAGAAGGAGGAACAAGAGCAGAGCCCAAGGCATGAACGGGCACAGGTGATAGGCAGGGAACACAAGATGAGTGTCCTTTGTGTGGCCAGTGGTAAGGTGCTGCAGTGGCCAGAGGTCGGGAGAGGGAAGACTGTAGAGGCAGGATTAGGCTCCATTGTGAAAGCTCATCTACTCCGCATTGTCGTGTTTGGACTTCATGCTGATGAAGACACTGGGAAAAGTGAGGTGCTCAAACCTAAAAGAGAAGCAGTAGAATTTAATGTTTTTGAGAGCACGGACACCAAGCCAAAAGCCTAGGTTTGATTCCATCTCTGCCACCCACTAGCTGTGTGGCCCTGGGCATGCCAGTTAGTGCCTCTGTGCCTCGGTTTCCTCATCTATAAAGTAGAGATGATAATCATAGCATTCACTGCTTTGTGATGATTAAATGAACTAATATAGGTAAAGTGCTTTGAACGTTGGCACATGGAAGCCCTCTATGTGGGTTATTTCTATGTTTATCATTCTGTTTTTGCAAATTTGGAAGCTGAGGTACAGAAAGACAAAGTAATTTACTCAGGACCACAACGCTCCTTTGTGGTGGAGGTTGGATACCTATCCATCACAGCAAACTGCTTTGAACATGAGAGTTATCAAACATTCATCTCTCCCAGTGGATCCTAGAAGACACAGTTTTGTTTGTTTAGATGATGAAGAGGAATTTAATTCTTTTCAAAACTCTTTGTCATTTCTATTTCCCCCTTTTATCTTAAGATGCTCCAGCTGCTTTCCATATTGTGTTCTTCACTCTGTTGTTCTTTTATTTTAACATGTACCATTTCACTTTCCCAAAACACACGGCAATTTATCATAATGCAAAACAAATAAATAAATAAACCTGAGCAGAAACACAAAGTACATTTTTCTCCAGGAAATTTCCCTGTTCTCAAGCACAGACAGAGAAAATCCAGTGGCACCTTCAACAAACATATACATCAATAAGTGCATTAATCACATCACTGTAAGAAACTGGTTCAGCTCTGCTGGAATTTCTTGCTTAAGATTGAAAGAGAAGGCACGTCTTTGAAGATTGGCCAGATCTGTCCAATCGCTGCACCAGTCCAAGCCATTTAAAGTTTTGCAAAGCTTCCCACATTTGCAAAATAAGCACAATGGCTATTAAACTGTTCTCAAGGAGCCATTTTCCTAGCTTTCTATATATAACCAAAATCCTTTGCTCCCCAGATGAATATTATAATACCTGTGGTGAGAAGAGATTCTTACCATCACTTTGTGTTAAAATCAGGCTGTCTGCCTATTCCCAACGTGCTGTGAGTGATTAGGAATCAGGGTCTGTAATCAGGAGCAAGAAAAGGAGTCCAAGTGGATGGGAGAAAAGGAAGTGAGATTTTTAGTTGTAAAGCTTTGGACAAGATAAACTTTGTAGAGGTTTAGCACATATCGGTATTAAAACTCAAGTTTTTGCCTTTTGTGGAAGAAAAGAGCTGAAGCTTATTTAAGGGGAATTGATGTAATGGGGCATATGTTTGGTATATTCTATTATTTTCTAGAGGAAGGATTTTACGGGCAGAGTGGAATTTGTAAAACTCCCTGGGTTGGAGGAGGGAGGGATTCTATGTTTAGGTGAGGGACCTTCAACAGTATGGCTATGCCCAGTGTTACTTAGGTTATCCAAAGTGCCATGAGTCATTGAGGTTGCAATTAGTCCAGTTGGGAGTTGGTTGAAGAAGCACAAACACCAGCCCACTGTCAAGGATCACAGAGTCTGTGGTTCTCAAACCTGAGGCACATTAGAATTTCTCAAGGAGATATTTTTTCTTTTCTTTTTAAAAATTAAAAAAATAGAAACATAATATATTCCTATAAAGTACATAAAACATAAGTGTATATCCCATGAATATTTAAAAAGTGACCTCACCCATACATCAGCTAGAGCAAAATATAGACCACCACCAGCACCCCCCTACAAGTCTCCCCTGAGCACTTTACTAGTCAGTATCTGCTGGACCCACAAAGGAAATCGACATCAGACTTGCCTCACCATAGAGTTGTTTTGCCTGCTTCTGAACTTTATTTCAATGGGATTATGCAGTATATAATCTTTTGTGCTGGATTCTTCCACCAGCATGGTATCTATGAGACTCATTCACATTGTTTTACATATATAAAACAGCTTGCTGTTTTTCACAGGTGTATAGTATCGCTATGATAACAGGTGCATACAAATTCATATCTTGTATCTTCTTGTTGAATGATTATATCTTATATCTTGATGAATTTAAAATTTTCTCATAAATGTCTCCTTCATTCCTAGTAATATTTCTTGCCTTAAATTTTTCATTGACTGATCTTAGTAATGCAACGCCACCTTTTTATTAGAGTTTGCATGATATGTCTTTTTCTATCCTTTTCCTTTCAACATTTCTGTGTACATATATATATATAATATATATACATATATATATAAAATCTTACAGGAATATGATATATATTCTACTAATACATATGTATATAAATATATATAGACTATAGGAATATATAATGTATATTTTAGTTGTTTTATTTGGATAATATAGTCTAGCTATATTTAATGTATTTCCTAATATATCTGGATTTAAATATACCATTTTACAATTACTTTTCTTTTTATCCTACCTTATTCTTGCTCCTTTTTACTCCTTGTCTTCTTTTGTATCAGTCTAGTACTTTTAAATTCCATTTCTATTTTTATTAGCTTTTTATTTACATATTCTTTTATTCTTCTCTCAGTGGCTACCTATAATGGATCCTTAATGGAGTCTACCTTAAGTTAGTACCCGTACAACTTTTCAGAAAATGCAAGGGCTTCATAACACTTTTTTCTATTTATATCCTTTTCCACTTTTGTGCTATTGTTGCCGTTTTCCTTTAATTCGATATTTATTTGAATAAGATATTACTATTATTATTAAAAAGGAAATATTCATTTAATTTTCTCACATTCCTCCATTTTTTGTTGTTGTTGTTGTTGTTGTTGTTGTTGTGGTGGTACGCGGGCCTCTCACTGCTATGGCCTCTCCCATTGCTGAGCACAGTCTCCAGACGCGCAGGCTCAGCGGCATGGCTCACGGGCCCAGCCGCTCCACGGCACGTGGGATCCTCCCGGACCGGGGCACGAACCCGTGTCCCCTGCATCAGCAGGCAGACTCCCAACCACTGCGCCACCAGGGAAGCCCACATTCCTCCATTTTTAATGCTATCGGTTCCTTCTTACATTTGCTTGCTTCCATTTGGGATTATTTCTCTCCTGCCTGATAAATTCTCTTTAGTATATATTTTTTGTTAGACTCTTCTTTGGAACAAATTCCCCCTGTTTTTGTTTGTCAAAAAATCCTTGTTTTACCTAATCTCTGAAAGATATTTTGGGTAGGTACAGAATTCTAAGTTGGCATTTTCTTTCTACACTGTAAACATGCCATTCTCTTGTCTGGTGGCTTCCATTGTTTCTATTAAAAATTCAGGTGTCAGTCTTATTGCTGCTCTTAGAAGGTCATGTGTCTTTTTTCTCTGGCAGTTTTAAGATTTTCTTTTTGTTATTATGAGGTGCTGAGGTGTGATTTTCTTTGTATTTATCTTGTTTTGGGTTAAAGAGGTTCTTGAATCTGTGGCTTTATATTTTTTATAAATTTCAGATAATCTTTAGCCAGTGGTTTTTTTCACATATTTCTTCTGCTCCATTATCTCTTCACTTCATCTTACAACCGAATCACATAATTTAGACACTTTTGCTGTATTCCATTTGAGCCTTACCCTTTTTTATTTTCCACCCTTATTATCTGTATGTACTTCAATCCAGATATTTTCTAATGACTACCTTCCAGCTGCTTAATCCTCTCTGGTTTGCCTAATCTGCTGCTATACTCATCTATTTCTTAATTTTAGTCTTGCATTATTTTTGGTTCTAGAATTTCCATTTGATTCTTTCCTATATATTTTAGGTCACTGGAGGAATGATCCAACTTTTCGTCTTTTTCTTGAACATATTAATTGTATGTATTTTAAAATCCTTGTCTGATAACTTCAGTATTGTGATTACCTATGATCTGTTTCCACTATGCGTTGTTTTTGTTTTTTTTCCTTTTTCTCTTGCCTTTTAGTCATTTGGTCCAGTTTCCTGGCATGCGTATTAATTTGAATACCAGACATTATCCATGAAAAATAGTCTGAAGAAAATGGGGCTCTAGAAGATTTTATCTTCTTCCAGAGTGAATTTAATAGTCTTCCGGCAGGCAGATAGAATATAGGCAGATCACCTTAATGCAAGCAGCAATTGCTGTAATATAATTTTAGGCTTTTTGAGGCACACATATTTTTTGTTTTTACCTCTAGGGAGTAGCTCTTTTTCTTTTTTTTGTGGTACACGGGCCTCTCACTGTTGTGGCCTCTCCCGTTGCGGAGCACAGGCTCCAGACACGCAGGCTCAGCGGCCATGGCTCACGGGCCCAGCCGCTCCGCGGCATGTGGGATCTTCCCGGACCGGGGCACGAACCCGTGTCCCCTGCATTGGCAGGCGGACTCTCAACCACTGCGCCACCAGGGAAGCCCCTATGATGTAGTTTTTATTGATCCTCAACCTATGAATGAGGATACTGATGTTCAACAATGCTAAGTAAGCTGTCCAAGATCACAAAATTAGGGAGTGCCTGAACTGTGATTCAGCTCTGTTTGATTTCAAGATTATACTGGCTGTTCTTGCTCTTTGTGTTTGAGAACTGTCCTTTCCTCTTCCTTACAAGGACATGTTTTTAAATGTTTTTAATAGCTGACTCTTCCCACAGGCAGAAGGGAGAATTCTATTTCTTACAGTTTAATACTTTGAATGTAAACTGAATGTTGTGGTTAAATTTTCAGTAGGTCTGCGCTATTATTTAAGAAAATAACAGAAGGAACAAGAGAAATAATCATGGCATTTCTGAGGCGAATCTTCAATGATTATTTTCTCACAATGAAACATAATCCTAATTTTTCTTAAACAAATGGGGTTTAACAAAGAATATCAGCTGAGTAGTGAAAATGTGAATTTTAAAATACTTTAGCTTGTTTTTCACATACATTTGGGATTTTACTATCAAGAATATTTAGTTTTGAATGGTATTTTGCATTTCACCTTCAGTTAAATTCAATACAATGTATTCAATAGGTAGATGGGGAGAGCAGGCTGTAGAGAAAAGGAAGCTGGTATTCAATGACAGACCAGATTTGGGCCAAAGACCTGTGTTTACCACCTACTAAATGTATGAGAGTATAGATCTAAACTACTCTCTCTAAATCTCAGTTAAACTCATCTGAAGAATGGAGGCTAATTCCTACTTCAAAAGGTTATTGTAATGATTGAGACAACGTATGCTAAAAGGGCTTACCATTGTGCCCAAGCCATAGAAGGTTTCAATAGAATTGATTTTATCTGAACTGTAAGAGATGTACAAGAAATGTGGGGTTATGGATTGGAGGATGTCATAGAAAATGGGTGATATAGAAAAGAGTTCATGGAGTAGGTTACATTTAAGTTGGCATTTAAAGAATAGATAGAATTTCCACAGGTGGAGATTAGTGATAACAAAATTCCAGGAGGTTAAATGGATTAAACAAGGCAGAAAAGTACCACTCTGATTCAGGAATCACTAGTGGTGAGGACTGCTTGGGATAAAAGGTTAACAGGGGGAGAGATGAGGAATTAATATGATGATTAGATTGATATGTTCCATTTCAATCAAATCTAAAAACACCATCCACTGTATGATACACTATCATTTCATGCTCCGTTGAGAAAAAAACCCCAGCCAACTGAAGAGTGACACAAAATGTTTATTTTGTTGAAAGAGCTCTTTTAGAATTAGTTATACATCATTCTCATGCATAAGTAGGGAAGAAAAAGAAATAGAAAAACTAGTTGGTTCAAGAATGCCCAAAGCGGGCTTCCCTGGTGGCGCAGTGGTTGAGAGTCTGCCTGCCGATGCAGGAGACGCGGGTTTGTGCCCCGGTCCGGGAAGATCCCACATGCCGCAGAGCGGCTGGGCCGGTGAGCCGTGGCCGTTGAGCCTGCGCGTCCGGAGCCTGTGCTCCGCAACGGGAGAGGCCACAACAGTGAGAGGCCCACGTACCGCAAAAAAAAAAAAAAAAAAAAAGAATGCCCAAAGCATCTTCACTTTCAGCATCCTGAGTCACGTGTGCTTTCAGAACAGTATCGTCCTCTGTGGCACCAAGAGCTCTGAGGACATGGTGTTTCCTAAACAGGTCCTCTGAAGTTGTCTCTGGGGTTTCCTCCAAGCTATTGGCACCCATTCTGCAAATTCTGATGTGTGTTCTTGGGCAGTGGCAACCATATCACTCCCTCCCTGCGGCTGCCAGTGATTTTAAGGCACAAACTGATTTCAGAGATGTTAAAAATGTGAGGCGAGAGGCGGGAAATGTGCTTTTTAGAAAATCTTTGCAAGTTGGTGCTGTGAAAAGTCTTGGAAATACATTACGCTTAGACTTTAATCTGTAGCCAGTTGAGAAGCACAAAATGCTTTTGAATCAGATGGGTGTTTGGAGTGATTCGTTCCGGCAGCAGGATACAGAGGGATGGGAGAAGGGGGAGCTCTGAGGTCTGTGGGCTGCTGAGAGAGGAAGATGGTCTCAACTAGGGGAACAGCTGAGACAATTGGAAGAAGACAAGAGACTTTCCCTGGGAAGGCCACTCTCAAGCAAGTTCATAATATTTCCCTGTATTATTTATACATAAAATCTAATCTTTAAGTTAAATTTTGTTTTTCAGCAATCATATGTTTGGGTCCTAAAAAAAATGAGAAGATTTACAAAAGAAATGTGGGAAACTCCAGTTATCCAGACTGACAACAAATTGTTTCCACCATTTAAGTTTTTAGTACGTTGCTAGGCCCTAAGCTGGGTATGGAATAGGCAAAGATGGGTATGACTCAATCCCTGCCCTTGAGGAACCCACATTCTTGCAGGGAATCCAGAGAAAACAAGAGTGAGAATACCATGTGATGCATCCTGTGTGGAGTGACTCAGGGAGGAAGAGTGGGCACAGAGGAGAGAGAGGGCATCTAATGCCTCAGGAGCCTGTGGGGACATAAAGGGAGCCTCAGAACTGCTTTTGATCAAGATACATAAAAGCAGAAGCAGAGGCAGGACAGGGTGGGCTTTCTGCCCAGAATTCACATATTTTTCAGTGGGTAGCTTTATTCCTCAATTCCTTCAGGGTAGGGTGTGCATACTGGTTCCGAGGTCTATCAGGTCCCATGGAGACAAGCGTGACCAGCATATCATTTGTATAACCTGTCTCCTTGTAAGGACTCAGGAAGTGTCAGGAACCCCAAGTCGCCCTGACAGTGGTTCTTCCCTTTTCCTAAGTGTGAACCAAGTTGGGGACAGGGCACCTTCCCTCACCAGCACACCCACTGCTCTGGGAATGTGCATTCCCTATGGAGGAAGAACATTCAGGCTATTCTTTTTCCAAGCTGATGTGTCTCTGCCTTGTAAGAAAAAAATTGGCCTCTTGCAATTTTTACTCTGACTTAGCGAGGAAGTAGATAGAATTTTCCTCTAGATCAATATGGGTGACTTGTACCCAGAAAAATTTCCAGGGAGGGAATGCAGTGATGAATGTGACTCTGCTGTCTTGATTCATTATGCCAGTTATTGGTGTTTTCTCTGCAGGATTTGTCTGCCTGAAGGAAATCCCAGGTTGGACATAAAGATGCTGCTTGAGGCTAATGTCCTGTCAATTACTGAGAATAGCTCTGCAAATATATATATATAATGCCAAAATAGAGGGTATGAACATTGAGAATAAAATCTGCTGAAATTCAGCACCCTGCTGATGCCTGGATATTGGTGAAGGAAATAAATCTCTTCGGTGGAGTTACTATCCATATGTTTATGATGTTTTACATTTAATCTTCTATATTTAATGCTGAAGAGATTTCCTAGCTAGGATGTGTCCAACTGTGGTAAT
The DNA here is from genome assembly GCF_949752795.1 of Hyperoodon ampullatus. NCBI lineage: Eukaryota > Metazoa > Chordata > Mammalia > Artiodactyla > Ziphiidae > Hyperoodon > Hyperoodon ampullatus. The sequence continues at coordinate 65,936,802 of NC_136922.1, forward strand.
AAAAAAATGGTAAAATGCAACATAGCTCGATGCAAGTGATGGGAGAAGTCTATTTCTTACTCACACAGAGTTCAAAATGAGTATTTATAATTGACAAGCAGCAATCAGCAACCCAGGCTCACTCTTGCTGTTTCAAAATTCACCATGCTCACTTATAAAACCCAACAAGCAGACAAAAGCACCAAGGATGATGCATGGGCGGTTTCTGGGGCACAGGCTTGAAGGGAGTCCATATCACTTCTGCTCACATTTTATAGGCGAGAACTCAGTCACCTGTATACACTTGACAGCAAGAGAGTTTGGGAGATGTAGATTAGGTGTATGTTTAAGAAGAAGAAGAAATAGGTTATAGGTTAGTGAACAGTTAACCAGTCTCTGTTACAGTCTACCTTCTGTTCACCAAACACAGTATCTGTCCTGCTTTTCTTCCCACACAGAAAATACACTCAACTTCCTCAACGAGGGAGGAAACTAAAGTTCCACAGTCACCACATCCAGTTTTCATCTCTGTGTGATGTACAGTCCTTTCCATTACTTCCCAGTGAAAGTTAAACTATGAATAAATCACTTGAGCTTAACAAACGCCATAGACAACAGTGGAATATAAAAAGGACAGCAGCAAAACTCTCATTTAGGAAAAGAAGACACTGTCTTCTGCTGGTCCACAGTCATGATGGAACCCTGCTGGGCAGGCACTGTGAAGGCCACCTAATTTGGAGGTTTCTTGATTAAGCCCTGATTCTGCGTGTGGGAGGAACACCATGGTACCTCTTTCTACCCTCGGGGAGATTCTTTTTTACATTTTTCCTCTTTCACATTTGAAGTGGGCATTGGAGGATACGCCTTCCTTAGGGGATGTAGGACTTTTCATAGCCCATTTTCTGCTTATGTTAATTTGGTTTTGCATGGACTATTCTAAAGCTTAAACTCTCAAAGATGTTTTCATGCCCAGGGCCATGGTTTCTTTGATGATACAAGTCCCTCAAAAACTGTAGGCTTATATGTCCATGCCACTCTCTCACTTTGTCCCAGTTTACCCTTCCCCCTCCCCGTGTCCTCAAGTCCATTCTCTAGTAGGTCTGTGTCTTTATTCCTGTCCTGCCCCTAGGTTTTTCATGACCATGTTGTTTTTTCTTTTTTTAGATTCCATATATATGTGTTAGCATACGGTATTTGTTTTTCTCTTTCTGACTTACTTCATTCTGTATGACAGACTCTAGGTCCATCCACCTCACTGCAAATAACTCAATTTTGTTTCACTTTATGGCTGAGTAATATTCCATTGTATATTTGTGCCACATCTTCTTTATCCATTCATCTGTTGATGGACACTTAGGTTGCTTCCATGTCCTGGCTATTGTAAATAGAGCTGTAATGAACATTTAGGTACATGACTCTTTTTGAATTATGGTTTTCTCAGGGTATATGACCAGTAGTGGGATTGCTGGGTCATATGGTAGTTCTATTTGTAGTTTTTTAAGGAACCTCCATACTGTTCTCCATAGTGGCTGTATCAATTTACATTCCCACCAACAGTGAAGGAGGGCTCCCCTTTCTCCACACCCTCTCCAGCATTTATTGTTCGTAGAGTTTTTGATGATGGCCATTCTGACTGGTGTGAGGTGATACCTCATTGTAGTTTTGATTTGCATATCTATAATTATTAGTGATGTTAAGCATCCTTTCATGGGTTTGTTGGCTATCTGTATATCTTCTTTGGAGAAATATCTATTTAGATCTTCTGCCCATTTTTGGATTGGGTTGTTTGTTTGTTTTTTTTGATATTGAGCTGCATGAGCTGCTTGTATATTTTGGAGATTAATCCTTTGTCAGTTGCTTCATTTGCAAATATTTTCTCTCACTCTGAGGGTTGTCTTTTCATCTTATTTATGGTCTCCATTGCTGTGCAAAAGTTTTAGGTTTCATTCGGTCCCATTTGTTTATTTTTGTCTTTATTTCCATTTCTCTAGAAGGTGGGTCAAAAAGGATCTTGCTGTGATTTATGTCATAGAGTGTTCTGCCTATGTTTTCCTCTAAGAGTTTAATAGTGTCTAGCCTTAAATTTAGGTCTTTAATCCATTTTGAGTTTATTTTTGTGTATGGTGTTAGGAAGTGTTCTAATTTCATTCTTTTACATGTAGCTGTCCAGTTTTCCCAGCACCACTTATTGAAGAGGCTGTCTTTTCTCCATTGTATATTCTTGCCTCCTTTATCAAAGATAAAGTGACCATATGTGCATGGGTTTATCTCTGGGCTTTCTATCCTGTTCCATTGATCTATATTTCTGTTTTTGTGGCAGTACCATACTGTCTTGATTACTGTAGCTTTGTAGTATAGTCTGAAGTCAGGGAGCCTGATTCCTCGAGCTCCGTTTTTCTTTCTCAAGATTGCTTTGGCTATTCAGCTATTCGGGGTCTTCTGTGTTTCCATACAAATTGTGAATTTTTTTGTTCTAGTTCTGTGAAAAATGCCAGTCATAGTTTGATAGGGATTGTATTGAATCTGTAGATTGCTTTGGGTAGTATAATCATTTTCACAATGTTGATTCTTCCAATTCAAGAGTATGGTATATCTCTCCATCTGTTTGTATCATCTTGAATTTCTTTCATCAGTGTCTTATAGTTTTCTGCATACAGGTCTTTTGTCTCCTTAGGTAGGTTTATTCCTAGGTATTTTATTCTTTTTGTTGCAATGGTAAATGGGAGTGTTTCCTTAATTTCTCTTTCAGATTTTTCATCATTAGTGTATAGGAATGCAAGAGATTTCTATGCATTAACTTTGCATCCTGCTACTTTATCAAATTCATTGATCAGCTCTAGTAGTTTTCTGGTAGCATCCTTAGGATTCTCTATGTATAGTATCATGTCATCTGCAAAGAGTGACAACTTTACTTCCTCTTTTCCTATTTGGATTCCTTTTATTTCTTTTTCTTCTCTGATTTCTGTGGCTAAAACTTCCAAAACTATGTTGAATAATAGTTGTGAGAGTGAGCATCCTTATCTTGTTCCTGATTTTAGAGGAAATGGTTTCAATTTTTCACCATTGAGAATGATGTTGGCTGTAGGTTTGTCATACATGGCCTTTATTATGTTGAGGTAAGTTCCCTCTATGCCTACTTTCCAGAGAGTTTTTATCATAAATTGGTGTTGAATTTTGTCGACAGCTTTTTCTGCATCTATTGAGATTATCATATGGTTTTTATCCTTCAGTTTATTAACATGGTGTATCACACTGGTTGATTTGCGTATACTGAAGAATCCTTGCATTCCTGGGATAAACCCCACTTGATCATGGTGTATGATCCTTTTAATGTGCTGCTGGAATCTGTTTGCTAGTATTTTATTGAGGATTTTTGCATCTATGTTCATCAGTGATATTGGTCTGTAGTTTTCTTTTTTTGTGACATCTTTGTCTGGTTTTGGTATCAGGGTGATGGTGGCCTCATAGAATGAGGTTGGGAGTGTTCCTCTCTCTGCTATATTTTGAGAAGGATAGGTGCTAGCTCTTCTCTAAATGTTTGATAGAATTCGCCTGTGAAGCCATCTGGTTCTGGGCTTTTGTTTATTGGAAGATTTTTAATTACAGTTTCAATTTCAGCGCTTGTGATTGGTCTGTTTATATTTTCTATTTCTTTCTGGTTCAGTCTCAGAAAGTTGTGCTTTTCTAAAGAATTTGTCCATTTCTTCCAGGTTTTCCATTTTATTGGCATATAATTGCTAGTAGTAATCTCATGATCCTTTGTATTTCTGCAGTGTCAGTTGTTACTTCTCCTTTTTCATTTCTAATTCTGTTGATTTGAGTCTTCTCCCTTTTTTGCTTGATGAGTCTGGCTAGTGGTTTATCAATTTTGTGTATCTTCTCAGAGAACAAGCTTTTAGTTTTACTGATCTTTGCTATTGTTTCCTTCATTTCTTTTTCATTTATTTCTGATCTGATCTTTATGATTTCTTTCCTTCTGCTAACTTTGCCAACCCACCATTTAGATTTAGAACATAAGTCCTTCATATGTAAATTTTCTCTTTTTGAGTTTAATTTTATAATGATCTCCAGGAGCATGATGAGTTATTACTTTCTTTATGAACTGGGGACAGTGAACAGTGGGTATAGATCGGAGTATGACGAGAATTGATTTCCTCTCCTTAAGTAACTTACTCAGGCAAGAGAAACCCCATCAATAAAGCAGAGGGGCCAGTTCTGCAGGCAAAGGAGGGTTACATTTTATGTATAAAGTGAGATTCTTATAGAGAGTGTATCATTTGGCCTGCCATTTTATCTCTGTTTTTTCTTTTTCCTGACTTCCTGTGAGATGCTAAAACCTTTCCTTAGAATTCTATTTTGATTTTTCTTTACTACATTTTAGCACAGCCCTTTGTATAATATTTGAAGTGATTTTTCTAGGTATTATGCTATACATACATAATTTATCAGCAGTCTACTAATGTTGACCTTTTACTAGTTCATGTAAACTGTAGAAGCCTTATCTCACTTTAAGTTCCTTTACCCTATCCCATTTATAATATAATGCCTTACATATTTCCCCTGCATACATCAATAATCACATCAAACAGTGCTACAATTTTTTGCTTCAAACATGGCACCCAATTTAGAAAATCCAAGAGAAGGAAAGTGTATGGTACTTAACCATATTTACTCTTTCCATTGTTCTTTATTCTTTCCTGATGTACCTGTGTTCCTTGTTTTGCTATTTCCTTTCTGTTTCAAGAACTTCCTTTAGACTTTTTTTTAAGGTAAGTCTGCAGGTGACAAATTCTCTTAGTTTTCCTTCATCTGAGGATGTCTTGATTTGTCTTTCATGCCTGAAGAATATTTTTTCTGGATATAAAATTTGGGGTTGATAGCTTTTTCCTTTCAGTACTTACAAATTATACTGTGACTTCTTCCTGGTTATTTCTGATAGAACTCTGTTGTCATTTGAATTGATTTTCCCCCTGTAGGTAAGGTGTAACTTCTTTCTCACTGCTTTCAATATTTTTGCCTTTAGTCTTTAAAAGTTTGATTATAATGAGTCTTGGTGTACACTTCTTTGAATTCATCTTCATTGGGTTTCACTAATTTTCTTGAATCTAGGTTTATGTAGATTTCCATATTTGGGAAATTTTTTTTTTCTTTCTTTCTTTTTTTTTTTTTTTGTGGTATGCGGGCCTCTCACTGTTGTGGCCTCTCCCGTTGCGGAGCACAGGCTCTGGATGCGCAGGCTCAGCAGCCATGGCTCACGGAACCAGCCGCTCCGCGGCACGTGGGATCCTCCCGGACCGGGGCACGAACCTGTGTCCCCTGCATCGGCAGGTGGACTCTCAACCACTGCGCCACCAGGGAAGCCCTATTTGGGAAATTTTTACTTATTTATTTGAATATATTTGTCAGTCCCATTCTCTTTCTTCTCTTCTTCAGAGACTCTGATAACACAGATATTAGATATTTTGTTATATCCAAAGACTCTATTTTATTTTGGTCTACTTTTTCTCTGTAATTCAATCTGCATAATTTCTATTCCTCTATCTTCCGATTCACTGATTCTTTCTTCTGTCCTTTTTATTCTACTATTGAGCTCATCCACTGAGTTTTTCATTTTGGTTTTGTATCATTCAGTTGTAAACTTTCCATTTGGTTCTTCTTTATAGGTTCCATTTGTCTTCAGAGATTTTCTTCTTTTTCATTTATTTCAAGTGTGTTTGTAATTATTCATTAAAGCAAGTTTATAATATCTGCTTGAAAATCCTTGTACTAACATCTGTGTGGACTTGGTGTTATCATCTGTTGATTGCCTTTACTAATTCAAATTGTGATTTTTCTTAGTGTGACAAGCAGTGTTTGATTGTATCTTGGGCATCCTGGGTATTATGTTATGAAACTCTGGATCTTATTGAAATTATTAAATTTTCTGTTTCAGCATGCCTCCTCTGACACCAGACTAGTGAAGGATGGGAGTTTCCCTTTTGTTACTGCCTTATCTGATCTACATTTGACTATGATTTAAATAATAAATTTTATTGTGTTAGACCACTAAGATTTCGAGATTGCAAGAGCAGCTAGTATTAGTTAGCCTAATACTTTAGGAAAACATATATTTGTTTATCTTATCTATACAGATCACTGACTCATTTATCCATTTTGTTTTATTAATGGGCACAATATAATGTGTGAGTAAGAGATGTGTGGATGTGGGTGGGAGAATTTGGAGTGAGGGGATAGCAGCTTCTTTCTGTGCTTCTTCAGGGGTATTTAGTAAATTAACATTTTCATACTGGGCCATAAAGCTCAATGTGATTATTTCCCCAGACATTCCCCCAGGAGAAAGCAATCTCCAATTGTACCCTGGTGAGTATTTTGCCTTCTGTGATACACTGGGCCAGTGCCGCAGCCCTTGTGATCTGAAGAGAATATGCTACACCCTACACTGAGAAATGTTCTCTCTTCACTGTAGGATCCAGTCTGCTGTTTGTAATAAACTCTGAAATCTCTGTGTGGCAGGTGCTGCTTACCTAGGGAGCATGTCGTGAAGCACACTCATACTGCCGTGGCACAGTAGAGAGGGTGAAGACTTAAATGACATAATCTACTTCTCTCTTCCACCGAGATCCTGGTTTTAGGAGAAGGGACCAGCGTCTTGTCCCCAAACTAGATTTTCCTCTTATCCTTGGTTAAAGAGAAAGAGTAAGGTGACTGCCCACCCCCTCTACTGAGGCTGGGGTCCAACTGTGAGCAGAGGGCCCTGTTCTTCAGATCAGGTGAAATTAAGTAGGTGAAAACATTCTGTAACCGGTTACTCTTAAATATGCATGTTGTGAGGTGACATCACGCCAGAGTTCTTGAAGTCAGACCTGCTTGTTTTCAAATTCTGTCCTTACTCCCTCCTAGCCAGTTAATGTTGGGAATGTCTCTTGACTGCTCTGTTTCCTCAGTTCTAAAATGGGACCTATAAGACCTATTCCCCAGGGTGAGATTAAAAGAAATAACATGTGAAGCACTTGGCTCTGTGTCTGGCACGTAGTTGATATTCAGTTAGTTTTCTTCCTTTTCCTTTCTTGCCCACATACTGTCCTCTGGGTAGAACATAGAGACAACTTTTTCTTGTGCCCCTGCCTGCCCCAGCATGTACATTTGTTGATGTACACCTAGAGACTTCTTCAATTATGACTAGGCAAACTCTGCAGTAAATAACTTTGGCTACCTTCTTAAGTAAACCCCTTGAATGATGTCCCAATCCTCCTTTACCACAGACTCCATTGAAATAAGACAGAAAGAATGCAGTAGAATGAACAAGGCACTAGACTTGGCATCAGAAGCCTGGGTGCAAATCTACTTTCCAGTTGGTGCAGTGTTGGTTAAATTAGAAATCTCTCCCAAACTCAGTTTACTTGTATGGAAAATGTCAGCGATAGTTTCCACAGGAAACATCGTGAAATGTAAAACCTATCATAAATATAAAATATTTCAGTAAGCTTCCAGGATACCTTTTTTTTTTTTTCTGTTTGCCCTGTTTTTCTATGCTTCCGGGTGGCTTGTGCTACATGCATCTTCCCCAGACCCACTGAGCAGCTGTGTTTTGCACACAAGGGTGGTGCGTTGGCTGGACCAGCCATCCATGCCCCTGGATACACATCATCTTTCTTTGCTCACATTAAGAATGCTTTGGGGGGCTTCCCTGGTGGCGCAGTGGTTGAGAGTCCGCCTGCCGATGCAGGGGACACGGGTTCGTGCCGCGGTCTGGGAAGATCCCACATGCTGCGGAGTGGCTGGGCCCATGAGCCATGGCCGCTGAGCCTGTGCGTCCAGAGGCTGTGCTCCTCAATGGGAGAGGCCACAACAGTGAGAGGCCCGCGTACCACAAAAAAAAAAAGAATGCTTTGGTTTCAATGTATGCTTCTTTAAAACATTCTCATCAAAGCAGAGCATAGTGAGAACAAACTATCTTTCCATAAGATTTTATTTTTTGTACACTTGTTTCCATTCATCCACAGATCCCCGATGTGGTTTTAAAATCTTTGTTAAGGTTTAGTTAAGTCTCACCCCAATTCAGTGCTGGCCATTTTACAAGTAGAAAAGTCTAAAAGTTAACATAGCCAGCAGACATGAAATACAACGTATGGATAAGTTGTCTGAGATATTGTTACCGGGGGAGTCATCATTTTGAATTTTCTGACTTTACTTAAAAAGCCTAACCACCTTGATGTTTGTTTAAACTTGAATTCAATTCCATTAAGGGGTAATGTTCCCATTGTCTCACTTATATGTTAACAGAATTTTGTACGTTTGAGAATATATTTTCTTACAGTCGGAGGCTTTCGGATCTCTGCTTTATTTCACAGCTGTCTACACTTGAGGCCATGTTTTTAGACATCTACTTTTAATTTTCCTGCCTCTTTGGAACCAATTCAAGTTCTCCTCCAAAGCAATATGGGGACTCACTTGGGGAGCATAGTATCTATTTCCAAGGAAGAACACTGACTTTTGAAAAGAGAGTAAAATAACATTATGGAAATCTCATGTTCCAACTCTGTTCTGACTCATTAATTTTCTCTGTGTGATACCTCAGTGATCTTAATCATCTACCTGCCTTCAAATAGGCTTTGATTTCTTGAGTTGAGTTTGGTTCCTCGTATGTTTCCTCTCCTGTCTAGAGAGTTTTCCTCAGTCCCTGGACTTTGACACAATGCAAGCTGATGTTCAACTCCTGCTGCTGCTTTTTTTCTTTTTTTCCCCTCACTTGGGTCTCCTGAGCTAAATGGATCCTGCACAATTTACCTCATGCCTTATTGCAGCTGTTACCACTTTGCTCCAAATATGTTTTCCTCATATTTGATTACTTTGTCACTCAGGCTTACCGTTATGTTGACATATTATTCACTCCTGTGTCTCATTAGCTTAACATTCTGATGTGCTGCACAAAATAGCAAATATATTTGATGTCTTGAAGCTGCAGTCCTGTGTGGGAAAAAATGTTTATTTGTAAATTTGTCATTCTAATTGAACACTTTGCAAATCTATTCTATCATCATTTCATTTCTTTTGATTCTGTTTAAGAAGCAAAGAATAATATATTTCTGGGCACTAGTAAAATTATTTTATACAACGATAGATATTCCACAAAGAAAAAAGTCCATTTATCTCTGTTTCCTTCCTTGACTTTCTTGTTTTCAAAGGCTTTGTAAGGATGCTGATAGTATTGTATATGCCATGAAATTTGTCAGGATTTATTTTTACATTTCTTTTTTTTTTTTGCGGTACGCGGGCCTCTCACCGTTGTGGCCTCTCCCGTTGCGGAGCACAGGCTCCGGACGCGCAGGCTCAGTGGCCATGGCTCACGGGCCCAGCCGCTCCGCGGCACGTGGGATCCTCCCGGACCGGGGCACGAACCCGCGCCCCCTGCATCGGCAGGCGGACTTGCAACCACTGCGCCACCAGGGAAGCCCTATTTTTACATTTCTTTAACCAAAGAGGCTTTAATCTCTCCCCTCTAAGAAAAATTCCTTAGTCCATTAAGCTTTTACTAAGGAAAACTATGTTGTTTTTACCCTTATTTTAATTTTCCTAATTTCATCCTGTTGCTCCTGGTTAGAAACTGGAGGAATTTTAAACTTGTTCTTTGTTCATAGAATTTTAGAACTGAAAGGAATGGAGAATGCCTCGTCCATCTTCTCAATTTTTCTGATACCAAAGTTCACAGTGGCTGAGTGTCACAAAACTGGTCTTAGCAGAACTGAAATCAAAGTTCAGGTTATCAGATTCCCAGCCCAGGTCTTTCAGCCTCTATGATGTTCAGGACACTGGGTATTTTCACTTGTTATTGTCCAGGTTCTGTGAATCTTCTTCTTAGAATGTATCACTTGGACGTGCTTCAGGTTTCTCAATTTGATAATTTAATTTCACTGATTTAAATTTAATTTGGTTTAGTTTCCCTTTTCAGGGATAGGACATTTGGATAGCTAAAGACTGAGAAGGGTATTCATTGATTCTGTTACTTCTTGAGGCCAGGAATGACATCATATTCATTTCAGTAGTTCTAAGCTGAGTGCCATTCTTCATACATAGAAAGTTCTTCATAAATACTTGTTGAAGAAATGAATGAATGCAAAAAAAACCTCTTATCTTACAACTCTGTGTGAATGATGAAGCATGTAAAAAAAAGAAAAAGATTTACCACCATCAGTGAAAATGTAATCTTGAAGCTGAAAGCACAGGTGGAAAGTAACAAGGTTAGAACTACATTTAACTGCCAGAAAGAAAGAGCTATAAAAGTTCAGAAATGAAAAACTAATATAGCTAGAATCTATAAAATTATAAGGAGGTGGATAAAGTAAACATCAATATATGTTGTGGAAAATGGGGATATATCTCCAGTTTGAAGGGTATATCTTCTTGAAAAATAAAGATAGGAGAAATAGAGGGGAAAATTCCTTTCAACAGAGAAAATAGAGAAAAACACCTCTAACCTAGGGAAGAGAGAGAGAGAGACAGAGAAAGATAGAGAGAGGAAGAAAGCAGAAATTGTGTGACAAATGCATGAATAATAGATCCATAGTTTTTAATTCATAGTTTAAAAATATAAATCATTTTATTATGTAGGTTTTAAGAGCATCTCATGAATGCACTCCAGGGCCTTTGTCTCACTGCTAAGAACTTCTACTAAGTAAGACAAATAACTTTCTCAATTAACTCATTTATTATAAGTTAAATTCTCACTAATTCTTTGAAGTGGGTTGGGGAGGGGAAAATGTATTTCTTGGCTATTGATTCAAAACATAATGTTAGTACTTAATTTGATAAGTAGTTTAGATATTTCAGTCACAGATGAAGCATCTCGTTATAGGAAACAGAATATTGAATGGTTTCAATACGGAAGTTTTCCACCCTCAGAGTCTGGGGCTATGGGTGATTTCCGAGGATGGTAACAACACCCCTTCTCTACTGGCTTGACTTCATTACCTCCATCTGAAAAATGAAAATTCTATCCTAAGTCCTGCTTCCCCTATGGAACACAGGAAAGACACTGGACTGAAAGAAAGAAAGCCTGGGCTTTGACTCTGGCTATATACCTGAGCAATGAAATTAAACTTCCTAAGGCGTCAGTTTCCTCATCTGCTAAATTAGAGCTATATTCTGAGGTCACCTTCTCTCAGGATTTATGTATTAGTTAAGGCTCTTTGGTTGCAAGCATTAAAGGAATTCATTGAAGGATAAAATTGGAATCTTCAAAGAAGTCATATAACCAGGCTTCAGAGGGAAGAGCTAGAAAGAGTCAAGGTTCACAGGAGGAGGATGTAATAGCCCATCCCCTCAGGATGCCTCCATAAGGATGCATGCAGCTCCCTTGTCACACCACTGAAGGTTCAAGTTCCCAGAACCAAACATTTGATTGTCCAACACTCATTCCTGGGTAAGGGGTGGGTCTCTAACCCTGGCTAAGCCTAACCAATGCTCTCTTGAAATGACTGAAATAATACAAAGGTAATGGATATGCTCCCAGGGAAGCTGAGGCTATAACTTTTAAAGACCAGGTCCAAGATTTTGTCTCCCAGTGACTCTAACATATTTTTTCTTCCCCAGGATACACACATGTTTGCTAGAAATAGCAATCAGATTTTGCTTTAGAGAATGCTCTTCCCTCATCAAATACAGGTTTTGGAGATGTTTCAGTAATCGATTACTGCAAAAAAGCCACCCTCAAACTTAGTGGCATTCTGAGACATAGAGAATGGGCTTGAGGACACTGGGAGGGGGGAAGAGTAAGCTGGGACGAAGTGAGAGAGTGGCACTGACATATATACACTACCAAATGTAAAATAGATAGCTAGTGGGAAGCAGCTGCATAGCACAGGGAGATCAGCTCGGTGCTTTGTGACCGACTGGAGGGGTGGGATTGGGAGGGTGGGAGGGAGACGCAAGAGGGAGGAGATATGGGGATATATGTATATGTATAGCTGATTCACTTTGTTATACAGCAGAAACTAACACAACATTGTAAAGCAATTATACTCCAATAAAGATGTTAAAAAAGAGTCAGCATTGATTCATTGCTTGTTCTAAGAATTATGGAATAGTTATAATTATAAACTGAATTTTCTTAAATATTAGATAAAATAAACTTATGTTCATTAAAAAAAAAATACTTAGTAGCAGGTTGAAAACAAAAACCATGACATTGGCCATGGTACGTTGGGTCAGGATTTTGGGCAGGGGTGAGTGGAGATGGCTTATGTCTACTCTACGTGATGGCAGTCAAGGAGGCTCAGCTGAAGCTGGGGCATCTACAGTGACCTTCCTCACATGACTGGAAGCTGGTGCTGGCTGTCAGCTGCGGAGCCCAAAACTACATCTACGCTTAGCTTCTTCCATTGACTAGCGGGCTTCCTCACTCCCTTACACAAATCCCCACCTCAGGCACTGATGCCAGGGAACTAAGTCTAAATCTCTGGGCCTTAATGTCTTCACCTGCACATAAGAGGGATAGGGTTACACTGTGTGTCAAGGCCCTGCAGGCTGGGCTTTGGCAGGTTATTCTCTCCTGCTCCCCTCTGTCTTCCTCCCTGAGTGAAAGGGGAGTTTTCCCTAAATCCTGAAATTCATAATGTCAACAGGCAGCAGAGAGTTCATAGTTTTTCAAGTCACAGAGATCTAAATTTACTTCTGGCTGTGGGGCCCTGGATCTGCTCCTTAATTTTTCTGAGCTCCATTTCTTCATCAGAAGAATGGGGATATCCATATCTATCTCAGAGGACTGTTATGAGAATTAACAGCAATAAAACGTGAAGAACTAGTAGAGGGCCTGGTACATAAAAGGTGCTTAATAAATATTCTTTTTCTTTTTTTTTTTCCTTTTGCTCAAAGGCTCTATCCTTCTGGGATATTGCATTCCCCTTGGGACGGAACAGATAAAAAATCCCAGTACAATGCATTTTCCCATGGCATAGTTTGATGAGTGACACTGCTTAAATGGTGTCCTTGGAGAGTACAGTGATTGGGTGTAAAGTGTCAACAGTTGAGATTTGATTCTGACTCCTAACCCAGGGCTACTGTAGGGTTCTGAGACCCACAATTCTCTAGTACGTAAAGGAGTAAAAACTATGTAATTTGAGCTGTTTGTTGACAAGGTCACAGAATTCAAAAACGAAAAATAGATGAGATAAGCCTTTTTTCGTATTCATTAAAGAAACATATGTCTATCAACCCCATACCTGCCTCAATTTAGGCTGTGCAGGATTAAAAGCAAAAGCTATTCAGATTCCAAGTTAGAACCCCATTGAATAATGTACCTATTTGCTCCTGAGTCAATAAACTTGAGACTAACCTTCAGAAATGAAAACCACAAATTTATTCATTTATTTTACTACCAGCCTCTCAGCTTTTCTGTCCACTAACTGATAAGCTCTCTATAAATTCTTATGTTTTTAATGTTTTGCCAATTAAAAGTGAGCATGACCCCTTTCTTCCTACAGGTAGCAAGCCTCAGCTACATTTAAGTGAGGGTTCAGACTGCATGGCTCCATGGTTGAATTCATCCAAACCCGGTACCATTGCGAAGAATAGCCTTTGAGAGTCATTTTCTATAACATGCCTTCTGGAGACACTGATTTCTCACTCACATGGCTTGCCTGACAATTTGAGTTCCCTTCCTTCACTAGAGAGCCACAAACCCTGATTGTTCAATTAATTTTACACTAAGACTGCATGGGATTCGCAAGAGAGTTCTAGGATCATTTGTTAAGCACCATGCTTCACACACCAGGAAGCAACTAGAACCAACTTTCAAAGCATTTACTTTTATTTACAGACTTGCTCAGCAAGTTAGATAGCATGCAGCAATGGAGATTTCATACAGACAAGAAATAGCCTATTTTATTCTTATAAGTTAAGAATAAAACACAGAGAATTTTCTGACTTTAACAACAACTTTAACAACCTATTTTAACAACAATGCACAGAAAAATAAATAAAAAAGAGTCTCTATATATTTAGCCTCGCTAATATTCAAAGAATATATTAATTAAAATAACTTCAGTATTTCTGTCCATTAACTTGGCAAATTTAAATTATAAGGGGAGAGTTTGTGGAAATGGGCACCATCATACACTTCTGACATGGGTATAAATTAGGAAAACCTTTGTGGATGGCAGTTTGACACTATATCAAAATCCTTAAAAAAGAAAATATTTGACCACTTCATATAGTTTATTTCAAATAATACCCCTGAAAAAATCATCAGAGACATGCTCAACAACCTCTTGGCAAAGGTATTTTTAAAAGTATCATCTTTAGCAGATAAAAAATGAAATGACCAACACCAAGAAATTAGTTCAATAAATGGTGACATCCATTCAATGAAGTACTGTCAAAAGTAATTTTTCCAGGGCTTCCCTGGTGGCGCAGTGGTTAAGAATCCACCTGCCGATGCAGGGAACACGGGTTCGTGCCCCGGTCTGGGAAGATCCCACATGCCGCGGAGCGGCTAGGCCCGTGAGCCACGGCCGCTGAGCTTGCGCGTCCGGAGCCTGTGCTCCGCAACGGGAGAGGTCACAACAGTGAGAGGCCCGCGTACCGCACAAAAAAAAAAAAAAAAAAAAAGTAATTTTTCCAGAGAATAGATGAGAAAAATAATTATTACAAGAAAAAAAATGACATGAAGGCACACTATGGAAGCCATTTCATTTAAAGTAATCAGAAGCATTTATATATAGATATTTCTATGTGGGTAGGTATACATGTATACATATGTATATATTTATACATGTATGTGTGTGAGTGTAACACATGATCTCCTCCCATCTTCACTAAACTGCTCCTGTTTCTACTCTGTGTCACTCCAGGTAATTCTCCACAAAGCAGTGAGAGTGACCTTCTTAACCAGCTCATCTCACTGCCTTGATTTAAATCTCTAACACCTTCTTTTTACATTTAGAATAAAGCTAAACTCCTTACAAACACCTTCAAGGCCATGTGTGGTATGACTCCTTTCCGTCTTACTGGCCTCATCTCTTTAACTCACTAATTCTAACTTCGGGGTGGGGCTGTGGACCAAGCCTCCATATTCCAGAGCTGACCTTTTCTTTTTAACGTATAAACATTACATGTTGTGTTTGATCCTGGGGTGTGAGGGAGTAGGAAACAGATTACTGAGGAGGGGCGTGGAAGAAGCCTCAGGATCTACCCTGCTGGGGAGGGACTAGACCCCACTGGAGAAAGGCCAGAGCACAACATACTTTTGTAGTTTAATATCCTGGCAGAAAACGTAAAGGAAACACAGCAGAGAGGTCACTAGCTACAAATAGTTGAAGAAAGAACTTTGCTGGCTTCTCAAAGTTCTGAGTGTAATTGCAAAAGGAAGAAATCCATCATTGGAAGCACCAATTTACCAAGCACTTATGAGGTGTCAGCTTTAAGTACTAAACATATATCACCTTGTATAATTCTTTAAAATATCACATGGATAATCATTAACCCCATTTTAAAGATGAGGTAACTGGGGTTCAGAAAAGTTAAGTAACTTTGTCATAGTCACTTAGCTAAATCTTAGGAAGCTGGGATTTGAACCCCACGGCCTTAACCATTTGGTTACACTGACTCCTGGTGGAGATGGGAGTGGCAGAAATTTGGCAATACTTCCTGGGAAGAGGGAGGGAGGGAGGTAAATTGATCCAAGATAGGCAGTGACTAGTCTGGAGCGGGATACCCCTCCTTGCTGCACTGCTGGTGTGTGTGTGTGTGTGTGTGTGTGTGTGTGTGTGTAGGGGAGGACAGAGTAAAAGAGCCCTCGTAGCAGCTCTGTTCTGACACTTTATCAAGGAACACAACCACTTCTTGAGGACATAGCCCAGGAGACTCAAGGACTGTGGCTAGTGAGAAGAAAGTTTGGGACTCAGCGGGACCCAATCCAGTAACAATAGCAATGGCTGTCAGGCCATTGGCCGTGTCAATAGGAAGAGGAACTCTGGTCATGAAGACAGGGGAAATTGGAGTCTCACTAATACAGGGGAGGTGCTAGCTCATGCTCGAGCTAGGAGCCATTGGTGGGGTGGAAAACTGAGGCAGGGAAAGGGCCACAGTTCCAGGAAGCTACTGGGGAGAAGGGATTTGGCAGAACTCTGGTTCTTGCTGCTAAGTTGGTGAGTTGAGCTCAAATAACTAGTTTTGTGTTGTTCTTACCCTTTAAACTGTGCTTCTCAATCCTTGATTTTGGGGCCTCTTGTACAGGGTCTATGTCAATATCTGTGTTGAAAGAGGGTGAAAAGCCCTCACTTCCCTGGGGTTTACTCTGGAACAGAAGAGAATAAAGATTCCCATGTGACCTCCTGCTCTTGCACACACCACTTTGCGCTTATATTGTGGTTATGAGAAGGAAAGCTGTCCTACTTTGAGTTGAGCCCATCCTAAAACTTTAATTATAGGTTTGGGAAGTTGTTAAAGGAAAGCTAAAGTGGAGAACCAGGAGACTACTCATCCAGTTCAGGAAAACATATTAATAATTCTTTGACTATGAAATGGGAGCAAGGGGAGAGGATGAAACACTGGAGACTAAGTTGTTCTACCTAACAAATTAATAGGAATTTTGAATGTTTCCCCAGGTCAGCAGACATGAGAGGGATTTATGACCCTGGGGCATGGAGATAAAAGAAGGAGAAGAAAGATCTCAATAGAGAGAGTAAAAGTGGGCCCCCGTATAGTGAATAGGGATAGCAGGGGCATAGGGAGGAAGATGTTACCAGTAAGGGTCTCTTTCTAATCGTGAAAGTTGGTGAACTTAAACACCATTGTCTGGTATTGTATTTAAGCTGTTTCTTATCCTGTGCTCTTGTAGCAAGTATGAATCGCAGAAGCTATAAAGTCAAACGTGCAAAAAAAATCCTTTATTTTTTCCTAAAGTGAAAATTATTATTATATTTTTCTTGAGCCTGCATCTCACCAAGGGCCAGAAATGTAGTCTAATTCAATCTGCTAATCAAGAGAGAAAACCAGACTTTTTTTCTCTCTCTGTAGATTTACATCTAAGTTTCAGGAGACTTATGAAGGCTCAAATCATCAGGAGAGAAGGGACATTGCATCGTAAGCATTGCATGTGGTAGAAAACCCAGTTTTGCATGAGAAAACCCAGTTAACTAGTGACTAATGATCATCAGAGATGTAATTTTTCTCATATGGTAAAAAGACTGGAATCAAGGAGTCCAGGGCTGATATGATGGCTCTATGATGCCATCAAGGGCCAAAGTATTTTCTGTCTTTTTTTTTTTTGCGGTACGCGGGCCTCTCACTGTTGTGGCCTCTCCCGTTGCGGAGCACAGGCTCCGGTCGCGCAGGCTCAGCGGCCATGGCTCACGGGCCCAGCCTCTCCGTGGCATGTGGGATCTTCCCAGACCGGGGCACGAACCCGTGTCCCCTGCATTGGCAGGCGGACTCTCAACCACTGCGCCACCAGGGAAGCCCTTTTCTGTCTTTTTGATGCGTCATCATTAGCATGTGAATTTTGCCCCCATGCATGCCTCCTCGTAGACACTAGGTACCTGCTGCATCTTCAACATCTTGTTTCCATTCCAGGAAGAAGAGGAGAAATAGCAAAGGTCAAAAGGCACATATTAGCTGACTCAGCACCTTTTGGGAAAATTTTCCCAACTTCTGCTTACCTCTCAGTGACCTGAAATGTGTCACATAGTCATTCCTAGCTTGAACGAAGTTGGAAAATGTAATTGTTTTCTTTAACATTTCCAAACAAAATGGTTGTCTGGTGGTAAAGAAGAAGAGATCATGGCTATTGGGCAGGCAACCAGCCATGTCTCTCATGGGCATCACACTACCCATATCAGCAACCTTTGAGACACTGTTTCTACTCAAGTCCTCAGTGGACGGTTTTTATTTCCACTGATGTTTACTTTCTTTCTCCATTGAGACACAGTGATCTGAGATTATGATAGATTTTGTTCAGAAGTCTGGGTAGATGGAAGGGTGATGTTGCTGATTTGGGCATCTAAGGCAAGAGAGGACTCAAATGCCCCATTTCAAAGGTGCTCATTTGAGTAAGAAAATCTCAGTAGTGTTTAAGCTGATCTCTTTGATTGTTACTCTTGGAACTTGGGCATTGCAGTAACATTTGCAATTTACTACAGGCTAGAATAGATCTAAATCCCATGGAAAATAGATTGTTCCCTCACTTGCTACTTACAGATAACTTTTAGTGTTTAATTAACCTCAGAACCTCAAACAACACTCTGTAAGTTCTCTGTCTTTGAACAGCACAACCTTGATGATATCCTATTGTTCTGGGATATGAGTTTCTTTGGTCAAAAAGACAAACACATGACCCAATTTCTCCAGCTATTGAAAAGCAGGTCTCCAGATAATTTAAAGATAAAATGAGGCAAGTTGTTTCTGCCCTCTGTCAAGATCAGAACCTGATCTGAAAAGGAATAAATTGCTATTCTTCATATCCTAATGATTATCGGTCTACACATTACCCCAAACTTTCCTTAAGCTACAGTCTGCTGTGTCAAAGGAATGCTTTGGGATCAATATGTTTGTACTGTGCTTCATGCGTTTCTCTTAGGCTAGTGATTACTTAGGCTCCTTTAGTAATCACTAAAGGCATTTAGTGATCATTCTCAGGCAGTCTGGCTCTCTAGACATCTGGCATCCTCTTCTGATAGCATTGGATTAGCAGCAGCTTCAGGGAATCCTCCCCAAGAGACTGGTGTCTGTAGGTCCTGGTTTACGACACAGGGGAAGACTGTCCAGGGAATGGATTCAAAAGAATTGTTGTTCTCAGACCTTGTAAAGGAACACGATTCTTCTGGGAGGGTTTGGAGAGCTGTGAAGACTTGAGAGACTAGAGCAACTACCATTTACCTCTTTGCGGTCACAGACATCTCAGAAAATCTCAGGAAACTTACAAATCCTCTATCCAGACACACAAATGCTCTAGGGCTCCTCTACTGAGTACTCTTTCAGGGAAGTTAGAGAACAATTTAAGGTCAGGTTAAAAGGCCTTGGCTCCTACACACTTGTTGCACTGGCAGAAAGTGTGACCATGTCTCACCTATCGTGGCATGATTTGAGGTGCAGTAAGGAAGAAAGGCTGAGAAGCACAGAAGACAACACTGGGGAGACTGGGGTCCGACCTGACTTCTGCCCTCAAGGCTTTCATCTTCAAAGCTAGGGATTTCACCTCCTCCTTCGGTTCCTGCCCAGTCTCAGATGTATGGACCAAGCCTGGCACTTGGTCTGCTTTGTTCTTTCACTTGAGGTTTAGATCTAGGATCAAAGTCTAGGAACCAAGCTTTGCCCTGCTCTTATGAGCACGTCCACGCCATATATTCTACTTTTCAGGCCTGACTCTCACATTTTGCCCTTTTGAAGTTTTAGAGTCCTGTCCCCAAGATGTGATTGGGTCTTGGATTTTTTCCTACAGTTCACCTCAAGCCTTTCTGTGCTGTTAACCCTGATCACAGGCTGATTACAGTTCCTATTGCTTCCAGATGACTCCAGAAGAAAGTGTCAGCAATGAGCAATGGACTTTTCCTAGGTCCCCTGGAGTTTTTCAGGTTCAAGTTTATCAGTGAAATAGATGCTCTTCCAATCCCTTTGAACCTTCTATCCTTCCCTTCATGAAACATTATTTTGTCTAATTCTATTACACACAAGCTCATAGCTCCTGTCTTCAAGAAGTTTATACTCTAATGGGACAAAAAAGAGACACATAATGTGATATGCATTGTGAGACTAAGATAGATGGTGAGAAGACTGTAATATGCAGAATTCTCAGAAGAAAAAAAAAAAAAGAATCTGGCTGTGAGCCAGAGGGTCCAGGAAGCCAGGGATTTGAGCAGAGTCCTGATGGATGGTGATGTTTCCCACAAGACAGCCATTCTCAATCTTTCCTTTTATAGACCTTTAAGAACCTGATGAAATGGAGGAAAAAAGGCTAAAAATGTCTTTGAGAGCTGTGGTAAAACCAGCTCAGAATTAAAAGTTAGCATCCTGAATTGTAGTCACAAAGAGTGACCTGAGCAAGTCCTTTCCCAAAATGCATCATGATTATTTTATCTATAAAATATCATTGAAGGAGATATGACTGGATAATAATTCAGGTCTCTACTTGCTTTAAAATTATATAATTCTATAACCTAGTTCATCACCCTGGATAGAGCCATACTTAGGTTCTTTCAAATAAATAACCCTTTTCTACCAAAAGACAAAAATAACCTTTCTACCTCATCCAAAAGATTGTAAAATTATTGGAAAATATATGACGCACACAGTGTGATTTTAACAAACCTAACATTTTGCACTTTTGAAGTTTAGCATAATAATGAAGGCCAACCTTTACCGAGCAATTAATATAGGTCAAGCAAATTGCTTAGTACATGCATGCATTACATCATTTAATTCTTGCATTAATTCCATGGATTAAGTGCTCTTGTTATTATTCTTATTTTACAGAAGAGGAAACTAAGGCTTGGAGAGATTAAATTACTTTCCTAAGGAATCTCAGTTGGATTTGAATTTTGGCATTCTGACTCCACAACCAAGGTACCCCATCTCTGTGGTGGCTTATTTTTCCAGTGGAATGAGATTTTTCATCAGTAGTTTATAATCTTTCTTAGGTGACAGATACTTTGAAAATCCAATGAATTTCCAGTCTGTAAACTTCCATCCAGAAATATAAATACTTACACACACACACACACAAGTACATACGCACATGTACACATAGGCACATACAGATATATTTTCTATATATATTAGGATCCTGAAAACTCTTTTGAGGTCTATTCCATAGACTTTAAGTTTTCTTACTGAAAGTCAAGAATAGCTGGAGGAGACTGAGAAAGGTCAAGATTAGTCAAGAGCCCAGATAACTTGCCACTTCTATTTTCTCTGAAGAGTATAGGGCCATGGATGCTGGTTCAGACAAGGGTAGAGCTGGCAGAAGATGCTGATCCAAGGACCCCCATGAGGAACTGTCAGCCTGGTGAGGTTGCTGACATGCCACTGTTCAAGGGGCAAGGACATTGGGACTCATTTTGTCCATAAAAACGGAATCTCCAATCACTCTTTTTTACCATGAACTTTCTTAGCTTGTTCCCAAATACGATGCCTCCTCGGAAGTGACTTAGGCCTTTCAAAACCAGTCCTAGAAAATGGTATTCTCTCTGCTTATTCTTCCTTACAGGGAGACATGGAGTCATATTCAAGTGATTAATAACCAACACTCTAAAGGCAAAAATTCACAAATGATACGTAAAATCTTCAACTCAGTTTTACTTGTCCACTAAAAAGAACCCCTTAGAAATCAAGACTGAAATACGTGTCATAATAACACGTTTTCTTTTCTTCCGGTTCTTCTCTGAATGTTTGTTTCAGGCCAACGAGGCACAACTTTGCAAGTGCGACGTGATTCCATTTGTCCACTAGGGGGAGACTTGCCCACACTTATAACCTACACTTCCTCCAGCGCCCTTTCCCTTGCTTTAGATAAGAATTGGAACTTCATTACAGCAGCAGCTCATTTACCCTGTTTCCTTTGCTAAGCAAGGCATTTTAGTTTGATTAACAAAATTTTCTAGTTAATGTTCAACTCTCATTTCAGGAAGTGATGAGGAAGGGGAGAAATGAATATCATGCAAATGAGGTAGTGACTTCCCTCCTTTTCCGTGACCTCTGAGATGAGTGGTTCTCACTGGACCCTGGAAGGCGCTGGCAGCCCGTGCCTCACGAGAGAGAAAGTACAGCTGCAGCGTCGCCAACTCCAGCGTGGGCAGGGCAGCGGACCCAAAATACGCAGTCTGCAGCCAGCCCTGCCCGTGCCTTTTTTAGATTGTTTCCGGCCAGGCTGACTCACGCAGCTAAGACAGCAAAATGTACCTGAAGCTGTTGCTGATGGTATTCAAACATCCTTATTATCTTCTCTATTTTTTTCTCCTATACTCTGCCCGGCTCCCTTCCCTTTCCATTACCTCTGCCAACTTATGCCTCAGGCCTCTGAGCAGCCCTTGGTAATGGCCAGTCCTGTGATTGGCTCTCAGCAGTAAAGGAGCAAGTGACTCCAACCTTGTCTGAAGGTCACTCCCCAAGTTCATGAATTTTCTGAGCAACGTGCATCCAATTTATGTCTGTAATGTATCTGTTCTATTAAGGTTTGAAATACACATTTATGCACACACACATCATTGAGTTTTATTTTTCTGACTTCAGAAATCATTTGAATTGGAAGAATTTTCTTTGTTAACCCAGAAGATGGATGGCATGAAAGTCACATCATGTGCCCACCATTCTTACTCCTTTAATTTGAATTTTTAGGAGACATATACACTAGAGAATAGCCAGGGAGCAGAGCTATATATCTCTGTTTTCTTTTATTACCCTTAAAAATGTAGTATTTGATTCCGAAGCAAGAAGATTACCCTTACATGTCACTGTCCTCCATATCTGAGGACACATTCCTAATTTTATATCTACCTAATATCTACTTTTTTTAAAAGTTGTTTTAAACCAAAACAAATTGTAGGTATTTTGCCTTCTAAGGGGAGAAGTATACTTCATATCAGTGGGGAAATAAACCCAGTCTGCCGCTGCCTTCCTATGGCAGAGAGGTGGGGAGGGGAGGTTGAGAGCAGCAGTCTACCATGAGGGGGACCACTGATAAGGCGTAGATACACAAAGGTGAGCCCTGAGCTGAATCTGGGTGTGGGGCTGGGGAGGAGGAGACTGTTCTGGTTGATGGATGAATTTTGGTAGGTGTGCTCTGAAGAGAGGTGGTGCAGAGGGGACTGGAAGAGGAGAGAATGGAGAGTGAAGAGTGGCGCGTCTGAAAGGCGTAAGGAGATACTGACACTTAGATGTAAACTTTTTCCATCTCCCCCAACCATCAGTAAAGTCAGGACGACCCAAAGGAATCCTATTGATAATTTTTTTTGAAACCAAGAAAAGTGTTTAGGTCTCATTTTCATGTGTGTCCATTCTTGCAACAAATATCTATTGAACATCTGCTAGGAAGCAGGGTTTATTCTAGATGTTGTGACGCAGAGGTGAATAAGGCAGCTGGAGACTGACCCCTCCTCCCTTAATCCTTGCCTTTGAGTGGGGGAAGAGAGACAATAGCCAAGTGAACAAAAGTTAGTAAGATCACTTCTGTGAGCACTAAGTCCTATAAAGACTAGAACAATGGTACCAGTTACAGAGGAAGGTGCCAGTGTATATGTCAACATCCAATCAGGAAAACGGAAACCACTCCAGGATATTCAAACAAAGAAACTGTAATACAAGGCATTCATTATAAAGTTATTGGAAGGACTGGAGGGACAAAGGGAAGATTCTGACAATGGGAGGCAAGCAGGAGATTGGAAGGTAGAGGGAAGGGAGAAGGCATGTCTTCTCCAGAATTTGGTGGAGACGGTAGCAGCGGCAGCAGCTCCATGGACAGCGGTCCTTGGTCCCTGCTCAGTCATCAGAGTTTCAAACAACAGCAGAGGACTTTTACTTTTGCTTCTGCATCCCAATGAGTGATAGCAGCTTCTTGTTAATCTCTAAGTTCATCCACCCCGAGGCATGGGACTTGCTTGAATTTCCGTACAGAGAACAGTTAAGCTCTCCGCTGCCCAGGTTCCTTTCCACTTTCCACACGGCCAGATGACAATTTGAGCCTTTTTTTTTTTCAGGTTTTAAAACTTTTTATTTGCATATTAAAAAAATTGTGCATTCCAATGATTAAACTCATTTGAACAACAAAAAAATGGCACTCCGATTAAACTGCATTTTACATCCCGCAGGACACCGTGGACCAGCTTGCTCTTTACTCTAGATTTCACTGTCGTCCCAGCCTCCTCCTTCACCAACATGCAAGTTCTTTTCCTTCCCTGCCAGCCAGACAGGCGGGCAGATGGGAGAGGCAGGCACCGCCTTCGTTCTCAGTAGTTCTCCATTCTTTGATGTGAAAAGGGGCAGCACAGTCATTTAAACTGGATCCAACCTCTTTGCAACTTACAAAGTTAAACAGCTAAAAGAAGTAAAATAAGAAGGCAATGCTTGTGGAATGTACAGTGCATACTGGCGGCGCACGCCTCACTATGACTCGCCCGCTTGCTTCTCCAGTTCAATCGTTTCTTTTGAAGGCAGTGGATTTTTCTCTTGCGTTTCTGTTTTCTTCAGTTTCGACTTACAGAATTTCTCAATCTCAGCTCAAATTGACAATCTGAGACAACACACCCCATAGAAGAAGAAAAGATTTTTGTTTCTCAAGAAATAAGATCAGAGAGACTCTAAAATAAGGAACACTAGGCAACTTGGAGGGCTAAAAACAAGAGGGTTTGGTGCCAGTCTACAAATGGAACAGGGATCCTGTCTGCCTTCCGTAGCCTGTTTCCAGATAAAAAATTATCCCACTGCCCTGTCTCAGACATAGGGTTACAGTCATGTTCTCAAAAATCCTGAGCATCTGAACCCCAGACACTGACATTTAGGGGTGTCCCAGTGAGAAGGTATTTCGGCTGTTTAATTTCTTAAAACTATATGCATCTATTATTCTAAATTTTGAAGATTTTTCAATGAATGGGAGCACAGAACTAGGCCAGTAGCTGGAGTAGGACATGGGTTCGAGGGGTTTCAAGTTTGAAGGTACTGTAGTATTGTGAGAATAGTACAGCAGGGAGAGAGAACTTGATGACGCAGGAATGAGTGGAAAGTTGCAGGAGCCTAGTTCTTGAGGAGATGAGAAGAGATGGCTGGAGGGGTGTGCAAGAGACATAATGGAATAGCTGCAAGACACGATATGCAAACAAGGATTCAGGGGCAGCAGAAAATCAGAGCAGAAATGAAGGTGACTAAGTACCCCAGGAATTAGCAACCCTCTCAAGAAAGTCATTGGACATTCAAAAGGGAATGATGGCTTGAGCAAATCTTAACTAGATCTTAAGGAGCAGGGTGACCCATTTCACAACTGGGTTCATTCATTTCTCAAGTGGAAGTAAACCATTTCAAAACTGTTTCTAATTAAACAATTGTCTATCCAGTGTTTTCACTTTAGCCTTCCCTGTTTTAGTTTTGTCTTTTAGTTTTTTATATATATGTTATGTTCTAGCCAAATTGGCCCAAAGGAAGCCTCCAACAAATATTTATTGAATGAATAACCATATCAGACTTACTATCTCTTTGGCCCTGCTGGAGCACCCCATTCCTGAAGTCCATGTTTTCCTGGGTCTGCACCTCTGTGCCCAGGGTTATGGTTATTTACAAAGTTGCTAATATGTTCTCTAATAACCTGTGAACACATTGAGGCCAGTAACCATATTTTATTCACCTCATTTACCTTGAAAGGCCTGACATATCATCATGTGCATAGGCAGTGCTAAGCAAATAAAAGTTTACTTTTAATTTAATCTCCCCACTCGAGTGTTGGGACTCATTAGTGCACTGACCAGCCGGTGTCCTACTGCACTGGGGCCTCCTTCTTTAGCTATGAAACAACCTCCCAATCAGCCCAGATTGCAAACAGATACCTACTTTTATCACTCCACTTTCATGATTAAGGATTTTTTTCAAACTCACCCACCTTCCTCACATCCTCTGCAGAAACACACATACCTGCAAAGGCACACGTGGCATATAGGCACACGTGCACTAACTCACACACGTTCATTTGCACATGCACACACACACACACTTTTCTCTATATATCCTAAAACTGAATCCTGACTAGTATTCTGAATCAGTTTTTTAAAAAAAATCAGGGTTATTGTGGTATACTTTACATATAGTAAAATTTATCATTTTTAGGTGAATATTTCTATAAATTTTGATAAACTCATTGTATGAGTTATGTTCTCCAGAGAAACAAAACCATATATATATGAAGGGATTTATTCCAAGAAATTGGTTTACACAGCTGTGGGAGCTGACAAGTCCAAAATCCACAGAGGAAGTCCAGCAGCCTGGAAATTTGGGGGCAGGAGTTGATGCTGTAGTCTTTTTTTCTTTTCTTTTAATATAATTTTTATTAGGGTATAGTTGATTTACAATGTTGTGTTAGTTTCAGGTATATAGCAAAATGAATCTGTTATACATATACATATATCCACTCTTTTTTAGATTCTTTTCCCATATAGGCCATTACAGAGTACTGAGTAGTGTTCCCTGTGCTATACAGTAGGTCTTTATTAGTTATTTATTTTATATATAGCAGTGTGTATGTGTCCATCCCAATCTTCCAGTTTATCCCTCCCCCCTTACCTACCCCCACCCTCTAACCATAAGTTTATTTTCTACATCTGTAACTCTATTTCTGTTTTGTAGATAAGTTCATTTGTAGCCTTTTTTTTTAGATTCCAAATGTAAGCGATATTATAAGATATTTGTCTTTCAATGCTGCAGTCTCGAGGCTGTTTCTTCTTTCTTAGGGGAAACCTCAGTTTTGTTTTTCAGGCTTTTCCACTGATTGGTTGAGGCCCACCCACATTATCAAGGATAATCTCCTTCATTTAAAGTCAACTGATCGTAGGTGTTAACCACATCTACAAAATACCTTCACGACAACACCTAGATGAGTGTTGTTGAGTAGCTAGGTACCGTAGCCTAGCCAGGTAGACACAAAAAACTTACCATAGTTGGCATGTAGCTGTGTAACCACAACCATAATGAAGATACAGAACAGTTCCACTGTACCAGAGAATTCCCTCGTGCTTCTTTGTGATCAATCCTCCCTGTACCACCCAACCCCAGCCCTGTCAACCCCTGATCTGTTTTCTCCCTGTATTTTTGTCTTTTCCAGAATATCACATAAATGGAATCACACAATATGTGGTCTTTTGAATCTGGCTTCTTTTGCTTAGTGTGATGCAAATGAGATTCACCCATATAGCTGCATGTATCAGTATTTTGTTTCTTTTTATTGCTGAGAAAATTCCCTTGTATGGAGTACCATGATTCTAAATTAATTTTGTTTAGGGGAGAGGTATTATCTCTCATAATTCTATAAATCAGACATGTTACAGGAGTTTGAAAATTTATAGGCATGTACATTGAATAAAAAAGACTAGGAAGTTGTCCTAGATATAACCCAGTGAGAAATCATGTATGAAGCACACTCCTCCATGCCTGCACAGGTATTTTTCCTTGAAAACAATGATTTCTTTGGCCACATAGAGTCAAGGCCAAGGTGGATCTTAAAAGCATCAGTCATTATAATCTTCTAATTGGGCATATGGCACAGCAAACTATTTCAGGGCAGACTCAGGTGACTGATTGTCATAATGGTTATAGGCTGAGCCACAGAATCAGATCAGGGAAGGGCTGGATTCCTGAACTAGTCAGGAAGACGCTATAAGGCATAACACTGATGAGCAGAGATGACAGATAGTCACACATGACAGACCTACATAGGTTACAGCATAGGTGTCAGTCACTCTGCATTAAATGGAAGTATGACTTTCATCCACATGATCTGACATAACAGAACTCCCTGGGATCTGTGCTTAAGAAGTCAAGGAGGTCCACAGTCTAGTCTGGTCCAGTGGGGCCAGCCCCTCTGTATCTAATGGACCCTCAGCATGCTATGACTAAACTCCCTCCCTGTCTACAAAGTAGAAGTGGACTGCTTTAGATAGAATCTGGAGCAAGATCTGAGTGTCCCATAAGCTCAATACCAAAGTTGAACTCCTATTTTCCATTGTTTATCTGCTGAGTGTTGGGCTTGGGTTCTTCTTTCGCAGTCAACACAAATTTATCCAGAAGTTTCTATGGGCCCCTCATGGTGCTCAGCACTGGGGATATGAGAAACAACAAGACTTTCCTTGTCCCTGTCTTCATGAAACACAAATTCTGTTGTGGAAACGTGTACAATCAAGTATTTAAACACAGACCTGAAAAATCTTTGACTATGGTTAAGTCCAAAGAAGGAAGCAAATGAGAAACTGAGGTTCAGAACATTCTAGATGGGTGGCAAGGAAGTCCTCTCTGAGAAAAGACAGCCAGAGGATGAGTTAGGGGAAGAAAAAAATCACGGACAGAAGGAACAGCATGAGCAGAGGCCCTGATGGAGGTTGGGTGTAACTGGAACAGGCAGAGAGAGTGTGAGAGGGACATGGGACAGGATCAGGAGACGTCAGATCACTGGCAGCTTGTGGGATGTGAGGAGTTTGGGTTTCCTTTAGTGAAAAGAGAAGGTTTTGGAGGGTTCAGAACACAAGGGTCAGATGATCTGATTGTGTTTTAAGAGGATTATTTTTGCAGCTATGCTGCAGTGTATTGCGGTGAGACAGAATTAGGAGGGGCAAGAGCAGTTGGGGTGCAGATGCACAAGTCCAGGTGAGAGGTCACAGTGATAACAGAGATAAGAGAGCTAGAGAGAAGAAGATAGACTGGAAATTTGGGAGATACATATAGGCCCTATTGAAGGATTGTGAATGAGTAAAGGTGAGGGAGAAAACAGACTGATTGAAAACTGTGGTAAAGACTTTTGACATTTAATTAAGTGGGGGAAAACTGGTTCAATCCCTGTCTGGAGGTCAAACAAAGCTGAATTACTATTTTGGGATTCAAATATATAATCACTAATATTTAAAGTTATGGGAATTGATGAGCTTACCCTCACAAAAAATGTCAGAGAAGAGAAAAAGGGCCCAGAAAGAATGTTGAGAAAAGGCAATTCTTTATTCAGGTACACACACACAAAAAAAAAGAATACTGAGGCTCATAAGATAAGAGAGAATCCAGGAGAATGTGGTGGAAAGGAAGTCAAGGGAGTAGTACTCCAAGAATGAGTACTGTGGACCCTGTGGGGGTTGAATTCTGCTGTGGGGTTGAATTCTGCTGAAGGAACAAAGGGCTAGCAGAATAAGAGGGGGCAGCTTCCTTGAAGAAGGGAGGAATGCACAGAGCCTGAGAGGAAGCCTGAGAGCAGCCGGGTAAGAAAATCCCTATTAAACTGATTCCACAGTGACCCTGAGAACCTGTGATTGAGGTCCGATTTTGTTAACTATGGCTTAAATTAGTGCTATTCTGTGATTTATAAGAAATACATATTTAGTCATTCAGATCACAAAAATATACTTTTCATGTACAACTGGTCTTCATCCTGGTTCCTGGCTCATAGCTCCCCAAACCCATGGAGTTTCCTGAGTGATAAGAGCAATGGAAACACCTTTTGTTATAATCTTTGGTCTCTAGTCCTCTGTTCCTGAAATCGTTTCAGAGCCATAAAGGTGAAACGGGTGTCTCGTTATTCATAACAAGACCCTTTCCTCTACAACTGGGCTTATGTTAATGAGGTGACTTTGGAAAGCACCTAAAGATGGGGTGAGGGTACTGGTTGCCCAGGAACCAATCATGAATAGAGGGTTGAAACTTTGTCTCATTTCCTGATTTCTGGGGAGGGGAGGGGAAAGCAGCTGGAAGTTAATCAATCACCAATGGCCAGTGATTTAATCAATCATGCTCATGTAATGTAGCCTCCATAAAAACCCAAAAGGAAGGGGTTTGGAGAGCTTCCAGGTTGGGGAATCAGAATGCTTCCATGTGCCACCATGCTGAACCTCAGACTCCAAGAGGACAGAAGCTCCTTTGCTCAGGAGCTCGTCCTATGTATCTCTTCATCTGGCTGTTGATTCATATCCTTTAATATCCTTTGTAATAAACCAGAAATCTAGTGAGTAAACTTTTTGAGTCCTGTGAGCAGCTCTAACAAATTAATTGAACCCCAGGAGCGGGCTGTGGGAACCTCTCATTTATAGCTAGTGGATCAGAAGCAAAGGTAATAACCCTGACTTGTGATTGGCAACTAAACTGGAGGGCAGTCATGTGGGACTGAGTCCTCAACCTGTGGGATCTGATACTATTTCCAGGTAAGTAGTGTTAGAATTGAGCTGAACTGTAAGATACCTAGCTGGTATTGCTTGGTGGGTATCAGAACCCTTAATTAACCATTTAGTTATACTTAAATAACTCCAACCATCCCCTCAATAGTACCTAATGGGTGATACTAGTTACTCTATTAGAAAGGCAGCAGAGTATACTGAAAATAACATGAAACTTAAGGTTAGGTGGATGTGACCTTAATTCCTGACTCTACCACTAGTAGGTTCTGTATCTTAGGCAAATTGTTCAAATTCTCTGACTCTCAATTCCCTGATCAAGGGTGATATTAATGTTTATCTACATACTTATTCTAAGGTAAGTAAACAGTTTTGAAAATTGCAAAGTTATATGCAATGTTAGTATAGTAGGAATGAATCCTAGACCACAAACAGATAGGTAAGAAAAATTGTGTTTTATGATTTTACTTTATATCATTTAATTCTGAATTTGGGTACCCACCCACCTCTGAAAGGGTTGGAAATTCCATTTCAGCCATTATTTAACTTCCTTCTCCTCCTACTCGAATACTTAGTCAAGATTCTTAAGGTTTTCCATAATACCACAACATTGCTTTGGTACCACAGACCCCACTAGTTACTATGGAAACACCGTATGATTCCTTCAGGCCCAACATCTTCAATGCCACACTTGAGTGAGGGGCAGCTTTCCCAGATAAACTCTGCAGCCATCCTTCTAGAGGGGCTCCTCCAAGGCGGAAAGCCCAGGCCTACTTGAGGAAGTAAGGGACCTCTTCCTCAGCCTTGGGCAATCTTCCTTTTCTTTCCTTGCCCTTAAAAACCTTTCAATTACTATGCTGTTCTTCTGGGACACTTAACATTGTCTTCTTTTACAATTTCAGGAAATGCCATTACTTTGCTTTCAGTTCTACCAAGATTCCTAAGATAAGGAAGCCCCAAGGGACCTGGATATCTCTGTGAAAAGAATTAGGAGCTGGGAAGGTAAAGAAAGGACAAACAAAGCTATTTTTTTTTTTTTTTTTTTTTTTTTTGCGGTACGTGGGCCTCTCACTGCTGTGGCCTCTCCCGTTGCGGAGCACAGGCTCTGGATGCGCAGGCTCAGCGGCCATGGCTCACGGGCCCAGCCGCTCCACAGCATGTGGGATCTTCCCGGACCGGGGCACGAACCCATGTCCCCTGCATCGGCAGGCGGACTCTCAACCACTGCGCCACCAGGGAAGCCCAAACAAAGCTATTTTAATAAATTACATTCGTTCTATGATGGTTACTTTTATTAATTTGCATGGGATCTTTGGTAGTCTTGTTGGACCATCTGCTTCATAAAGGGATTGGCCAGTTCAAGAACTTGGAAAACATTGGCTTTAAGAGTAAAGGAGATATATGTGAAAATTTCAATACTTTAAAGGAAGATGCTGCTTAGATAACAAATATTGAAGAGGAGAAACTAGCCTGCTTGCTAATGCAGGTACTGCCTTCTCTCAATTGGGAAAAGCGCTAAGTAACTAGGCACCATTTGAGGAATCAGTACATATTAACACATAAATGGTTACTTACAAGCCAACTTCTTCCAAGAATGGCTGTGGAGCAATGAAGCAAATTTCCTGGTGAGGGCCTGGTTGGATTTTCAGCCAATCCAGGGAATGAGCATCACTTGTCCCACTTGACTAGACAGTGGTCCATTTGGCTGACCACACAGTTCCATCCTCACCCAAGTTTCTGTGCCTGAAACAGCAATAATAGAGACCTCATTTAAAACATTGGTCTATGAGTTCAGAACAGTGACAAATTAAGTGTCACTATAAGAATGTGTGTAATTCATCAGCATAAAGTCCTCAAGGAGATGCAAGACACCAGCAGAAAAGCCATCTTCCCGAATGGCTATATAATAAGGAAAATTCTTGCTCGTTATTCTAAGATCAAAATAAGAAACCTTGAAATATTATCTAGTTTTATTCCCTGCCTCCATGCACCCTGAGCCTACCATAGCCTTACCAACATTTATCCCAGATCTCCAAACAAAGGAAGTCTGGTGAGGTACAAAAACCCCCTTTTTGCCTGTTGCCATCCCTGTCCACTCCTATAGTCTGTTTGAGTGCTGAGTGAAAGATTCCCCAAACTTACCAGTGTAGGAGATAACATGATGTGGCTGATAAGTGAGATAAAGTTCTAACAAGCCAGCATTCATATTTGGAGAGTTTAATTATATATTCTGCAGGCATATTATTTAATTTGCAAAGAAAACAACAACGTACTACATTTATACTGCAAAATAATAAAACACTCTTCTCTTTTTGCCTAATTTTAAAAATGGGGGATTGCATATCATAAAATGTTTAAATATATGCCAATAATACATTGTCTCACGAACTAGAACAACGTTATTGACGTAAGTTTTAAAAGAGTACCACCCAGAGTGGTAAAGAAAATGGCCCAAGGTCACACAGCCAGATGTGGGAAAGCCTTGATCTAAACCCAGCTGTGATCAAATGCTTTAAGATGACCGAGCATTTTAAGAATATTTCAGAATGCTTTCTTGGTTTCTGTCTCTCCCTGTTTGTCTTTAGTTTTCACTAATCAGATTTTGAATACTGTAAAGTACTCCATTATACTTGCTCAAAGAAAGAATGAATCTCTTGGATTCCCTTTTGGCTCCTGAACTGGTGGCTGGGGTCCTCAAGGCTGTGCCAGCTCTGGGACATTGAGGGCCACCAGGCTTACGACTTCAGCCTGAATTTGACAACTTTTAGTTCCCAATTTCTCCTTTAATTCTTTAAAGCTCAAAACACTTTAGTTGAACCAGTGGGTTAATCCCATCTATGAGAATAAATAAAAACAGTGTGAAATTTCATTTCACATTGACGAAATGGTGGTGTCTGGGTGGGAGAAAGGAAAGCATACTCAGAACCTGTTTCTTAGGAAGAATAAGGACCCCACATACACGCCTAAGGTATTCCACATATGCACCTAAATTATTCCACATACGCACCTAAGGTATTCCACATATGCACCTAAATTATTCCATATACACACCTAAGGTATTCCACATACACACCGAAATTATTCCACATATACACCTAAATCTATGGCTCTCAGCCCTCACTTGCCTCATTTTGCACAGTCCATTAGCACCTCTTCCTATAGCTGAAGACTGGTCTGGTCTAGACGCAGTGGGCATCCTCACCAACATTGTCTTACTACCATCCTAGAATCCCTTGCCTTCCAAACTTCAGTGACCTGCTTTGCTAATCCCTGGATCTGTATCCTTCAATGGACATCTGTCTCCAGTGCTAGGGAAAGATTCAGTAACATGCAGCTTTTTCTACCCCAAGCAAACATTGTCAAAGATGAGGCACTTAATAGCTCAGCAATACTTCATATCATCTTTTGTTGATTCCCTAGTATAATGATCTTGTCCTCCACCCTATCTCGGCCACTCATATACAGAGATAAACCTTAGACATTGTAGAATAATAATTGTAAAACCTCAACTTCCATCATCCCAATTTCTGATCATCTCTACTCCCTAAGTTTCCCTGTCCACTTCCTCTACTACTCCTACTCTAATAAGTTTTCAACCCCCCACCCAGACATAATCAATCCATTCACCTTAACATACTTTCTCTATAAATCTCCTCACATCCTTGCTTCCCACTTAGTAGTTATCCCACTTAGATTCCATAGCTCATGATGATAATCACTCTTGTACCTGCTCTCAAGAGTACATTAAACTCACTTGAAAAACACAAACCCTGGTTAAATCTCCGTTTACATAAATGCCTTGAACCAATAAGTCTCCCAGCTTTCATTAAGGGACTCTGTGTGTTTGGGGCACAACTCCATTACTCCACAGTCAGTTTACAGTTCTATTTTAGCCTTTACTTCCTGTTTGTGCACAGCCTCAAGGTTAGGTTAAGAGGTTAGGACCTTCTCAGATTTTCCCTGAGCATGTGCACAACCCAGCATATGTGTGAAGTCTGTTAGATTCTCTAGAATATGTCAAAGCTTTTCAAACTATTGAAATCTCATTTCCAAGCTTTTCCTTTTAAGAGTTTTGATCAGCTTTCTTTTTAAGTGTTCCTAATCAGTTATTGCACTTTAGGCAGCTGTGATATTAAACAATCACCACTGGTTGTTTTGAAAAAATGCTGTAGGGGACATGTTGGTAGCAGTGAGTAAGCTCAAGTCAGGTCAGATAAAGACAAGCCCTGTAAGTTGGGGTTCCTAGGTAGCTGTCACACAAATCAGATAATAACAATTCTTGGGAATGGGGCTTTTTTTCGTGGCTCCTGATTTGTTCTACCCCTATCCAGGGGCTCACTGCTAGGTTTTCATGGCTACCATGAGTGGGGGAGAAGGAGATGAGAATAAGGCAAGTTAAAACATCACGAAACTCCCTCTCTCTTTTTTTTTTTTTTTTTTTTGCGGTACGCGGGCCTCTCACTGTTGTGGCCTCTCCCGCTGCAGAGCACAGGCTCCAGATGCTCAGGCTCAGCGGCCATGGCCCACGGGCCCAGCCGCTCCGCGGCATGTGGGATCTTCCCAGACCCAGGCACGAACCCGGTCCCCTGCATCGGTAGGCGGACTCTCAACCACTGCGCCACTAGGGAAGCCCCCTCCCTCTTTTTACTGAGATTTATCTATTTTTCTTGAATAAACATTCCTCAGATCTTTGCAGGAATTTTCCAGAATTCTGAAAAAGTTGAATTTGAATTTTACAAGTGTTCTTCTCATTGCTTTTATGGAGGAGCAGAAATTCAGAGATTCTTACACTGTCATTCTGAGCACTGTATTACTTTTCAAATCATACAAACCCAATGTTTATCTCTCATCTTAAAAATTAAATCCCTTAACACCATATCCTCACTGAGGAACACTGGGAAATGTTGACGTCACATATTTGCATTTTCCCAGAATTCTTAGGTGACAGTGTTTTACTTTAAAGCAATGGGTACACACAGCGGTGCTGCAGTAGATTGTTAAGAGAGTTATTTGGAAACAGGCAATCCTTTCTTCAATCCTGTATTTGAAAACCTAGTCCATTTCCAGAAACCCTCCCAGAAACCCTCTTAAATATGTAAGCCCCATTTTCATGTTCCTTTGAAGGAGACATATTAAGTCATTATTAATTTCAATCAAAACTTTCTTTCTCTGTAATCTGTTTTGTTGTTTTTAACTAAACACAAGATAGGTTTTAAAAGTCCTTTAAGCATGTCAGAGGAAAATGTAATAAACTAGATAAAAGAGGCTCTCTTAGATATATTAATGTCTATAGTCTTCTGAATCCATGCTACTAAATACAAGTTGTATTTTAAATAGCCTCAGGTTACAAGGACCGGTGACTAATGCATTACAGAGGAAGGTAATTAACTTCCTACACTCTCTAAATGTTTGCTTTGTGATACCCTCTCTGACACTTAGAGAAGATGGCAATGTCTGATTAGTATTGTTAGGAAAACTGCCCACTTCTCTTCTATTTTCAGACTCCTTTCAGACTGGGGGTATAGCTACAGCAGACTGGAAATTTTGGAGTGGATCAGAAAAGGAAGCATGGCATGTCAGAAGCTGTTTTGCTATTAACCAGCAGTGGTGTTCGGGGCAAGTCATTTAAACTCTCTATGCCACTGTTTCCTTATTTGTAAAATGAAGGGTTACGACACAATGACACAGGGAACTCTGCTCAATATTATGTGACAACCTAAGTGGGAAGAGAATTTGAAAAGGAGTGGATACATGTATATGTATAACTAAATCACTTTGATGTATACCTGAAACTATAACAACATTGTTAATCAACTATACTCCAATACAAAATAAAAAGTTAAAAAAAAAAGACACAATGACCTATGAGTTTCCATCCCCACCTTATGATCAATGATCCAAACGCATATGAAATATGGCAGGATGTTCCACAATTCATGAGGGTTTAAACAATATTTAAAATAAAAATCAAAACTGAACAAACTTTCTGACCTGGATGACTTATTTCTATGATTTACTGGAGCATTAAGAAAGGAGAATGACTGCTTTTCCTTATGCAACTGACATATTGAACAAGTTCAATGTGTGGTTTGGAATCAGAACACAATTTAGTTTTTATCTCCCACCATCCCTTTAAGCATTACCCCATGGTGTAATCTTTTATCTGTGGTAATCTTTCTTCTGCAGGCTTGCAACTTTTCCTTTACTCTTAGGAAACAGTGCAACATTTGCTTTCAGTAACAAAACACTCTCAATTCAGAATATATGAAGTCCGGCTTCCTGTAATTATCAAAATGTCAAAATTGGTATAACATGTTCTTCCCTTCACCAGCTTGGACCTGCTTCTCAGAACAGGGAGCCCCGTCCTGCTGACTTCCCCTACCACTTGTGTTACTCTTCAGCAAGGTCCTCGTGGGGAAGGCTTAGAAGGATAAAAGGTAGAGGACAATACTCTCTAGGTGGGTAGTACTGTGCTTTATGGGCCCTGCAGTTGATGAAAGCTGACTGTTTCCCATTTTTCCCATAAAGTGCTTCTGAGAACCCCTTGGAGGTTTCCTGTTAGGCTCCTTCCCTTGCATTTTCCTCGACTCAAGCAGAAACATATTCTACCTGAGCTGCCAAGACTCATTTCTCAGCCCGTGGTCGCCAGTTCCCCCCACCACTCCGACACACCAACACTTCCAACTTCTCTCTGCTGAGGTTTCCTTATCCCTCCAGCTGGACAAGACCTTGAAGAATTCCATTCCAGCTTAGTTCCACCCCTTCTCTCTCTCACTGTGGGAAAACTCGTAGGTCTTTGCCCCTATAACCCCTGGGAAATCAGTCTAATCTCAACAAAGCAACTATTCATGCCCTCTCTTCTCTTAAGATTTCTGGGGTGAGCTCAGACCACATTCCACAGCTGGCTTTACTTCAGCAATTTTACATCAGGGACCAGTCTTCTATGTTTCCTAATGTCAGGGAACAGAATTTCAATGGTTTACAATGGTGACCTTGGAGACAACCCCCTGTCTACTCTAAGGGCTACCGCCTTGCAGGTCTTGAGGCTAGTGGCTCATTTTTGCCCTCTAATGCCCTATGTGCTCTCCCAAAGAGGAGACTGGGGAAACAGAGCACGACAACAGATCTTTCCAGGAAATAAAAAGCTTACTGAACTCCTCCCCAAAGCTTCTCTCTGATGTTTTATATACCTTTGATGTCATGGAAGTGTCCAAAAATTTAGGGATTCCTATTAACTATAAATTCTGCATTTGGGAGTGGCGGATAGATTTGTCTCTCTGTCATTGTAATCCAATATTTATTGTAGTGGTGCTTCAGCTGAAACTGTTTACAGGAATATTCTCATTCTAACATCCTGTAACAGTTACATTAAGCCCAAGGATGACATGCTACGAGAAAAAAAATTTGTAAAGGTAATGAAAAAATGGAAAATATTTTAATGACCCTAGCATAAACATATACTTTTATTTTGGGGTAAATAAAACCATACTTCTTCTTTTATAACTGTAATCTCATTGTACATATGCTTTTGCAATGTATTTTTTTAAAAACTTATTTTCACAAACATTTTGTGAAATCATGCTTGGAATTTTAATGTGTGTGTATTATCCTGGATATTGATGTGTCATTCATTCATCAAAGACCCTTTGAATGCCTACTCTGTGGCCAATACTGGTTCAGGTGTCGGGATTGCAAAGGTTAAAAGAACTGAGTAAACACTCTTTTAGGGAAGTACAAATTATTATAATGCCATACTGTATTTTTCACAAGACAGTTACCCACAGAAAGTGGGAGTAGAGAATAGAATGTATTTATGTTTTTTAAAGGAAATTAGAAAGGAATCACAAAAGAAGCACTGAGTTGAGTGTTTATGGAGGGTGTGTGGGAGTTTGCTTGGTAGGCAAGCAGGAGGAAGTCACCCCTGGTGGATGGAACAGCTTGTACAAAGGCATGGAATTTATATTGATCTTGTATAAGGTATGAATGTTTTCTTTCTTTTTTTTCCAAAACTGTTATTGAATCGTTCTAAAATTACTCATTAAATAATCCTTTCTCCTCAAGTATAGAGTTATACTGGAAAGCTAGTTTTATTGTATATTAAGTTTATTGTGTTGCTTGCTCTACATATATTCTCTCTATGCAATTCCAATGATCTATACTCTTTTGGGAGGGCCAATACCACACTTCTTAAAGTATTGTTGCTTTTTAATTGTTTCAAATACCAAATAAGCTATCTACCATCATAGCTTCTTTGCCAAGCAATTCTTTTCTAAACTGCTCTAATTCCAATATTTCCTTGAAGGAACCTAGCTCTCTTTTGATATTTTAAGATGTCAAAAATATTTTTGACATTTCAAATACTTGAAGACAAAACTGCTTCAAAATTTTAGCTGAATTAACCATCAATTTTATTACTTTCTCTCTGCCTTTGGCTTTAGATAAAAACCTTACACAAAAGGCTTGCAAACCCTATAGATTTTTTAAAAAATGTTTTGTTGCTATTATTGCTGGTGTTTTCTTTATATTTTATTTCTTCACACAAGCCTAAATGCATGTACTTTCATAATCTTCTAAATAATTTCAAAATATCTTTTTTTTTTGAAAGCATAGGGTTTAGTCTGAATCTTCCAAACTGTGTAATTTGATCTATTGAGCAAAATCACCAGATAGCTGCCAACTTCTCTGCTTTACTTTACATACAGTGGCATTGTTATAAACATTTGAAGATGGTTAGGCCGTTATTTTTATGCTTGGTGTTAGGTTTATATAAACTTAGCTCCACAAATTTCTCCTTGCTCCTAAAGCTTAGAAGAAAATATACCCTAAAATAACACATACAGTGTAGAGGACCCATTCTGGCTAAAGTTTGGGTTCAGATGTGCTCACAAAATACCTGATCAACAGATGGGATGGGTCCCTAGTCATTGACTTGCATGAGGACTATAGGCTACAGAAGAGTGAGGAGGAGGTGGTGAGCATTCACTGAGGGAATGGCACAGAAATCCGAGAGTCTTGCCCTGATTTTAGAAAGTGGGTAGGATAATTTCAAAAGGTATATGCTGTGCAATATGTGTAATTATTGCCCAAATGACAGAAATATTGCCCAAGTGACAGAATGGCCCTGGAGCTTCAACACTGCAACCAGGGAGTATTCGCAACACTTACTGCCTTTTTTACTTTACTTCCTCACATCCCCCTCTTTGTTCTATAAAAGAAATTAGCATCCAAGCCTGGGCAATATGGTTTTTTGGGACACTAGTCCACCATCCTCTTGGTCTGCTGGCTTTCTCAATAAAGTCCCTATTCCTTGCCCCCCAAAATTGCCTCTTGATTTATTGGCCTGTCAGGCGTCAAGCACTATAAGCTTGGTCTCAGTAACGCTTAGCTAATGAGGGTGACACCTTCAAGAATGAAATTGGTGCCCTTATAAAACTGATCCCACAGAGCTCCCCAGACCTTTCCACCATGAGAGGGGAGCACAGTGAGAAGGCAGCATCTATGAACCAGGAAGCAGGCCCTCACTAGACACAGAATCTGCTAACATCTTGATTTTGGATTTTCCAGACTCCACAACTGTGAGAAATACATTTCTCTTGTTTATAAGTTACCTAGTTGCTTGTATTTTATCATACCAGCCCAAACAGACTAAGACAAAAGGTTTACTTCAGACATGGAAGAAGGGTTCAACGTTAGGAATTCTGTTAATGGAATTCATTACATAAATATTTAGAGGAGATAACCATAGTGTTATCTTTATAAATTCCAAATTATATTTGACACTATTCAGCACCCATTGTGACAAACAAAGCAAAACAAACCTCTGTGCATGGTAGGTCCCTCCTTATCTTGATAGAAGCTAGAAACCAACAGCAAATATCAGTGAAGAGCCTAAGACATTCCTGTCTCCAGGACAAAGACAAGAATGTCCACTGAGGTAGTTAGTCTGCAAAGATACCACACAATGGACACAACTCCTGGTCTTCACACTCTTGTGCAGTCACTCCTACATTGAATCTAACCTGCCTGTGACTTGCTTGACAAACAGAACACTGCAGAAGTAATGTGGTGCCAGTTAGAGGACTATGCCTTAAAAAGACGTGACAGCACAAACTTCAGTGTGCTTGGAAGCCATCCACCATGCAAGCAACTGACTACCCTTCGAGAGAGAGAGGCACTGGGAGAGGACCTGGAGGATGAGATGCCACATGGACAGAGGCTCATGGAAGGGCACCAGGCCTGTGAGCGAAGAAGCCAAAATATTAGGCGAAACCTACTATTGTGAAATTTACATTTCAGTGACTACACTGAAGGCTAATCAGCTACAGTAATTAAATCATCACAACATTGGTATAAGACTAGATATATAAATAAGTGAAACTTAATAGGGAACCCAGGCACAAATCCAAGTATCTAAGGGAGTCCAAGGCATATATATATATATATATATATATACACACACACACACACACACACAAACACATATGTAAGTGTATATATACGTATTTAAAAGGAAATCAAATTGGTGCATAAAAGATGACTCTTGCATGGGACACACTTGCTTGGACAATCGGCATTCAGATGTACAAAAGAAAAAAAAAGACTTAGATTGTGCCTACCATAAATAAAAATGAATTACAGATAGATAGAAGATTTTTAATGTTAAAAATGGAACTCTGAAAATACTAGAAAAAATCATAAGCAAATATTTTTTATACTTTTGGAATGCGACAGCTATTATAAACAAAAAGTTCAGAAACCATAAATGAAAAATATGAGGAAATTGATGAAATAAAAATTAAAACTTTGGTACTATAAAGTTATGCTACAAACAAAATTAAATGACAAACTGAGGAAAATATTTACAACCTGATTGACAGATGGATAATGTCCTTACTATACAGTGATCTCATAAATCATTATACAAATGATAAGTACCCCGTAAAAAATGAGAAAAGGCTATGAATAAGCATTTTAGGGAAAATGAATAAAATACTTCATAAAGTCATTATTAAAAATGCAAAATTTTAAATGAGAGATTTATTTATTTATTTATTCATTCATGCCAATGTTAGCAAACAATTTAAGGAATGAGAGCATTTGCTTTAGGAAATGGTCACTTCTGATTGCTCTCTGGATTCAATATCTCTTTCTTAAAAATGGTTTTTTATTGAAGAATAACAGTGAAAAGTGTTCAAAACATAAATGTAATTATTCATAAAGTATCATGAAGTAAACATCTGTATAATCAACATCGGGTCAAAGAATAAAATCTTACCAGCATCTGGAAAGCCCACTTCACGGCCACCTCAATTACTACCCCTTTCTTCCTATTCTGAGGTAATTAGTATTCTGATTTCTAATACTCTGGTCTAGTTTTACCCATCTTTGAACTTCATGTAAGTGGAGTCATTCTCTTATGTCTGCCTTATTTTGTTCAATATTATATTTGTAAGATTTATCCTTGTTATTACATGTAATTATAATAGGTTAAGTTTCACTGCTTGAATACACACAATTTATCATTCTGCTCTTGAGATTCGAGGTGTTTCTAGTTTTTGGCCATATGAATAATGATTCTTTGAATATTCTCGTATGTGTCTTTTTGTGTAGTATTCAAACATTTCTGTTCAGTTCACACCTAGGATTGGAAATACTTACCTATAGGGAATGTGTATGTTCAATTTTAATAGATAATGTTTCCAGAATATTTCCCAAAGTTGTACCAATTTACATTTCTACCAGCAATGTGTAGGGGTTCAAGTTGCTCCATATCGTTGACCACTTTTTATGTCACTATTTTTAACTTCAAGCCATTCTGGTATGCTTCAATTTTCATTTTCTTGATGACTAATGAAGTCCAGAACCTTTTCATATATTTGTTTGCCATCTGAATTACCTTTATATGCAAGTGCCTATAGTTCAAGTACCTTGTCCATTTCTCCTTGTCTGTTTTTCTTACTGAGCTACAGGAGTTCCTTATATATTCTACATATAAGCCCTTTCTTTTAAAGGTGTTGCTAATATCTTTTCCTATTCTGTGTTTTCTTTTCTACTCTTTTAATGGTAGCATGTCATTAAAATGTTCTTAATTTTAATATAATACAAATTATTGATATTTTCTTTTATGTTCTGCTTTTTGTGTCCTGTTTAAGGACTCTTTCCCTGCCTCGGGTCATGAAAATAATCTATATTATCTTTTAGAATAGAGGTGCTCATTACAGTAGCAACTAACCATATGTGGTTAACCTGAAGTTAAATTAATTGAAATTAAACAAAAGGAAAAGTTTTGTTTCCTTGTTCATTCTAGCCATGTCTTTAAGGGCTCAATAGCCAAAGATCTAGAGCATTTCCAATGCTGCAGAGAGTTCTATTGGTCACATATGTCCTAGAAGGTCATTTTGTTTTGTCTTTTGTTGTAACAGCAGTAAGAATGTGGGTGGGAAGTTTGTGGGAGGAAATGTGAGAACGTTAATTTTCTCATCATTAGCAGGAAGGCATCAATGTTCTCTAAAATGAAAGCAAGTAGAAAAAGTTGTTTTCATGACTTTTTACCATTTAAAAAAATTATGGATTCCCTTAGCTTTGGAAGGAATCTTTTAGAATATATTTCTGTTGTGAGGAAATATTGATATAAAGTTTATTAATTGTTTCATTTTAGCTCATCTCTTTTATATTTTAATTCAGGTACAATTAAATTTATAATTAAGTTAAGATGACCTCTGTAAATGAGTTAAATCAGACCCCTGTTTTCCTTGCTTTGACCCTGGCCTCCTTTCCTTTGTTTTTCCTTCTGCTATTTCCCTCTTTTCCTCTCCCTCATCTGAACTGTGACAAACCACAAAGCTTGCAAAAATAGCTCTTAAAAGAATTGCTCTGACAGTTGCTTGAAAGGGATTGTACAAAAGATCCCGAGCAAGAAGCATGGGAAACCAGTACATTCTCTAACTCTTGCAACCACAAGTTTCAGCAGTTAGAGATTTTCCAAAAAATGCAATCCAGGCCAGACCACGAGGAAACATAGCCCTCTCTTCTTCTGTAAAACTCCAATCCTGCTTTGGTCTGGGGAGTTACGTGGTTTTCAGGTTGTCTCTGATGTGCATTAACTAATGAAGACTTTATCCTTTATTTGAATCACTTAAACTATGTTTTCCTTGACTTAATGTCTTGGGACTTGAAAAATAAAATCAACTTGGGAGTAGAATGTCTTTTGCCAGAACACAAAGATGCCATC
Organism: Hyperoodon ampullatus; assembly: GCF_949752795.1. NCBI lineage: Eukaryota > Metazoa > Chordata > Mammalia > Artiodactyla > Ziphiidae > Hyperoodon > Hyperoodon ampullatus. The sequence continues at coordinate 65,979,837 of NC_136922.1, forward strand.
AGAAAACCCCTGAGTGTTGCTTACAGGGCACACATTCACCAAGCTGTGGCAACATTGTCACCAAAAAGCTTAAGAGCAGGTGCCATCTAATAAAATGTATTAAAAGATAGCTGTAAAATAAAAACAATGACTGTAATAGTATATGCTTATTTTTTATTCATTTTAATGCATGTGGAATAGTTGATACAGGTGGGTAAGTGCTGTTTCTATGAAGTATATATTGAATTTTTATCTATGTAGGCAGGAATGGGTACAATTTGGGAATTGTCAGCAAACAAAATATTTCTGGGTCAAGAAAGGATTTTAATAAGAATAGGAAGGACTGAGGGAACCCAGTGCTCCTACACTCTAACCAGGTAGAAAAGGAGCTCCAGAGAATGCATCAAGATGATGGGCCAGCCAGAGGACCCAAGGGAAGAGCGGACTGCACAGACCAAATTCTCATCTCATGAATTACAAAACCCTGGATAACACTTTTAATCATAATAAGATGCGAATAAAACATACTCAAATTTCCAAAAGTTTTAACAGACTATATCAAAATTATGGAAAAACTTGAGAAGATGATGGGTTTTTCAATGTAGGGTATAAAAAGTCAAACTTTTCTTTTGGCAGGGGATGGTATTGGGGGTTGTTTTGCTTAAAGGGATGAGCTTGAAAAGTTCCATTTGCAACTGAGGGTTGATTATAAGAAGAGGGTCCTAGGTTCACCCATCTAGGTTTGAAAGAGCTTAGACACAACCAGATCTTGTGCCATGACCAAGAAACAGTTATTTAGTACTCCAGAACCCATCATCTTAGCAGCTGATATGTGTGAGATCGTGTTTTCTTTTGAGTGTGGCAAGATGACTATACCCCTGGGGAGGTATAATATAAATACAGTAAAAAGTGAAGAAATAAATCAAAATCACAGTATCATCACTTTTGTATTAGGGTAAGTAAAAACTAGAAAAGTAAATTATGAAATCATTCTGATACTCAGTGAATGTTGTCTATTTCCCAGGTGACTGGATCAATTAAAGAGTTGACTAATTAGACTCGATTTTTATTGCAATGTTTTGGAGAATTTAATTAATTACATTTAAAACCAAGGTTTAAATATTTAAGAGAATTCATGAAATGTGTAAATGTTTATGTGTTTGTGATGTTTAAAGGTTTACAAACATTGTATTAAGTGGATTTATAGATTTTAACAAAAATAAAATATAGAAGCCAGAAATAGAAATATTCTTCATATCCAGGTTTGAAATGTTCATAAAACAAAAGCTGACTTTCAACACAACAAAAGATAACATGAGAAGGTCTCTTTGTAGTGATGGGACAGTCTATACCCTGATTATGGAGATAGTTACTTGGATCTGCACTTGGGATAAAATTTCACAGTACTATCCGCTCCCCCCAAATAAATAATTTAAGGAGAGAGCATGTAAAAACAGATAAAATCAAAATGAGGTCTGTACCTAAGTTAATAATATTATATAGATGTCAATGTCCTGGTTTTACATGTTCTATGTATTATGTAAGATTTTATCATTGGGGGAAGCTCTGCAAAGGGTACCTGGGAATTCTTTATACTATTGTTGAAACTTCTTGTGAATCTTGAACTATTTCAAAATAAAAATCTTATAAAATATATAGAGAGATATTAGCTTTGCATAAATAACAGTCATAGGCTGTCTTAGACAGGTGGGTCAGCAGAACCTGTGTCAGATTCCCATTGTCCTTTTGCCACATTTGGATGCTCTGCCTATGAACTCAGGTATTGGCATGACATAGGAGGCAGATCTTGCTGAGTCTGCTAAGGCAGCTTATTAATTGTTACTGTTATTAATATTCTTGTAGGCTTTAAAGCAACAGGAAACAGCTATAAGCATAAACACTACACAAAAATCATGTACAGTAATTCTTCCCTCTGACGATGCCTCCTTTTTGTTTTTAATAAATTTATTTATTTTATTTATTTATTTTTGGCTGCATTGGGTCTTTGTTGCTGTGCGTGGGCTCTCTCTAGTTGCAGGGAGCGGGGGTTACTCTTCATTGTGGTGTGTGGGCTTCTCATTGCTGTGGCTTCTCTTGTTGCGGAGCACGGGCTCTGGGTACTCGGGCTTCAGTAGTTGTGGCATGCGGGCTCAGTAGTTTTGGCTCACGGACTCTAGAGCGCAGGCTCAGTAGTTGTGGTGCCCAGCTTAGTTGCTCCGCGGCATGTGGGATCTTCCCGGACCAGGGCTCGAACACATGTCCCCTGCATTGGCAGGCAGATTCTCAACCACTGTGCCACTAGGGAAGCCCTGGACGATGCCTCCTTGAAAATTAATCTTCAGGCATCCCCCTAGATCATTTCTCCCCACACAAAAATTTTTGGCTATTAAAGATGCCATTCTCCCATTTAAAACCACCCAATCGTTTCTCCTGGCACTTAGAAAAAACAAATCTCCTTATAATGTCTCAAGGACTTAAAAAATCTGCCTACTGTTGACATTTCTAACCTCATCCTGTACACTTTCCCTCTTCCTCAGAGCATCTTAGCTACCTCGGCCCTTTGGCTGCTCCTAGCGCACTCCCAGCTCACTCCTGCTGGACTTGCATCTGCCTCTCCCTTTGCAATGTAGTCACATTCTACCCAAAGAGACCTCACTTGTCACTCTAGAGTCTACTCTAGACCACCGTACTTTATTTTTCTTTGTAGCACTTATGACTAACTGATATTATTTTCTATATCTATTTATTTATTTTTGTCTCCTCTCTTGATCCACAGAGCCTAAGACATAATTGGTGCTCAATGAATATTTTTGAATGAATGAATAAATGAATGAATGAATGCAAGCTCCTATTAATGGCGCTTAGTCTGAGAAGTATGACTAGGGATGATCAGACTTACATTCTACTTCTTATATTTCACGGCAATTTTACATTCTTATTTTTCAAGCATAAGCTAATTCTGCAACTAAGTTTAAGAAAACATATACTGACATACACACATTTATGTTTGGAACAATTGATGACTACGAAGGTCTTTACAGCTTTAGCAGTCTATGATCCTAGATTTTCCAAATTTTTTGGTAAGATTTAAGGAAGGATGCATGGCACAGCTTAGCTCTAAATGGTAAGGTATTAAGATGGAATCAGTGAATTCCACTTTTCAATTATGAATTAATATAAAAGCATGAATCATAGTCAATATGTAAGAGCCTGCCCAGGTATCCTTTAATACACAAATTAATATGTACACCTGTGTTTTCACCCTTAATTCCTACAAAGAGTACGTCAAGGACATCAATTACCTCTAAACACCAGTCATACTTGGGAGAAAATAGAGGCGGTATCATTTTGGAAGGTGGAGGTGGGTATTGCAGGAGTGTGATGACTCTTTGCCAATTGATTTCTTTCCTTCTCCATCTGGCCTCTAGAGATGGGGAAGCAAAATATATGCTCCTATATCTTGGCCCTCGCTTTGAGTGTAATTACTGTTATATTTGAATGATTTGACTTACCTGCCTGAGGTAGGAAGATAAGAGTTCAAATAAAGTAATCCTTAAATTTTTGGTATGCCCTTTCCTTTTCCATAAAGTTTATAGCCATCTTGCAAAGATACAGAAGATATACCAAGACAAGATTAAGGCAGAAGACAAAGAAAGGGCTAGAGAGGCCTAAATAAGAAATGGAAGCAGAAGTGAGGGTTAAACAAAACTGTGCCTCTCAGAGGCCTACGCTCTTTGCAAACGGGATGCAAACATTGGCTAACCTTTCACAACTCCAGTATAGAAAGGGAAACTGAATCAGTGACGCCTTTTGCAATATTTCTAACATAAGTTAAATCAAATCAATTGCTTTGTCAATTCACAGCCATTCCCCGTAGCGAAGCAGAAAGAGATTTCTGAAAGTTTCTGTAAAGAAGATGTTATTCTGAATCTCCTTGCCGTGATGTTTAACTTCATTTCTTTTAATATAGGGCAATGGCATAACTCCAAGATGCAATTAGGTTGAAACAATTAGCTGGTGGTGGAAGTGATCGTGGAGTGTGAAGTGGGGGGTGGAGGTTGTGAATGGCACTTTAATATAAATATACGTGCCTTTACCATAATCATGTACATTTTCTTTCTTCAGTCATTCCAGGATGGAAATTGGCAGGCATACTTTTTTTTTTTTTTTTTCTGTACCAAATTAGAATCGGTCCCTAGGACTAAGGGAAACAGACCTGGGGAGACTGATAGTTAAAAGCCAGTAAGAATCATTATTTCTGCCTCACTGGTCCGGCATATTTTGGGCAAATGAGTCAGCACAGTGCGAGAGGAATGTTGGGGTTAGACTATATGAGAAGTTACATAAATTTTTCAGAGTGACTAAAGCCGTTCTGGCTAGTTATTTAAAGCTTTGGGGAACAGAAGGACTGAGGAGGTTTGAGGGGTACTGACCTTATTTTGTCACGGGGATAGCTCTGACTGGGCAACTTCTCTGTTCTAGTTCTCTCTGAAATGCCCTCTTTCTGTGTTCCGGACGTGCAGGCTCAGTGGACATGGTTCACGGGCCCAGCCACTCCGCGGCATGTGGGATCTTCCCGGACCGGGGCACGAACCTGTGTCCCCTGCATCGGCAGGCGGACTCTCAACCACTGCACCACCAGGGAAGCCCTGGGGTTTATAATGTTACTGTCTTAAGTCTTAAGTCTAAGTTGCTCAAATTGGCCAAAACCCATGGGTTCTCTACTCTGGGATATCTGACAAAGATCCCTGCTTGTCAAACCATTCTTCCACATCAGATCAGTTGCCCAAGGCATTTGCTGGCCCTTAGGGGTAAGACTATCTTGGTAGTTTGCTTTGATTCCTCAGGCATTAACTAAGTACATGCTATGTATTGATATGTACGTGGTTCTTAAGGAGATGGCAAAGATCAAAACATATTTTCTGTTCTCAGGAATCTCATGATAAAGGGGCAAAGATAGACATGAAGGTAACACTCAGAGTGCAAAAGAGAATGTGATCAAGCAGAACCAGGGCAGGGATTCTAAAGCTAGAAGAGAAGAGAGTGGATTTTTAGGGAAGGCTCTCGTATGTCTCTTTCATTGAGACATCTGGCATGAAGCAGACACTCAAAATTTAGCAGACAATAAAAATTGGCTAGGTGGATGAATTAATAGGAGAGGTGTTAACTGGCAAGAAAGAATAGGGTATGAAGAGATGGAGATGGGCAGAAAAGACATCCAAGGTGAGAAGGCTACATGGAGCCATGAAAAAGCATGATGAGTAACAGAGTTGGATGAATTTAGATAAAGAATAACCCGGAACATTGTCAACACCCAGAAGAACCTGCTCGTTTTTAAAGAAACACTCTCCTGTACTTCAGTAGTCTAAAAAGTGAGTTTTGGAGCACATATAAACCCTCAGAAATAAAGGCAGACTAATGCTGTTATAAGATTGAAGTTGGTTAATCTAAGTAATATAATATTGTAATGTGATATGATATGATATAAAGCCAGGATTTTCTAAGGAAGACTCTGTTACAAGTGCTAGGTCTACCTCTTTACTGCTACCTACCTTTCGTAGGCACAGCACTGTGGGGGAATCTAAGGGTAATATGTTATATCATCAGGGTGTTTGTACACTGAAATGGGGGTAACTGAGGAGAGATTAATGAAGAGACTATTTATAAAATTGCGGGTAGGGTGAGAGAAAACCAGGAAGGGATGGTGAGGCTCTGGGACCCTTAATGTTTGGGAGCTATTACTACTCTTAGAGCTGACCAGGCAAGGGGATGGAGTGGCTGCCAAAACCCACAAGGAGCTGTGGCTCTGGGTGAAACAGGAGGTCACCAACAGGAGCTGTGGCCTTCTATGGAGGAACACGCCCACTGCCGACCTGTGACCCAGAAGGGAGCTGAGGGAATAAACCCCCCAGTCTCTCCCTCCTCTCAATTTCCTGCTGGTGTCCCCTCCATGCAACTGTCTCCTCCCAACTGGAAACCAGAGCGCAAGGAGGCCCATGATGCAGTCCCTAGAGCTCAGCCCCTTGGTGGGGCAGGCAGAGAAAGACAGAGAAGGACCCTGGAGGAGAACACAGAACCAAACCAGCCCACACGGGGAAGGCCAGGGCTCATCTTCCTCACAGGACCCTGGGAGGTCCCATTTTATTCGCCTCTTAACACCTTTGATTACCATGAAATCGTGGGGGTGAATTTATGGACACCTGTGTAGAGCTTAAAGGGTCAACTCCCGCATTTCAATAGGCTAGACTGTCCATGATCCAGAATTGTCTGCAAGCTCTAGCTAACTCATTCTTCCACATCCTAAGCACTCCTCTCTCATAGCAGTCAGGCCTATCATTATTTTCTCAAGTGTTGGTGACATGTGTGGGTACAATATCACTAATTAGGTGGTGAAATCACCAGATGACATGGATGCTTCCCAAGACAGGTGGCTCTTGTTAAGATGCTGCAAATCTATTTTTCTCCTTCACCCCAAAACAGCATTCACTTACCCAAACCCCAAATCCCAAACATTTTATCAAACCTGCAAAGGGGCAAAGAGTAACCTGTCTTTAGTTATAAGGCAAGCTGTAAATAAACCTCCAAGTAATATATTCAGATGTGCGCTTCCAAGGTCAGTATAATACACCGGACGTGGGGAAGGGCATTTTATATGAGAAAAACGTTTCACGAGAACAAAGGGAGTGGAGGAGGTTGTCAAGCCTTGGAGAAAGTATTACTCATCACAGAGGCCTCTAGCTAGGATGACGAGAGAGTCAGGCAGTTAAAGAAATACGCTTACCTTCAGAGAAGTTCACTCTAGTTTGTTTTGAGTATTAATTTATTAAGGGTGAATTCTAAACCATAATCTCTTATATAAGAAATGTTACAATATCTTCAAAAGAAATAAAATCTGGCCTTGCATTTCTACGATGATGGGCCGACAGGACATAAAATATCAACACTGATTGCTCTGCATTCTCCCCACCTCCAAGAGTCCACATTCTGGGCTTTAGTCCTCGTGAGGCACCATGGCCAGACCCCCTCCCCCTCTGGCTGCCAGGGATGGAGCCACAGGTTCCAGTATTTGGGGAAACCAATGCCTCCATTCACTTCTATGTACTGGGAATCTTTCAAAGGCACCCCCATCTCCCCTTCTATATAGCATAACCTCAGTGAGTTTAGATTTTCTTAAACACTCGAAAGAGCAGCTGCCCTCCAGAAACTTAGATTTAGAGTTATGATAAATGATGAGAATAAAAATTTGAGGAAACAAGATAAAATACCTCTCATTCTTTCCAAATCTTTCAAGACAGAAAGAAAAAAATCCAAATTAATATCTGCAAAAGTTATCCTGCTCTAGTGGTCTTCCCCAAAGCCCTCCATGCCCAGTGAGCACTGTTCTCTCCAGCTCTCATGAGCACTGAACTGTAAGGCATTTTGCTAAGCCCTGGGCTGACAAAGAGGAATCCTATCTATTGTTGATGAGTTACTGTCTAAGGGGGCAGCAGCCATGCCCAAAGCTACAATTCCTGGGATAAATGCTATGATGGAAGGAGGTACAAGTGAGAAGGGGGTACATCTGGAACCATCCATCAGAGGAGCAGCAGAGATGGAGAACATAATACTTGGACAGCAGATGGTGTCAATGACCAATATGATTGGCTCAGCAGGCATCTGGGTTGGGGGAGCAGAATTGTTCAGAGTAGAAGGGACAGCAGAGGTCAAGCTATCAGACAAAGGAGAACCCAGAATGTTATGGGAATAAGAGGTACCACTGGTCGGGTTCCCTAGGAAACAGACTCTGAGTCAGAGATTTGCATGCAGGAAGGAGGTTATTAGGGAATCATCAAAATGGGAACCAGACTCGTGAGGGAATATGGAAGCAGGATTGAGCAAGTTAAACTGCAACTTAGTTGCAGCAGGGGCCTTGGAAGACCCCATGGAGAGTCTAGAGCTGGGATAGCTCTGCAGAGGGGTCTCAAGTTGAATCAAGGGAGCCAAGTCTTTATAGGCCTTTAACTGTCAAACACAGGACAGGGCTGTTCTTGGCCGGGGGTTGGGGGGGCGTGCGTGTGGAGTCGGGGGAGGAGATGTAACCTTGGGAGGGGAAATTCCCTTTGGCTGAAGGCAATGCCTGGGGAAGGACTCAGCTGTGAGCCCAGGAAGCTGGGAGAGGGAGTTCCTCCATCCTGAAGGAGGGGATCTGGGTGGTGACCTACTGCATCCCCTGCAGCAGCCTTAGCCCAGCATTGCTGTGTCATGTCTGGTGGGGCAAGAGAGGAGTAAGTATAAGTTAAGGTATGCTCGGCTATGCTGCAGTAACAGAAACTCCCAAATCTCATGACATAACAAAGCTTTCTTGTGCATGACACTGTTTTCTGAGGGCTGGGCAGTTACTTGTGGTAACTTAGGGATTCAGGCTCCTTCGGTCTATCCAGAACTGCAGTAAAAGAGAAGGAGGGAGACAGGAGGATCATGCAAGGGGCTTTATGTCCTGGTCTGCAAGTCATGTATCTTGCTTCCTCCTACATTCCACTGGTGAGACCCAGCCACATGAGAACAACTTAATTGCAAGAGAGACTAGGGAATATGCTCTTCTACATGTCCAGAAAAATGAAATGGCGTTGGTAGTGTCTATCCAATCTCTGGCTCAGGCAAGCTTGTTTAGTGTCCAGTATACAGCAAGATCACTGGGTAGCATGCACTTGCTAACATCCAGTATTGAACAGGACAATTCGGGGTTTTTCCTTTGTTTATAAGCATGAATATTTTAAAATTGTTCAGATTTGTGTTTTCTTCAGCAACACCAAGAATTGCTCTAAAGTTATAGAAGTTTTCTTAAAACTTAAAAAATCTCATCAAGCATACATTGCAAATGATTTATTAAAATGAGCAAAGTGGTATTTTTAAGCTATGACCAATGCCCCCTTCCTGGCTGGTACTTTGATATTTTTGTGCAGAACATCTGTCGACCTAGAAGTGCAGGAAGGTAGGAGGGATGCCAGGGATGGACCTCTTGGGTGGGGGGAGTTCATCCACAGACTCTTGAGCCTTTCCAAGGGGGTTGAACATTATTCTGAGGGCAATGATAAGTCGGAAGGTTCAAGCAGGATGATAACCTGACACATCCTATTTGGAATACTGTCACACATAGAAGCAGGCAACATATGGTGATTATCTGCTCAAACATGAGATCAGAATGTATGTTCGCCAGAAATTTATTTGTAGTTTAAATCAAGATATCAGGTTATCGCTATTTATAACAGTTCAACTTAATCCAAAGGAAAATTCCTTTTGTGTAACCCTCTTACTTGAGTTACTTCCAGAATTAAATTTGATCAGAAGAAGCCACTTCCCTTCAAGAGAAAATTTCAAAAGTATCTGCCTCGCATGCAGTCCTCCTAACAACTTCTCGCAATGAAGAGAGCTGATGTTCCACCCTCTTCTAAACAGCCTTTAGGAATCTCTTACCCTGTTGGAAATCTGGGACTACAAGGCTCTTCCAATAGTGACTTGATAGCAAAGGAGAGGCCAGGTGAACCTGTGCCCTGACAGGAGAGAGCAATGCTTCCTGAATCACGACATAGGCAAAGCCCTCAGTGACCAGCTTTCTTCTTATTGTTAGACTTAGCTGGATGACATTTGGCAAGAAGCCTTTCTGTGTCTTCTTCCTTCCTCCCACTCCTGAAGCATTCTGATGGGGGCCAGCACTTTATGGCTGTTGGTTCTTTATTTTTCTGCAGGCAATAACTGCCTAAGAGCAGGGGCCCCACCTTCTACACGTTATATGCACCATAGTATTTGGTGGATTTCCTTACCCTCTGCAGAGGACAGATAATTATTTGTTGCAAGTGCAGGAGTGGGAGCCAGGTTTGCCCAATAACTGTTTCCTTTTGCTACCCCATTGAGTAGACCACTTATCATTTTTGTTCCTCTCTAAAAGATGAAGAGGTCAGACGTTCTCTAGGCGCCTTCTAGCTCACAAGTTCATGAATACGACAGTTCAGTTTTGGGAGAGACTGTGGTGCAATGCTAGCTCTGGAGTCAAGGAAGATCTGTATTTGAATCCCAACTTTGCTACCAGCTGGGTGAACAGACAAGTCAGTTAACGCTCCTAAGGAAAACATTTTCAGTTTTACGACTTTCTGGTGAGGGATGTAAGACATTTAGGCAGAGAATCTGGCTCACAACTGGCATGAAACAAACACAGGTTTAATAACATGAGACTAAAAGTTATACCAGATTAATACTAGATGTCACCAAGTCCAGAAGTTCTAAATGCAAATTAATGATGTTGGTAAAGGTACTTTCTGGTTTTCGGCACCTACTGTGGCTAAGCTCTGAAGTTGATGGTGGGCATAATAGACGCCTAAGTTTGCTGAGAAATCAGACAATTAAATGGATGAGTATAATAAATTATGATGAAAATTCAACAGATCACTTTATTGGTGTTGCCTTCTTCAGAAAACCGGTAACACAAGGCAAAAGAGAAAACCGTTCTGAAAAGTAGGAACCGTTTTACCAAGAAGAAAGCCAGAAAGCTGTACTTTTAAATATTTGGACAAGATTTTGTAAGGTTGATCCTGGTCTAGACCTCACTAATCCAGTGACGCTGCATGTGCTGGTGTGTGTGTGTGCACGGTCACACATGCTCACACACTTGCCCCTTTCCGGCAAACACCCCCAGGTTTTGCAGACATGTTCACACACTCAGATGGCAACAGCATTAGCATCTGTCATCTTTTCACACCAAGAGCAGTAGAGCACGTTGATGTAACAAGAAAACACATCCCTCAGTCAGCTCTGGGTAAAGGACAGATGACAAATAACTATATTTCTAAAGTTGGGAACACTGTCTGCATCTTCCAAGCAATGCTGGTAAAAGGTTCACTTGTTCATAAATATAGGGACTCAGCTAGCAGAAACGGATGGATTTTCCCAGCAAGATGCCCCTAAATGGCAACCGCCTGCCAGAAAAAGGCATGTGAGGCACTGAGTCAATTTAGCTGTTGGTTGTATCCTGCTTGGCCCCCTAGTTGGGTCCAGCCCTGGAATATAAATGTGGGCTAGAGGCAGCAGGCTCACATGTATGGTTTCCACATATGGAAAGCCTGGGCATCGCAACCCCCTCTTTGGGACTGAGCTGCTGAAGATCATGGGCGGGGTCTTTAGGAGGTCACAATCCTCCCTGCCCTCCATCTCCACAGAGTGTGAAAATCCATGAACCTTGTGTCTTGGGAACTTTGTAGGACTGGATTATATATAAATATATATATAAATATATATATATATATATATATATATATATATTTTTTTTTTTTTGGCAGTGCCACATGGCATGTGGGATCTTAGTTTCCCAACCAGGGATTGAACCCATGCACCCTGAAGTGGAAGCACAGGGTCTCAAACACTGGACCATCAGGGAAGTCCCTGGATAATATCTTGAGATGTTATTTTATTTGTTTTGTCTTCACTGTCTCTGATTTTCCCTTTTTCTCTTTGGCCCATTCCCGCAGGCTGTTTGTGCTTCATTGCACAGATAAGGTATATGTGGCAGGACAGAAAGCAGAAGTCACTGGCAATAGTACCTGGTAGTTTCTTTATAAACACTTATAGAGAGTCTAGGGGTTTGTGGAAGAAGTAAAGGGATGAAGTGTATTCAGCGGCAGAGGCAGAGTGACCTGGAGAAGCAGAAGGGAGAGTCGGGCTCACCCACGTCCTACCCCCATAAAGACTTGGGCTGCATTAAGAGAAAGGTGGAGTACAGGCATCCTGGCACACTGGGGATCAGCCTGGCTTCCCATTAGCATCCTGATGAGGGGCCGAGACCCCAGAAAGGAATGCTGTGTGCAGTGTCTCAGCAGATACGGCCACAGGTGATGTTTTCGAAGGATCCAAGCAGAAAGGGATGATTGGCATCACAGCATAACCCGGGTGTGCCCAGGACCAAAGACCAGATGCCCCTACCCGTCACTCACCAATCCATCCAGGGTTTACCCTGAGGATGACTAAGGTCAAGTTTCACAATAGCTTCTGTAGAATAAAGAAATGCAATATATACATATTTTTTGCACACCTGAGTTTGTGAGCTGGCATTTCTACATACTATATATGGATGACTAACGTTTTCCAGATTAGCAATTGGTCTTTATTGGAATGCTCATATATATCACCCCATGCTCAGAATCTCATAGAAAGGGCAGGAAACTTGTTCATGGGAAGGGTGAGAACCAAGAAAGGTTTCCTAAAGGAAATAATTATTAAATTAGCACTAGCCCTAATTAAGGAGTTCAAGGTAGGAGAGGAGTGTTAGGAGAGAGAGAATGGCAGAGCTGGGAAGACAGGGAAGGCGTGAAGTGTTAGAGGTATTTTCTAAAAAGAATATGTTTAATAAACCTATTGTGTTTATTATAACCAACCCTATGGAGTAGACAGTATTATTATCTATACTTCACAGACAGGGAAACTGAGGCACATGGACATTAAGAAATTTGCCCAAGAAGTTCAGTATGGCTGCCCCTGCCTTAGAGTGATTGCCTGTACCATGGCTTCACAGGCACTGTTGGGTCAGGAGAGCCAGGATCCCAAGTAGCAGGAATCCAGAAACAGGATGCAATAGATCAACTATCAAGACGGGGCCTCAATGGAAAACCAGAACCCTTTGGCCAGGATCATTGAGTACTGCTCTGTCCTCAGGTCCTGGGCCCAGAGTCAATTTTCTTCAAAAATCCCCCTTGCTCCAAGCAGTTCTCATTCCCTTGATCCCTTATTTATGCCAATGGTTTTCTGAGCAAGGCTTTTTCAGAGAGAATTTAAATGGGAAACTGCAATCAAGACTACTCAATTTATCATACACTTTGAATAAAAAACTTCCAAAAAACAATCCTTGATTTGCAGATACATCATGATCCTCTCATGAATGGATTAAATAAAGCATAGTTTGGAGAATGATAGCCAACTTGAAAATAATTTATGTTTCAAATTTGGTAATTATGGCAACCCACCCCAACGGCTACCAACTTTATTTGTTAGCTTTTGTCTTACAGCTTCCCTGTCCCCCTCCCTTTTTTGGTTGATGTTCTCTTGCTTTGCAGTTTCCCTGAGTTTTTATTTGGTTTACTTGATAAGGTTTGGTGAGATGAGGACATATTTAAAAATAAATTCTTGCAAATAATATTTTGGTAACTTTTGAATTTTGTGCTTATATTCCTCTACTGGAATTTTGTAATTAAGATGCTTGTAAGGAGGATCACACCAAGCAAAGTTTGCATGGAGCCAAGTCAAGCTATGTACTTCCTACTCCTGTCATCTATTTATAGGAGAGAATTTGGTTGATGACCATCCTGAGACTTATCCTGAAGTCTCAGAGGGCAAGTGAGAATTACAGGCCATCAAAGTACTTTGGTGTCATGATAAGCATTCATTCATTCATCCAGCACTTTTGAGTGGCAACTCTATGCCAGTCCCAAAGTGTCCTTGACCTGCCATCAGAGGACTAACAAATACACAGACACATAAGCTCTAAAATAGATATATGTGGGGCTTCCCTGGTGGAGCAGTGGTTGACAGTCCGCCTGCCAATGCAGGGGACACGGGTTCGTGCCCCGGTCCGGGAGGATCCCACGTGCCACGGAGCATCTGGGCCCATAAGCCATGGCCGCTGGGCCTGCGCGTCCGGAGCTTGTGCTCCGCAGCAGGAGAGGCCACAACAGTGAGAGGCCCGCGTACCGCAAAAAAAAAAAAAAAAAAAAAAAAAGATATATGTGTGAAGTAGTGTCTTTAAGTGTTGGCAATGCTTTCAGAGGAAGGGAACTTTGGGCTGGCCCTTGAAAGAGAAAAAAAGGCGGCAGAAAATTCATATAAAGGAGACATGCAAAGTCATGGAGGTATGGCAGGAAGGTAACAGTTTATGGGACACTTAGAGACTGTGGTAGCCGGCTTCTAAGTTGGCCCCCAACAATCCTCATCTCTGATATTCATGCCCTTGTGTAGTCCCCTCCCACATTGAAGCAAGGCTAGTAGAACACTGTAGAAGTGAGGGTGTGTGACCAACAAGACTAGTCATGAAAGACACTATATCTTCCACCTTGGTCTTTGGATTGCTCACTCTAGAGGAAGTCAGTTGCCATATTTTAAGTACCCCATGGAAGGAAGATAAGTGGAGGAAATAAGGCCTCCCACCAATAGCCAACACACACTTGCCAGCCATGAGAGTGGGCCACGTTGGAGGATTTACAGCCTCCAGCCCTAGGCAAGGCTTCACATGACTGCAGGCCCAGCCGACCTCTGACTACAGCTTTATAAGAGATGCTGAGCCAGAATTCCCAAACTAAGCTGATCCTCAGTTCATGACATACAGAAACCATAAGCTAATAAATAATTATTGTTGTTTTAAGCCACTAAGCTTGGGGATGATTTGTTGGACATTAATGAATAGGTAATACAAAATACTTCAGTGTTTTTCAGCTCTACCAGTAGTTCACACCCTTCTCCCCTGTTGATTGACCCAATATGCTAGTGCAATAGAGTGTTCTTAAGTTGTGAATCCTTGGGTCCTTCATGAGGTGATTCTTCCTGCATATTCTATGACAGAAAAAAAGTTTCCAGCTTCGTATCCTCTGGGAATCTGGCCCATTTAAGTCATGTGTCAACATTCCTCCTTTGTTCCAAACTTTATAAGAGATGTAAACTATTTCAGAAAATTTCTTCTCTTCTTTCCCCTCATTCGTGATTTGAATAAGCAATGGTACCCAGAGGCTGAGTAAAAAAAAACAAAAGAAGAAGGAACTATGGCTATGACTAATGTGTAGACTGGAAAATCTACTCTGAATCACTAAGAAGGAGCTAAGGAACGTGTCCAGGGCATGGAAGTTCAATCCTAGTGCGCTGTTCCTTGTGCATCACTGTGCTGTGTCCCTCAGCATTCCTGCCTGGAGCCTCCAACAGTGTCCCAGGAGAATGGTAGTCCAAGCAGTGGTGGTTCCCAAGACAGGCTCCCAGGCATAGCCTGCTAGACCTCAGCTTGCTTGCTGCTGCTCCTATACAGGTGTACCTACATGGCATTCTGAGATCATTGCTCCTTTCCTCTGCCTCCTTCTGGCCCTTCCAGGTTATTTCCACCCCCACCAGGGCACACCCAGACGCAGGCACATTTATTCCTAAAGCCAGTCCCAACCAGAACAGAAATCCCATTAGAGCCTGAAGCTTATAAGTTCATGAGATATGTCAGGCAGGGCAAGTTCTGGGCATGCTTGAAGCCATTAATATGTATCGTTCCACTGTCTCTTTTCTCCTTGTCCTATGCCAATCTATTTTCAGGACTGGGCTCATGCCTCAGTTTCCCTGACATGCACTCTTGATCTCTACTTAGACTGGTGCTCTGTCCTGTACTGTGGAAGTACGCAAGGTGGCCATGTTGCTGGCTAGATCCTAATAACTTCTTTCTCTGCTTGATGACTAGATGCTGTTGCTCATCATCTCTTTCACAAATTGCTGTCTTATAAGTAGAAGGAATACTACCTGGATCCACAGTCAGGCTATCTGCCTGCTTTCTTTCTATGGCATATACCAACCATCACTCAGGATTCTTCTTGGAAACAAGAATTGCCTAGGTCATATTTGAGCTCCTCAAAAGTTTTAGACACTGGACAAGACCATCTCCATCCTATCAGCTTTCCTCACTGGCCCCTCAATATACATATTTCTTCCTTTTGCTATGTGTTTCCCAAACAAGCCTCCCTATGTCCCCGCCTGCCCTGCACTGCCACTCTATGAGTGATAACATCTTGACTGCCTTGGTTTCTTTGGGAAAGAAAATAATTGTGTTTAAAGTTTAGTTCTTGCCTCCCTAAGGAGGCCTTTATTACCAAGACCCCTCTGCTGAAGATGGAACAAGAGCAGTGGTGAGAAACTCCAGAGACCCTCTTAACCCGATGAGGGGCTGTGGAACCAGGCTTCTTAGTGGGACATGCCCTTGCTGTCTGTCCTGGGGAAAGATGGCTCCAGAACTCTAGAGAACTCTAGTTCTGTGATGAATGGAGCCTTGGAGAGGGAGTAGGTAGATTTTACTTCTCCCACAATCTCCACGTGCGCCTCTACACAAGCCACTCAAAGTAAATATAAAATCTACATAAGGTAGTGTGACGGAAACATAACTTCAAACATAACAAATTCTCTGGTCTCCTTTGAAAGGTCAGTTTGTGGTTCTCCTGCAAGGCCCCCCAAGCCTCTCCTGGAGAATGCACTGCTCCAGACTTTTCCCTCCAAGAAAACAAATTCTCCAGTTTCACACTGCCTGCAATTCATGCCTTCTTCACTTGAGAAATTCTTCATTTGCCAAGTCCCTGCTCAAAAGCCATCTCCTTTATAAAATTGTCACTAATCTGGGTTTTCACCTCTTCCTTGGGACTTCCACAGACTTTTGTTCATACCTCCATGATGGTGGTTTTTATAGTTATTTTAATTCCTTTTGCTACAGGATTATATTTTATAAGCGGGTAGGCTTCATGCCTTATCCTGTTTGGTAACCCCAAATGTTTGCAAGTGCCTAAGGTAATAGTAGGTGCTCACTTTGTAAAATGGTAATTGAAACTGGGCGGATTAAAGTAAAGCAGCGCTCTCCTGCCTTTTGAGAGACTGTATGAATTTTTCCTGTATCACAGGTTTTTTCACACTCTGTCAGCTCATTAAGCCCCTGAACCTGGAATGTTTCATTTCCTCCTCCTTTGCCTGGTGAATTCCTGCACATCCTTTAAGACTTGGCTTAGATATCACACACCAGATTTAGGAGGCTTCCTTGACCCTTCCAGGTAGTTTTAGATATTCCTTGTTAGGAATTTCCATAGAACTCCATGAACGTACTTCAAATACTACCGTACATTGTTCTAGATTATCTATATGCGGCTGCATCCTTCGTGAGACTGTGAGCCTCAGTGTAGCAATTTCCAACACACAGTTAAGCAACAAGGAAACATTTATGGAATGAATGAATGAATGAGTAGACAATTTTTGCTGACTACCACATTTGACCCGTACTGTTAAAATTCTGGGGAAACCTGTCCATTGGGAGGACCATTATCTTGAGACAATTTTATAAAGCTCTGATCCTTAAACACCTCCCAATTAAAAATCACAAAGGGAAGCTGAAGGAAGGAACAGGATTCCTTATAGAACTCTCACCCCTGCCTTTCGGCTCCTGCATTTACAATTCTAGGCTTGAATTTAGAATGAGGTGACTAGAATGAATTGTGTCACATACTGCCTGCACTCAACTGTAGTTCAATTATAATTTATGGATTGCTTTGGTCGTCAGGGACCACTATCATAACCAAATGCTATGGCCTTATTATGGCACCTGCACTCATCCATCTTCCACAAATGGACAGTCAGACACTAAGCGCCTATTGAGAAGGCCATTCCCAAGCTGTGCAGGTTAACGCTGATCTCTGATTAGTCCCAGATTACGTCTCTGAACTGACATAATTTGCATTCCCTTTTAGGGAAAAGATGACAACACAACCTGGTATAGGATTTGAATTTTTTTTTAACCTTCTCAGTTTGTTTCAAGAGCCCTTTTTCACTTTCCTCTAAGACTGAGATCATTTCTTCCTCTTTTATCACATTGGTTTTTCCTCTTTTCAAAAATCTGGCTAGCATTGGGTATGGATCCCTACTGTGCCCTAAATTTTATTGTCATCTTAAAATGGGATTACTTGTGGGTTTTTTCCTCTTCTTTTAAAAAAAAACTACAATAGCAAAAGTGAGACTTTCAAAATCACTTTATGAGGTATGATCGAAATATGAAGAGCTGTACCTATTATTTCATAGAACTTGATGAATTTGCGGGTAAGTATACACCCATAAAGCCATCCTCACCATCAAGGCCATACATGTATCCATCACCTTCCAAAGATTTCTCCTGCCACAAAAATAAGATTTATGAACTATCTAATAGCATACAAAGATGTTATATTTATCAAAAATACCAGTATTCACAGAGGGAAAAAAATCATTTAATTAAGAAATAGCACTGAGAGTTGTTTGCTCCCTGTAAACATTAATAGATGATTAACAGATGATTTGGAATTTACATTTTGCAAGTTGAGCTCCTTTCTAGGAAGCTTTGTCATCTAAAAATCACTTCCCGTTTTGTTTTTAGTTAAAATGTCACAGTCTGGGGCTCTACCCATGATAAGCACTTCCCAATCCCATTGAACGTGTTCCAGGTGGCCCTGTTTGGTTGGAAAGGTTGGAGGCTAACCTCAGTATAACTCAGGGAAAGGAAGCTCTATTTTACTTAGCATCATTGCACCTCCTGAGAATAGGACTGGAACTCACTCAGCTGCACGGCCTCTCTCTCATGGCACCTGCTTCTCACTTCTAAATGCTTCTCTGTTGACCAACTGGCTTCTTCTTCCCTGATCTCCTTCCTTTTATGTTGTATACATACACTTCGAATTGCTGTGTCCTCAACTCAACATCATGAGTTTGATTTACTATCTACCCCTACTTCTAACTCATGTTCAAAATTGCCAAATTCCAGGACTTCCCTGGTGGCGCAGTGGTTGAGAGTCCGCTTGCCGATGCAGGGGATACGGGTTCGTGCCCCGGTCCGGGAAGATCCCACATGCCGCGG
The DNA here is from genome assembly GCF_949752795.1 of Hyperoodon ampullatus. Lineage (NCBI taxonomy): Eukaryota > Metazoa > Chordata > Mammalia > Artiodactyla > Ziphiidae > Hyperoodon > Hyperoodon ampullatus. Next base: position 65,998,432 of record NC_136922.1, read on the forward strand.
AGAGGCTGGGCCCGTGAACCATGGCCGCTGAGCCTGCGCGTCCGGAGCCTGTGCTCCGCAACGGGAGAGGCCACAACAGTGAGAGGCCTGCGTACCGCAAAAAAAAAAAAAAATTGCCAAATTCCAAATTCCCAAGGATGGAATCTGAGCAGTCCAGCCCATCTTTCTGAGCCAGACATCACAAGGGATTGGTCACTGGCCAGTCTGTACATGCTTCTCTTTGAGTAAGATGTCCAGCCTTGCTCCAATCAGCTGACAGTAACGAGGGTCAAATAGTATAAACATGACCTATTTAAGCAGAGGGTCTGAAGATGGCAGAGTGCATTACAACAGAGGTGTCTGAAGCATACATTTATCTTTAGCATTTGTTTAGGCATGAAAACAGTATTTGCTCAGGCCCATATAGCTTTTCTACATGGGAAACAAGGACAGTCATCACTCCCCGTGAATAATCCTCCAACCAAGCGGTCTCAAGAGACTCACTCAGAAAAAAAAACAGAACTGGAACTCCAGTACTGACTTCTTGCAAGAAAGGAGTTACAGCTGACCTCAGAATACCCTGGGTCCGGGTTTGGGTGTTCTCTGTCTGTTGAGATGCTCTGTCTCCATCTCTGGCTTTTGCATCTTTGCATATTGGCTTCATTGCTCTCAAACCAGCCGACCCTATATTTGCTCACGGCTCTACCACATCCTTGAAAATTCACATTCAGAGATAAAAGGGGATTTAAAAAATCCTGGGGAAGGATTCTGATTGAGTCAAAGCTCAGTCACATACTGTATCAGTCAGAGTTCTCTAGAGAAACAGAAAAACTAGGATGCATATATACATACACACATTGTAGGGAAGGCTGGCAGGCTGAAAACTCAAGCAAGAATTAATGCTGCAATCTTGGGGCAGGGTTTCTTCTTTGGGAAATTCCAGATTTTGCTCTTAAAGCCTTCAACTGATTTAATGAGGCTTACTCACATTGTCAAAGGTAATGGTTACTTAAGGTCAGCTGATTTTAGATGTTAACCACATCTACAAAATAGCTTCACAGAAACATATAGATTAGTGTTTGATTAAATAACTGGGCCCTATAAACTAGCCAAGTTGACACATAAAAACTAATCATAGAACATGCCCACCCCTTTGTCCAGTTAATGGGGCAACAGGGGGATTGGAATACTTTAGACCATTTGCCTACCCATAGGGTCATAGGTGGGGACTCAAGTAACAGAAACAAGATTAGATATGAACACGTGTAAGCTCATGACCCACCTCATTGGTCTATCCATAGGTACATGAAATGGCCTAGAAGCCAGGCGGTGCACGTGGATGAACAGTGCCACATGGGTAGGAAGTGAGACAAGAGAATACTTGCTTTACTCAATTTGTAATGGCAATGCAAGTCTCAACATACACTTTTCTTTTTCTTTTTGTCTTGCCTTTGGACAATACATTGCTTCTCATGGTCCCCAAGGATTAATGAAATGTGCAGGGAGAACAACACAAATAAATTCATAATGCAAAGTATTTATTATTAATAGATAAACATACATTAATAATCAGCAAAAATTAAACACTGCTACAATTTCCAAACAGTGTTTGTGATTCCTGCTATCTTCTTTTTCATCTCAGAGTTATACATTACTAATTCATTTAAAGGATACGTTTTGAGTGCAGCTGTTTGACAGCAGCTGTGTGACAGTGGTGGTGAACAAGGCAGTTAACACCCTTTATGTATTTCTATCCTGTCCCCTCTTCCCTTTATTGCTTATTTATCTTTTATCTACGTAAGTATCCCATTCTACTTAAAATGGAAAATAATAGGGTTTAAGTGAATTGCCCGGAAGTCAGGGTCTTTTGACTTTGAGCCCAAGGCTACTTAAAGGGTGGTTCACAGTATCGGCATCATCTAGGAGATCATGAGAAATGCAGAGCATTGGGCTTATTGAATCAGGTTCATCAGGACATCAGAATTACTGAATCAGACTTGCTGAGGGTGGGATTCAGGCATCTGTTTTAAGCAAGCTCTCTAGGTGACTCTTATGTACCACCAAAGTCCGAGAAAAGTTTTAGGCTACTTATCTTTACCTACTGCACATATGTGGAGTATTAGTAAACCTTGCTTTAATTTGACTGTTTCACTGTCCCAGATCTTCTCAGAAGAACCTCATTCTAAGACCTTGAACCCCTCTGTTCTGTGTGGAGGACATCCCAACACACCAGTCAATCAGCATCTGCATTGTCCTAAAGCAGTGTTTCTCAACTGGGAAAGATTTTGTTCCACAGGGAACATTTAGCAATGTCTGTAGATATTTTTTGTTGTCATGGCTTGGATGGGGGTGATACTACTGGAATCTAGTGGGCCAAGGCCAGAGATGATGCTAAACATCCAATAATACACAGGACAGCTCCTTGCAACAAAAATTATCCAGCAGAGAGACAGCAATAGTGCTGAGGTTGAAAAACCCTGCCCTAGAGGATCCTAAACAATCAATGACCAATATGCCAACTATGACCTTTTGGCCCGCTCTCTTCCTTCTCCACTCCCCAAATTATTAATAGTCACTAAGAAATGGCAAAGTTTGCTTGCTAGGCAGAGAAGTATTCTGATTTTAAACTTGATTCAGCAAAAGAAACTGCCACATGACAGTGGAATCACAATATATCATTCCACACTCATCCATCCTCCTCCTCCTCATTTTTTTTCATATCGAATGAGCCCAACAACACCCTCACTAATATTTTACATAGCTATGTTATACATTTAATAAAATGCATGCCCTTTAAATGTCATAATGTTCCCACCAGGACTTGTATATGATACCGTATAATATTTCTTGAAACAGGGATCTGGCTTGGAGAATGATTTCAATTTGTTTTCCAGATACATGTGACATAAATCACTATTTCATAGACTCTGATCACCAGACCATTGCTGGCTTGCAATAATGTTTCGCAGCCTGCAACCTGTTACCACAGAAAGTTCTTATTTTTAAAAGTCTATAAACTGAAATGATGACCCTTGACAGGCAATGAAACTTACAGCATTACTTGTTAAAGTTCTAATTTTTACTATATCTTAGCAATATAATAAATAATTGAATAGAGAAAATATAACTTAAATAGTGCTCGTCTTAGCCTGGGAGCCCCCAAAGCAAAATCTGAGGTTTTTGATGAGTGGTTAATTGCAAAAAGGAGAAGCAAGGGATAGGGGAATGAAGCAGGAAAGGAGGGAAATTCAACTGCACCATAAGTTGGCCACCCAGTGGGTGGCTGGTCACTTCATACTGTGAATGAGCCTTTGGGAAACTTTATGAAATGTACCTCAGAATCATCAGTCTGGGGAAGAAAGGGAGAAGCAGTTTTCTGTTAGCTGCCAGTCTCATGGGTCAGCGTTGTTGTACAGAATGTCTGCTTCTCCAGATTTCATTTGTGAGTGCTAACTGTTCCAGAGATGCCCAAAGATAGGAAGTGAGCTAAAACAGGAAAATATTAGGCTGCACCTGTCAGAAATTTCTGGAAGACTATAGAACTTGCCCCTGTAGAGGTAATTACAATGAGAGGTATGGCCAAGAGTACTGGAAGAGATGAACAAGAGGTGTTTGCAACATAACCCTTTAATAACATACTTAAATTAGGTTGAGTTATATTACTCATACATCTATAGTATATACGATGAATATATAGATGTCTGAGACATGTGCTATACATCCATATAATATATATATATATCTCATTATATAGCCCTGTAAGTATAGGTACATATGATACACACATGCACACATGTACATGTACACATACAATTTATAAGTATATAATTCAAATAAATATGCTTATATAATATTTTAAATGCTTATATAATATTTAATAATGATAATGACAATAAAGATTTTCAGTATTTTTCTTGTCTAAGCTTTGCGTTGCCTAAGATATATGGTTTCTCTTGTTTTGGCCTCATTTGAAAGGAATTATTTGACAGTGAAATGTATGGCTACACTTCTTATTGGAAGTTCATGACAAGTGTGCCTTTCCAGTGGATGTTAGCTTCTTGTATCCTTTGGATAATACATTTGATATTGACTATTTCTGCTGTTTAAACTTAGAATCTGACTACTTCTGTTTAAATCCTGTCTATACAACATACCAGTTGTGTGACCTTGGGCAAGTTACTTAAACCTTCTGTGCACCAATTTCCTCAATTATAAAATGGAGACAATGACAGCACCTGCCCCATGAGACTATTATAGAAACAAATAGTTAAACGTGAAAAACCTTTAGGTTGGGGCCTGGTACATAGCAGGAGCTCCTAGTATCTTAGCCATTTATAGCTAATAAATGTTAGCTATCATTATTATTTTTATACATGCATATCAAAACTGTATGGAAGGGGACAGAAGAAGAGAGAGGTGGAATTATTTGGCCTACCTTTTCTTGGGTCATTTCCTACCAATAAGCAATCTCCAATGTATTTTTAAACTGAACAAACACTTTAAATTGCATGTCTTTGGTTTGTTTTTAAAGCACTTTGCTTATCCTATGTTTTATCCAGAGATAAACTTTTAATATATTTTAGAGAGCATTTAGTATGTCATTGGAGAGTTTCTGAGTCACACTAGGGTGTTATTGAATGGAACAGAGCCTTTAAAGTAAAAACCCAAGAAATGTTAAAAGCAAAACATGAGTTAAGTGACTCTGGATGAGTGGACTTGAAGATCACACTTGTAGCCATGTGGCCAGAGGGTAGGAAAACCTTCAAATAAGACAAATCAGAAACATTCTCTGTACCTTGTTCTAAGTCCTGTGTGAAGACCAGATGTATAAAGCTAGATGGAAGTCTAACTTAAGGAACTCACAGCCTAGTAACCCTGCTACCTAGCTTTACTCCAAAAGTATAAACCAAGTATATAATGAACCAAATGTATAAACCAGTTTTAGATATAAAACAAAATAAAATAAACAAATCAATAGAAGTTTTGTCTAAGTGGTCTCAGTAAAAATTCAGCCAAATTGATTCTTTGGTACAAAGAATATGATTCAAGGAGGATTATATGGGGTTTTAGAATTAATGCTTAAGTGTGTCTTGGTTCCAGTCCACTATTAGATATAAAGGGCAATGTGGGAGCCAAGTCCAGGCTAAGCCTTATTCCTATAGAGAAAGAGCAATAGTCCAACCCTAGTCCTTGAAGGTGAGAAGAAGACCTAGAAGGGAACTGGAAATAAGATTGTAAATGCATGAAAGTTGTAAAGCTCTTACAACTGAAACACTCACATTCTGTCTGAAGGGTGAAATATATTAACTGAGCACCTACTATGTACCAGTTTGCCAACTTCTTTATAAGAAATGTGTCATCACTTCCATTTCCAAAGACTTCTAACATTCCAGCAGTTAAGTTAGCAATCCTCAAAAGATTATAAAGATAAAAAGAAGCCAAAGCAGAGTTGTAACCCCTGCCTGTCCAGCAATGCACATCATCAAATTGCTTTTTCCTCTGGGTGTGAACAAATGAACACCAGCTTACCAAATACACAGTTGGCCTATCATAGCTAGCTGGTCAATGACCATGTGAGGTCATCAGCAGTGACTTGATATCAGCCATTTTTGAGCCCTGGCAGTGATACAAAAATGCCCTTGATATTTCAGAGCCATGAGTTTGACAGGGCAGATGAAACAGCCGATATCAATTAGAAAATAAATTAGCATTTTCTGGCCAACTTAAAAATAAATCTTATGCATAGCCATCCACAAGTTGGAGTGGGAATCATTTATTGACTCAAGTAATTGCCTCTCAATGTTTATAGCAAGTTAACTACCTAAGGCAAGTGAGACAAAACACCCTCAAGAGAATTGTATTTGTTTATCCTGTTAAGTAGGCCTTTAACTGTGGTATGTCCCTCTGCCTAACCTCCTTGACATTTAAAGGCTGGTGGTCGATTCTGTACTTATTATTCATGTTGACAATAAATAATACAAGGCAAAGAATTGATCTACTAAAGGTAAATTATGTGAGGGAAAACAGAATGGTGAGAACAAGCCTCTCCATATTGTCTCTATCCTCTGCTATATACCAGGCTAAGCCCACAGGTTGCTTATTTTCCAGAGGTTTTGGGATCAGAGCAGAGACCCTGCATCAGAGTCTCAGGTCCTAGGACCATCACTGCCCTGCAATGTTGGGGAGACCCTTAACCTCTCTGATCCAAGTATCCTCATTCAGATGTAACTAGTATTCATTTGCACACTTTGGAAGTGGCAGAAATGTTCACATACACAACTTTGTTTCCTTACTGTATGCATCCTGCCACAAATCCTGTCAAGCTGGTGATACTGTCCAGGCTCTTCAGATAAAGAGACTAAGATTTAGAGAGGGAGAATATTTTGCTTCAGGTTACAATAAAGAACTGAGATCAGCTGACCTCCAGGTCCATGTACTGCCTACTACAGTGTGCTGGTCATGGCCTTCTCCACCTTGGTAAAATTAGAATCTTCTTATTTCAAATTAGAAGTAATCAGCTGTTAAGAATGCTAAAACTTAACTTTCTGCCTAGTGAACTTTGCTCTACCAGCAATAATCAACTACTTAGACTTAACTCCTCCCCTTCCCTTTCGTATCCAACTTCTGCCAAGGCCTTTTGAATCTCTGTTCTAAACTTTCTTGACTCTCTCTTCTTCCGTTCTCCACCCCACTGGTTAGTTCTGAGACTGTCTCCTAGACCTGGGCAAAAGCCTTTCCTGGGCCCCTGCCTCTTCCTCCCCTCCCTCCAATCTATTCTCTTTGCACTGTTGGCTGCAAGGTTTTCTATATTATAATTCTCTCTGCTGTGAGAAACCCTTGACTCCCCTGTATTACTCTCCCAGGGTCAGCTCCTATACACTCCTCATCCCATTTCATCCCAACCCCTATGATAAGTCAGCTGTTTTCAGCAGTCTATGCACCCTGGGTTGCCTCACACCTCTGTGCAGTTATTTTTGTCTAGAACCCTAGTGTCACCTTAAGGAAAGAGTTTTCTTTATCCTTGAAAACTCACTGACCCCCATGAAGACTTTCCTCCCCCTCCTTCTCCATACTAACACCCATCTCCCCTTTTACTCAGATCTACTATTCACCCACGATTGTCAGTTATGGAGTTTACAGGGAAGAGTTCCCCACAACTGGCAATCAAGGTGAATAAAATGATTCTCTGAGACTTACACCTTAAAACCAACACATAAAGGATCAAGGCAGAGAAGTGCAAAGTCATCTTAAAGAGATAGAATAGTCTCCAAGCTTGAATATTGGGTTATAATAAATCTAAAACCCTTGGGGCCAGATTTGCTTTGGAATTCACATAGTTTGTTGTAATACAATGCATATATCATATGTTCTAAATATAATACCCTCAGTGTAACATGTTGTGGAAATCATCAGTATTTGTGCAGTGAAACTATGAACCTCACACTAAGAAGCATAAATAAAGATTATAAATAGCTTCAGGTTATTTCAAGTCAGATTTGCCCTCAATTTACCACTTTTGGCTTTCAGAGCTTTGAGGATTTCAGAATTGTGGATAATGGGTTGTGGACTTGAATCTCCCTAAATAAAGAAATTCTCAGTCAGAAAGGGAAGAAGTCATTCACAGAGAAGTGAATCAATAAGTCTAGCCCACATTCAAGAGAAGGAGATTATACAAGGTTGAGAGGACTAGGAAGTAGAACCACAGGGGGCCATATTGGAGACTGCCTACCCTACAAGGGATTGTGAAGTATTCCAGGGTTAGTTGAAGCTGAGCTGCTTTCATTCCTAGGGGAAAGCGTCAAGGAGAGAGAGTAGTTTACAGAACTTGGAAGGACAGAGTCATGTGGAGAGGGCAGTCTTGAAAGACAATGTGTCCTTGGGTCAAGTAAGAGATATCTTCAGATGAACCCATAGGGAGAAAGCAGGTGGAATAAATACCCTGACCTCTTTTTTCTCTCTCTCCCCATCTCTTGATAAACCTCTTGACTGGTTTATCTGGTTCTGATTGATAAACTGGCTCTGATTGATAAACCAATCAGAAGCCCTGAAACAAGAGAGCACATTGATGTACTCCATATAGGTCAGCCAACAAGGGCAAAGATTGGGTCTGGAGGGATAAATAGAAGATACTAGCACATTATACCAGTATCTGGAAAATTACCTGTCAGGGACATTTTGGTCCCAGGGAACTTGTGTTTAAAAGGTTAACTTGGTATAGCATAGGGAACGGTATTCAATATCTTATAATGACCTATAAAGGAAAAGAATCTGAAAAAGAATATATATATACAATATATTTATATGAAACTGACTGACTTTGCTGTACACCTGAAACTTACACAATATTGTAAATCAACTATAGTTCAATAAAAAAGTTTAACTTGGGGTTTCCCTGGCGCAGTGGTTGAGTCCGCCTGCCGATGCAGGGGATGCAGGTTTGTGCCCCGGTCCGGGAAGATCCCACATGCCGCGGAGCGGCTGGGCCCGTGAGCCATGGCCTCTGAGCCTGCGCGTCCGGAGCCTGTGCTCCGCAACGGGAGAGGCCACAAACAGTGAGAGGCCCGCGTACCGCAAAAAAAAAAAAGTCTATTCTGATTGGCCTGGTTATGAACACAGGTGCGTAGCGTGGAGTAGGGCCCATTTGCTGCTTCTGCCCAGCCTGGGGTGGAGATTGGTGAGGACAGGGATTGTCTGGTTCTTTTAAAGATTGACGTCTGGGAAGTGTGATTCCCAGTGTTCCTCCTCAATCCTCAAATTAGGTTGCTTGTGTGTCTGGGGAACATCTGTCCCCCGGGGGCGGATTTGTAGTGTCAGGAGTTACTACCACTTCTAAGCACGATCACAACAATTTGAGGACTTGAGAATGTATCACCAGCAGAATCAGTGTGTGAGCTTGCCGCATGTCCCTTCTTCACACACGGAGAGAGCATGAGACGGGGCCCCAGCACAGTGTGAACTGCCTTCTAAAGTCATTAAGCCTTATACACTGTTAGATAATTCTACTTATCCATGAATCATCTATGTCTGATTTATCTCATCAACATGTCTCTCAGTTAGTTACCATTACATGTTTTTGAGCTTTCGTAGCATTGTAAATGTACTCATTATTAGACGCTCTGGCATTTGGCACTGAATGTTCTTTTGCTTTGTGTTTTTTTTTTGTTTGTTTCTTTCTCCACCAACATCATCTCTCCCCTAGAGGTCACTCTCACTCGTGCAAACATCCTGATCTCAGAACCTATTTAGATTCTGTAGAACTCCCCAGGCAGTCTCAAAGAAGGAAGGAAGGGGAAACTGATGGCAGTTTGACGAGAAATAAGAGGGTCTTTAAAAGAGTTTTCCCAGGGCTCTCACCACAACCCCCTTACTGTCTGCTGGCAGCATATTCGTGGTAGGTCCCAATGAAACTTATCAATGTTGTTTTTAATTTTTTTTAAGACAAAGACAACTAAATGAATTTTTTTCTTGTTTTTGATGCAATACACGTTCATGATAGGACCTGTGGAATTTCCAGATAAGCAAACAGAAAATTTTAAAAATATCTTCGGGAGATATTAACACTGGTGAATGTTTTTCCATGTTTTTTTTTCTGTATACATAAACAAATATGAGAGCATGTGGATCACACTATACATTGTTTTGTAACCAAACTTTTCATCTGACAAACTATCTTGAATATTTTTAGTGTTCATATAAATAATCTTTTAGACAGTCATTTAAAATAGATAATATTTCATTTTATGGATTCACCATTATTTCACTATTTACTTACTGATGAAAATTTAGGTTGTTCTATTTTTCAGTCTTATAAATAATGCTATGTGGGAAATGCTTATAAATACATCTGAAAATACACCTATATTTTTTCTTAAAATCAACACCAAACCCTTACCCGTGCAATTATTGGCTCAAAGAATTTGCACATTTTAGGACTTTTGATACATAGTGCAAGCTCCCTCTTAAAAGTGGGTTCAAATCGTCTTGGGTAGTAGCAGTATATACAATGAACATTATCATTATTTCTAATTTTTGCCAGAGAACAAACTTACCAGCCCAGGATGTGGCTGACCTAGGGAGGCTGGGGACAAGCCTAATGGGCTCCTTTCTGGACCTGAAAAGAAAGGAGAACTCTATGTAGGGCAGTAAATTTCACAACAAAAACCTAAAGGCCAAAAATTTCATATGCTAAACTTCTGATCATTTTACTGTGAGAATGTCTTTCTCTTATAGAAATTTGTTGTCCGTGGAATTTAAAGATATTGAAAAGACTGTCCTCACTCTCAATATAAACTTTCTGTTAGTACTGGATCCTGTCGGCTGCACATAGGAGGTTGTCCTGCAGGTCTCAGAGGTTCTTGGACTTCTAGTTCTAAACACTAGGGACTTTTCCCAGGCAGGAAACTGTATCTTTCCTCCATGTAGCTACTCAATATACCCACTGGACCCGCTAAAACTGCTACCTCTTGTCTGGATTTTAAACAACCATACCTGATGTGTGACGTGATGGTAGGCTAGCAGAACTATTAGATGGCGCCAAAATCTTACCATTGAAAAGATACCCAGAAAGACCCACGTGGCATTTACAAGCACAAGGAACTAGGCAAAGGAAAGTTGAGTAAATCTCTTTTATTTATACTTTGAAACCTAAACACTGATGCTAAATTCTGGTAGGTGAGGCTGGACTCTGTGGCTTAGACTAGAGATTCAATGCAGTCTTCCATTTCCCCATTTGAAAACAGTATCTTACCTGATTCAACACAACCTGATGCTCCTTCACTCCCAACAAAGTTCTAGAGGAGATGGATGTAGAGAGAGATAGACAACAAGAGAAAGTACTGAACTTGCCTGCACTTCAGCATGGCAGAAGTACATGACAAGGTTGGAACGTCAGAGAAGAGAGCTCAGGAAGGAAACGGCCCTGGGAGTATTCTAAGGTAGTGGGTATCAGGTCAAGGCTCCTACTCAGGCCACCCAGGTGTAGGAGGGAAAACAAACAATTAGCTACTCATGACCTTCTGTTGCCCAATGAGTCAACCCACTAGAAATAGGGCCCAGCTTTTGAGATCAGTTTTCCTCCTACTTTTGGAGGAGCAGGGGTGAGGAAGACTTAATGAGGCAGCTTCCCTCCCATGCATGCCCAAACTGTTAGTCAGGAAAAGGCTATTTCTTTGAACTAAAGTTGCAACGGATAGCAATAAAAGGAACAGGACTTGATTTCCATCTATTACTCAGGGGACCTCAAGGGTAGAGTGAGTCACCAAAGACAGGATTCAAATGCTCTTGGACATTTGGGACAAAAGCTATTTTTAATCACCCCCTTTAAGTGGGAGGAAAGTGGCACACAGGATGAGAGGATATCTAGGGTCTTCACTTGCTCTGATTCTTTGATGTCTGAAAGGCTGGTAGAGATAGGGAAATTGCCTTTAGAGGCAGGCGCACTGATGGTGAGGCATATTAGCTGATAACCTGAGCACAGAGGAGGAAGAAAATCGACAAAAATAAGGAACTCAAACATGAGAACAGCTTACAGCTATGGAATATAGAGACATATATCTGAATAAGCACTGAGTCAAGACATCAGGAAAATGGAAAGCTATGCTCAGGAAACTTGGCTTAAGGGAGAAAATAATGCAGTTAGCTTGACTTCCACTTTGGGAAGAGTCCAGTCCCAAATGGTTAAAAGTCAAATGTTTTGGTGTTTAAAGTTAACTCTCAGTTAAGGGATGTAAAGGAATCGATCGTCTCAGAACCACAGCTAATATGGATAGTAGTTGCCAAAACAGTGTCAAAATAAGATTCACAGCATAAATATCCTTTATCAGCAACCAACAACTCACCAACAGTGGACCCAGAGTCGTTATTTTTGCCCAAGAATTCATGTTTCTTGTTAGCCTTTGCCAGCATTAGGGTGCTTCTGGGAACAAATGAGCCATGCAAATAGATTTTTGAAGACGAGGAGGAGGAAGAGGTAGGAAGATGAACTGCATATTTGCCTTAAGTGGCAAAATTCATTTGGATTTGAAATTCTCCTTTCTCGGCTTTCCAATGGGGTACTGGGAGACAGTGCCCATGCCCCTGGAAGCATCCTCTCCTCCAGGCCTGCCTGCCCCACCACACAGGACCTCTTACCCAGGGTACTTCCATTGTGTACCTACCCCAGGTTGGGACCAAAAGGCAGCACACTTGTTTAACTATTTCTTCTCCCAGAGCAAGGATTTTTTTTAAGGAATAGAGTTAGTAAATTAGACAGGTAAAAAAGACAAAGACCATATGATTTCTCTTATATGTGGAATCTATACAACAAAGCAAATGAACAAACATAAAATTCTGCATTCATCCTTTAAGAGTGTAGTCTCTGTTTCCTACAGTGCTCCAGCGATCCCATACCCAAGCTCCACTGGTCTTCAAAGCCATATGTTCTGGGGGTTCTTCTTCCTGGTGCAGGACCCCCAGGCTGGAGAGTTCAATGTGGGGCTTAGACCCCTCATTCCTTGGGAAGAATGTCTGCAATCGTGATTATTTTCCCATTTGTGGGTCGAATACCTGGGGGTGTGGAACTTGACGGCCACATCTCTACCCCTCCTACTTGTCTTGTTGTGGTTCCTTCTTCATATCTTTAGTTGTAGAAAATCCTTTCTACTAGTCTTGAGGATGTTCTCGTCGATAGCGGCTCTGTAAATAGTTGTACTTTTGGTGTGCCCATGGGAGGAGGTGAGCTCAGGGTCTTTCTACTCCACAATCTTGGCCACTCCCTCTAACTCACATTTTTTGGATTCATATAGAGATTGAAAAATTATTTCAAATGACCTTATTTCTATTTTTATTAATTACTTCTCAGATTTTTTGGTATTGGTTTTCTTAGTGATTTCCCCCCAACTTTTTATTATGAAAAATTTCAAACAGAGAAAAGCTCAAAGAAAAGACAACGATCAGTTATATACCCAATACCTAAATTCAGTAATTGCCAACATTTTTCCTTGTTTGCTCCACCTATTCCCATGGATTTTCCAAGGTCCTTCATTACAATTGCCCCTTTGCCTGAGCCCAGGGCCACCAGATCTCACACCTATTTGCGATGTGACTATCTCCTTCTTGGAGATTCCTTCTGTGCAATCTCTGGACACTCAGATGTGGACTCTGAAGCAGCCTGTGCTGTTTGCAGATTTCTCGACTTACATGTTAACTGGAATGTGTGGTTGCTCTCAGTCTCCTAATCATGCTGTAGAAGTGGACACTGCATGATTTTATTTGTTCTCAATATTGGTTTCTTTTTTTAAGAATGTGATAAAAATCTCAAAATTTAAGCAGCCACTATTATTCTATGGAAACCTGAAAACTTTTATATTTTTACTGATTTTTAAATGTCCTTTATACATGAGGACGATTAACCAGATGCCATAAATGGTACTGTACTTATTGTTTCCCTTTAATTTTTTGTTAAAAATTTAAGCCATCAGATTTTTAAAAATTTATGTCAAATTAATGAGTACGTTTTTGTGATATTTACCAGTTTTTACATGTGTGAAAATGCATTTCTTATCCAGAAAGTACATAAATATTTGGCTGTAATACCTGCTGATTTCTATCTATCTATCTCTTTACCTACCTATCTGTCATCCTATTTTTAATTATTAAAAGTGTCTGAAATATTGAAATATGTTTGATCCATAGAATGGATTGATAATCTTCAGGATCCTCCCCCCCATAGCTATTTTTTTTCATACATTTATAAAATATAATTGCTTCCTTGGTGATTTATGATGACCTTTCTTTACGGTATATGAAGTTCTTAGTGTATATTAGGGTCTAATTCAGAGATAAGTACTGTGTAGCAAAGTTATTTATTATTGCTATATTATTTATATAGTGTAAATTGGGGAAAAACGTAGGTTTAAGCTAAGCAATTATGTTATAGATACACAATGTAATAATATTCTATTACAAAGTTGATATATAGAAGAATATGAATTGATATATAAAGTTGTTTACATTGTTAAGGGACAAATGTAAGTTTTATACATATATATTTATACTATTTAAAATATTTATTTTTGAATATTTATACACACAGGCAAACATCTGGAAGAATATTTCCAAGTTGAAACTGATGATCTTTGGAGGTTGAAGTTCTTGTTAGATTATAATTTCTTTTTGTATGCTTATCTATATTTCTTGATTTTTCTATACAGTCTAATAGATATGCAATATTCAGAAAACAACGTTATGTATTTTTATTTCTGTTGCTTAAATATAACTAAATTAACATTTTGTTAAATTTCATTCCAGTGTACAGGACTAGATTTTGCTTTTGACATTTTTATAGTTACATTTAATTAACCTCTGAATCTGAGGGAAGGTTTTTATTTAAGGACTACTGTTTTGCTCAACAAAATGATGAGATATAATAATGAAAAATAATATTTGCAATAAAATTATCTATGTTGTAGCCCTATCTCTAGGCCGTGGTTGATGTATCCTCACCATTTTTTAGTGAAATAGGTTGTGGGTTTTGGGGTGATTTTCTCCTACAGACTTTTCTGATGAGTCAAGTGTGGGCCTCTTGGCTTTCTCACAGGACAGGCACCCAGTCTTCCCATTGCAACAGGTTCCTTCTCTTGGGTTTTCATATTTTTTAATTTATTTCTTTGTCTGTGGAGCATGTCTTGAAGAAATTTTTTTCAAGGTAAACCCTGACATATCTAAGACTATTTTTCTGTTGCCTTCACATATAAAAAGAAATTTGGCTATGTATAAAATTCTTCCGACACAACCTTTTTTCTTCAAAATTCTGCAGCTGTTGCAGTCTTGTCTTTTAGTGAAGTTGGTTCTGTTTTAGAAACCTATAATTTCTGCCTGGAAGCTCCTGAGAGTTTTTTAGAACAAAGCTATCTTATTCAAATATTCTGCTAGTATATATTTGGGGATGCATCTATTTTCCTCAATTTGGTCTGGTACATGTTTAATATTTTGTATATAACAGAATTGGATTTTTGGGGGGTTTATTTTTCTTGGTGTATTTTATCTAATTTTGTGTTATTGCTTCTGTTACAATGTCCTAGTTTCTTCCTAAATGACACCTATAATTTTATATTGAATCTATGATTTTTGTTGGTCTCTGTTACTTTCACTTGTTTTGTCCTCCATTTGGGATCTTACCATTTTCATTGCTTTGTCCTTTCTTTTTTGCATTCTGAGAAAACAGTTGAAGTTGTCTTCAGTATCAGTGATTACATTTTCTTCAGTATAAATTATATTATCAGCACCAATGATGCATTCACAGCTTACTGTTACATATTTACTTTTCTGGTATTAATTCCTTATAGGATCCAGCTCATTTTTTTGTTAAAGATTTTTTGGATGTGAACCATTTTTAAGTCTTTATTGAATTTGTTACAATATTGCTTCTGTTTCATGTTTTGGTTTTTTGGCCCCGAGGCATGTGGGATCCTAGCTGCCTGACAAGGGACCGAAACCGTACCCCCCTGCATTGGAAAGCAAAGTCGTAACCACTGGACCGCCAGGGAAGTCTCCAGTTCATGTTTTATACACTTGATTGCTTTTAAATCTTACTTTGTCTGTCCATAAGACTACCTGTTTTCCCACAGAAGTCAAGGTTTTTCAATGATGTAAGGAAGTAAAACTTCCCCATCACTTCCTTCGTTCTGGTTCCGATAAGAAATCATATTCAGGGCTTTTTCTCTTACGTCTTTAGCATGAATTCCACTTTTCCTTTTACTGGAATTTTATTTTTTTGTACTCTTCATTTTTTTTGCTGTTGTTAATTTACTCATTGTTGTATATGAGGCTTATCCCATCTTGGAGCTTACTGTAGCAAGGGTAATTGTTCTTAGCCCCAACATTTGTTTACTTAGGTGATGAGTGCATATTCCTCTTAGTTCTACAGTTGGATCAAAGACTGGCCCAGTTTTTGGCTATTAAGAATAAAGCTGTTGGGCTTCCCTGGTGGCGCAGTGGTTGAGAGTCCACCTGCCGATGCAGGGGACACGGGTTCGTGCCCTGGTCCAGGAAGATCCCACGTGCCACGGAGCGGCTGGGCCTGTGAGCCATGGCCGCTAGGCTGCATGTCCAGAGCCTGTGCTCCGCAATGGGAAAGGCCACAACAGTGAGAGGCCCGCGTACCACAAAAAAAAGAATAAAGCTGTTATACACATTTGAGAACAGGTTTTTTGTGAACACAGATTTCATTTCTCTTGGCTAAATGCCCAGAGGTATAATCACTGGGTTGCATGGTAGTTGTATTTTTAGTTTATTAAGAAATTGTCAGACTATTTTTCAGAGTGGCTGTATTATTTTGCAATCTTATCAGCAATGTATGAGTGATCTAATTTCTGTACATCCTTGCCAGAATTTGATGTTGCCATTATTTTTTATCTGATCCATTCTGATAGATGTTTAGTGATACTTCATTGTGATTTTAATTTGAATTTCCCTAATGGCTAACGAAGCTGAATGTCTTTTCATGTGCTTATTTGCCATCTGTACATCTTCTTCAGTGGAATGACCCTTCATGTCTTTTTCCCATTTTCTAATTGAACCATTTTTTGTGGGTATTATTTTTTTGAGAATTTTAGAAACTAGCCTTTTCTCATATGTATGGTTTGCAAATATTTTCTCTCTCTCTCTGACTTGTCTTTTTTACCATCTTAATAAGGTTTTTCACAGGGAAAAATTTGTTTAATGTTGAGAAAGTCTGATTTATCAGATTTTCCCCTTATGGATCATGCTTTTGATGTAATTCTAAGAACTCTTTGCCTAGCACTAGATAATGAAAATTTTATCCATTTTTTAAATAAAAGTTTTATGGTTTTACATTTTACATTTAAATCAGTGACTCATTTTGAGTTATTTTTTGTATTAGGTATGAAGTGTAAGTCGAAGTTCAATTTGTAACCTATGGATGTCCTATTGCTCCAGAACACTTGTTCAGAAATTTATCCTTTCTCCATTGAATTGCTTTTGCAACTTTGTCAAAACTGTTGGAAATATTTGTGTGGGTCTACTTCTCAGTCCTCTATTCTGTACTATTGATCTGTGTGTCCATCATTTTGTCAATACCATGTAGTCTTGATTATTCTAGTTATATAGCAATTCTTGAAATTTGTAAGTCTGATTCCTCCTACTTTATTTTTTTCTTTTTCAAAATTATTTTAGCTATTTCATCCCCTTTTCCTTTCTATAAAAAGTTTAGAATAATATTATCTATATCTACAATGTTGGGATTTGGATAGGAATTTTTCAACTTGCCCTACTACAATTCTTTTTCTGGTTCAAGATCCAATCCAGGGTTCCACATTGCATTTAGTATCATTTCTCCTTAGTCTCCTAGAGGCTGGGACAGTTCCTTTTTCTTCCTTTCCTTTTGTGGCTTTGACAATTTTAAGAATATTGGGCTTTTATTTTGAAGGATGTCTCTTTTTTACTCCTTAGCATAAATTTAAATTTAATATATAGTTAAACATATATATTTAAATTAAATATAGACACACCTATATTAAGATTTCATCATCAAAAATAAAGTAACAGTCCTTTGTTTTCCTTTTGTGGAAGATATAGGCGCTGTGTTCAACCTCAAGAAACTCTCTCTCTTTCTCTTGCTCTTTTTTTATCATTCTATGAGTTTAGAAAATTTTTGACATGTATCTACCATTATACTATCATACAGAGTAATATTGCTGCCCTAAAAATCCTCTGTGCTCTAACTATTCCTCCATACCTTCATCCCCTGGAAACCACTAATATTTTTATTGTCTCCATAGTTTTGCCTTTTCCAGAATGTCGTATAGTTTGAATCCTAACGTATGTAACCTTTTCAGATTGGCTTCTTTCACTTACTATATATACTTAAGATTCCTCCATGTCTTTTTATGACTTGACAGCTTATATTTTTTAGCACTGAGTTGTATTCCACTGTCTGGGAATAACACAGTTTATTCATCCGTTCATTTACCGAAGGACATCTTGGTTCCTTCCAAGTTTTGATAATTATGAATAAAGCTACTATAATCATCCATATACAGGTTTTTGTGTGGATATGTTTTTCAGCTCCTTTGGGTGAATACCAAGGAATGTGATTGCTGGATGGTATGGTAAGAGTATGTTTAGTTTTGTAAGAAACCAGCAAACTGTCGTCCAAAGTGACTGCACCGTTTTGCATTCCCACCAGCAATGAACGAGAGTTCTGTTCTTCCATTTTTCACCAACAATTGGTGTTATCAGAGTTCTGGATCTTGGCCATTCTAACAGGTGTATAGTGGAATCTTATTGTTGTTTTAATTCGCATTTTCTGAAGACATATGATGTGGAACATCTTTTCATATACTTGTTATCTGTATATCTTCTTTGATGAAGTGTCTGTTATGGTCTTTGGTCTATTTTTTAGTTGGGTTATTTGTTTTATTACTGTTTAAGAGTTATTATATAAGAGTTATTATATATTTTGGATATGTATCTTGCAAATATTTTCTCCCAGTCTGCGGCTTGTCTCATCATTCTCTTCACAGTATCTTTCACAGAAAATATTTTCTTAAATTTTAATAAAAAGTCCAGCTTATCGGGCTTCCCTGGTGGCGCAGTGGTTGAGAGTCCGCCTGCCGATGCAGGGGACGTGGGTTCGTGCCCCGGTTCGGGAAGATCCCACATGCCGCGGAGCGGCTGGGCCCGTGAGCCATGGCCGCTGAGCCTGTGCGTCCGGAGCCTGTGCTACGCAACGGGAGAGGCCACAACAGTGAGAGGCCCGCGTACCGCAAAAAAAAAAAAAAAAAAAAAAGTCCAGCTTATCGATTATTGCTTTCATGGATCCTACCTTTAGTGCTGTATCTAAAGAGTCATTGCTATACCCAACGTTATCTAGATTTTCTCCTATGTTATCTTCCAGGAGGTTTATAGTTTTGCATTTACATTTAGGTTTGTGATCCATTTGGGGTTTTTTTGTGTGTGTGTGAAGGGGTGAGGCCTATGTACAGATTTATTTTTTGCTTGTTAATGTCTACTTTTCAAGCAACAGTTTTTGAAAAGACTGTTTTTGCTCCAGTGTATTGTTTTAGCTCCTTTGTCAAACATCAATTGACAATATTTATTTGGGTCTGTTTCTGGGCTCTTTATTCTGTTCCATTGATCTATTTGTCTCTACTTTTGCCAATTCCACACTTTCTTGATTACTGTAGCTTTTAAGTCTTGAGGCAAATAGTGTCAATCCTCTGACTTTGTTTTCCTTCAATATCGTGTTGATTATTTTCGGTTTTGTTTTTCTGTATAAACTTTAGAATCACTTTGTCAATAGCTACAAAATGTTACTGACTGAGATTTTGATTGGGATTGTATTAAATCTATAGATCGAGTTGGGAAGAACTGACATCTTGACAATATTGAGTTCCTATTCATGACAATGGAATATCTTTCCAATTTTTAAATTTCTTCTTTGATATTTTCATCACAGTTTTTTAGTTTTCCTCATATAGATCTTATACATATTTTCTTACTTAAGTATTTCTTTTCTTTTCTTTTTTGGTGGTATTGTAAAAGGTAATGTGTTTCTAATGTCAAATTCCACTTGTTCTTTGCTGCTATATAGGGATGCAATTGACTGTATATTAACCTTTTATCCTGCTATCTGTTATAATTGTTTATTAGTTCCAGGAGGTTTTTTTTTTTCTTTCTTTCTTTCTTTTCAATTTGGCAATTCTTTAGGATTTTCTACATAGACAATCATGTCTTCTGTGAACAAAGACAGTTTTATTTCTTCCTTCCCAGTATGTATGCCTTTTATTTCCTTTTCTGGTCTCATTGCATTAGTTAGCAATCCCAGTACAATTCTGAAAAGGAGTGGAGAGAGGAGACATCCTTGCTTTGTTCCCGATGTTAGCGGGAAAGCTCCAAATTTCTCACCATGATGTATGATGTTAGCTGTAGATTTTTGTAGATATTATTTACTAATTTCAGGAAGTCCCCTCTATTCCTAGTTTTATCATGATAATTTTTGTTATGAATTGGTGTTGAATTTTGTCAAACACTTTTTCTACATCTATTGATGTGATCTGTGATTTTTCTTCTTGATGTGATGGATTATAATAATTGATTTTTTAAATATTAAATCAGCTTTGCATACTTGGAATAAATCCCATTTGCTTGTGGTGTATAATTTTTTAACATTATTGAATTTGATTTGATAACGTTTTTTGAGGATTTTTGCATCTATGTTCATGAGAGGTATTGATATGTAGTTTCCTTTTCTTTTAATGTCTTTGTCTGGTTTTGGTATTAGTGTGATGCTGGCTTCAAAGACTGAGTTAGGAAGTATTCCCTCTGCTTCTATCTTCTGAAATAATTGATATAACCTCTTTCTTAAATTTTGGTAGAATCTACCAGTGGCACTTTCTGTTTTGGAAGATTAATAATCATTAATTCAACTTCTTTAGTAGATATAGGCCTAATCAGATTGCTTATTTCTACTTGTGTGAGAGTTTTAGCAGATTATGTCTTTCAAGGATTTTGTCCATTTCATCTAGATTATCAAGTTTGTGGGCATAGAGTTATTCATAATATTCCTTGATTATCCTTATAATGTCCATGGGATTTTATAGTGATGTCCATTCCTTCATTTCTGGTTTTAGTCATTTGAATCCTATCTCTTTTTTCTTAGTTAGCCTGGCTAGAGTCTTATCAGTTTTATTGATCTTTTCAAAGAGTCAAATTTTGGTTTCATTGATCTTCTATATTGATTTCCTATTTTTATTTTCATTGATTGCTGCTCCAATTTTTATTATTTCTTCTTTTCTGATTGTTTTGGTATTAATTTGCCTTCTTTTTCTAGTTTTCTAAGGTTGAAACTTAGATGATTGATTTTAGATCTTTCTTCTTTTCTAATATACGCATTCAATGCTATAAATTTTCCTCATTTCCCTCTAAGGACTTTTGCTGCATCTCACAAATTTTGATAAGCTGTTTTTTTCATTTTCATGATATTTTAAATATTCATGAATAGTTCAAAATATTTTAAAATTTCTCTTGAGATGTCTTCTTTGAAAAATGTGTTATTTATACATGTGTTGTTTAACATCCAAGTATTTGGGGATTTTCCAGCTATCTTTCTGTTTTTGATTTCTATTTTAAGTCCACTGTGGTCTGAGAGCAGACATTATATCATTTCTATTTTTAAAAATGCATTAAGCTGTGTGTTATGGCCCAATCTTGGTGAATGATCAATGTGAGCTTGAGAAGAATGTGTACTCTGCTACCATTGGATTAAGTAGTCTATAGATGTCAATTATATCCAGTTGACTGATGGTGTTGTTGAGTTTACTATTTTCTGCTTGCTGGAACTATCTATTTTTGAAAGAAGGGTGTTGAGATCTTCAACTATGGATTCATCTATTTCTTCTTGCATTTCTATCAGCTTTTGCCTCGTGTATTTTGACACTCAGTTGTTAGGTGCATATATGCTAAGGATCTTTATGTGTTTGTTTTTGATTCCTGTTTCTTCTGTTTTCTGCTGGTTGTTTTTTTGAATGAATCTTTAGTGTTTGTCATCAATTCTCATTTAAGCCTCTTTGTCCTTTCTCCCTGCTGTGGGAGAGCTAGTTCTGTCTTCTCCTTCATTTATATGATCCCTAATAATATCCATTCTGCTCTTTACTACCTCCAACCAACAGACTCACTTACTGCATGTGGATGTTGGGCTCCTGGCATTTACTTTAGGAGGCTTTATTTCTATGCTGCCAAGTTTTCTTGGCAGGCATCTCTCCCCACGTTGAGATCAAGTCCTCTCTGGTTCTGATTCCCTGCCGGCATAACTGCCTAGGACAGGAGTCATCCCTGAGACCACTCCTTCTTTGATTGGTCACTGAGGATAATCACTACTAGTTTTCAGAGTTAAGAAGGCATCAGTGGTGTGTTCCCTAACAGCTCATGTCCGCCACTTACCTCCAGCCCCTGCTCCTCTGAGTTAAAGCATGTTTCTGAGGATTTGTTTAAGACCTTCTTTCTTTATTCCTCTTCTGTGTCTCATTATGTCTTTGTCTCAAGTTGATATGCATGTCAATGCTTAATTCTTGTTATTACATCTTTTAATAATAATTACAGAAAATTCTCTCTTTATTTTCTTAAATCATTGTTTAAATGCAGAATTATTATGATATTCCTAAGGAGGTTTTCTCTTTAGTTAAATTATTATTTTTTTATTCTTTTTTTTAAACATCTTTATTGGAGTGTAATTGCTTTACAATGGTGTGTTAGTTTCTGCTGTATAACAAAGTGAATCAGCTATACATATACATATATTCCCATATCTCTTCCCTCTTGCAACTCCCTCCCACCCTCCCTATCCCACCCCTCTAGGTGGTCACAAAGCACAGAGCTGGTCTCCCTGTGCTATGCGGCTGCTTCCCACTAGCTATCGTTTTTTACATTTGGTAGTGTATATATGTCAGTGCCACTCTCTCACTTTGTCCCAGCTTACCCTTCCCCTTCCCCATGTCCTCAAGTTATTTTTAAATGACAGGGACTCTAAAATAATGACTACCTATTTGATGCAGGACATTCTTGGATTTGTCTGATGTTGTGATATTATATTTCATTTTGGAATAATATTATAGCCTCCCTTGAATCTTGCATGGCTAATAGAACTGACAGAAAGCCTGGACAGAGGATCAGGCTCAAAAACAAGATGGAAACCTGGGCAACTCTCTAGCTATGCACACCAGAAATTACTGACAATTGTATCACAGTGCTGTGGCTGAAATGAACTCCAATGATACTTTTATATCCTTGATCACTCAGCCCAAGATTCAAAATCCTTGCATGAGAGCGTTAGCCTGGCTTGGGAAGGTAAAGTAGGGCATGGTGATTTATTATACTAATATTGCAAACCACAGGGAAAAGAAGTTTCCCTAAGAGGAAAACAGAGTGCAATTACCAAAATAAAAATGGGAAGAGGCAGGATTGTGTAAAACAGCAAAAGCCCACTGCAAACTTTTAACTAGGTACCTCAATTTTAATTGGAATGAGTCATGCTGTGTGGCCTTGCTGAATAACTAAGAGAGAAGAGTGGAAGGCTAACAATTTACACTGGCATCTTTCTCTTTGATACGACTATGCTGGCAAACAACATTTTCTAACATCTTGGATTTCTTTATCTACAGTTAATGCCACCAGTTGACATATATCCTGTACTTTATTTTATCTGAGTGCAGTTTCTAATAACTTTTGTACTTGTTTTGGAGTCGTTACACATTCAAGATGTAGTCTTTACCATACTCATGTTAATCATATCATCTGTGATATCAGTGATGAATGAGATCCTCAGATCATTGGATCAAATGCCCAGGAATGAACACAGGTGCTCAAAATTCCCCTTCTCCTTCAGGACAAATTTAACCTTCTCAGAAAGTCTTCCCCACCACTGTGGTATCTAAGTAGGCCATTATATCTACCCCCCCACCCTGTTTAATTTCTTTGTAGTCTTTATCACGAGTTGAGATTATTTTCCTTCTTTGTTTACTTGTTTATCTTTGGGCTTCCTCCATGAGAACAAGCACCATGGCCCTCTCACTCACCTGGTATGCCCAGTATCTAGCACAGGACCCTGCAAAGAGGAGATGTTCATCTTTCCTGAATGCTCATGCTATTGTTGGTTGAATTTGAGTTCTAAGTGTAAAAGGCCGGATTTAAAACATTTCAGTGTACTTGCTGAGGTCATGCTGCCCTTCTGTGCTTTATAAACAACTATCTAGCATTTTATACCCCTAGTGTTTTCCTTCTGAATGCCTCGATAACTTGACTTGGAATCATAGTCAATGGAATAATTTTCACAGATTTTCTTACTGCACTCTGCACTGATCAAAGTAAAAATAAATGTTCTGGCATCTTGGAAGGGTGAAATCTATTATATACTATTCATTACTTACAGGAAATAATGATTGTGACTTTAGTCCCACCTAATTACTGTCTCAAGATACTTCTATAGATAAGATGAAAATAGCACCCTGCAATTTAAATGGCATTATTTGACATTTCAGGAAACTGACAATTTTTTAAATTAATTATAGTGGCAAGGTAATACATGTGACTGCATTCCCAACTACTTAATTTACTAGAATGTATTGCACTCAACATATAAATTAGAGACCTGATGGTATGACAAAGGAGTACCACAAAACTGTTTATGTAACAAGTAATTTCAACAATGTACTATACTCTCATGTTAAGTAATCCAAAGATGTGAAAATACAAAATTGTAGAACAAATTATAAATTGTTTTACAAATGATATCTTCTATTAAAAACTGATTTGCCACAAGACTTTCCACCTTCTGAACAACTTATTGCCTGAAGTAATAAACAATAAGTTACTAAGTTGCTTGAGAGGAAACTTGTAAATGACAGGGGAAAATATCATCTAAATTATTTAAAAAACAATGAAAAAAAAATGAAGGTCAGGAGTTAATGGTTATTCATTCCTCCAGTTAAGTAACATTATTTGATGACCTGTTATGTGCCAGACATTATTAGGGTCAAAAATCAGATGTGAGAATAAGTCATGGGCTGTATAGGCACTTATGAAAATTTTGTGCTATGAATTCAGTATCCAAAATAATGTAATAATAGTAAGGTTTTTGTTTTGCTTTGTTGGGGAAATGTAGACACACCACATTTTTCAACTAAGACCCAACTCAGAGTTGCTAGGGAAGATTAAAAGAGGTCCTCAGATGGAAGTGGCTTGAGCTCTACCAGCCACCACCTACCTTTAGTCACAAGGAAATTTGGATCTGTGGATATTTCAAACCCATGTGGTCTGTGATCTTTTCCTCTTTCTCCCTTGGCATATGGTAAAAAGTAAGAGTTTGTCTGTTACTAAGCCTAGATTTGTTACGCAGGGGGAGGTAATTTTGTTGTATGCTTTATGTGCTTACATGATATGTAGAGGCAGGACATAAACTGAACTAAACTGTGTTGTGTGTGTGTGTGTGTGTACGTGAATGCATATGTGCTAAGTTGCTTACGATATTCATATTTACCCAATGTACGTGAATGCATATGTGCTAAGTTGCTTACAATATTCATATTTACCCGATGTACGTGAATGCATATGTGTTAAGTTGCCTACGATATTCATATTTACCCAGAAATATTTCAAGGTCTCTAGGATAAGTGCCAGATGTCATAAAGTCCTGAAGGCCAATAAGAAAGCAGGTGAAATTCTTAAATTATTGATAGATTACCCAGTTAAGGTTTCTTGTTTGTTTTGTTTTGTTCTGTTTTGTTTTGCTTTTAATTCCCCTTGAGCCTCTTAATAAAGGTCCCTATTGCTTACTGTGAGTTGTGGGGTTTTATAATGGTAAGAGAAGCATTAATAAGGAGGAGATTAAGAAAGATGTTTCAGATTAAAGATGAGTTTAACCAATAAATATCTTTCGAGTGTTTCCTCCTTGAAATTAAGCTCCAAACTGTCCACCACCTCTTCAATATTGCTGGATTATAATTATTATGAGGAGGTAGAAGATGTAAAG
The DNA here is from genome assembly GCF_949752795.1 of Hyperoodon ampullatus. Classification (NCBI taxonomy): domain Eukaryota; kingdom Metazoa; phylum Chordata; class Mammalia; order Artiodactyla; family Ziphiidae; genus Hyperoodon; species Hyperoodon ampullatus. Next base: position 66,023,933 of record NC_136922.1, read on the forward strand.
ATTATTTTTGACTAAGGACCTGGAGAATGTTTCATGAAGAATTTGCCTGGCAGAGAACTTTCACTGTATTATTGCTGAAATGCAATGTGATTTTTTTATTTAAGAACTCATTTTGTGTTAGAAATAGAACAGAAATTATAGACAAAGTCATATAGCTCCTACAATTTATAATAATAAAACTGAGTGCTAAAGAGAGGGGAAAAAAGACTTATTCATGATTATAAGTAGTTACTAGAAGAGTTAGAACTCAGTCATTCTGTGCTATGATGCACTTTGCAGCTATGCTGAATTAAAGTAAAAATACTGGCCATGAGAGGAACAGTCTGGCATCACTGAATGACCTCCCCATTATGTGTGAATAGCCCTACTAAGGGTAAATCCAACATGATCTGTTTTTCTCTGGTAGGTGAAAAGGATTCTGTCTATGTATGTGAAGTGCTGTTGATGTTATGAGACCTATTTTACCATATTCGCTTCTATAACAAGCCTTGTTAAAGATTATAATAGACATTTTTGCAGTCATTCATCCTGTGTTCTTTTCATCAACAAAAATTTTTGAGTTGTATATTTTGGAATAATTAAGATTTACCCTAGGGGAAGAAAAGACTCATGTTTTGACTGGTAGCTGAATTCATGCTTGCTTCATGAGAGAGAAGCATTGAATATTTAAAATGTTTAGCAGGGCTATTACATCCTTTTAAAATTATTTATGAATTTTTTAAATGTGTATCATATGTTTACTATGAGCAAGGTACTATGGTGGGTAAAAGATAATAATTATTAAATACTTATGAGTGAAAGTGCATCAGAAGTTTCCAGTACATGATAAATATCCAACAAATGCTACTTTTTTACATCTCAAATTTTTCCTGACATATGACATCTGTCCATAGCCTTAATACAACTTTCAGTCCCCTCTTTTATTCTGCTTTTCCCTGAAAATTATTAATATATAAATACATCAGCCTAGTATCTGTCAAACTATATATGCTATCAACATTCCTGCCATAATCAAATGACCTCTCTGGGACTGAATTCATCAATTTTGTTTTTAGAAAACTTTGTCAAAACAATTCAAAGAAAATAAAAGTAGTCACCTTGGGGGGCTTCCCTGGTGGCGCAGTGGTTGAGAGTCCGCCTGCCGATGCAGGGGACATGGGTTCGTGCCCCAGTCCGGGAAGATCCCACATGCCGCGGAGAGGCTGGGCCTGTGAGCCATGGCCACTGAGCCTGCGCGTCCGGAGCCTGTGCTCTGCAACGGGAGAGGCCACAGAAAAAAAAAAAGTAGTCACCTTGAGAATGAGAAATTAGATAAACCCAAGATTTGGAAGGGATTAAAATTTCATGTACCAATTCTACTAAATTTTTTTGGAAATCTAGATGAGCTGATATTGATAAATATGGGGAGAATATAAATGGCTAGAATTGACTCAAGAAGCAGCAGAAAACTTAATCAATAAGCTAGAAAAAGATGATAGACCATTTTGCAGATGGACTTTCAAATTAAGGGATGTATCATCCCCATGATATTAAATTGTCCCCGAAAATAGGAACAATATAGAAAAATATAGCTTCATTGTGCATATATATGTATCATAATTCTGATCCCCAAAGCTGACAAATCCAATGAAGAAAAAGATCCATCTCACTGATGAACACAGATGTCAAATTTTGGAATAAAATTCAGCTGTATATTAAAAGGAAAAAATCAATGACTAATTCAGGGTTTATTCAGTAATGCAAACATGATTAAAACCTTAGAAAATGTATTACCCTAGTTAATCCCATTAGCACATCAAAGGTGAAAAATTGAATCATCAATCAACTCAATAGATCCAAAAAAAGACCACATAAAATTCAACAACCACTCTAATTTTTAAAATCCTTAATAAAATACAAATCTAAGAATACTCTCTTAATATATTAAAAAATGTTTCTTTTCAAAGCAAATAGTAGAAAGCATATCTCCATCATTTCTCCCAAGCCCGAGGCAGAGATTGATAATCCAACTCAGCATGCTCTCTTACAGAGACCTCATAACTACTTTCAAGCAAGAGCTACAAGTAGCCAAAGTAGTAGATCAGAGTGGATACTGAAAATGACACTTATTTTTTTTTCTGTCCTGCAAGTGGTTTCCCATTAAGAACAAGAATAAAACAAGATGCCTGAGACTTCCCTGGTGGCAGAGTGGTTAAGAACCCGCCTGCCAATGCAGGGGACACAGGTGCGCCCTGGTCCGGGAAGATCCCACATGCCACGGAGCAACTAAGCCCGTGCGCCACAACTACTGAGCCTGCGAGTCACAACTACTGAAGCCCGTGCGCCTAGAGCCCGTGCTCCGCAACAAGAGAAGCCACCACAGTGAGAAGCCCACACACCACAACGAAGAGTAGCCCCTGCTCACAGCAACTAGAGAAAGCCCGCGCTCAGCAACGAAGACCCAATGCAGCCAAAGATAAATAAATAAATACATAAATAAATAAATATACTTAAAAAAAAAAAGATGTCATTATTATTTCAGTCATTTAGTGCTATTCTACCAGCACTGCCAATGCAATTAGACAAGAAATAAGTGAAAAAAAGAGCTGAAAATAAAGTAAATTTAACTTTGGGAGTTTTTTGTTTGTTTGTTTTGTTTACAGTTGACCCTTGAACAACACAGGTTTGAGCTGCTCTGGTCTACTCACATGTGGATTTTTTTCAGTAGTAAATACTACAGTATTACATGGTCTGCAGTTGGTTGAATCCATGGATGTAAAACTGTAGATCTGGAGGAGCCTCATATATGGAGGAACTGTGTATATGGAAGGCCAACTATAAATTATACACAGATTCTCAACTGCTCAGAGGGTTGGTGCCCTTAATCCCCACATTGTTCAAGCGTCAATGTATTTTCTCTTTATTTTAATTTTGCTGATAATTTAATGGTCTACTGGAAAACCTAAGGAAAACAAAAGAAAAGAAAACAAAAAATATTATAGTGTATAAGAAAATGTTATAGTTTGGCAGATTATAAAATAAATATATAAGAAGTTGATACTTTTCTATATATCAGTAATAGGCATGATACCTTCCTTAGTATATTATATATAGTAAGTGTAAGTTAGAGGTTGGAGCTTTTGGTAAAATTATGGCCAGAATTTCCATGATGAGTTGGGGAAAAGACATTATCCTGGTGTGGGAAGAGGAGCTTAATTAACATTATTTCCCCCTCAACTTAATGAAATAATATCCTTCTACAGTTTTTGAAATATATATTTATGTTTAAAAAATATTTTTTAATATTTATTCAAAATTTTGAAATATACATATACCCCTATTACCATTACAGTGCTATATAGACATGTATGACTATATATGTAGTATCTGACTACATATAATGACAACATAATATTGTAAGTCAATATTACTTACAATATTATAATATTGATTTATATTGACTTACAATATTATATTAGTTTCAGGTATACCACATTCAATATTTTTATACATTATGAAATGATCACCTGTTAAGCCTAGTTACCATTTGTCACCATACAAAGTTTTTACAATATTATTGACTATATCCCCTATGCTGTACATTATATCCCCATAACATTTATTTTATAACTGGAAGTTTGTACTTCTTAATCCCTTTCACCTATTTTGCCCATCTCCCCATCCACCTTCACTCTGGCAATCAGCAGTTTACTCTCTGTATCTATGAGTCTGTTTCTGTTTTATGTTTGTTCATTTGTCTTGTTTTGTTTTTTAGATTCCAAGTCCATCCATATTGTCACAAATGATTTTCACAAATGAAATCACAAGATCTCATTCTTCTTCATGTATATAGACAACTTAACTGAACTCATTTATTAGTTCTAATAGATTTTTGGTGGCATATTTAGGGTTTTCTATGTATACTGTCATGTCATCTGCAAACAGTTTTTATTTCCATAAAGGCTAGATACAGGATAAACAAATGAAGTTTGCTCAAATAAGACAGCATTCTGAAGGGCATCATTCAAGTTGGTCAGGGAGAGGATTCTGTCTCCTTTGGGATGGGTGTGCACTGGTCTAGTTCACACCATAGAATCACATGCACAGGTCCCAAAGGTAAGTTGCGTGAAGCTCCACAGGGCTCAGCGTCATAGTCCAGGTACTTTCAGATGCAAATGTTTGAGACTTGGCAGACTTTTCATTTCAACATGCTAATATAAAGTTTTGCAATTTCCTAATGCTTGGAAATCTTTTGTCAAAACAAACTATTAAGATAACTTGGTAGAAAGGTAAATAATCCCACTGTTTCTCCTCACAGTTAAATCATATACAAGGACAGGAGAATCAGTTTAGAGACCCAGATCAGTTTCCCAAGTCAACTTTTCCGGGCCCTGGTTAATTTCCTTCCTTTCGTTAGGTTGCTCAGTTTGAGAACTAAAGCTCATTGCACGAAACAGTCTTTCCAACTTACACTGACCACGACTTTGGGGTGGAGACACTGACAGGCAATTTGAAGGAAAAATAGATTCTTTTTTTCTCATTTGATTTTTCAGAATTCTCTTTTGTTTGCTCCAAAGAACTTTAATTCTAATTGAAGTCTTAAAATGTCACAGGGCATTCATTTTGAAGATGGAAAATAAGAAAAAAAGAAGGAGCAGAGCCTTTCATTATATCAACTGAGCATAAGGAATGTAGTGTTCAGATTTGAGTCTCATTGTTTCCTCATTTTCTAAGTTCTGGGGTAAATGTTGCAATGGCGGAGAAGAGTTGCCCTTGTGCTACTTTTGTAGAATAGCTGAGTCAAAAGTATGACAGAACTTTGGGGGAAATTTAGATGGTAAGAGATAGCCAGCTATATCCCTTATAGCAAAGGATTAAGCTTACTCATCAATCTATCGCCAGTTACCTACATAAGGTCACTCTTACACATTGTAAGTGATCAGCAAATATTTATTTAGTGATTAAATTCTAGACTTATTGCTGATGCTTGTCCTGTAGTATCATCTCTTGGGTGTCCATAAAGTTTCCATCTCAAAGACAAAAGGGTGGAAATGCAGAAATATAAATGCATGGCATTCAGAGCAAAAAGAGATTTACCCTACAGCAGATGGCCATATCTGCTAATTAACCAATCAGTTAGCAAGCAGAAATAAGGAAAGAGTCTTAACATTATTGGTCTTATTAGTAGTAGTAAGTTCTTTATTTTTCATAAAACATTTTTTGATCAAATAAGTTAATATAGTCACCGCCTACATTTCTCATTCTGAAATGCTTTGGTATACATGCAGCTTAAAAGCTCGTACTTCTGAATCAAATCCTCTACCTTTTTATTTCTGTACAAGTACTTGAAATGCTCTGAGCAGAGATGTTTGAAAGTCTTAAAGAGGCCAGCCAGGGTCCATCTGGTTCTGAATTTCAATGTAGGTAACTTGCTTGCTAAGGGACTCAGGTACTTTCAACTGAGCAAGTAAAAACTATGCGCCCCCGGGACAAAGATTAGCAAGCAGGAACCAAGACCAATTTTCTTAGCCTATCAGAGACTTGAGGAAATCTGGGGACAGTGTAAAATAGTAGGGATAGAATGAGGATGGAAGTTCACTCAGACGTAAATCAGATTTCATTTGAGCCCTCAGGCTATTGTCTCTGGAATCTCCCTGGTCTTGTGGACAGATTTTATTCCTGGTTAGGCACACTTTAGCCTTCTGGCCTCTACTTCAGATTCTTCCAAATCTGGTTGCCATGACAATTCATTGATTGGGGTGGGGGAAGGAATCCAGCACACAGCCTGCTGCAGTCTAGCTCTATCTCAGATCCTGAGGGTCCTTGCTCCACTCCTCCAGCCAATCTGGCCTATGGGAAAGGCCATCACGTGAGCAAACACAGGCTAATCAGAACAACTGCTCCCCAACACTCCAACAGTGCCCTTTAAACTTCTCCTTGGGAAGGTGGCTTCAATAGAATTGGAAGTCAATATGTCAGCAACATATCCATTGCTCCTAATTTGGGGCAATGCAGTCTTTAATATTCAAATATTTAAAAAGCTCAGTTCCATCTGTTGAAGATGGATCTTGACATGGTTGCATTTCAAACCAGGCTATGAGAGATGCAAGACTACCTACCCCTACCCTCTCCAGAGTCACAGTTTAGGAAAATAAATAAGTGGTTTGGATCATCTAAAGGAAGTAGCATTTTTTCTGTTTCTCAAGTAGCCCATGAATTTTCAAGGGCAGGATTAAATATTTGACTTAAAAAAATTTTTTTTGCTGTGATACCACTCTGCAGTCAATTTATTTCAGAACCAGTTCACATGTGTAGTTCTGAGCACTCTGTTCATGTTTGTACTCATGATAGCAACTAGTAAGAATGTATTTATAGGAAATACTTGTCCCTTCTTTTTCATGTTTCTTTATAAGAGGGATTTCTCTCTGCCTTCAAAACATAGAGAATGTTAAAGTCATGTTTCTAAAATTGTGAGCTGCTGCTTATTTACTTTACTCCAGAGTAGGAATGACTTTTCAGATGGGTGACATTAATGAGAGCCTGATGTCCATTTGGCCATGTTTATGTGAGGTCTGTCTCATGACATGGAAAAGACAACAGAGAGCCATCTTTCTTTGTCCCTCTCAATCTGTTGGTGCCCGACATTTTAGGACAGACTGTGGTCCTCCGCATAAATAGCTGAATAAGTGAGTTCTGAGTCCGTTCAGACCCAAGTCTCTCTGCAAGTTTGTGCCAAGTTCTATATTTGGTCTAAATTTAGGAGGAGATTGTAGAAACTATTCTTTATGTTCCTGGGTGCTCTCCATTTGGACGTTACCCAAGGAACTCTACGCTTTAGAAGTTATTGGGTCTTCATGAATAATGATGCTTTGATAGGCATTTGGCTGCTCTGGTTTATTGGTTCTCTAGTGGGTAGAATCTGGCTGGAAGGAAGCCTCAATCTTCCATTAGAACATAACAGTTTCTGACAGTCTACAGAAATAGTGTCTTATCCTCAGAAAAGGCAAAATACTTCTGAAGATATCTTCAACAGAATGGAAGGTTTGGCTACAGCTCCCCACTCAACAGAATTACAGAGAAAGAACAGTGACTCAAATCTGGAAAAATTAAAATTTGAGAAGACAGTGAGGAAGCTGTCATAGAATTTGCCACTTTCTGAAAACCAGTCGTATGTTTTATTAATAGAACTGGACAGAGATTCTGGAGATGCTATTTATTATTTATAAGGCATATTCAAACACACCTGAATTGTCAAGCCTTCTGATGTGACTGGTAGTAAAAAGCTATGGAATGAAGATAATTATTAGAAAAAAAACAGTGAATGTATGATTTTGTGAAGAGCCTTTGCGTCAGCAGAAACTTCTACTTTCTGACTTTTTGGTAGTAGTTTTGCATGTTTGTGGTCTGATTTTTTTTTTTATTCCTACTTTTATTTTGGATAGTGTTTAATACTTAGGATCACCCCTTTCTGTCCATTATCCTCTCTTCAGTGAAGTTTTTATAATGGATGATGGGAGGGTTCCAGTTCCATAAGATATGCAGGATTGGGTAATTGAGGAAGCTGACCTAAGTGCAGCAAAGGCTCTCAAACTGTGTTATTATTTCTATTACTGCTTAGAATAATTCACCATTTTCTCTACCTTGGAATGGAAAAAAAGAGCCGCATCATGGGAATTGAAAAGGTAAAATATTTTTCATTATTTCTTTCATTCACTGAGAGAATACCATGTACATGTACCCTCCCTGAGAAAGTCATTAAAGCACGATCTTCATTCAAAGATGACTGGAAAGAAGTTTCATTAAAAGGATATACAATAAGGATTTAATATATTTTTAATTGCACATCTAGGACTAAAACAAGATGGGAACATAGGTTGAAAAATAATATGTAAACATTATGAATTCTGATGAAGTAGGGAGAATGCAACTTTTAAAATGGGAAGAGAAGGGACAGACAGTTAGGAAAATAGAATAACATCATTGACTGATGTATAGGTCATGGACAGAGTCAACAGATTCTATTTAAAACTGAGTATCAGAGACTAGAAGGATAAGAAAGCAAAAAGGAGATTAAGGGCAGTACAAATAGTATTCATAAAATAGGAACCTTTACAATAAAAATACATATTTTCCTAAGTACCAAAAGCAAATGAGATCAAGCAAAGGGGACAAACAACACACAGAATTAAAACTAAATTGGTTTTAAATTTAATGTAATTCTAATACAATTTCTGATGAGTTTTCTTTTTAAACCTATCAAGTTGATGCTAAATTTCACACAGAAAAATAAACTCAGGAAGAGACTGGGCTTTGAGTGGAGACTAGCCCTACCAGATATTAAAATAAACTACAAAGCCTCTATAATTAACACAATGTAGTACTGGCTCATGAATGTACAGACAAAATAAAGCAATAGAACAGACCACAGGATACCAAACTATGGCTCACAGGCCAAATACAGTTCACCACCTCTCTGTAAATAAAATTTTATTGGAACAGAGACATGCCCATTCATAAGTAGTTGTGACAGAGACCACAGGTTTCACAGGCCCAAAAATATTCATAATCTGACCTTTTACAGAAAAAAATTCCCTGACCCCTGGAGCAAACTATTCAAAAATAGATCCAACTACATAGAAAAATCTAGTATATGATAAAGATAATATCTCAAATAACTTCAACTTCGATAATTTTTTAAAAAATAAACATTGGATAACTGAGTAACCATTTGGAAAAAGATAGAATTAGGTTCATTTGCTATACATACATACAAACTGCAAATGGATCATAGACCCAAATTAAGGCAAAAAAAAAAAAAAGCCAAAAACTATGAATACTAGAAGAAAATACAAATGATTTCCTCTCTAATTATAACAAAAAATTCAGATGCATGAAGAAAAGACTGTTTAAGTTTGACTACATAAAAACCAAAAGGGTTTGCAAGGCAAAAACATTACAAGCAAACTCAAAGAAACAAATGACAAAATGGGATAAAACATTTGCAGCCTATATCATAGATAAAAGCATATTGTCCCTAGTTTATAAATAACTTCTAAAAATTGAAGTACAAATTTTTCTGTAGATACCCCAATAAGGATGTGATATCCCAATAAGGAAATAACACTTACGTAGTATTGTGGCCAAGAATATGTAACCTGAGTATAATGATGAGAAACACGAGACAAACCAAAGATGTGGAAAGTCCTATTTGAAAAAGGAGGGAGGGAGACTGTACTCTTTAAACTGTGGATGTATTAAAAGACAAGGAAAGTCTGTATTGGTCCAGATTAGAGGAGGCCAGAAGACACATGACAATTAAAAGCAAAGCCTGCCCCTAGACTGGATACTGTACTGAAGGAGGGAAATGATATGAAGAATATCAGATCAATTGATATTATTGCAATACAAATTATAAATTAAATAAAGAACATTATGGTAAATTTACTTAAGTTGTAACTGTGTTCTGGTTATTAATGTAAGAGCATATCCCTAGTCTTAATACATGTACCCTGAGGTATTTTAAGAGTAAAAGGTATACAGTTGTTTTGCACTATTTTAATATTTTTATTATTACAAATTTTCTGTAATTTTAAAATTATTTCCAAACAGGAAGTTTTAAAAAACTGAATGAGAAATCCATACCAGCAATTTGGGGTTGGCTTTCTCTTGCCATCCTTTTCCCCAGCCACCACGCCCCAAAATAAAGAATTAGTGGGATATAATATATCAGTGAATACTGCTTTCTTAGGGGGTGATGCACAAAGACAAATAGACCAATGAAACAGAAAAGAGAATTTACACAAATAAAAACACATATGGCCACTTGATATTTGTCAAAGTGATATTTCAGTGGAGTGAGGAAAGGATTAACCTTTCAATAAATGGTGCCAAGTTATTTGGACAGTCACTTGAAAAAAGAAGAATAAGGAGACTGAAAGGGGCAGGGGGAAAGAGGAAAAGGAGTATAGATCCCCTTGCTCACACAATAGAAGAAGACCTATTTTAGGTAAATTTTCATTTTGAATGTGAGAGGTAAAAAAAGTTCCATGAATAAATATAAAATATAAGAGAATATCGTCACGACCTTAGCGTGTGCAGGTTTCATACACAAAAACAATAAGCACTTATAAAGGAAATAACTGATAAATCGGATCACATTAAATTGAGCAAATTCTGTTCATCACAACACATTTTTAAACTTCTGGCTAAAGACAATGTAAGCTGTGTAGTAATAAGCCTCCCCAAATTTCCTCCCCGAATGATACAAAATAATTTCATAACTATGGAATTTCTACATGCAGCCATACCTTCAGCATTAACTGAAGACAGAGAATGTCAAAACTGCGAAGTAACCATGAATAGAAAGAGAAAAATCAACAAATTCCTCAGTATAATCCCTCATGCTCCCACCCCTCCCTTGTCCCATTGGAAAACTGTGTGGGGAGCAACCGCAGACCCAGAAAAATGTGGGGAAGAAAGAAGAAGAGGATGAGCAAAAAGGCCTGGGAGTTATTTGGATTAGTCACTAGAAAGATTAAATCATCCCTAAATCTAAAAATACTACAAATATTTTGAGGCATGGACTACAGGGCAGAGATTTTTAAGTATAGGTGACTTAAAGGGCAGGCTCCACATCTAATTTAAAGGGGCAGATACTTCGCATAAGACTGTTAAAGCGGGCAGTTAGCTAGATATGAGCAAAGAAAGGAGGGCAAGGTCCAAATGGCAGGACCATGCATCTTGCAAACAACTGGGGGTGGGGGTGGGGGGGTCCTTGGGCAGACAAAGAAAAGCAGGAACCTCCAGGCTGACAGGAAACCACACACTGGGTGATAAGTGTCCTAGAGGCAGACAAAGAAAGGCGGGAAAAGGCGGGAATCTCCAGCATCTGAGTGCAACCTTTTGCTCACTATGCCCTCATTACAATAAAATTAGCCTTGCAGATAAGAAGTTCCCATCATGCACCCAGGCCATGACACTTCCGATCAAGGCTAAATAGGACCAAAGTCCTTCCTCCCCTCAGGAGGGGAAAAAGACCCCCAAACCCCTCCCTCCCGAATGAATATTCCACCCCTTCATTTGTACAACCCACATAACCAGCTTGCCAAAGAAACTCAGTGCAGCTACTCACCTGAGACTGCCTCCTCTCCCCCGGGGGCGTACTATCGCTTAAATAAATCCTCACTCTGCTTTCTTGACCTCCTGCCTGTCTCTGAATTCTCTCAGCCACAAGAACCTACCCTGGGTACCATCCTTGTTGGAGCCATCCAGAATTCGGTAAGCCTCAGCCTCTCGTCTCCCTTTGCGCTTGAGAGGCGCTGTGGTGACTTCCCGCCATTTCTCTCTCGCGCGCGCTTTCTTCATCCGTCCCTATCTCACTCTTACTTTCCACTCTTAATTTCATGCCTTATTCTGCTGGAAGTAGGAGGAAAAGAAGTCGGCCAGGCATCTTCCCGGGCTAGGTCTGGCACTTTTCATTGTCACATATGCGCAGGGCAGGGCAGGAAAAGTTTCCAGCCATTCTCACAGGCAGCTAGGGACACAAACCACAGGAGCTTTGCCCTCTGGATTTGCCTTATCCACCATTTAATTAACTGTCATCAGGTTCAACTGTGTGGAAATATAAAACGCAGACTTACTTACACAGTTCCCGCCGTGGTTGCAGTGCACGGTCCATTCCGGAGCTCCCTGGTGCCATGCATGGGTGGTTTGTGCGTATATCCCCGGGTGCTGGGAAGCGGGATGGTCCTGCCCCGCATGGCTCGGACCCATGGCAGTGGGACTGCCTCTGGGTTGCCATTCTTCCCCTCCCTGTGTTCCGCCAGTCCCCTCCATGGTCGGCTGCCTCTGAGGTCCACGTTCCCACTCTCACCTTCGCCTCGCAGTGTCAAGGCCGGGCAGTTCCTGCTGGGGAGGTGGGGCGACTTGCGCAGGGCTGGGTCGGGCACATGGCCACACGCTGGGGATACACGCCCTGATGGGAACCGCCTCCCTTGCTATCCAGGGGTCGCAAGATTGGGAGTGTCCATGCAGGGTCCCAGAGCCTCCATCCCCTTCAGTCCACCTCGTGTTGCCATACCTGTAAGGACCTAAATATTGTCTTTTCCCACTGCTGTACCACTGAGGAAAAGACCAGTATTTAGACACCGTCAAGTAAGGAAACCCTTCCCCCGCCAAAAAAAAAAAAAAACAACCAACCATGGAGCAGAATGTAATTTTAAATTTTAGTCCAAATAGAATTAAATATATTCAAGCATTTGAGGAAGTGAAAAAAATCACCTTGAATCCAAAATTCTGAACTTAAACCAGAATAGACAAAAATAGGAAAAAAATAATATAAGGGGTGATTGAACTCAGGAAAGAAGCGGAAGAAAAAGACAAAATTTTCTTACAAATGAATAAATTGCAAGAGCCCGAGGTAGAATAGACTCCAATGAAAATTTAATAAGAGGCATTGAAGGAAGGTGATAAAACAAGCAAGAAATTAAAAATGACATGAAGAATGAAGTAAAAAATAAAAGTCAAAGAGAAAAATAATAGAAAGGCTGGCAGAGAAGCAATAATATCCACATTATTGGAATACATAAAGAAAAAAGTAATGGAAGAGAGTTAAAATAATTAAAATTGTAATTCACAAAATCTCTCCAGAAATAGAAAAACATCTGAATCTGCACATTGAAATGGCTCCCTGCGTACCTGGGAAGATTAAACCAGAATGATTAACTCTGAGGTATATCCTAGTAAAACTATTAGACTTCAGAGATAAATTCCTTGTGGTCTCCAGGCAAAAAGATAAAATATTTACAAAGGCAAAGGAATTAGATACAATTCCTTTCAAAGTTAGCATTCAAGCAAGGCCACAATGGAGCAGCACTTTTAGAAAACTCAGTGATTGAAAATGTGAAGTAAGAATTCTATATCCAGCCAAGCTATTCTTCATATATCAACAAATATGTAAACAGTTTTTAACATACAAGAACTTGGGAACAATGAGCCCTTCATTGAGTAGAATGAGTAGATTCCTGAGGAATCTATTAGGGATGAGTTTTATTCAATAGAGGGATGACTGGAGAAAATTCAGCAAAAGAACTGAAGTGAGCATTATAAAATAGATACATGTACATATAAGAATAAAGGAAAGGTGGAGGTGAGGATGGAAGAATAATATATAAACATATATATTGTGACAAAGTAGAAATAATGCAAATTTGGGGAGGATATTGGAGAGGGAAAGAGGAAAATAGATACAGCTCATTGTTATTTGCTAACAGGTAACATTAACTGATACAAAACAAACAAACAAACAAACAAAAATCCCTGATATATCAAATAGGAAAAAGTCAAATAAGAAAAATGGGATTAAGGACTTTTAAAAAGGTATAGATGCAAAGGTAATTACTAGGTAGTATCTGAATGTTCATACGTTTGGAGGATTTTACTATTAATTGAACTGTTATGCAATGACTTTTAGGTGAAAGGAAGAATGGTTCAAGAGATTCAGAAGGAAGCCTTTTCCCTCTTCTGTTTCTTTTTTCCTGTACTTGTCTTGTAGGAGAGCAATGAGTCAGAATGAACCTTTTCATATACTAGCAGAATTATCCAGAATTGAAATGACAACCAGAACAAAGCTATCCCGGTGTAGCTATAAACCACAGAAAGCAGAGACATTGTCGTATACAGATATAAGGATCATCACCCAACTGCAGAGTCTTAAGACAATCATACTCACTTGATCAAGTGCAAGGAATTCTTTGTACCCAAAGTTTTAGTCTGATACTTTCTTGAAGAAGAAGATCCATGTTTGAGAATGGTCATAAAGAGGTGAATCTTAGTTAACTTGACATAAGTATAAGTTAGAGGAGGAGAAATTGGGTAAAGAAGGAAGGTGAGGGTGAGAGTGGGAAAAGGGAAGAAAGGAAACCTCTCTATGACAACTTCTTTGCTAAATGCTTTTGCATATGTTGTTGCATTTAATATTCCCCCAAGCAGTGTGAGAAAGATGGTATTTCCTCCTTGTTTCAGATTTTAGGGATCTGAGTCTTTTTTTTTTTTTTTTTTTTTTTTTTGCAGTACACAGCCCTCTCACTGTTGTGGCCTCTCCCGTTGCGGAGCACAGGCTCCGGACACGCAGGCTCAGTGACCATGGCTCACGGGCCCAGCCACTCTGCGGCACGTGGGATCCTCCCAGACCGGGGCACGAACCCATGTCCCCTGCATCGGCAGGCAGACTCTCAACCACTGCGCCACCAGGGAAGCCCGGATCTGAGTCTTTGAGAGATTCATAAAGTCATAAAGCTAATCGGCGATTGAAGTACAATGTAAATTCACATTTTTTTGTGTCCAAAGCAAAACACTCTTTTCATAACCCTGCCTTTGTATCCTTCTCTTCCTCCCATTCTTCCGTATTTCACTCAATAAACATTTAGTGACTGTCAGTGTGCCAGGGACTGTTCTTGGCACTAGGAGTAGAGCAATAAACAAGTAGACAGCAGTTCTGCTCTCACAGAGACTACAGTCTAATGGAGAGGAGACAGAACATGAATGGATATATAAACAGGGATGGCACCAGACCATGGTAAGTGGTGGGAAGATTATTAAGACATGATAAGAGAGTAGTTGGGTGACTGCTTTAGGTTGGAGGACAGGGCAGATCTTTTTGAGTTATTCCAGGCACTGACCCTCTTGGGGAATGAGCTTGTGTGTCTGAGGAGCAGAAGGAAGGCTAGTGGCCCTGGGGTGTAGGGAGCAAGGGGAGAGTGATTAGAAATGAGGTCAGAGAGGTTAGTAGGAACCTGACCTTGTGAGAAACTGTAGACTGGAATAAAGAATTTGGGTTCTGTTTTGAGTCTGGTGGGAAACTTTTGAGTGTTTTAATCTGGAAGTGGATAGGGCATGCTTTATGTCTTGAAATGACACTGGAGCAGTGGAGTTATGATAAAGATGTAGTTTTATGTCATTGCAGACCATCTGCTCCCAAATGGTGCATCTAGGATAGCAAAGGAAAAACCACAGACTGTATCTTCAGTAAAATAATGGGCAATATTTGGGAATGCTTTCATGAGCTCTGAGGTAGGGAAAGGGCTCAAGCTGCCCAGTGATATAGACAAATCAGTTAAAACCCACTCTCAAAATTATTCAGCAAACATTTTCCCTCCAAAGGACTAAGCCTCACCTTGAGTGACTAGTGATAGAAAAAGGATAAAAGTTGAACAAAATACAACAAATGTGGGGTTAAGGGGAAAAGGAGCCCAGAGGAAGCAGATCCCAGGAAATATTGGGCAGGAAATGTATCCTAAAGTGAGAGCACTGTCTCAGAAGGTGAGGCCTTTGGGTCCCTGGTAAACACAAGGATGGAGGCAGAAAACCTCCCTGAACCAGAGCAAGCTCTGAGAGAGGAAGCCACTGATACACTGAGACCATGCGCTGGTCCTCCTTGGTACAGTAGGGAAGCTCTTGGATCATGAAGCTGAGAAAACACCCTGACCCATCCCTTTCCCATCACAGGAAAAACTACCTCTTTTAAACATGGAAACAAAGAAGGAATATGACATAACCCCATGCAGAGTTATAAAAAGGAAAATAGATGAAAATATACTGAATAACATTCTGATAGGCAGTGAGAATGTACCAAAAATGTGCCTGCACAGCAGACAAAACTGTAACTATATTTCAAACCAAGTTGAAAGAAATTTTAAAAAATGATTGGAGATTTTAAATTGGCACAAATCATAAGTAGATGAATTTAGAAATGATATGGTTAGACAACAAGAAGATATGAAATGAGAACTGCCATAACATAGGAAAGGACTTTAAAATAAAAATTCTGAAATGAAAACCTAATGAGAAGGTACACAGGAAGGAATAGACACCATGGAAAATATAAGGGAGATATGGATGTAAAGAAGAAAAGTGAAAAAAATCAAAGGGAATTTTTTTAAAGGAATAAAATACATTTGAGGGAAAGTGACAGATATGAAAGTCAAGGAAAAGAAATAAAATATTCATATAATTGAAGACACTGAAGAAGCTATGGAACAGAATAAATATTAAAGAAACATAATTCAAGAACCTTTCTTAAAATAAAAGCAGCCTTGAATTTTCATATTCAAAGGGCACATCATCGTGTACCTTGGAAACACAACCCAGAACATTCAAGAGAGAAACATATTGTAGTAAAACTAAAGGACTTTTAAAAAGGAATCTGAGATTCCAGGCAAAGAGCCACATTACTTATAAGGGAAAGAAAATCAGATTAGGATGATATTCTGACAGTCCCTTTTTTTATGTTAGAAAACAATGGAACAACATTTTTAAGGTATTCAGGGAAAGGAAATATGAAATAGGATTTTATAATCAACAAAATTCTCCTTTAACTATAAAGGCTACATTCACACAGTTAAGAATATGGAAGGGGCCTCCCTGGTGGCGCAGTGGTTGAGAGTCCGCCTGCCGATGCAGGGGATACGGGTTCGTGCCCCGGTCTGGGAGGATCCCATATGCCGCGGAGCGGCTGGGCCCGTGAGCCATGGCTGCTGAGCCTGCGCATCCGGAGCCTGTGCTCCGCAACGGGAGAGGCCACAACAGTGAGAGGCCCACGTACCACAAAAAAAAAAAAAAAAAAAAAAAAAGAATATGGAAGGACTGCTCACCAAAGAGGAAGTAAAGCAGACATACAGTGAAGGATTTTAATGTATCAATAAGTATACACGGTATTATCTCCCCTTCTAAAGAACGAGATTTTCAGACAAAGCAAAATCCGGCGTTATGCTTTATTCCTGAAATTCATCCAAAATAAATTATTCAGAAAGATTAAAAACAAAAGGGTGCTCAAAAATTTACCAGGGACATTCAAAGAAAAAGAAAATAGAGGACTTAATCTTGTTATCAGACGAAGTAGAATTCAGATCAAAGAGTATTAAATGAAACAAAGAGAGACACATTATACTACTTAAAACTACAATTTGTAAATTGCAAAAGAAGATATAATAATTGTTAATATCTATGCATTCAGTAACAGCATCAATTTTCATAAAGCAGAAACTACAGGGAAAAGAAAAATTGAACAAACACACTCTGAAAATAGAAGACTTCCACAGTCCTCTCACAGAAATAGATAAATCAAAGATGAAAAATTCATAAGGATATAAAAGATCTAAAAAAGCTTAATAATTAGTATGGAATTTCTATATTGAATAATATACCTTATTTTCAGCTGCATGTGAATTAGTTATGAAATTGATCAGATAACTGGTAGGCTTAAAGAAAATTTTAACAAGTCCCAAAGAATATCTGAAATATATATGTGTATGTATATACATGCACATATATATATATATGCAGCATTTTATATATATACAGCATTCCTATGCAAAACTTGAACTTAATAGCAAAGTAAGAAAACAAAAATGCCCTTCCATATGGATACTAAAAAGAAACAAATGACTAGCCTGGTAAGAATTGAGACCATAGAAAGTGAAGGACTGTGTTGCATGCTTTGGAGATAGAGAAAAGGGATTTGCTGATGGACTGGATTAGGGCAGTAAATATAAAAAGCAATGTTTCAGTGCTCCATGTATACTACTGACCTCAGCAGCTGCCCAGCTGGCCCACCCCTTGGTCTAGCTCTCCTACTTAACTGGTGACCCCTCATCCCTTCTCCTCATTAATGGCACCACCAGAACATAAGAAAAGCACATTTCAAACAACTACGCAGCATTAGCTGTTGCTAACTGTAAAGCTCTTTTTGATTTTCAGTACCAAACACTTTACCCAAATATCTGTGCATCTGCCTTCCCTTCTTAACTTTGGCTTTCAGCAGTTGCTTTGGCATTTATTTTGGAAATGTAAAGAATCTTGCTACCTGCTGGTGTTGGAAACAGGTAAGCTAAGATGAACATCCTGTTGTCGCCCAGAGTTAAATTTGAGAGCTTCTCTGCTTTTCTTGGGACAGAATCAGTTTTGTTTTATTTACTTCCTTGGTATTTGATCACAGTTTATGAAATCCAATGCAGATTCCAAGGCCAAGGATCTGAAAATGTCGGGAAGAGAACTAGAAAAGGAAAAAGGAAATCTGCAGGACTACTACTTGGGACTGAGAAGTCATGACTTGACAATTTTCTTAGACTCTGGCAGGTCTACCTTGGGTCAAAGTATCCAAGCCAATCTTTAGTTGGAGTAAGTGTGGGAACCCAGAGAAAGGGACAGAACCAGGTCATTACCACATCTTCCTGCCATCATAAATCCTAGAGTTATAAGAAAACTTAAAAATCACCTGGTATTGAATCTCTTGACTGTAGAACAGTAAATTGTATTATCTTTACTTTAGAGATGAGATACTTCAGATTCAGACACTTCGTTCAGCGGTTGTGTGGGGGTTAGAATCAGAGGCTCCTCACTCTTAGCACAGAGGATTTTTCTGAGTCCATAGTTTGGATTGCCTAACTGTTGTCACTGCTACCACTGGGGCACTGGTCTTAAGACTTCTCTAGAACAAGGGTAGTAAGTGAGGGCAAGAGCCTCTGTTTTTGGAAGGAAGTCACTCACTATGTGTAGCCCACACTTAAAGAGTGGGGAAATATACACTACCAAACGTAAGGTAGATAGATAGTGGGAAGCAGCCGCAGAGCACAGGGAGATCAGCTCGGTGCTTTGTGACCGCCTGGAGGGGTGGGATGGGGAGGGTGGGAGGGAGGGAGATGCATGAGGGAGGGGATGTGGGAACAGATGTATATGTATGACTGATGCACTTTGTTATAAAGCAGAAACTAATAAAAAAATAAAATTAAATTAAAAAAAAAAAAAGAGTGGGGAATTATTCTCCACCTCCTTGAGGGAGGAGTATTTACATAAATTACTTGGAATTCCGCATGAGAGACTTGTCTCTTCACATTAATTTATTCAATTATTCATTTATATGGACTCATTGCTATCTTTTACACTAAATAATAACCCATTACTACTTTATTTATTTTGTTGTTCAAATTGTTCCAACTTTGGCCACTGGGAGTTCTTTCAGTTGGATGTTGTGTCCCTTTGACATACCCTCATCAGTGTGGATATTTAGGCTCTCTCTCTCGCGCGCGCGCGCACACACACACGCTTTCTTACTTTCTGGCACTAAAAGATACTCCATGCTCATCCTGTATATTTCCTGTTCTTATTATAGAATCAGCCATTTCTCTATGTAGCTCTGGTTTCTTTTATTGGAGAATGGTATTAGGAACCAAGATCCGGGTGGTAGGTGGGCTCATTGCTACTGGGGTGTTCTTGTTTCTAGGTTCTTTTAGTTTACAGAGCAAGGAAATATATGTGTGTATACTAAACCATATATGTACACATAACTATAAATATTTCTATATAGCCATCTATATTGAAAGTAAACTAAGAATGAGCTCATACTAATATCTTTAACTCTAATCTATTACCATGTGGATTATTCTAGCCTCCTCCTCTTTCTTGGGTATAACCTCCCACTCCAAAAGTGAGAAAGTTTGTTCCTACTATTTGCCATCAACTTACTTTTCAATTCCAGTATATATGTATAGTGGTACCAGAATTCTTAACCTGTAAATTGTAAGAAAGAATTTTATTAACTAGAGTACAGGGCTTACATACAGTTTTTTTGCTTTCATCTTACAGATGTCACTCATTTCCAAAATTACTTATGTCAGAATCTTTTCCCATCTTGCTTCATATACCTGTAACAGTCACATTATTTTGTCACATTCTACATTCCATCTTGGGATCCCCTGAACTTCTAATTGATTTTTAAAATTACTATTTTAAGGTTCATTCTTTGTGTTTCAAAGTCTATAGGTTTTGATAAATGCATAGTGTCATGTATCACCCTTGCAATATCATACCAAAGAATTTCACCACTCTAAAAAAAAATATCCCCTTCGCTTCATCTAGTCAGCTCTCCCCCATAACCCTGGCAACCACTGATCTTTTTACTCTTGATATAGTTTTACCTTTCCAAAATGTCAGATAATTGGAATTATACATTAAAAAAAGCCTTAAAAGTTTGGCTTCTTTTACATAGCAATACATTTTTAAGATCCATCTGTCTTTTTGTGGTTTGACTACTCATTTCTTTTTAATTAATAAATAAGTATTCCATTATGTAGATGTACTACAGTATGCTTATCCATTTACCTACTGAAGGAAATCTGGGTTTCCTCCAATTTTTTGCAATTATGAATAAAGCTGCTATAATCATTCATGTGCAGGTTTTGGGGGGACATAACTTTTTGAATCAGTTGGGTAAATACTTAGGAGTGCAATTGCTGTATCATATGTTAAGACTATGTTTAACTTCGTAAGAAATTGGCAAACTGTCTTCCAAAGTAGCTGTACCACTTTGCATTTCCACCAGCAATGAATGAAAGTTCTTTTGCTCAGTATTCTCTCCAACCTTGCTACTGTCAGTTTTTACCCACTTTATTCTAATAGATATATAGTTGTATCTTATTTTTTCCCCTTAACTTATATTTTTAAGATGCATTAAGGCTATTTATTTCTTCACAGTTCAATTTTCTAGGGTATGTAAGAAATTCAGTACTTTTCTTTTTAACATCTGTACACGCAGTTATATTTTCAATGTAAGCTAAGTGTTCTTCAGTTGTATCTTTTGATTGTTGCTTCTATTCCAATTGTTGTGATTTATTTTTTAAGAAATTCATAATTCTTAAATTGGATTTCCATTTATTATCTTCCCATTACCATAATATTTAACTCCTTTCATTGTTTATGTCATTTTTCCCTACCTTACACTACATCTTCTTAAATTTGACCTTTATATCCCTTATTCAAGATTCTGAATTTCTGTCTTCTGAGGTTTTTAATTTAGCTGTTAAATTCATCTGTATAATTTCCTTATAGCATCCATTTCCCTTTGAATTTCTGTACTTATTTTATCTCTTCTCTTATAAAGGCTTCATGTCCCTGCTGTTTTAAAGCTTGATTTATTCATAAAATTATTTCTAGTGATATGATTTCCTCCAAGTCTTCAAAATGATGAGAAGAGAATTATCTAGATCTAGTGTGCCCACCTGTCATTGTCTGACTCATTGTTTTCTGGGGGTTGCAATCTCTGAAGCCACTTGACTAAGAGGAACTTTGGAGTGGGGTGGGGAACAATGTCTCACTACTTCAAAATAATAACTTACTATAGCAGAGAAATAGATGTGCTGTTTGGGGCTGATAAAGGTCTGAGTTTCTGATCTGCAAGCAAAGATGTCAGTGAGAAATTTTATATTCTTTATACTCAAGCAAGAATGTTTCCCTTCCCTTAGGTGAAAACCATATGCCAATGTCTCTTTCATATTCAAATTCTCGTTTCTGCTTCATATGTTTTTAATTAATGAAAATGCTCCCTATGGTCTGGCAATATGTTGACTGTCAGCCTTAGTTTTAGATGTAATTACAAATTATAATCATTTCCTGAGTTCCCATAGGTATTCCATTAGGAATTGGGCAAAACTGAATTAAAGAAAGCTAGCCAAATGTTATAACATGATGGTAAAAAAAAAAGTGTTTCAGCAGAAATATAGGATTTCCTTTACATATATAACTTATAAACTAGAGAAACCTTGCAAAACACAAAAGAAAGTTTAAGAAATCATAGCAGATTACATCAGCAACACTTTTATTTAATAATTAAATCAGTAGTATATAATTTTAATAAAATATCTGAGATGCAGGTATTAATCCAGTGCTGTCCACACATTGTTAATGGTTTGCACAGAGACTGAAACAGAGATTTTGAGATATATAGGAGAAACTGAAAGGAACTATAGGAATAATACTAAATCGTAATATGAAAATTGTAAAGAGGGACTTCAAAAATTAGAGGCTTCTAGACACCTCCCTTCATTTATGGGGATTACTAGCAAATAAGAAAAGGATCTTTAATCCATGTTTTCATAGCTTTATAGAGGTGTGATTTTTATACAGTAAAATTCACCCATTTTGAGTGCACAGGTTGAAAACTTTTAGTAAATGTATATAGTTATGCAGCTACTAGCATTTTCAAACTTAATAATAACATTTCCATCACCCTTCAAGAGTACCTGATATCCCTTAGCAGTCAGTTAAGGCCTCCAGCACTGACCTCTGAGAACAACTGCTTGGTTTCCAGTCACTATAGTTTTACAGTTTTACCTTTTCTAGAATATTATATAAATGGAATCATACAGAATGTAAGCTTCTGTGACTGACTTCTTTCACTTATATGGTGTTTCTTAGATTTATCTGTATCGTTAGTGTTTTAGTAGTTTATTCTTTCTTCATTGCTGAGCAATAGTTCATTGTATGGATATCTTACATTTTGTTTATCCATTCAGCAGTTCATGGATGTGTGTTCTTTACAGTTTGAAGTTATTCTGAATAATGCTGCTATAAATATTTGCATAAAGTTGATCAGCAGACACAAATGTTCATTTCTCTTGGGTAGTGGAATTGTTGGGTCACATGGTAAACTTATATTTGAGTTTTTAAGAAACTGCCGACATGTTTTCCAAAGTGGCTGCACTGTTTCACGTTCCAACTAACAAGACAGGAGAGTTTCAGTTTCTCCACAACTCGTCAACACTTGATAGCATCAGTTTTTTTTTAGTTTTAGCTATCCTAAATGTGAGGAACACATTCAAAGGCAAAGCATGTTTGCATGTCTCTCCAAGCTTGCTTGGTTCCCAGGGTATCACATACACATGTGTAGTTTATCAGTTAGCCAGGCATGCATGGAACATTTATTATCTGTTCTTCTATGATCTCTTGGCTCCCATTACCAAAATCCTCCTATAAATTCTTAGCTGCTCTGTAATCTACTTCACACTAAGCCTACTAAGAACACCCCAGTGATAGGTTTTAACTACTTAAGTGTGGGGGGGGTAGAAATGGCCTTATTGTAAGGAGGCTATAAGGTCAACATTATTTACCAAGGAAGCATCAGTTATTCCTGAGTAAACCTTCTCAAGTTGTTGTTGGCATTTGGTCAATTTCTTGTGCCCTGAAATTTTTTTTAAATCATTTTATCCAGTTTATTCTTCTCTTCATGGGGAAAGGGGGCGGGAATTTTCCCCCCTGCCCTCCCCCTCTCTTACTACCACGACCAGAAGTAGCATGATTAGTCCATTTTTGTGAAGAGGAAAAAAGCTGTATACACACACACACACACACACACACACCAAAATGATGCTAAGTGCCATATTATATCTGCCTCAGCCAGGCTGTGTAGGTTCTGAAAAGCAGTGAGGCTGAGGCTAGGGAAGTAATGGAATTAGGCGTTTTCAGTGCATGACCACAGGTCTTATACACACCTGGTCAGGGGAAAGAGTAGAGAAGTGTAAATCATAGCAAGAATAAGTTTTATCTTCAGCTTGGGAGAAGAGTCAAGAAGAATATGAAGAATAAAAATGATGAATAATTTAGTTATCTGTGGATGTATTACATGTTATTTTAATGATAATGATGGTCTATTACTCTTTGTCGTTAGTCATGATTCTAATATAAAAGAAAATGACCAAAAGTAAAATTAAGAATAAAGAGAAGTTTCCTTTGTTAAGTATTTGAACAGGCCAGAGGGAGAAGTTATAAAACTATCTTTTCCTTCAGCACATTATGAGTAGAAAAAAATAAATTTCTGGCAAGGATTGTAATCGAATTAAGATAAACTTGACAAATACCTGATACTATTTCTAGGTGCAAATGACTATAAATTATATTAGGCTATAAATTGTGATAAGATTTTGGATAGCAGTACTTAGCAATTAATTATAATTGATACACAGTATACAAAGTACCACTATGATAATACTCGTTACAATTATTTCCTACCCTCTCTCAATTTATTAATATACAACACATTATGTATTAGAATTATTTAATTACTCAGGAACAAAAGAAAGTATTATGTAGCCAGAATATGGGTTTTAAGAGAAAAAAATTGTATGTAGGCAAAGCCTTATTATTATCACTACTTATATTATTATCTGCTGACTACCTCTTTTGTGCTATAGCCACTGTATCCTGTGCCTTTCATAAAAACAACTCCACTGAGATAAGTGAATCTTCACGGGTAGCTTAAAAATGTCACTCTGTATCCTGTATTCTCAGAAGGGTAAATGTTGCATGTAGGTCAGGCAAAGAAAAGAAAATTATATGTGCAACACACGATTGTCCCTGATAATAGATGCCAGGAAATCTAAGTGAAGCCATTCTAAATGGGGCAGGATGATGACTCTCCCACCCACATTTTTGCAGTTCTTTGTTGATTAAGGCTGGAATTTTATTTTCTCATCTGTTTACAGATTTCTCATTTACTTTTATTAATAATAATACACCAAATTCCCAGTGCTTTATATATTTTGAAATATATTCACTTGATTTCTTTGATCACAACAACTCTGCTATTATCCTCATCATACAGATAGCTTTCAGAGGAGTAAAGTAAGAAAATTAGTAAGTGCTTGTATTAGTCATGATTCTATCCAGTGACCAAAAGTAAAATTAAGTAAAACCCAGAATTTGCTCTCAGGTATTTTTTAAAGCCAAATCAAATGGTTTTTTTTCCCATCTTGCATGCCCATGCAATCTCTAGAGAAGATGTTACTTCTTTTGTAGTCAGAAAAATGAAGGCCTTCAGAACTGTCAATGAGAGGTATTCCTTTTCTTGAAAGTATTGTTAGACACAGACACCCTAGCAAGACATGACCGTTGCTAAAGATTAGAAAAACTAAGTTCTGGGTAAACATCTACAATGAGGGGAGGTAATTTAGAAAATTTTCAAACTTTTAATTTGTTTCTGCAGTAGTTTTCTGTACCTAACGCCTTTACCAACGTTTAACTTGGTTATAATTTTCTCTCCATGTATGTTTTTTCTCCTACTGAACTATAAAATTACTGGAGGTAGAGTTTATGTTATAAATTTTACATAGTGCTTACCACAATGCTTTGCACACTATGCTTCACAATATTTTTTTGTTAAATGAATTACACAACCCTATTCTTGTTTTCATATTACAATTACATTTCTTTGGCTTACTGACAAGAGCTATCAGTTTGGATAAGCTAAGGAAAAACCATACAATAGAGGGACAGACAATAATGAGCCAATGTGGATGATATGTGGGAAAAAATAGCGAAATCAGGGAAAAGAACTAAAGTAAGTTAGGGAGAACTGGGAGTTAGCAAGAGGAAGGATGAAGTTGTTCAGAAAAGGCTGGAAAAGGCACTGATTGGACCTGACCTTGGCTAGATAGCAAAGAAAGGAACTCAGGAGAACGGGAACCTGATATACCTCCTACAGCAGTCAGCCTGGGAGAACATTTTCCTAAAAGAAAATTCAGAAAGGATAAGACTTCCTCACTGAACAAAGGAGGTGCATGGTATCACCAGTGAAACTGCATAGAAGCCGAATGGAATAAAGATAAAAACCATCTCTCCTCAATTAAAACAGATGAAGATCCACTCTGTAGCTGTGACATAAGCCATGTTGAATCAACACTGGAACAGATGGCAAGAACTACAATAAATGCATATGTACATACATACATAAAATTCCCCTAAAGATAAATTAATTAATTAATTAATTTAAAAAACTGATTGCAAGAAATAAGAAAAAATCTAGTTAATAACAACAACTGCCAATTTAACAAAAAATATGTTTCATGTGCTTGAAAAAAGGAAAAAATGGTTCCTTTAAGAGCCAGTCACAGAATTCCTATCAGGATGACATGGCATTTGTGGGGGAAACACCAACACTGAATAATAAAGATGAGGTCCCAGAATGTGAGATTGAAGGCAAGTGAGCTAAGAAAGGGGGATGAAGATTCTAGGAGAGAGAATGACGCAGAGTAATTGTGGGAGGCCTGAACACTGGTAGGAGAAAGAATCAGAGAAAATTCCCTAGTGAGAAAAATGATCAAAGCTCTTAAGCACAGGGACATCTCTCCTACACTTTTAAGAAATTTGCTCTGCTATTTGGGGACGTAGCCCATCTCCATCACCACAAACCTTGAGTAAAATTTGCTAAATGTAAGCATGAGTCAAAGGTACTTTGAGAATTGAAATAAGAGGAAGTTATCCAGTTTGGGGGAGAGAGGGAGTTTGGGCAGGGGGTATAGAAAAATGTTATACAGGAAAGGAAAGGCAGATTAGAAGATTTTTAGTATAAGTAGGAGGTTAAAGTCAGAGGGAACTAGAGAAAAGTCGGACCCATCCCCTCTCTCCTTCCCTGAGACAGTTGAAGCGTACATTATTTCCCACTATAAGATTGTGGTAGTTTGAGACAATCATATTTAAATCTTCATGGGCAAGTGGACTACCCTCACTCTGTGAATAAGGAGTCAGGAGATGCCCGGGAATGTACACCCCCTGGGGATAGTCTTTAACAATGATGGGGGATAAATGCTCCAGCTCCTGTGTCCTGATCAGGACAAATCTAAGGGTTACTTACACTGTCTCCGGACTTTCCCAGTGGGATTGAGCCAGTAATATCCTCTCTGAAACTTTGCTTGTTACCTTGCCATGTTTGGCCTTCTTCATGTAACCTCTTCTTGAATAAACCCTTTTCACCAGAATCATTGTCTCAAGGTCTGTTTTGGGGAACTGAACATAAGACCAGAGGTTAGGAGGGCTGTACAAGGGAGCGGCTGTTGGACACACCTGATCCTGAACTCTTGGTCCACGGCCTGTGTCATTTACATCCGAGTTACCCCTAACCTCAAGCACAAGATCAGCGTAAGGGGGAGTCTTCCGTGCAGGGCAGCTGAATGCATGAAAATGAATGAATACTGAAACCTGGCTGGAATCCGAAGGAGGGAAGACTTTGCCCCAGAGCACAACAGAGTAAGATAAGATGCAAAGCAGGGGAAATTATGTATATGGGTAGAATAGAGGACTTGTGAAAGGTAAACAGTTTGGGGCCTTTCTCACATACACCATTGACTTTTTCTCTTAACTGATTTCTGTAGGACTAATGTCCCAAGCATCCTGAATGCTCAGGGAAGTTGGACAACTGTCTGGCACACTGACCCCCTGAGAGTCAGTTGTGTTCACCTCCAAACCTGTTAATGATAGTTATAGTTGCTACTGTTATTCCAAAATATAATTAAATATTATGTGAACTGATGAAGCAGAGTTGAAGACAGACACATGTTTCTATGAATACTTGGTTGAATGCTTTGAAAAGACAACGGAGAATAGCTTTAAAAATGCTGTCAAAGTAAGGATGAGGGAAACAACTATAAAAAAAAACAAATCCAAGAAAAAATTAAAATCTGGAAGGCTGCTGCATTATACTGCTACACAATGTATCCTTAGGTTCTCACTCTGCTTTAAAGACATTAAAGCTGGACATGGTAGGTAAGGCATTATGAATGCACTCTGACATGAAAGGTGAGGTGAAAACCAAATAGTGTATCTACACTCCAAAAGCCTTGGTTCTGGCTTAAAAGATTGACTGCAGGATGTACAAATGTGCATTTACTTAAAACAAAATGTTAACCATTTAAAAAAATGTACTGAACTTAACCAACTATTTGTTTAAGAAAGCAGCTACCAAGTGAGTCCCAACTGTAATGAATATGAAGCCTTTTCTAAAATTATTAGGCCACACAAGGCTCCCAAGCCAAGGAAAAAAGTGAGGTAATGGAGACAGTAATTTGAAACAGTTAAATGAACACAGTCTAGAGCCAGACTGGTCTAATCGCTTGCTGGGCCTTTCCTTTACAGACATACCTCAGAGATATTAAAGGTTCGGTTCCAGACCGAATGTTTTGGTTTCCCAGTGCATAGAAAAGTTATGTTTACACTATATTGTAATCTATTAAGTGTGCAATAGCAGATGTCTAAAAAAACAATGTATATACCTTAATTTAAAAATGTTTTATTGTTAAAAAATGCCAACCATCATCTGAGCTTTCAGTGAGTTGTAATCCTTTTGTTGGTGGAGGGTTCGAAATATTGCAAGAATTACAAAAATGTAACACAGAGACATGAAGGGAGCCCGTGTTGTTAGAAAAATGGCACCGATAGACCTACTCAATGCAGGGTTGCCCAAACCTTCAATTTGTAAAAAACACAGTATCTATGAAGTGCAATAAAGCAAAATGCAATAAAATGAGGTATGACTACACTGACACTGCCTCGTGCTTCAGACACATTGTTAGATTCAATTCTCCATCACTACCTTATTAGCAAAAGACTATATCACAGATAGTGAAATTCAGGCTGAGAGAGATTAATTGACTTGTCCTACATCACACAGCTAGTTGGATTTTGTTGAGGTGGCTGTTATTACTGCTGCTATTATTTTAGTCAGTGATAAATATACAACCCAAAATATAACGCGTGATCAGAGTTGAGGAGGTAAGCAACTGAATCGTGTTTTGCTTTCCCAGAGTTTAAGTGAAATGTCTTCCTGAAACCACTCCAACCTATACTGTCCAGTAAGCTTTCAAATAATTTTTTAAAAATATTTACTTAGGGCTTCCCTGGTGGCGCAGTGGTTGAGAATCTGCCTGCCAATGCAGGGGACACGGGTTCGAGCCCTGGCCCGGGAAGATCCCACATGCCCCGGAGCAACTAGCCCCGTGAGCCAAAATTACTGAGCCTGCGTGTCCGGAGCCTGTGCTCTGCAACAAGAGAGGCCGCGACAGTGAGAGGCCCGCGCACCGCAATGAGGGATGGCCCCTACTTGCTGCAACTAGAGAAAGCCCTCGCACAGAAATGAAGAGCCAACACAGCCATAAATTTAAAATATATGTATATATATATATATATATATTTACTTATTTATTTGGCTACACCAGGTCTTAGCTGTGGCACGCGGGATCTTCGTTGCGGCACGCAGGATCTTTAGTTGCGGCATGTAGGATCTAGTTCCCTGACCAGGGATCAAACGCAGGTCCTCTGCATTGGGAGCATGGAGCCTTAGCCACTGGACCACCAGGGAAGTCCCCCCAGTAATTTACCTTTATGTGGATCAGAAGTATAATGGACAGAGAAGCAGACTTTTGAACAAGAACAGGTGGATTTGTGCTGATACTATCACACTACTTTGCAACTTTAGTAGAAGCTGAAGCTTCTGGTTTTGTCACCAACACTCATTTTCCCATCCCCTTTTGCCTGATAAAAACCTGCCCCCTTTCTTTGGTCAGCCTCTTCCTTACTGCCTGCTATATAATGGCTTCCTGGACAAGTCCAAGGAATAGGCACATGGCCCACACCAGGCCCATCATAGCTCTTCCCTGGAAGTTTCCACATGGGGGTACTGGCAGCTTTCTTCCCCCTCATATGTGAGAGCTTGTCTGCAGAAGAGAGACCAAAAGGGATGAGCAGGGATGAAAGGGGAATGAGGGCATGAGACAGCGCCCCCTGGTGGCATGGAGAGTCCTTAGTTCCCGTCCCCGAGGGCCTGGGTCCTGCAGGATTTCCTTGTGAACAGCTCTAGGATATTTATCACTTTGAGGCCACCCCACCCTACCCTCCAAACCTCCCTTTTCCTAAGCATACCTATATTGAGTTCCTGTCTCTCGCAACTGAAAGAATCTTGAATAGTATTCTGATCTCCGGGGTATAAGTTATCATAGCTTTATCTTCATTTTCTATGAGGGTAAAGTAGGCACCTCACGGGGTTATTGAGGGCTAAATTAGATTATACATGGGAAACACCTTACACATAGTAAGTGCTCAATAAATAACAGCTATTTGCATTGTTGTTATTGTTAATGCTGAAAAGAAGGCTCTGAAAACACACACACACACACACACACACACACACACACACGCACAAAGGTCTCTATTATAATGTAAAACATTGACATAATCCAATGTTTACTTTGGTTTCACGTGAATCTGGTCAAAATAAATCCATCACAGGAAGCTGTATCTCTTGGTGAGCAAGTACCACGTTTGGGGCTAAAATTTAAGGACCATACCCTGGAAATGGGAACTCAATTGACATGCTGCCCACAAGTGAGAAGCCATTGGGGATCCCATTAGCAAACCTCAAACAGGAGTCGTGGAAAATCATCTTGGAGTGATACTTTGGAGCAGGCTTCACCTTCTATTGGAGGGGGTTTTATTTGGCTTTTTAACCAGGGACATGCTGTGGTGCAGTGGGATCAATTTAGTTTTAATTTGGAAGTGGCCTGACACACAATTCAATAAAATGTTGGTGATAAATCTTTGCTCTACTCAAAGACCCTGGAGGCTAAGAGTGACATGCAGTCACAGCTCTATCATATTTTGACAAATGCTTAGTGTTTAATCTCTGAGGAATCTGAAAAAATTGAATCCCCTGAGTTTCCCAAGTGTTACCAGTGTTGGAGGAGCCCTGTCTTATTCTGAGAAGTAAAGTCTCTCTGGGGAAGAATACGAACCCCGTGCATGCTGGGCCCTGCACTATATTCACTCATTTAATCCTCAAAATTCTATGATGTAGTTACTACATAACATGCCCATTCTACAGATAAGGAAACGGAGGCACTGAGGAGTTAAGCAACTTTTGCAGATTCACAAGCTAGTCAGATCCAGAGCTAGGATTCAAACCTAGGCAATCTGGTCTAGTTAGTTCATGTCATTATTTCCTACACAGACCCACCCACTACTACAACAACCACTACTACTAACAATAATAATGCATAATAACAACAACAGCTCATTCATTTGGTGTTTACCATGTGCCAGGTACTTGCTAAGTGCTTCACAAGTGTTGTCTTAATTTACTCTTAACAGATGAGCTTTATTATTATTATTTCCATTTTACCAGTGAAGAACAGAAAGCTGAAAAGGATGTGGTGAAGCAAAGGGTAATAACTGGGGCCCTGCTCAAGGGCTGGAGAAATCTTGCTTGAAGAATTAATGCTTGAACTTCATTCTGGAGAGTGAGAAGGAATTAACTAGGCAAAGGTAAGAGTGGGGTAAGGATGTTTCAAGTATGGACAAAGGCCCTATGTGGCATATTCCTGAAGGCAACTATTCCAGAGAAGGCACTGTGACCAGAGAGCAGAGAGGGAATAGTGAGAGTGAGATGTAGTTTAGTTTGCATCTTGAACTACAGGTAGTCACTGGAAAATTTCAAGTCAGAAAATAACATGATAGAGAAGGGTAAACAGAGTGGTGGGAGACCAATTTGGGGGCTGCTGCAGCAGTCCTGGTGAAAGATGCTCACAGTCAAAACAGGTCCAGGGGCTTCCCTGGTGGTGCAGTGGTTGAGAGTCCGCTTGCCGATGCAAGGGACACGGGTTCGTGCCCCGGTCCAGGAAGATCCCACATGCCGCAGAGCGGCTGGGCCTGTGAGCCATGGCCGCTGAGCCTGCGTGTCCGGAGCCTGTGCTCTGCAACGGGAGAGGCCACAACAGTGAGAGGCCCGCGTATCGCGAAAAAAAAAAAAAAAAAAAAAACAGGTCCAGAGGGAGGGCAGGGAAATTGGGGGAAGTGAATGGACTTGAGAGCTATTTGACTGGATATAAGTGAATGGGATCAGGAGATGTCATAGTATGACAAGTTTCTCAGTTTGCACAACTGGTTGGAGGAAAGTCTCCCCCAGATGATTCTCTCACTGCTCATCCTCAGACTTAGGCTCCTGTGAAAATGGGGCTGTGAGTGGAATAGTGGAGGGTAAACAAGGTGCACTGGGAAAGTGCTCTGGACTTGAGATATTTGTTCATCCAAATCTTTTGGGCTGAATTAGATCAGTTGTATGTCCCACTCCCACTTTGAAAGCAGGAACCATGAGATTAATAAAATCATTCAGGTTTTGCAAGCTGTGGTAGTCTCAGCACTTTGTCCTGGTGACTAGTGCTAGTGAATGAGTCTAATTCCAGAAACATCTACTCCCCACAAGAACCTTGGGTCTTAACTTTTTTCCCCTCTTTCCCCTCTTATACTCAGCCCATCACTTGTATGTTGCAACATTCACCATGCCCTGGCTACTGCCACTGGCCTCTGGTGGTCTACGTGATAATGCCAAGTTCTAAGAATTCAAGGGCAATATTTTCTGTTTTCCTAAAATTATTTGTGTTTTTTCCTTAGGCAGAAAAAGTTTAAGAAACATTTTGAGTTTAAACTGAGCTTAATTTTTCCTTCTGGTTGGTCTCCACATGTTTAGAAAATGTTTTTATGTTTTAGAAACCCAGGTTATAAGAAGAAATGACTAGTTAGTTCATGAGATTTGCCTCATTCTCTGGAAAAGCCTAGTTACTTATACAAATATGATCTTTTTAGAGGCATTCAGATCTTTTGTGATTTAACCTTAGGGTATAGATGGGGAGTGTAAGTGCAATAAACACCGGAACCACATGGAAGAGAAAGTCTTCTTGGAATTATCCATAATTTACTCCATAAACATTCATGGAATACCTACTTTGTACCTGGTATCAAAGATATAAATCTGAGTAAACAGTGTTTTTGAAAGTCAAGTAGGAATATTCCAACTCATGAGGTGGGCACACCCAATTTGTTGTGACCCCTCCACGACATCTCAGTGATAATCCACAGGGAACTGAGCTTTTGTGTGGGAAGTGGATGAGAGTATGAGAAAAAAGACTTAATCAGACAAGGAGAGTTTCAAATGGCCATGCTGGAGTTGCTCTTTTTAAGTTTCCTTCTCAAAAATTCTTTGAATCAGAGTCCCAAACAGAATGAAATTTTGGCTGGGTTCAGGTTCAGATCAAAAGATATTTTGAATGCTGATTCAATAGATACAGAAATAGATTTGTTCCAGCTCAAACTGGTTCACTATTTTTGTTAAAAAAATGTGTTAAGTAGCTGAGGGTGGGGAATGAACACTTGGGTTTGTTAGGAGGCTTTCAACAAGGCAGGGCACGCGAGTGGGTTTTGTAAGACAGGCTGTGTCAATCCCTCGATGGGAATGCACACATCTAGAAAGAACACAAATGAAGGCAAGCACACTGCTTCTCAGGCTTGTTTTATTCCCAACAGACTTGAGAAGAAAGTAGAGAAAGCCTGCCAAATTAGCTGGCATAGAACATCAAAACTGGATGAGGAATTTTAAAAGGAAGAAAAGACTTTTAATCAGGAGGCAGTACCCTGAGGGAGATCAAAAGCCTGTTAGATACAATAGTTATGATGGAATTTAGTGCTAAAAGGGCCATTTGGATAATTAAAGCCTCGTATGTGACTTTTTTTTTTTTTTTTTTTTTTTTTGCGGTACACGGGCCTCTCACTGTTGTGGCCTCTCCCGTTGCGGAGCACAGGCTCCGGACGCGCAGGCTCAGAGGCCATGGCTCACGGGCCCAGCCGCTCCGTGGCATGTGGGATCTTCCCAGACCGGGGCACAAACCCGTGTCCTCTGCATCGGCGGGCGGACTCTCAACCACTGCGCCACCAGGGAAGCCCATCATATGTGACTTTTATTGCCTCCATCCTTATATGCCTCTGTCCTTGCAGATGAAGATGTGAGCAGGAATCTGGTTACAGGGCCTGCACTAGCTGAGAGCAATGTGGTTTGAGGGAGAGGACATGTTGGCTACCCATTATAACCCAGAGGTTACAGCCTGGAAGTCCACAGGCCATATTTGACCTGAAGACAGGTATTTTTTGACCTGTATGGTGTTTAAGATTCACATGATGTGGTGAGACAAAAAATCCAGTTCTAAGACTTCCCTTGAAAAACCAGACTGGAAACTCTGGTCCTTAACTCCCTCATAGTAGCTGCTAGCTGGTTCTGAGTAACAACTGTCCCCTTTACACAGGACACGAAGACTCAGTTCACCACAAGCCTAGTGCTTGAATGATTACTTATTTTTAAAGTAATAGCCTCTATATCATTGTCTATATAAAAATGGGAAACTAAACACTGAAAATTAAACAAAGAAGATCACACCATTTTTCTTACATGTGGTCCATGTCACCTGTCTGCATCACCCGTCTAAGTCTCTGCTGCACTGATTCTGTTACTCTTGACATAGAAAATGCTTAGCCATGACCCTTGTTGGGATCGTTTTGAAGATGCTCATGAACAGCACCCTTTTAGAAAATAAAACCTGGTTTTATTTTTTAATATAGTTTTGCCGGAAAGTGGATTGTTACCTTCCTAATTTCTTTTTAGTTTATTAATGTGAGATGACAGTGTGATGGGAAAGAGGGAAACAGCTGTTAGAGTCAGGCAGCCTTGGTTTAAATTCCAGATTTGCCAATAATCATGGGGAGAGTTGAGGAAAGTCACATTCTGGCCACAATTTTCTCACCCCTAAACATAGGTATAATAAAATTTTTCACACAGAGTGATTCCAAGCATTAAATAAGAACATTACATAAAGCTCCTAACTGCTCAGTAAATGACACCTTATCAATTATGATCAAATGATTTTATATGCTAGCTCCAGATTTACCCAAGATTTTATGACAATAAAATTAGCTAACCTGAAATATGTCAGGTGCAAGTGGGCTACACTATGTAGCCCCCTCAAGAATGTAAGAGAAATATGATCGCTTGTTCAGAGGTTAATTAATAAAAGTAATGGATTAGAGCAAGGGTCAGCAAACTTTTTCTATAAACACCACTAAGTAAATATTTTAAGCTTTGCAGGCCACAGAGTCAGTGTCACAGCTTGTAGGCTGCTGCCCTTGTAGCAAGGAAGCAGCCACAGACAATACAAATGAATGAGCCTAGCTGTTTTCCTATAAAACTGTTTATGGACACTGAAATTCGAATTTCATATAATTTCCACATGGAATAAAATATTATTCTTTTGATTTATTTTTCAACCATTAAAAAAGGTACAACTATTCTTAGTTCTTGGGCAGTACAAAGTCAGATGGCTGGCTGAAGTTGGCCTGTGGGCCATAGTTTGCCAACTCCTGCATTAAAACAGTAATATGAAAAGTCACAATAAAAAACATTCTAGTTCACAGAGATAGACTTAAGGCTTTGTATCTAAATAATCAGAAGCAAATAGAGAGTTAGAGAAGCAAATTTTAGCAGAGTAAATCCTCTCAATGTCTGACTGAGCCCAAAGCCATCTGGAAGGACTGGCCCCATCTGGAAATTGATATGTTGGACTAACATGGCCTGATGCTAATCAGTAGTCAAATCGTGCCAAACTCCCCTCACTCACCAAGAGTCCTCCTAAATATCGTTTGGCTCTATTTTTTTTCTACAGAGTTGCTTACAGGGAGGGAATGTACTGGTCAAGCAGACACAAATACCTATTTTGTTTGACAGCTATTTCTTATTGCAAAAGGATAAACTGTGATTCTGATTTACTCATCAGTCTTTTGTAAGTCCTTTTATTTTTTCTTTAAGCCTGAATCAGCATTTCCAAATCCAGTTAACTTGGGGATATATATGAGAGTGTTCTTATGAGCCTACACAGCTGAGGGCCTGGTCCTCAACACTGGTTAATTTATGAAGGTAATTTCACTTTAAAAGCCCTTTCTGTGTGGCCAGCCAGCCTCCCATAGTAAGTCTGGAACTCAAGCTAGGCTACATGTTCTCCATCCAAACTTCAAACTCTCTTTAGAAGGTTAGTGTGGGGATTCGTTGGGTTATTACAAGTAAAGAAATAATGGCACATAGGAAGTGCTCAATTAGTGTTCGCTATTATGATGATCACGACTATGATTATTGGCAGTTGCTGTCACTTTACCCTGGTATCTTAATTATACACATGAATAGGCCTCACTCCTTTTTTATGTTCCTGATATTAAAATATTATAATTCAGGGCTTCACTGGTGGCGCAGTGGTTGAGAGTCCGCCTGCCGATGCAGGGGACATGGGTTCGTGCTCCGGTCCGGGAAGATCCCACATGCCGCGGAGCGGCTAGGCCCATGAGCCATGGCCGCTGAGCCTGTGTGTCTGGAGCCTGTGCTCCGCAATGGGAGAGGCCACAGCAGTGAGAGGCCCGCGTACAGCAAAAAAAAAAAGAAAAAAGTAAAAGGATTATAATTCATTTGAATGGGTTGGTGGGATAGGGTGAATTACATTAGACTGTCTTGGATTCTAAAGTGCTTTCTACTTACAATCAAGGTCACATTTAGCAGAAGAGGAAAGAGGACTTCTAATGCATTGAGCACTTAATCTCTTCTAGAATCACTAGGCTTTAGAGTTTTTGAGAGTCCTGTAGGTTGGTATAGCTATTCCCTCTGTATTGACAAGGAAAATGGTTGCTCAGAAAAGTGAAATCATGTTTTTAAGGTCACAAAGCTGGGAAGCTGTGGCTCTAGGATTTGAATCAGAATCTCTCTCTCTCTTTTTAAACAGTAGAGTTCCATTTATGCATACATTCTTTGTGCTACAATTATCATATAGATTACATCTAAGTATGCTATAAACTCTACCACACAATGCTATAATTTTGCTCTAAACTACCATATATTTTTTCAAAAAATAAAGAAAGGGAAAAACATAATGTTTGTGTTTATATTCACATAGTGACCATTTCTGATATGAATCTGAGTCTCTTTGGCTTCAAGCTTGAAGGCTGTCTGCTGCATGATGACAGGCAGCTCCATCAGATTCCCAAACTCTGATTTTCTGCTCTTTTGAGTTTAGACATAAGGCTATTCTAGGGCTTCCCTCATGGCACAGTGGTTAAGTATCTGCCTGCCAATGCAGGGACACAGGTTCAAGCCCTGGTCTGGGAAGATCCCACATGCCGCAGGGCAACTAAGCCCGTGTGCCACAACTACTGAGCCTGTGCTCTACAGCCCGCGAGCCACAACTACTCAGCCCGCGTGCCACAACTACTGAAGCCCACGCACCTAGAGCCCATGCTCTGCAACAAGAGAAGCCACCACAATGAGAAGCCTGTGCACCGCAACGAACAGTAGCCCTGGCTCCCCGCAGCTAGAGAAAGCCCGCTCACAGCAATGAAGACCCAAAGCAGCCAAAAATAAAATAATTTTTTTTTAAAAAACTACTCTACTATGGTATAAACCATAGCCTGTAGAAAGGGGCATAAAAAGAATAAGTTACCCTACAACTTTAAAACAATAGTAGGAATAACTAATATTTACTTAGAGCTTATGATGTGCCAGGATTCCACTTAGTGCTTTACAGATTCTTTCTCATTTAATAGTATTACCATTAATAATAAGCAGGTAATATCATTAGGTCCAATTTGTAGATGAGGAAACAGAATTAGAGTGGTAATTTTCTCAGTATAAAAGAGCTAGTCAGAGACTGAGCTGAGATTAAAATGCAGCTGAGATTAAAATTTGACTGCAGAGCCTATATTTTCACTAAGATACCTTAGTATTATATTATTTTGTGTTCTGTGGATGTGGTTACAATTATTACATTGCCATGTGCTTATTCAAATCAATGAACACAAGATTCATCTTACAATACTCTAAACAATATTCTAAAATTACCATTTATTCACAAACATAAGGTATCAATTATAAGGTGCTTCCAAGTTTTTCTGATAGAAAGATTCCCTCAAAGAGGTTTTCAGTTTTTAGCTTTTTTATACACTTAAACTTTTGGATTATAGATTAAATAGTTAATTGCCTCATCATTTTCAGTCTGTCAACTCACTTATGCATACATATGCATATATATCTAAGTTACCATAGAAAATCATGGATTAACTTAGAAATATATATTTTTTTACTCTTGCACTTCATGGAATGATTTTGTTCAAATTTTTCACATGCATCTTTAACACCAGGGCTATATCCACATTAGAACTTGTTTTTGAGTCATTTAACATGGTTTTCCAGAACACATTATCTTCATTTCCATATAAGTAATTTGAGATATGGCCCATTTTGAGTTTTAGTTTGAGTATGATGGTTCCACTGTAAAAAATTTTCCTAAGCCACAGGACTCATTTTTAAAACATAGGAATTTGTTTTTGTCCTGTGATCTCTTTGACTTAACAATTAACTGTATTAGGTTTATGTTCCAAAAAATCTTTACAACAATATCTATCACTGGCAACAATAAAGGCAAATTCCAGGGCTGATTATTAAATCTATCAACATTATTTATCTTTTTCCTTTTTTATTTTGAAACAATAGTACACTTAGATGTATTAATCCTTACAGGATTGACTGGAGGCTTAAATAAGATAGCATATGAAGATGTCTAGAGTGAGGGCCCTGCACACAGTAGGAACTTGCTTGTTGTTTCCACAAACCAATGTAGTTCATGCTACTGACGAAGGCAATATTCTGACTTCTGTCTTTCATGGCTGTGGTACTTTTGACCCTGATGAAATCAGTTGATGGATTATCTCCTTTATAACCAAAAGACTAAGAGGCAGTGCACTCAGCCAGCTTGGAAGGCTGGCGCCTGCTGTTTCATCTACTTGCAATCTGGTCACTACAACTTTTCTCCCCAAAAAAGGTCTTAAACTGCTCCTCTTGGTTTATTTCCCCATGATTCTCAATAATAATAATTAAAATGATGATAATAACTCTTCTGATTTGGGTAGAGAGATACAATCTACAGGCTACTTTACATGTGCTATAGTATCTATATCTAACAATGAGGCTACAGTCATGGTATTATTACCTCTCATTTTCTAGATGAGAAAATTGAGGTGCACAGAAGTTAGATACGTTTCTCAAGTTCCCAAAGCTAGTACCAAACAGCTGTCATACAAACTCCTTTGTGTCCAAAAATGAGTCATGTTGGGCAAAACCTATGACAGCAGCAGTTATATCCAATAGTACTGTGCAATATACACACCCCTTCCTTTTTTCCACTGTCAAAATTAGGTGGAATGAAAATTAAAAGTTATAATTAAAATTATGTGCAATGGATTAAGACAATGCTATCGACATATAATTCTCTACATCGAAGCAAGATACTATGATGCCTAAAGAGCATGATCTCTGAATCACAAGCAAGGGAAATTCTCCAGACAAACCCAGTCGGGCCTTGCTGTCTGGGCCTCTGGCTTCTGAGCATTATTTCTCTATCAAAATACCCTTATCTTTGTCCATACACTTTCACTGTTGGGCAAACTTCTGTGTAGTCCAGAAGAACCCAACTCAAAAGTCAAGTCCTCTATGAAACCTTTCTCAATACCGCTGGATATATAGGTAAACGTCCCTTCTCTGTGCTACGATGGTCCGTGTGATCCCTGGCAGCTGGGACAAAAATTTATTTATAATTTGCCCTGTGCCTGACAGTGGTGGAGTTTCCATGTAGTGGATATTTGATGGAGATTTCCCCAGGGTCAGCTACATGGTCTGGGGAAAACTTATCCACCCTCAGCTCCAGGGATGACCAGATTGTCTTTTAAAAAAAATAATCAGTGTATCCGATATCCAGGTAACATGGTTTATCCTTGAAGGATCAGTGGGTTTATCCTTGAAGGATCAATTCAGGTCAACAAAATATAAGATATTAGCTACAGGGAGCCGGAGGAAGATGGCGGAAGAGTAAGACGCGGAGATCACCTTCCTCCCCACAGATACATCAGAAATTCATCTACACGTGGAACGACTCCAACAGAACACCTACTGAACGCTGACAGAAGACCTCAGACCCCCCAAAAGGCAAGAAACTCCCCACATACCTGGGTAGGTCAAAAGAAAAAAAGAATAAACAGAGACAATAGGATATGGACGGGACCTGCACCAGTGGGAGGGAGCCGTGAAGGAGGGAAGGTTTCTACACACTACAAGCCCCTTCGAGGGCGGAGACTGCAGGTGGCGGAGGGGGAAAGCTTCGGAGTAGCGGAGGAGAGCACAGCAACAGGGGTGTGGAGGGCAAAGCAGAGAGATTTTGGCACAGAGGATCGGTGCCCTCAGGCACACACCAGCCCGAGAGACTTGTCTGCTCGGCCGCCAGAGCGGGCGGGGCTGGGAGCTGAGGCCCGGGTATCGGCTTTCAGTCGGAGCGCAGGGAGAGGTCTGGGGCTGGCGGCAGGAAGAGAGCCTGAAGGGGTTAGTGCTAGCCCGGAGGGAGTCCGGGGAAAGGGTCTGGAGCTACCGGAGAGGCAAGAGACTTTTTTTCCCTTTTGTTGCCTGGTGCGCGAGGAGAGGGCATTCCCCTCCCTCCCCTCTGCCTGAGTGAGCCAGAGCCCCCGAATCAGCGGCTCCTTTAAACCCGTCCTGTCTGAGCGAAGAACGGACGCCCTCCGGCGACCTACGCGCAGAGGCGGGGCCAGGTCCAAGGCTGAGACCCGGGAGCTGTGAGAGCAGAGACAGGGAAATCTCTCTGTGCAGCCTCCGAGGCAGCGGATTAAAGCTCCACGGTCCATTTGATGTGCCCTGCGTCTGTGGAGTGCATGAATGGACAGCGAATCATCCCAAATTGAGGAAGTGGACCTTGAGGACAAGATTTAAGACTTTCCCCCCCCCTTTTTTCCTCTTTTTACAACGAATTATCTCAAATTAAGGAGGTGGACTTAGCAAGATTTCGGACTTTTCGCCCTTTTCCTCTTTTTACAACGAATTATCCCAAATCGAGGAGGTGGACTTGGAGAGCAAGATTTTTGATTTTTCCCCCTGCTCTCTTTTTGTGAATGTGTATGTGTAATCTTCTGTGTAAGATTCTCTCTGTATAGCTTTGCTTCCACCATATGTCCCAGGGTTCTTTCGGTCCGTGTTGTTTTTCAATAATTACTTTTTAATTTTAATAACGCTACTATATTTCATACTTTATTCTATTTTACTTTACCTGCTCTTTCTTTTTTTCCTCCCTTCCCTTCCTCCCTCCCTCCCTCCGCTCCTCCTTTCCTTCTTTCTTTTTCTTTCCTCCATCCCTCCCTCCCTCCCACCCTTCTTCTTTCCACTTTCTTTTTCTTTCCTTCCTCCCTCCCTCCCTCCCTCCTGTCTTTCTTTCTTTCTTTCCTTCCTCCCTCCCTCCCTCTCTTCTTCCATTCACTCTTCCTTTTGCTTTCATTCCTCCCTCCCTCCCTCCTTTCTTCCCTTTCTTTCCATCCTTCCTCCCTCCCTCCTTTCTTTCTTTCTTCCTTCCTTCCTTACTTCCCTTCTTCCTTTCTTTCAATCTCTCTTTCTTTCTTCTACTAATTATTTCTTTCTACTTTTTCTCACTGTTATTCTGAGCCGGGTGGATGAAAGGCTCTTGGTGCTGCAGCCAGGAGTCAGTGCTGTGCCTCTGAAGTGGGAGAGCCAACTTCAGGACACGGGTCCACAAGAGACCTCCCAGCTCCACATAATATCAAGCAGCGAAAATCTCCCAGGGATCTCCATCTCAACACCAGCACCCAGCTTCAGTCAACGACCAGCAAGCTACAGTGCTGGTCACCCTATGCCAAGCAACTAGCAAGGCAGGAACACAACCCCACCCATTAGCAGAGAGGATACCTAAAAACATAATAAGGCCACAGGCACCCCAAAACACACCACCAGACGTGGACCTGTCCACCAGAAAGACAAGATCGAGCTTCAACCACCAGAACACAGGCATTAGTCCCCCCCACCAGGAAGCCTACACAACCTACTGAAACAACCTTAGCCACGGGGGACAGACACCAAAAACAACGGGAACTGCGAATCTGCAGCCTGCAAAAAGGAGACCCCAAACACAGTAACATAAGCAAAATGAGAAAGCAGAAAAACACACAGCAGGTGAAGGAGCAAGATAAAAACCTACCAGACCTAACAAATGAAGAGGTAATAGGCAGTCTACCTGAAAAAGAATTCAGAATAATGATAGTAAAGCTGATCCAAGATTCTATTTCCCAGATCCAAAATCTTGGAAATAGAATAGACAATATGCAAGAAACAGTTAACAAGGACCTAGAAGAACTAAAGATGAATCAAGCATCGATTAAAAACACAATAAATGAAATGAAAAATACTCTAGATGGGATCAATAGCAGAATAACTGAGGCAGAAGAACGGATAAGTGAGGTGGAAGATAAAATAGTGGAAATAACTGATGCAGAGAAAAATAAAGAAAAAAGAATGAAAAGAACAGAGGACAGTCTCAGAGACCTCTGGGACAACATTAAACGCACCAACATTCGAATTATAGGGGTTCCAGAAGAAGAAGAGAAAAAGAAAGGGACTGAGAAAATATTTGAAGAGATTATAGTTGAAAACTTCCCTAATATGGGAAAGGAAATAGTTAATCAAGTCCAGGAGGCACAGAGAGTCCCATACAGAATAAATCCAAGAAGAAATACGCCAAGACACATATTAATCAAACTGTCAAAAATTAAACACAAAGAAATCATATTAAAAGCAGCAAGGGAAAAACAACAAATAACACACAAGGGAATCCCCATCAGGTTAACAGCTGATCTCTCAGCAGAAACTCTACAAGCCAGAAGGGAGTGGCAGGACATAATTAAAGTGATGAAGGAGAGAAACCTGCAACCAAGATTACTCTACCCAGCAAGGATCTCATTCAGATTTGATGGAGAAATTAAAACCTTTACAGACAAGCAAAAGCTGAGAGAGTTCAGCACCACCAAACCAGCTTTACAACAAATGCTAAAGGAACTTCTCTAGGCAAGAAACACAACAGAAGGACTATACCTACAATAACGAACCCAAAGCCATTAAGGAAATGGGAATAGGAACATACATATCAATAATTACCTTAAATGTAAATGGACTAAATGCTCCCACCAAAAGACACAGAGTGGCTGAATGGATACAAAAACAAGACCCATATATATGCTGTCTACAAGAGACCCACTTCAGACCTAGAGACACATACAGATTGAAAGTAAGGGGATGGAAAAAGATATTCCATGCAAATGGAAATCAAAAGAAAGCTGGAGTAGCAATTCTTATATCAGACAAAATAGACTTTAAAATAAAGACTATTAGAAGAGACAAAGAAGGACACTACATAACGATAAAGGGATCGATCCAAGAAGAAGATATAACAATTGTAAATATTTATGCACCCAACATAGGAGCACCTCAATACATAAGGCAAATACTAACAGCCATAAAAGGGGAAATCGACAGTAACACAATCATAGTAGGGGACTTTAACACCCCACTTTCACCAATGGACAGATCATCCAAAATGAAAATAAATAAGGAAACACAAGCTTTAAATGATACATTAAACAAGATGGACTTAATTGATATTTATAGGACATTCCACCCAAAAACAACAGAATACACATTCTTCTCAAGTGCTCATGGAACATTCTCCAGGATAGATCATATCTTGGGTCACAAATCAAGCCTTGGTAAATTTAAGAAAATTGAAATTGTATCAAGTATCTTTTCCGACCACAATGCTATGAGACTAGACATCAATTACAGGAAAAGATCTGTAAAAAATACAAACACATGGAGGCTAAACAATACACTACTCAATAATGAAGTGATCGCTGAAGAAATCAAAGAGGAAATTAAGAAATACTTAGAAACAAATGACAATGGAGACACGACGACCCAAAACCTATGGGACGCAGCAAAAGCAGTTCTAAGGGGGAAGTTTATAGCAATACAATCCCACCTTAAGAAACAGGAAACATTTCGAGTAAACAACCTGACCCTGCACCTAAAGCAATTAGAGAAAGAAGAACAAAAAACCCCCAAAGTTAGCAGAAGGAAAGAAATCATAAAGATCAGATCAGAAATAAATGAAAAAGAAATGAAGGAAACGATAGCAAAGATCAACCAAACTAAAAGCTGGT
This sequence comes from Hyperoodon ampullatus, assembly GCF_949752795.1. Taxonomy (NCBI): domain Eukaryota; kingdom Metazoa; phylum Chordata; class Mammalia; order Artiodactyla; family Ziphiidae; genus Hyperoodon; species Hyperoodon ampullatus. The sequence goes on from NC_136922.1 coordinate 66,067,472, forward strand.
TCTTTGAGAAGATAAACAAAATTGACAAACCATTAGCCAGACTCATCAAGAAAAGAAGGGAGAAGACTCAAATCAGTAGAATTAGAAATGAAAAAGGAGAAGTAACAACTGACACTGCAGAAATACAAAAGATCATGAGAGATTACTATAAGCAACTCTATGCCAATAAAATGGACAACCTGGAAGAAATGGACAAATTCTTAGAAATGCACAACCTACCAAGACTGACTCAGGAAGAAATAGAAAATATGAATAGACCAATCACAAGCACTGAAATTGAAACTGTGATTAAAAATCTTCCATCAAACAAAAGCCCAGGACCAGATGGCTTCACAGGCGAATTCTATCAAACATTTAGAGAAGAGCTAACACCCATCCTTCTCAAACTCTTCCAAACAATATCAGAGGAAGGAACACTCCCAAACTCATTCTACGAGGCCACCATCACCTTGATACCAAAACCAGGCAAGGATGTCACAAAGAAAGAAAACTACAGGCCAATATCACTGATGAACATAGATGCAAAAATCCTCAACAAAATACTAGCAAACAGAATCCAACAGCACATTAAAAGGATCATACACCATGATCAAGTGGGGTTTATTCCAGGAATGCAAGGATTCTTCAATATACGCAAATCAATCAATGTGATACACCATATTAACAAGTTGAGGGAGAAAAACCATATGATCATCTCAATAGATGCAGAGAAAGCTTTCGACAAAATTCAACACCCATTTATGATAAAAACCCTGCAGAAAGTAGGCATAGAGGGAACTTTCCTCAACATAATAAAGGCCATATATGACAAACCCACAGCCAACATTGTCCTCAATGGTGAAAAACTGAAACCATTTCCACTAAGATCAGGAACAAGACAAGGCTGCCCACTCTCACCACTCTTATTCAACATAGTTTTGGAAGTTTTAGCCACAGCAATCAGAGAAGAAAAGGAAATAAAAGGAATCCAAATTGGAAAAGAAGAAGTAAAGCTGTCACTGTTTGCAGATGACATGATACTATACATAGAGAATCCTAAAGATGCTACCGAAAAACTACTAGAGCTAATCAATGAATTTGGTAAAGTAGCAGGATACAAAATTAATGCACAGAAATCTCTGGCATTCCTGTACACTAATGATGAAAAATCTGAAAATGAAATCAAGAAAACACTCCCATTTACCATTGCAACAAAAAGAATAAAATATCTAGGAATAAACCTACCTAAGGAGACAAAAGACCTGTATGCAGAAAATTATAAGACACTGATGAAAGAAATTAAAGATGATATAAATAGATGGAGAGATATACCATGCTCCTGGATTGGAAGAATCAATATTGTGAAAATGACTCTACTACCCAAAGCAATCTACAGATTCAATGCAATCCCTATCAAACTACCACTGGCATTTTTCACAGAAGTAGAACAAAAAATTTCAAAATTTGTTTGGAAAAACAAAAGACCCCGAATAGCCAAAGCAATCTTGAGAACGAAAAACGGAGCTGGAGGAATCAGGCTGCCTGACTTCAGACTATACTACAAAGCTACAGTAATTAAGACAGTGTGGTACTGGCATAAAAACAGAAAGATAGATCAGTGGATCAGGATAGAAAGCCCAGAGATAAACCCACGCACATATGGCCAACTTATCTTTGATAAAGGAGGCAGGAATGTACAGTGGAGAAAGGACAGCCTCTTCAATAAGTGGTGCTGGGAAAACTGGACAGGGACATGTAAAAGTATGAGATTAGATCATTCCCTAACACCATACACAAAAATAAGCTCAAAATGGATTAAAGACCTAAATGTAAGGCCAGAAACTATCAAACTCTTAGAGGAAAACATAGGTAGAACACTCTGTGACATAAATCACAGCAAGATCCTTTTGGACCCACCTCCTAGAGAAATGGAACTAAAAACAAAGATAAACAAATGGGACCTAATGAAACTTCAAAGCTTTTGCACAGCAAAGGAAACCATAAACAAGACCAAAAGACAACCCTCAGAATGGGAGAAAATATTTGCAAATGAAGCAACTGACAAAGGATTAATCTCCAAAATTTATAAACAGCTCATGCAGCTCAATAGCAAAAAAACAAACAACCCAATCCAAAAATGGGCAGAAGACTTAAATAGGCATTTCTCCAAAGAAGATATACAGACTGCCAACAAACACATGAAAGAATGCTCAACATCATTAATCATTAGAGAAATGCAAATCAAAACTACAATGAGATATCATCTCACACCAGTCAGAATGGCCATCATCAAGAAATCTAGAAACAATAAATGCTGGAGAGGGTGTGGAGAAAAGGGAACACTCTTGCACTGCTGGTGGGAATGTGAATTGGTACAGCCACTATGGAGAACAGTATGGAGGTTCCTTAAAAAACTAAAAATAGAACTACCATATGACCCAGCAATCCCACTACTAGGCATATACCCTGAGAAAACGATAATTCAAAAAGAGACATGTACCAAAATGTTCATTGCAGCTCTATTCACAATAGCCCGGAGCTGGAAACAACCTAAGTGTCCATCATCGGATGAATGGATAAAGAAGATGTGGCACATATATACAATGGAATATTACTCAGCCATAAAAAGAAACGAAACTGAGCTATTTGTAATGAGGTGGATAGACCTAGAGTCTGTCATACAGAGTGAAGTAAGTCAGAAAGAGAAAGACAAATACCGTATGCTAACACATATATATGGAATTTAAAAAAAAAAAAATGTCATGAAGAACCTAGGGGTAAAACAGGAATAAAGACACAGACCTACTTGAGAATGGACTTGAGGATATGGGGAAGGGGAAGGGTAAGCTGTGACAAAGGGAAAGAGAGGCATGGACATATATACACTACCAAACGTAAGGTAGATAGATAGTGGGAAGCAGCCACAGAGCACAGGGAGATCAGCTCGGTGCTTTGTGACCGCCTGGAGGGGTGGGATGGGGAGGGTGGGACGGAGGGAGATGCATGAGGGAAGGGATGTGGGAACAGATGTATATGTATGACTGATTCACTTTGTTATAAAGCAGAAACTAATAAAAAAAAAAAAAAAAAAAAAAAAAAAAGATATTAGCTACAGGTTCCTAAAAGGGCTAGAAACTTCCTTGCTCTTCTGGGAGAGCCCAAGGAAAAGATAGGTTCTTATCCTCTGGACTCCCAACCCTCTTAGGTAACCTCCAGACACTTCAAACTCAATACCAGCCAAGCAGAAGCCACCACTCTCTCACTTTGCTCCTCCTCCTGCCTTTCCTGTGTTTGTGAACAGTGCCCAGATCACCCAGGCATTCTGGAACCTGTGAGTCATGGGTTCCTCCCTCTTTATGACCCCATAACTCCTCAGTGTCCTGTCACTTTTTTCCTCCTGAATACTCCTATAATTTCTCACTTTATTCTTTTAATCTACACTTCTCTTTCCCTACTTTGGGGCTTTATCATGTCTCTGTTGGACTATTTCAGAGCTTCATAACTGATCTCCTTTCCTCCAGTCTAACTCCATTCAATCAGACCTCAACAGTGCCTCCAGGTTCAGATCTGACTGTGATCCACAGAAGCTCGGAATATTTCTATGGGTCCCCATCAAATCCAGGACAAATCTCAGCTTTCTTAAAATGGCAGGCAATTCTCTCCTTGATCTGGCCTCTCCTTACTTCCTCAGTCTCATCACTCCCCACCCCACCCCCCGGCTCCCTAATAATTTACACTCAAGCAATACTGAATCAGCATCATATTCTGTGATATGCTGTGTCTTCCATTTTTTTTTAAGATTTTATTTATTTATTTGTTTTTTTATTTATTTATTTTTGGCTGTATTGGGTCTTCGTTGCTGTGCGCGGGCTTTCTCTAGTTGCAGCGAGCAGGGGCTACTCTTCATTGCAGTTCGCAGGCTTCTCGTTGCGGTGGCTTCTCTTGTTGTGGAGCATGGGCTCTAGGCACGCAGGATTCAGTAGTTGTGGCACATGGGCTTAGTTGCTCTGCGGCATGTGGGATCTTCCCAGACCAGGGCTCAAACCCGTGTCCCCTGCATTGGCAGGCGGACTCCTGACCACTGAGCTACCAGGGAAGCCCCTGTGTCTTCCATTTTTAATGCTTTCTTTCCCCATGGTCCATCTGGCTGACATATTCTCTTTCTTCCAAAAGTCAAAATCAAGTCAAGGGCTTCCCTGGTGGCTCAGTGGTTGAGAGTCCGCCTGCTGCTGCAGGGGACACGGGTTCGTGCCCCGGTCCGGGAGGATCCCGCATGCCGCAGAGCGGCTGGGCGCGTGAGCCATGGCCGCTGGGCCTGCGCGTCCGGAGCCTGTGCTCCACAATGGGAGAGGCCACAACAGCGAGAGGCCCACGTACCACACACACACACACAAAAATCAAGTCAAGCATTGGCTTGTCTGTGAATCCTTCCTTGATGCTGCCCACAAGTGTGGGGTCTCCTCCTGCCCATGCATCGTTTTATTACAACCTTGAGTATTCCCAAGTTTCTTCTCACTAAGTTCACCTTTCCTTTATAGTCAGCATTGCAACCTTCCACCATCTAACATCCTAAAATTCCCTGCAGGATGAACCATCATTTGTATTTCCACAATTGGGTATGCATCCATTATGGAGAAGTCTTCTACTGCCTCTCGTCCTCATCACTGTCATAAGTTGATTTCCTAATTATCCTTCCTCCTTCTACAAAGATGTTGAAAGATGGAGTGCAGTCTCATCTTCCATCTCAACGCCTGCTTTCATTCTCAGAGACATCAGGGTCTGTGCAGATGACCCAGTTCATCCCTTATCTTCTTAATTCCTTTACCTCCTTATCACAAAGAACTTTCCATCGCTTCATTTTAGCCTCACAATTTCAAGGGCACTTCTTGGACTTGTCATCAATATAAACTAAGCCACCCCTGAAGTCACAAATGCCTAAACTAACCCTTTAACCACAACCTTGTAGTTTCGTGGCTCGGTTGTTTAAATTGCACAGTTTACAGTGTTCACCACCACCTTAACATTAGGCTCCAAAGTGCATGGAGCTCAGGAGCTGCATAAAAAAGTTATTAGACTGTGGGAAGAAAATATTAGAACCTCAAGTTATGTTTAACCCATCATTTTGCATACACCTTATCGTGTATATACATGATGTACTAGTAGAATAACTCATGAGAATAGTTTTACACACATAAATAAGAGCGTGAACTCGGCCTCAAAACTCCATGAATTCAAATCCTGCGCCATTTCCTTAAGGTGGGGACTTGAGACAGTCACCTAGCTACTCTATGCCCAGTTTTCTCATTAGTAAAATTGTATAGTAGTAGTTTCTACTTTATGAAGTTATTATGAAGGTTACGAACCTTGAGCAAGTTAATATTTGTAAAGCAGCTAGCTCTGTACTGGAACACAGTGAGTACATGTAAGTGTTAGGCAAACATCCATGCATGTATGAAGGCTATGTGCCGAAATGCTTTAACTTATAAACAGGACCGATTTACAAAGTACGAAGGCAATTCCTCTTATCCTTTCTTAACATCATTCTTCAGCCATACATTTTTTTTCTGTCTTCATTTTCCTCCATAGCTAGTTTAGATTACACTACTCAGAGCTCCCTGCTCACTCTCCCCCATCATAACTTGTCCTCACAAATCTAAAAATCTGGATGAACATTAAAAACTGCCACTGTTAGGTATGTACCCAAGAGGCCAGTATTACTGGAGAAAAATCACATACCTGGGAGGGCTGGCGTCTCTCCATGTTGATGATTACCAGCTCCAGATGGACATTCTGCCCGAGGTGTCCTACTCAGTACTTGGTGATCTGCCTCTCGCTCACTCATCAATGACGTTTGATTTTACATCTCTTTATCGTCAAGTCTCCCAGCTTTCCTTTCGCTATTTATTTTCAGTTTGCAAAATTTACCTCTTCTTTTACTGAAAACGCTCGAACTCTTTAAAAGAGAATTTCTTCACTGTAAAATGAGCAGGTCTAGAGATCCAACCTATCCCTCCATATTTTCGCCTTCATAGTTTCTAGTGAGGAAGAGCTCTTTCTCCTCTTACACTTGAGGTCTGGAGCGCCTGCCCTGTTACATCCCTTGTTCCTTTACTTCCCCCCCTCTTTTTCCTTATATCACCAATCTCCCTACTGGACCATGCTCTAGAGAATCCAAATAGGCTTCAGTATTTACCATCTTAGAAACAAAAACAAACAAACAAAACCAAAAGAAAAAAGGAAGGAAGGAAGGAAGGAAGGAAGGAAGGAAAGAAAGAAAGGAAGGAAGGAAGAAAGAAAGAAGGAAGGAAGGAAGGAAAGAAAGAAGGAAGAAAGAAAAGAAAACAGAAACAATCTTGCGGTTCCACAATACCCTTCAGCTATTGCCCCATTTCTCTGATCCCCACTACAGTCAAAATTCTTAAAACCTCATCTTTCTACCTCCTTCCATTCATCCTTACAACAGCTCTATTCTGAATTTTGCTCATGACTATATTAAAATTGCTATTTTAAAGGTCAACGGGACTCTCTAAATTAAAAGCACATTTCCCTGTCCCCATCATCCTTCACCTCCCAGCAAGATTCCACACCAATGACAACTCCTTATGGCTTCAATACTTTCTCTCCTGATTTCCTGGGCATATTGCCTATTTTCCTCAGATCTCTATGACTGATTCTACTGTCTTTTTTTTACTGCATCCTTTAACTTTGCCTAAGCTTCAAATGTTAGAGAAACTCAAGTTTCTTCAGGTATCAGTTCTAGCGTACCTTTTCATCTTTTTCAGTCTCCCTCTTAACCCAAACTCTAGGAGGTTGCATTTATTTCCCTGCTCCTTTAAAGACTGGAAGTATATTAAGAAGTTCCGGCTTAAATACCAGAAGTAAAGAAGTTCTTGACTTCTATATTTATTCTCTTTTGGAGCTTTATTCTTAGATATCCACTTGTCCACTTGATATCCCTTCTTTCATGTAATATAATCATCATATATTTAATATGTTTAGAATTAGACTTTTAGGGACTTCCCTGGTAGCACAGTGGTTAAGAATCCACCTGCCAATGTAGGGGACAGGTGTATGATCCCTGGTCTGGGAAGATCCCACATACCGCGGGGCAACTAACCCTGTGTGCCACAATTCTGAGCCTGTGCTTTAGAGCCCGTGAGCCACAACTACTGAGCCTGTGAGCCACAACTACTGAAGTCCGCACGCCTAGAGCCAATGCTCCGCAACAAGAGAAGCCACCGCAATTAGAAGCAACGAAGAGTAGCCCCTGTTCGTCGCAACTAGAGAAAGCCTGTGTGCAGCAATGCAGACCCAACGCAGCCAAAAATAAAATAAAATAAATAAATTTATTTTTAAAAATTAGACTTTTAATTTTGTCTCGCTTAGAGTAAATCACCATCACCTTTCCTCTGACCACAGCTGTAATATCATAATTGTCTTCTCTGCTTCTTCTTTTGCCCCATTTTAACCCAATTCATTCTTCAAACAGCACTGAAGGTAATCTTTTAAAAATATAAATGGCTTAAAAACCATTCAACTCCTCATTGTGTTTCAAATAAAATTAGTGTTCCCTTTTTCGGCCTGCAAGGCCTCTACATATCCTGGCCTCTGCCCACCTTTCCAATGTCAGTTTGTGCCATTCTACCCCTTGGCACTAAGGTGAAGCCACACTGATCCCCAGACATACCGAGTTTTGTCCAGCCTGAGGGCCTCAGTGTACACTGTAATACCCTTAGCCTGATATGCTCCTTCCAACACTTTGCCAGGTGGCCCCTCCTCTCATTCTTCAGGTTGCAGTGTAAATATCACTACTTTGGAGATGAGTCCACCTATATCTCCAAATCAGTAACATTCCCACCTCGTTATTCTCTATTCTAATTTCCTTTTCACTTCCTTCTTAGCTTTCTATTCTTTGCTATTACTTATTTTTTTATTCTTTCTCATCTTCTAGGCTGGTACGCATCGCTGCACAGTACACTCAGTGCTGAGTCAGTAGGGTGTCACACTTTAGAGCTAAATCTTAGCTTCAGTACTTACTATCCATGGAAATTCAGCAAGATTTCTAACATCTCCATGCCTTAGTTTCTACATCTAGAAAATTAGAATAATCATATGTAAACTTATTGGAGTAGAATGAGGATTAAGAAAGATAATATACTTATAGCATTTAGAACAACATTTAGTACAGAGTAATTACTACTAGTAGTACTATTACTACTATTACTACATTTAGTACAGAGTAATTACTCCTCCTCCTCCTAGTACTATTACTACTACTGATGATAATAATATCAGTAATTAGTAGCATTCAATAAAATTGTTGAATGAATGAGTAAAGATTCAGATTTATATTATTGTGCAACTACAATGTGCTTGATCATGCTATTTGCCATCACATATGCTTTATTTAAAAATTTTTATTCTCATAACTTAATGAAATGAACAGTGTTATCTCATGAGAAGCTATTCAGAATATGTGAATAACTTTCCCAAAGATACTTAGCTCCTATGTGATAAAACCAGAATTTGAAACCAGTTTACTTTCAAGTCTGGTGCTATTTCCAACAATTCACTGTCCATGGACCAGAACCACCTTGTCCATTAGAACCACATGGAGTGAGTAATTTTATCAAGGAGTAATTTCAACTTCCAAGTCTTATCATTCAAAAAATACATTTCGTAAGGCTATAGCTGTCATTGCTAGTGATTTCTCTGATGGATCTCAACAAAGTCAATTGAAAACCTTTTGGAAAGGATTCACCACTTTAGATGTTATTAAGAACATTCGTGATTCATGGGAAGAGGTCAAAATCTCAAAATTAACAGGATTTTGGAAGAAGTGGATTCCAACCCTCATGGATGACTTTGAGGGGTTTAAAACTTCAGTTCAGGAAGTAAATAGCAAGACGACTAGAATTAGAAGTGGAGCCTGAAGATGTAACTGAATTGCTGCAATCTCATGATAAAACTAACAGATGAGGAGTTACTTCTTATGGATGAGCAAAGAAAGTGGTTTCTTGAGATGGAATGAACTCCTAGTGAAGATGCTGTGAAAATTGTTAAAATGATAACAAAGGACCTAGAATATTACATAATCCTATTTACTAAAGCAGTGGCAGGGTTTGAGAGGATTACCTTCAATTTTGAAAGAAGTCCATTTGTGGGTAAAATATTCTCACACAGCATTGCGTGCTACAGAGAAATGGGTGGTGAAAGGAAGAGTCAATCGATGTGGCAGACTTCCGTGTTGTCTTATTTTAAGAAATTGCCACGCCCACCCCAGCCTTCAGCGGCCACCACTCTGATCAGTCAGAAGCCATCAGCATCAAGGCAAGACCCTCCACCAGCAAAAAAATAACTGCTCACTGAAGGCCCAGAGAGCGGGTAGCATTTTTTAGCAATAAATATTTAAAAATTAAGATACGTACATTGTTTTTTTAGACATAAAACTATTGCACAGACTCTTTGATAAATCTTTTTTTTTTTTTTGCACAGACTCTTAACAGACTACAGTGTAATGTAAAAATAACTTTTATATGCACTGACAAATTAAAAAATTTGTGTGACTCACTTGACTGTGTCATTCGCTTTACTGCAGTGGTCTGGAACTGAACTTGCAATGTCTCTGAGGTATGTCTGTACTTTGTTAGAGACCGAAGGAACATGGTTTGCATGGGAAATGTTTAGGAGATGTGATCCAGAGGAAGCAAGCAACAAAAAAGCCATAGGGAAATGTTTACAGAATGCTCCGTGTTCAACTAAATAGAAGACCAGATGTTACCATAAACTGATCCATGTCTGAAAAATTCTTCTACAGAGTTCTGGCCAGGAAAGCTAATTGGCATCTTCTTGAAAACATGGGCAACTTTTAGTACTGGCAATTAGGTACCTGAATTTCTTTCGGTTATCATGTAGAGTTATCACTTCTTTCAAGCCAAATAATAACAGGTTTGGCGATGTTTCAAGACAAATTGGAAATGTTCAAAGAACATTGGGATTATAATTCCCAGTGAACCTTTCAGTTTTTGTCTTTCCATGACCTAAATTATGTTCAGAAAAAGAAAAATGAAGTTGTTATTCTTAACCATATGTAAATGCAGAGACCATCAAGAGTGGATCAATGAAAACTTTCCCTGGAAACATAAGGCTTCCATGCAACCAGTTATTAGATCCCCAAAGGATTCTTTGGGGAAAAGTCAGGCTAGACATGAGAGGAGGAAGAACTCTGGCCAAGATTTAGGATCAGTCTCTGTGAGGGGAAAAAGAAAGGATGTGTAGCTTACTCCTGTACTGAGTAAGGTAGTGAAGCCCATTGAAATGGCCCAGGGCTGAAGTGGGCAGCATCCCCAGATGCTATTTGTCCAAATAGGCTTGCCTGTACTGCAGTGACAAACAACCTTCAATTCTCACTGGCTTTATAAGAACAAAATTTGTATTTCTTCTTCATGTTATATGGCCAAACAGGTAGGCAGTATGGCTTAACTCAAGGACTCCAGCTGATGGAGCATCCATCTTAAAATATATTTCCCTGACCAACTAAGTAGTGTATTCATTCAATAAATATTTATTGAGCGACAATAGTGTGTTGGATCTGGAGATATGGGAGAGAATATATCAAAGGGTCTGGCTTTGTGGATTTACATTCTAGTAGTTTTATGCATATTTTTTAATCCTCAGGAGCATCCTCACAAGTAGGCAGTATTATCATCCCCATTTTATCAATGGGGAGATGGAAGTAGAAAAAAGATTTACACAAGTCAGTGGTAGAACTGGGATTTGATCCTTTGCAGTCTGACTCCAGAGCACATGATTTCACCCACCACACTATGCTGCCACTGCTGATGCCTGATGAGGAGAGTCACCCTTTACTATTCCCAACATATGAAAAAAGGGAGCTAAAGACAGTAGGATTTGTATAATTGCTAGGTCAGATGGGAGAGCCACATGCTAAGCTAAGTGGCAAATTGTCCTGTGTGGTATAGCACTAAAAGCCTCAAGGCTCCCAGGTTTCTACGACCTCTGTTCATTACAGCGATGGGCATGCTAGTTCCTAAGACAGTGAGTTCAAGGGTCTGCTTGGGAAGAATTGGCTCAAACCCCCAAGGCCCTGTTATGGCAGTGCAAGGCCTTGGCACCCAGAGGGCATACACTTGGATCCCAGCCCAAAACTGGTGTGAATCTTAGGTTCTTCATCTGTAAAATAAGCATAAAAGTGGTATTTTCCACACATAGGTTTATTGTAAGATTAGAAGTGATAATGCACGTAAGTGGAGTCCTGGAACATAGAATGTTCCCAATAAATTATCCATCATGTCAAGTGGGCCTAATACTCCTTTTTACATAAGAGTTAATGGGAGCTTATAGCAGGTACTAATTCAAGAAACTTGAAAGAGTGAGGATAATGTGTGGAATGGGAGGACGTTGAGAGGGTTACGTTCACGCAGATTGCCTGGGCTCCGGCTCGTTTGCCCAAGTAACAAGTTCATATCCTGCATTTCTCGCCAGTGTCTGCTTTGTCAGGCTTCCAGCATTCATTTCTGTTCTAATCACATTTTGTCAAATTAACATCAAACTCTAATCCATAATCACTACAGGGAAAAACATCCCCCATGCAACACTTCTTTTAATCCCTGGTGGTGTGTAATCAAGGAGGGTATTTGCTGAGCCTAGGACAAGTCTTACTAGCCCAAGATGTAATCAAGGAGACATGGAAACTCATATACAAGCAACTGACCCACCACAATTAAGAAAATTTTCCTTCAAAAGCTGTTGGTCCCCTGAAGGAAAAGTATCAAGTACTATGATAGAGAGAATTTTGGACATTTTGCTCTCAAGGGGCTCAATTATTTCTAAATATATTTTCAAATAAATGAGACTTTCTTAAACCATTTATCACCATAGCAACTAAACTGGCAGAGTTGATAGGAGTCTTAGCTTCTATCAGCTGTGAAATATGCTTGTTGCTTGCAAAGTCTGTAGAAAAAAAAGTGCTATATTGAATAAGTAAAGCAGTACATTCACGAAGACTCACAGGAAATGAATGAATAAAGGGATGATGGAAGCTTTTGCAAAGATGTACAATCCTACTCTGAGAGTTTAATAATAAAATTCCATTAGACAAAAGCTCATTATGGTTGTCAAAAACCTCACATTTGGTTATCTCATAAGTAAAATAATTCTCTTAAAATACAAATACTTTTCCCTAACCATACACCCCAGCATATGTGGTGCCTAAAAGGTTGTAGCCTGGAGATCAAGAAATTTGAGTTCTAGTCCCAGTCTGATGCTAATTAGCACTGAGCATTGAGTAAGACCTCACCTGGACTATTTCCTTTTCTATGCAATGAAAGGATGTGGATTCTATTACTCACCTTGAATAAGTGAGGTAAACAATAACTTCTAAAACTTCTTTATGGCTTTTAAAAATGTCTTTCTGATATATAGCTTGCAGAGTGCTGGGAGGCTGGGCTGCTACCCTGCGTGAGTCTTCCCGCAGTTTTCCCTGCTGTCCGACCCTCTCGGCTTCGCGATGCCGGTGGACCTCAGCAAATGGTCCGGGCCTTTGAGCCTGCAGGAAGTGGACGAGAGGCCGCAGCACCCGCTGCAGGTCAAATACGGCGGGGCGGAGGTTGACGAGCTGGGCAAAGTGCTGACACCCACCCAGGTTAAGAACCGGCCCACCAGCATTGCATGGGATGGCCTTGATCCAGGTAAACTGTATACCTTGGTCTTGACAGACCCGGATGCTCCCAGCAGGAAGGACCCCAAATACAGGGAATGGCACCATTTCCTGGTGGTCAACATGAAGGGCAACGACATCAGCAGTGGCACGGTCCTCTCCGATTATGTGGGCTCTGGGCCTCCCAAGGGCACAGGCCTTCACCGCTACATCTGGCTGGTTTACGAGCAGGACAAGCCACTGAAGTGTGATGAGCCCATTCTCAGCAACCGATCTGGAGACCACCGTGGCAAATTCAAGGTGGCGAATTTCCGCAAGAAGTACGAGCTCGGGGCTCCGGTGGCCGGCACGTGTTACCAGGCCGAATGGGATGACTATGTGCCCAAGCTCTACGAGCAGCTGTCTGGGAAGTAGAGGAAAGCCAGGAGATGGACACGGTCCCAGAGTCCCCAAGCAGTGTTTCAGTTTAGTGATGCATGTAGATTTCTCCCCTTCCCCCTGCCTGAGCCCTGAGCGGTCAGATTTAGGTTTAGGGTGACTTCCTTCTGCCTGTCCTCTGTAATTGTAGGGGGTTTACGTTTTGATCACATTTGAACTCTGTTTTGGTGGGGGATATTTTGGTACTAGGATGGGGTCATCAAAATGTTAATATAAGAATAACAACCCAGACGTTAAAGAAGAAAAAAATTCTGGTAAAAAGACCAGGTCTGCAGTATTAGAACAGAGCATCAGAGAATCTTTAAGGGAGGTTGAAAAAAAGAAAATGTTGATTGCCTCTGCCTTTGTGAGCCCAAGCCCAGGATAGTCTGTGATGGCATCTTCTGGCATGTGTTTTCACGGCCCTGTCTCTCACAAAGACAACCAGGGGCCGGCACGTCTGCTAGCCCCCCATGTGATACATCTCAGGCTGGTTATTGGGTGTCAGTGTCCTGCTCTGGCTCCTTTAAAGAGCAATACTGAAAAAAGCAATAGGGAGAGAGTTGCTGTTAAAGCTTGGCCATCTAGATGAGCTGCAGGGCTGAGTGAGAGGTCATCAGAAATCCGAAAGTCTGAGCCTGTTAAATTGATCACTCTTCAGTGTAAGAAAAGCCAGTCTGGATTCGCTGAATGTTGTGTTAATTCTGCTATTTGCTTATAGTTGAATAAAAATAAAAACATTGTGTAGTTGAAAAAAAAAAAAAAAAAAAAAAAAAAAATGTCTTTCTCTGTTTGCACAGTTGTGATTTTTTTTTAAGTTCTAGGAAATGAATCAGCTATTCAGGCTCATGGGCTACCTGCATGTGTAAGACCCTGGCTCCCTACTTGTCTTTGCAGAATTTCAATCAACTGAAGGGAAGGGCAGGTTGACCACTCCAAGGCATTTTTGAAAAACGGTGGAGGCGGATATTTACACTTGCTGCACAACTTTGCATTTATGGTACTTTAACATATTATCTCCTTTCATCTTTACAACTTTGTATGTTAGGGATGATAATTCTCATTTTAGAGCTGAGGAAAGAAAATGTTTAATCCACTTCCTCACTGTCCCACCACCAGCAAGTGGTGGAGCTGGGGCTTAATCCACATCTGCTGGACTCCAGAGACATGACCTCATCAGGCTACCTCTCCTCTGAAACCATCTGGTTCAAAGGCATAATGTAGTGTAGAGAGGCTTGATCAGGGAGTCGAGACCTGAGCTTAAGTTCCAGCACAGTCACCTATAGCTGTCTGACCTCAAGCAAGTCAGTACTGTCCTTGGGCTTTTATCTTTATCTCCAAGAGACAGGATCATAGGGAGTGACTACTTCTTGAGACAATGGACATCCTCAGCTGAAAAATGGATCAGAAAAGCATCCTGAGGAGGGTGAGAGTTTCAGACTGACTGTGACCATGGGTATTTACAGCAGGAAGGCACCAGGGTGACCACGTGTAGAAGAGTAGGTTCAACCTTTTGAAAGGAAGGATGAGCTCGGGTAGCACAGATTTCGAAAGCGGTTCATTCAGCATTCACAACTGGAAACAAAGGTCAGACACACTGAAATAAAATAAGCTAGAAAAGAGCTTTCTGTCAGCCGAGGTAAGGGTTAGGTTGAAAGCAGCAGGCTACATTCAGCTGTCTCTATATTTCTTTGCAGGTGAGTTACTTTCAACTAAACCCAGTGTCCAGACATAAGAGGAGCAGAATCTTCTGGAAAAGTAGACCTTGCTTAAATTAATTAATACTATGTTTTGGGTTTTTTTCTATACAAATTATCTCTTAATGTGTTGATAGTGTTGATAGAATATGTTCATTGGAATCACATCACTTCCTTCTATTTCTGTACCCTCTAAAGGAATAGTCAGCTGCAGTAAAGAGAAGAAAACATACCCCTACTTTCCCTTACCCCTGGCACCTTTTCATTCAGGCTTAGTAGCTCTATCAAACACAAGCCCAGCTCTAGTTCCCTAATTCATGACTTGAAGAGACACTATTAGATACATTTCGTTAATATTATCCTTCTGAATACAAGGGGAAGAGGGAATTTCTGCTTTGAGAGGAATAATGTAGTACAAAGGTCAAGGACATGGAGTCAGCCAGGGGTTGGTCCAGTTCTGATTCCTTCATTTACCAGTTGTGTGTCCTTAATAAACTACCTAATCACTCTATACTTCTTTTCCTCCTCCGAAAATGGCTAGGGAAATTCTAATGGCTGTCAGTTTCCTAAAAGTAAATACAGAGCTGAAAGCAAAAGATAAAACAAGGAGTCAAAAATGAGAATGCTGGGAAAAAGTTGGGGAATAAGATTCAAAGCAGGATGAAGTTTCAAGTCCAGAACATGGATGGTGTTAGGAGCTTCGGTGTCCAGAACCCATCTCCACGTGTGGATGGACTGGCCGCAGCAGAGGGCCCAACTACCAGTCAACTGCAGAAGTGTTGGCAAGCCTAGTGCTGTGACTATCCATGTTGTGACCAAATCACCAAGACAAAGGAGAAGAAGAGGAGGCAAGAAATCTTCAAACTGAGAAGCAACAACAAATGCTTCCAAAGGTAGAATGATAAAAGGACTGTAGGAATCAGCTCAGGTGTGAGTTGCTTTATTAATAACACTGTTTACTGGTGCATTTCGTGGGGCTGCAAAGGTGGAAGAAATCATGCAAAGCCCTTCAGTTCTTCTGTTTGTTCTTCGCTTTGCTTTAACGTCACGTATCTCAACTATGACACTCACACCATTATGCATGTGGCATCCATCCAGGCACCCGTCATGCCTGAACCCAGGAAGAATGAGGGAGGCTTTGTGAGTGGTGTTCTTCTGAAAGTGGCAGAATTGGAAGGTGCAAGAGCCATCCTTCCTCCCACGGGAAGTGGCACTCTGCCTCCTGCCCTGCTTCCTGTCTGTGCTGGGTGAGAGAGCATCACTTAGTCTCCTTCCATGTCCTTGTCACTTTGTCCTAGGCAGCTATACTTCCAGGCCTAGGGGTATGGGCGAGGATGTCCAGAGTCCTCCACGTAGACCCAACAATGGCAAACCAGATGGATAAGCCCAAAAGGGGCTTCAGCAGCATCTGTGCATAGTCATGGATCACTCTCCTCCCTAGGCTGGACTTTACACTTGCACAGTGAATAACCATTCACCTAGGCCAAGTCTAAATACAAGTTCTTTTTTTTTTTAATTTTTGCTTTACTTTGTACTCTTTCAACTTTTATTTTTGAAATAATTCCAAACTTACAAAAAACTACAAAAATAATGCAATGTACTCTCATACACACTTCATCCAGATTTAGTTTCAAGAAGCAAGAATATGTAAAGAATTCTCATATATCCTTCACCCCAGTTCACCACTTGTTAACAATTTGCCACATATGCTACACTATTCCCTATCTCTTATGTAATCTCATATATATATATATATGTAATTTTCCCCTGAACCATTAGAAAGTAAGTGGCAAAAATCATGCCCCTTTACTCCTAACCTGTACAGTGTATATTTCCTAACAACAGAACATTCTCTTATATAACTACAGTACAGTTTTCAATATCAAGAAAGTTAGCATAGATACAATATTATTATCTAATCCACAGTCTGTATTGAAATTTTGCCAATTTTCCTAATCATATCCTCTATAACATCTTTTTCCCAACAATTATCTGTTACTTTTAGTGGCCATATCTCCTTAGTCTCTTTTAACATGGAACTATTCATCTTTGTCTTTCATGAGTAAGATTGACATTTTCAGAGAGTACAGTACATTGTGCATTTTAAAAAATATTTCTCAGTTTCATTTTAGTGTGTTTCCTCATGATTACATTCAGGTTATGCCTTTTGGGCAGGAATATCAAAGAAGTGATATCATGTCCTCCTCAGTCCATCACAACAGGAAGCAGGGGATCTCAGTTTGTCTCATTACTGGGAAGTTAACTTTGATTGCTATGTAATTTCTTCAGATCCTTATAATACTATGTGAGTGTCTGGATCGGTGGCACTCAATCCTTGTTCGCACATTAGAATCAACAACAAGTTTGAATGTCCAGCCTTCACCCTGGATCAGTGATTCTCAAACTTATCTGTGAATTGGAATCACCTGTAAAAATTTTAAGATGCTGTAATGCCTGATTCTAACATTTAGAGATTCTGACATATTTAGTTTGAGTTTTGCCAGGGCATTAGGATTTTTAAAAACTCTCCATGTCAAGCCAAGTTTGAGAATCACTGCTCTGGACAAATTAAGTCAGATTTTCTGATGGTGGGCACTGGAATATTTTCAAAGCTCTCCAGGATATCTTGATGTGCAGAGAGGGTTGAAAACCACAGGTGTACACCTAGGAGATAGTGTCCACTTTTAATCAAAGAGGAAGCCTGGAGCTGTACTGGTTTTCTCAAGATCATACAGCTGAGAAGTGGTAGGGTCATGTATAACAACCCAGGCCTTCTTCCCTGTTAACCATAGTTCTTCTCTGAATGAGGCAGAAGTCAGCTAGCTGACACCTATTTCACCTGGGAGGAGACCAAGGAGGTATTTTTCTGCTCCTAGCCCAGGAAATCTGAGAAAATCAGACAGTTAGGCTTATATTGTTCTGTTCTGCTAACTTCAGGTTGTTCTGTTAATGACTACATCCTTTCTACTCAAAGTGTGGTCCATGAGCAGCAATGTCAACATCAGAACCTCAGGCCCCACCTCAGATAAATTATTCAGTTTAGTGTAGAGAATCCCAGAAAGATGGCCCATGCATGATGCTATTTGGTTACAGAAAGCTTAATTGTGAGACATCTAAGTTATTATAGGGCCACTCTAGGACAAGAATCCCTGGGGATTTCCATTTAGGATGATAATTTGATCAACCTTATTGTGCACTTCTCTCTAACTCATGTGCATCCAAGTGACTGAGAAAACATAATAGAGATCACTGGATCCTGGCAAGGGTACTATTCAGAATTCAGAATTTCAGAATTTTGGAAATTCTGGAGAGTAAGCAAATGGGGTTAAGTTATTGGCAAGCTCTTACATATTACCATGTACAAGGGGAAAATACATCTGGGAAATAAGTGGATGTAAATACTTAGCAGAATTCTAAGCTAGAAGGGATATGGTTGGGAGCAAGAGTGGGCTATAAGAGAGAAAGAAATTGACCATGATTCAAGGAGTGTACCAGGATTGAGACTATGATTCTCACTCCAAAGTTACACTTGGATGCTTTTCTGAGGATAGAGGTGAGGTGTGGGAAAAGGGGTCTGAATCAGCTACTTTTAGTTTGCACATAACACAGAGAAAATTCTTTAGCATGTCTATGCCATGTCTTCTTCTGCTCTTGTATGTAAGAATAAACAAATAAAAACCACCAAATGAAAAGATTTAGCTGTTCAACAGAAGGGGAATAGAGGTAAGGAACTGGGATAAAAATGAATGAGATTCCAGATGACATTGTAGGAAAAAGATGTTAGAAAAGAAATATTCAGTATCAGGAAAGCATTGTTTCAGATAATAAGCTCAATTCATACATTTTAAAAAACACTGTGGAGGCAGTCACTAGCCAGTTGAATAATGAGGGAAACTGAGAAGCTGATAAAAGCTGAGCACATAACATTGTCTCAAACTCAGAGGAAAAAATAAAAGTAAGAATATAATAATAAGGAAAATGGCAAGAGACTAGGAAAAATGATCCAGGAAATCCAACACACATGATATGCGTAGTACTGGAGGATGAAACTGAGCATAAAGAGAAGCAAAATCAAAGAAATAATTGAATAAAAGTGTCTTAAGTTGAAGAAAAATTTGAATCTTCACCAGGAAATAGACTGTCAAATATCATGACATTATAATAAAAAGAAAAGAAATCTTGCTTTACAACAGAAAAGAAGTCGTTAATAGAAGAAAAAAAAAATCTCAGGATAAAACCAAATTTCTTGTTTACAGCATTGAATACTAAATGAAAGTGTAACATTTCAGTGAGATTCTCAAGGGAAAGTTGGCATAGCTTTTGAAGGGAAAAATTCTATACTCGCCACTATTTACTTAATGAGTAAAACCATTAAGATACTCTCAGATGCGCAAGGACTCATACCCTTCCAGAAAATGTTCCTCAAGAAATAATTGTGCCACTTAAAAAATAATAATAACTCAGGAAAAATGAAGATGTGGGAAAACGCATAGATATAAAATAATGAAACTACTTAAAACTAGACTTACTGTCCAAATAATTATTGTAAATATGTTTTCTCCCCATAGGAAGCATGGCTTATTTTATTTTTCTCTTTAAAAACAAATGTTTTTTTTTTTAAATCAAAGACCTAGCAGGTTGTTTTAAAACACACACACTGACCAAATAAATGAAGGTAATATGCATTCCTTGTTTCTACGACCATAATCTGAACTAAGATCCAGTGGTAACAATGTTTTTATTTTTAACAGTTTTAATATGGTTTTGCAACCTGGTAAAAGTATAAAAACAATTTTTGAAAAATAATAAATTAATTAATATGATTGTTCATAATGGTAATCTGAATGTAAGTTCTCAGATTATCCTAATTAAAACTACTAGCACGGGCTTCCCTGGTGGCGGCAGTGGTTGAGAGTCCGCCTGCCGATGCAGGGGACACGGGTTCGTGCCCCGGTCCGGAACGATCCCACATGACGCGGAGCAGCTGGGCCTGTGAGCCATGGCCGCTGAGCCTGCGCGTCTGGAGCCTGTGCTCCGCAACGGGAGAGGCCACAACAGTGAGAGGCCCGCGTACCGTAAAAAAAAAAAAAAACTCTACACAAAGTAGGAGCATAATAGAAGAAAGCTCCCAAATTAACAGTTTTATGGTGATGTAGACTCATTTGCACAGATTGGAGGGTGAGGAGAGAGAATCCCAAGAGGGAGGTGTCTGGAAAAGAGGTGGATTCTTGAGACATACGATTTAGAACAACTTAAGGAGGTGATAAACGTTAATTGTGTATGAAAAAAAGAAGGTAATCAATCTTAAACTTTAAGGAATATAGCCCCTATATGCCCAAATAAAGAAACTCAAAATGAAGAGTCTGGTAGGAAGCATGGATTCTTTTAAATGTAGATTGAACAGTAAACAACTGTGGCAATTCTTAAAGTATTTAGAGTAATTTTTCCCTTAATTTTAGAAGGATCCTCTAGAATCTAATAGTTCTTCTGTTTAAAAAAATAACAAATTCAGCAAATACTTCAGTTTCAAATCAACTTCTTTTCCTTCTGTTTAATTCATATAAAAATAAATTTCATACCTTCTTACCAAAAATATTATATTATGTAAAGTATCATCCCATTGTTATGAAAATTACTTCTCAGACTATTTATCTAACCATACATCCTTCCGTATGTATATATGCACAAAGAGCTGCCTGGAATCATGCCTATCTGGTGTTCATTATATTTCTCAGTGGTGGAGTTTGGGTAACTTTTTTTTAACTCTCAGTCTTACACATTTTTATAATGATTGAATTTTTACAATAAGAATGTATCATTTCCATAAAGACAAGGAAGAAGAAAGCTTTAATAAAGGAATCTTCACCAAAGTGTGAGAAATGTATTATAGCTTAAGGCTACATAGGGTGCTGTCATTTTAGCAGGGAAAATTCAAAAGCCAGTCTTCACAAGCATGGGAGCCGAAAGGCTGCTCATCCATCTTCACTACTATACTACCTCAAGCTTGGCAATTGCCCTTGTAGCTAAGGCCTCCTCTCCCCCTTGATCTGAATGCCTTTCCTTGGAGGAAATTGTCATGACCACAAAACACTAACCCAATGTGCTTGGTGCAACAGAAACAACTGCTTAGTTGTTTTGCTCTCAGTTCCCATAGAATTCAGAGATACAATAAACTCTTCAGAAGAGCAGAAGCAAAAGTGTCTCCATCAGTTATTATCCCAACAGGGTTTAGATAACAACAAGAATAAATTTGAGATAATCACGTAAGAAAGTCCAAAAAATAAGAAAAGAAATGCATATGTCACAAACATATGCCTATTCGTTCAATGTGTTCCATCCTTATTTATCAACTATTAGCTCTTCTGACACTGTACCTGGTGCTGGGTAGGTAGGGTAAACAGGGTAGACCTGCCTCTTGCCTACTTGTCACTTCAGTTTAGTGGGGAAAAGAGAAAATAATCAAGTGAGTAATTGAAAATTGTGGTCAGTGCTTTAAAGGAAACAAACAGCAGTTGTGATTAAAAAAAAAAAATAACAGGGTGGTCAGAGAAGGTCTGTCTGGGAAGAGGTAATCATTAGAGATGAGAATGATAGAGTGAGAAGGACTGAGACATGCCAAACAGGTGCAGTAGAGGCTTTCCTTGCAGAAAGTGTGAGGACTCCAAGATGGGAAGGGGTTTGGTGAATTCAAGGACCTGATGCAGAGCCAGTGTGCCTGGGTGACTGTGAAGAGGGGGACCAGTGACCCCCAGATGAATGGCTGAAGACAACCGAGATGAGCAGTATAACTCAGAGTCAGCTTGTGACCTGAGCCGTCTTAAGAGGCTGGTCTCTGTTTCTATTTTCAGGGCTATTTTAGAGGATATTTCCTCTAAGTTTGCCATAGTGGGTTGAATGTCTTCCAGAACCTGTGAACATCACCTTGTTTGGAAAAAAGGGTCTTTGCAGATGTAATCAACTTGAGAATCTCAGAATAAGATCATCCTGAATTAGGGTGGGCCCTAAGTTCAATGACAAGTGTCCTCAGAAGAGAAGGGGAGACCACACGGGGAAGGCCATGTGATGATGGAAGCAAATGTCAGTCAGGCTGCTACAAGAAGGAGGGCCTGGAAGAGAAAAGCATGAATTCTCCTGTAGAGCCTTCAGAAGGAGCATGAGCCTGCCCATACCTTGATTTGAACTTCTAGCACTCAAAACTATAAGAAAATTAATGTCTGTTGTTTTAAGCCACATAGTTTGTGGTAATTTGTTACAAGCCCTAGGAAGCTAAATACAGTTGCTGACATTTCCACCTGTTTTCCTTTCTCAGATCCTTTCTCTCTCAGAATGACCTGGAAGCAGCAGGTGATAAGATAGAAAGGGAGAGACAACAAAGCTCCCTAGAACGAGAGGTTTGGCTTAATCCACCCACCCTTCATAGGAGCACCAGCATTGTCCCAAGGGCACAGCCCAAGACCACCTAGCCCTGGTTTATCAAGCCCTTTTGCCCAGTGTATTTCGTGGTCTCTAGCTCTTATAGATGCTTGGGTATGAAAGACTCTTTTTAATGCTCTGGGATCCCAGTATTTCCCCCCGCCTCCTTTTTTTAATTGTGATTTAAACAATTTCTGTTAAATCTCTCAGGAAAATGGGTTTTGTTTTTGCACTGTTTTGTTTTATACATCCTCCCATCCCCTTCAGGATGTTGTCCATGTTTGACTTTAGACTCACCTCAGGAAGAAAGATTTTGGCTTCACGGTCTTGGGGCAGAGGTTTCAATTCCAGTTCTCTGAAGTGGCATCTACCTCCCCAAAGGAACGAATAATCACTTTTAATGCCGCCATGGACCATTCTA
This sequence comes from Hyperoodon ampullatus, assembly GCF_949752795.1. Taxonomy (NCBI): domain Eukaryota; kingdom Metazoa; phylum Chordata; class Mammalia; order Artiodactyla; family Ziphiidae; genus Hyperoodon; species Hyperoodon ampullatus. Next base: position 66,090,078 of record NC_136922.1, read on the forward strand.
CGTGAAGTCTTATTGTTCCTGCTGGCTGGTTTGCCAGAGCCCTGTGCTCCTCTGGGAACCCATCAAGGAGTAGTACTTCTCTCTGCAGAGACATGAAGGGGGCCTCAGACACATCTTCTTGTCTCCGCAGGGAGGTCTCATGTGACTCAGGGACAGAACTGCCTTCCGTGGAACATGGTGAAGGTGGTCAAATGGGTAGGAAGCTACCTCCTCTAATAGTGGGGGGAGTGGGCTTAGTCTGCCCAGCAGGACTCTAACTGCCTGGCTGGAAGACAGGGTTTCTCACCAAGAAGGGAGGTGCACACAGAGCCAAGAGTGGAGTGAGGGAATGACAGCAACAAACCAGGTAAAGAAGGGATGAAACATCAGAGGGTGTGGCCTGGGCTATGAAACCAGGACTCCAAGTTGGGGGCAGTGAGAGCAAGAGAAAGGAGGTACGTGTAGTCAGAAAGGACTCCACAGACAACATGGAGGAAGGCTGTTGTCCACAGCTCAGTCCTTGGTACCAACCTCCCTGTCACATTGCTAAGCCAGCTAGAGTCCAGGCACCAGAGCAGAAGACCAGAGAAGCCTAAGGTCTTCACGTTCTTTTCACCTGGGCTGTCTATTTGCACATGTGTCCAATGACAGGGGCTTGCTCACCTACCTTCTCTGTAGGTTAAACCTTAACCAAACCAAATGTTAGAACCTTAAACCTTTAAGACAATACATTAAGATGTAAACTCACCTAATTGTTCTCTGAAGTTTTTGGACCCAGCTATAGTTGGTGACATAAAACACCAACAATCCAAACCCCAACAGAGAGAATATTCTAAATTGCCTTCTTTTCCTTCACCTTTCCAGAAGTTCCCAAACCTAACTTCACATCAGAATTACCTGGGAGAGCTTCTTAAAGAGCCTCAAGGCTTATCTTTACCTGAGTACATGGGAGTAGGGCCTAGAAATATACATTTTGAACACATGGTCCCCATGCATTCTGAAATGAATTGTCCAGTGAGAACTGGGTTTTGGGAACCACTGTCCCTACTGGGATGGCCTTGGGGGTGAGACCCTGTCTCAGTCATATATATTCTCACACTCACCCCCTGGCCTAGTGCATGGAACATGGGAGACCCCACAGTGCTTTTCGGCCTGAACTAAACTAATAAATGCACATCTGAAGTGCAGTCAAGATGCTTTGGGGAACACCTTCAAGAATTAATTATACTGACTAAGGGCCATTTAAACAGAGCATCAAAAGATAAGCAGAAGATTGGCAGGCAAATTTGGGGTGGAGGATAAAGAACTTCCCAAATAAGTGCTTACAAATAAAGGATATGGAAGAAGTTGGGGGACAGGGGCTGGAGTGGGCTTTGGGGACACCCTGCCCTGCTGTTTCTCATTAGGCACTGAAATATGTGAGGCTGACTCAGCCAGGAGAGTCCCTGCGTTCAGCCATAGGGACTGATTGTAGGAAGCTTGTGATCTATACCTCTTTGACCTCTTCAAGCCTCAGATATCACCAGTGCCAAATGACACTTTCTAACTGCAAAACCTTTTCCTTTATTGGCTCTGCAAGCCCATCCCTCTCACCTGCTGCCTGCCCTTTGCTCTGTTCTCTGACTTTTCTCTCCTTCCCTTGTGGTACCCAGAGTCAGCCTCCTCTGTATCTAGATTTCCATGGTCCTTTCCTGTAAATCTCAGCTCTACCACAGAAGGGAAGGGAGGAGATGGGAGGGGATTGCGAAAAGGGAAAGGAGAGAAGAAGGAAAGGAGGGAGGGAGGGAAAGAGGGAGGAAGGAAGGTGAGGAATGAACATTTATCGGGCATCTATTCTGGGCAAAGTGCTTTCCTACAGCGTATTTTGTTTAATCCTCATGACAAGCTTATGAGATAGCTATTACTAGCAATACTCTATACATGTGCAAAACAGGTTAAACGTGTCCAATATCACACAAGGATTTGCGTTTCCTGGGTGGAAGTCTGCTAAAACAGTTTGCCTCAGATAGACAGAATTTTAGTGATCATCTTCGATTGTGTGATAAGAGGCAGGTTTGCATTTTCCTGTTACCAGCGGTAATTATTAAATGCTAATATTCCATTGTCTTAGAATGCAAGACTGCAAGAGAAACATTTTCAGGGCCAGTTCTCTGTTGCTAAATATACCCAAGGAAAAGTTTGTGGACTTTTCTTTATGCAGAAGCATTTGCTGCAAAGGAGAGAAAATCCCCAGTACAGTTTTGGCTCATTTCCTGGTTTGAGAGTGCTCTCCGTCTGGAATCAGAGTTCCAGAGAAGTTCCTCAGAGAGCAGAGTCTACTGGCTCCTACAGGCTCAATCAATTAGTCTCAATGGACTCTTGTAGAGAATGACATGTTCCTCTTTTAAAAAGTTTCATTCTTCCAACTGCCTAATAAAAAGTGGGGGGCAGAGGGAGGAGCCACCATATTATATGATGCTGAATAAGGATGACAAGACAGGCCAGCTCATCTCGCTCCTGAGAGAAGGAAAATGCTAAAGAATAGGCTCACACATCCCATCCCTCACCATCACCGCAGCCACAACCCCTCAAATTTCCATAGCGTCCTGCCTGGACCTCCGAAAGAGCAGCCATGAGATCCAACCACAATCACTATCTACCTGCCTGTCTGACACACACCAAGCTCTCAATCATTCTTTTTAATTTTTACCTTTTATATCAATACTGGAGCTAACCCTTTTCTTCTAGGTATAACTGTGTGAATAGTTACTGTGAAGAGAAGGAAAGTGGAAATTAAGTGCTTCAGTTTCTGATGCCTTCCCACGCTCTCCTTACCTTTCTGTCAGCTGGATACATATAATGCAGAGGCCATAGGAGTTCCCTGAATCCTAAACAGGAGAGAGCTGCCTGTCATACAGAAAGACTCATCTCAGGCCATAATGTAAAGAAATACACTTTTTTTTTTTTTGTATTTGGTGTCTATTTGTTAAGGTAACCCAGCCTACTCAAACTCAAACAATAGGAACATGGGTCACAGGTTAAATTTGTGACAAATGATATTCTTTCATACATCAACACGGGATCCTGACATGTTGCTGGAATGCTAATCCATGAATTTGTAAATCAACATGAATTTGGCCCAGTTTAAAAGTTTAAGGCATGGGAAGTAGTTTGAATCTCACCTAAGTTCACAAAGAAACCATTAAAGTATTTTAAGTAGGGAAGCAGCAAGATTAGATCCGTATTTTAGAGCAAGACCAAAAGCAGAGAAACTAGGTTGAACACTGTTGCTAGAATCTAGGTTCCTGTCAGTGCTTACAGAAAGTAGCAGATGTCTTCAAAACACATCTAGAAAGGAGCAGGGGAAAGGGCACTAAAGAATGTGTCGTGTGAACATTTAAGAGATGGGTAGAGACACAAGAGCCTGCTAAGGAGACTCAGAGGAAGCATCTCGAGAAGCAGGAAGAAAACACAAGGATGGTTTGTACAAGGAAGGGAGCCCGGGAGAGAGAGTTTCTAGGAGTGGGTTGTACACAGAGACAGATAATGCTGAAGGGCAACTGAGCCAAGCATGAACAGGTGCCCATTTGGTTCAACAAATGAGAACCACGCCATGGGACCATAGGGCCAAGGTGTGGGTCACTAACCCACATTATTGGAGCTTGAGAAATCGGTAAAGCATGAGGATGTGAAGGCAGGAAATTTAGAAAACTTTTCAGGAGGGTGGGCAGGAGAAGTAGGGAAGTAGTCAGAGGAAAACATGGATTGAAGGAGTTTTGTGTTTTTTTTTTAAATTTGTCGTAAATGTGAGAGGATTTTTTTCAAATGCCATTGGGAAGGAACATGCAGAGAGGAGAAAGAATAATCAATGGAGCAAGTCCCTGATGAAAGAGCTGTAAGGGTTATGGGATGCAGGGTAGATAGAGAAATTAACTGTTGGCAGGATGAGGAACCTCTTTTATTATAAACAGGAACAGTGAAAAAGAAGTACAAATAGAAGTAATTTTTGTTTGGCTGATTAAACGTAAATGGATAATGGAAACAAGGAAATTTACGTTATCAGCAGAAAAGGAAAGAGAAGACATTTATTAAGCCTATTAGAGTTTCTGTTCCTTGAAGGGAAGGCAAAGTGGCCCTACATAAGGGTGATTCAGAGGAGAAACACAAATGAAAGTGATCTAGGCAGGACCCAGAGCAAAATTTCAGAAACTGTGTGACCATATAATCTAGTGGTGGAAGACATGGGCTTTGAAATCAGGGAAACAAAGCTTTGTATTCCAGTTTCGTTATTTAATAACTTTACAATCCTGTACAGTTTGCCTGACCTTCATAAGACTCCAATTCCTAATACCTGCAATGGGATTATGTACACAAAACAATGACTATTTGGAGCAGCACATTATTAGTCTTCAAAATACTTTTGGCATCATCATTATTAGCCTTCAAAAGCATTTAAGAAACTATGATCTTCATGAAATAAACACAGAAATGCAGGGATTACGGGTAATGGTGGAGAGGTAAATGGGATAGCTTCCCAGAATATTCAAAAAATGAACAGAGATTTAAACAATAAGAGTTGATGAATACAGAGGACTGATATGAATAATTGATGCTCCAGAATGAAAGATCAAAGAATAACAGAAGCTATAATCAAAAACATATAACCATTCATTTGCTACCTTTATATTTTCACACTGCACACCCACACATTTATAAACCACCCACTTTTGCTGTACAAGAGAGGATTTTTTTCACTTCTACAATGTTGAAGCTGATTGTAGTCAGGTCAGAGGCATATGACATAAATTTTTGCTCATGCACTTGTCAATTTTTAGAGCTAGAGTTTTATCGTTAATAATATTTTAATTTGTAACAAAATTGTGCCCCAGATACATTTCAACCATCACTTGTCATTTGCACCACAAAAAAACAAAACAAACAAAACAATAAACTGGCAAAATGGCAGACACTAATGTTACCACTATTACCAAAATCCCTGTTACTTTACGAGTTTTTTCTTTATTTTAATTGCATAATGATAGAGATTATGCAAGAGATGTAATTATCTACAGTATGCAATTACCAACACTCATTATTGATCTTAATAGCTTAAAGCTTGAACTTTCTTTTCCATTAATAGAAACACAGCAGTTTTCATATTAATATTAAAAATTAAATGTATATGTGTTTTTGCCCACTAGCTAAAACTTTGGAGCTGATTATGCTTGTATGGCAGGGGTTAATTGTATCATAATACTCTGATGACCTGGAGACATCTGTACATAATTGAAATAGCTCCCTGCAATGCAGACAAAAATCAATGACAAGGGATCCATGCTAGAGTCCATCCTGGCAATTTTTCTAATTACATAGATAAAGGAAAATTCTCGAGTGTCGAGGTTTGAGCAGATGGTAATATCTCAAACCTCTTCCCAATCCCCACCTCAAGGTGGAGAAATTAGATGACGTAGTCAGACAGATGGAGAACACAAGAGCTTTATCACTGATAAAGCTGATTGGGGAATGCAGCTTAGAGTTGGTGCCCAAGGAGCCTCCTGAACCATCTGTTCCTCTCAAAGCCACTCTCAAAACAGAAATTAAACCTGCCAACCTGGTCACTAACAAAGCTGGATGAGCTCATGTTTCCCTAACAGAGGTAGATGCCTTACATGTGGCAGAGGAAGAGAGACCAAATGCTCTAGTGGAAGAAGGTCACAGGTTGGGCACCTCAGTGCTCCTGCACATGACTTCTCTTCCAGAAGACTAGCCTGGGTTTCTTCCATGCAGCTCAGGGCTTAGCCATGAGGAAGCAAAACCTGCCAGTCCTCCTAAAGCCTAGCCCCAAAGCTGACACAATGTCACTTCTACCATATTTTATTGGTGAAAGCATTCAGGCCAGTCCAGGATCAAGCGAGTGGAGGGATAACCTTCTCTGCTTGATGAAGAACTGGCAAGAGTGTACAGGAAGGGAAGGAACTAATGGCAGTCAAGCTTTCCCACGCTCTAACGCTGCGGTCCCCAACCTTTCTGACACCAGGGGCCGGTTCTGTGGAAGACAATTTTCCCGGGACGGGGGTGGGGATGGCTCAGGTGGTAATGCGAGTGATGGGGAGCGATGGGGAGCGGTAGATGAAGCTTCACTTGCTTGTCCGCCCACTGATCACCTCCGGCTGTGCAGCCGGGGGTTGGGGAGGAGTTTGGGGCACCCCTGCAATCAACACAGTTGCCTCTGTGTACCACCGTCAAGCCCATCTACATGTTCTACATGTTTCCAGCGAGAGATGTCACTCTGGGGTCTGAGTGCAGAGTAAAGAGAGCCCTGGAACACACAGGATTAATAAAATTCTCTCCTGCTATGGAGTCTTACCGCCCTTCGACTTAGAGAATGACATATGAAGCTTGTTATGCTCTGGCTACTCAATGAAAAATGAGTCTCAGGAATGTGAATCTGTAGAGCCTGAAGATTTTATTTGTACTAAGAGTCTTACATTCTTAATGCTTAAAATCACCTCTTGAGTTTGAAAAGCTGTAAGAAAACTACCTTAAGATATGTTATCATTTCTTCATTTTTACCTTTAAAAAAGTGTTTTCTCATACATTTGAAACTCATGACAGTCCTATGAGATAAGCATAGATACAAAAAGTGTTGGACCTGGAATAAGAACTTAGGTCTTCTCCCTTTAAAATAAAATGGATTTTTTTATTTGTAAAAGTAATAAATGTTCTTGTAGAAAGTCTGGATATACAAAACGCTTTAAGAATTTAAGAAAGCAAATTTCCCATAAAAGCACATCTCAGAGATAAGCATCATTACCCTTGTGATTTAACTTCCAATATACTTATTTGTTTCCCCTTAGCTAACAGCAATAAAAAGCTCTTACATCCTTCATAATCACATATGTAGTTTTTCAATTATAATCATATCATAAAACAATAACTAGGTGTATCCTTATTTCCCTCAGTCATTAAACACTCTTCAAAACACAATTTGTAAATGATATGCTTTTTAATCTGACTATATAAACGGATACATTGTGTAATACCTGGAAGTGCAAGACAAGCAATAAAAAATTAATTTAAAAAATAAATAATTAATTAATTTAAAAATTCTCTTTATGCCTACTACTTGCAGCTAACAATTGCTATCTTTCTATTGTTTTTCCTTCTGGAAATATTTTAATACAGGTAAAGATACTGAAAGTGACATATATATATCTATCTATCTCTATACATGTGTATATACACTCAACATGTATAAATATACATATACATTTTATATTTACAAAAGTATGATCATAGTGTATCCTGCTTTGTAAACTTCACTGCACTTTTACTGAACAACGTATGGTAAATATTTTCCCATGTCTGTTTTTCACAATACCAACCCATCCAACTTGTTATTATGAAAATTTTCAAACATTCAGAAAAGTGTAAAGATTGTGCCTTGTGTGCCCATATACCACCACCTAGATTCTACCATTGATGACAACAGTTCTCATTACTCTTAGGTGGAGAGTGTTCCTGGGACTCCCGAGCTGCTGGGCAGCAGGGATGGGTGGGTGCAGTGCACTCTCCCACAGACAGCAAATACCCCCAGGCAGTGCAGGATCTTTCTTCCAGTGACACTGGGGTGGGTGAGGGTCTGTGGGTGGGTCACTGACAGCTACAGAAAGAAATCATCTCTGGTTAAATGGCCCATGGTCAATGCTCTACTCATCACACTTCTTGGAAGCCTTTCTCTGAGGGGTGTGTGTGTCTGTGTGTGTGTGTGTGTGTGTGTGTGTGTGTGTAGCTCTCCGGCTTTCTTAAGGCAGTTGCAGAGGAAAGGTTTTCTGGTTCCAATATTGTCAGTGTGAAGCAGTCATTTCTGGGTTGGTCAGCATTCGTTGTACTGCAAGAAACTTTATTTTTGTTCTTGAAAATGGTTGAGATTGGTCTTTTAGCTTTACACTCTAGAACCCCCAAATACCCTTGCTATTTGAGCATATAATGATCCTTTAAGAAAGCACAGACATTTATAACAACAACAAAAAAAAACCCACATTGACCATAAAAAATATAGCAGTTAGGGAAAAAAACACTGCACTCAAATTCTATATGAAACAGTCTCAGTGCCTGTGGTCTAAGTGGTACCCAAAAATCTGCAAAGAGGTGGAAACAGCTGAGCTGGCTCTACTAGAGTTCACTTCCCACCAGCGGAACTCCAGAAAGAGCTCCCCTGTCCATCAGTGGATGAGATGCCACACTCTCTTGCTGAGCACTAAAACGACCTTAATCTTGACCTCTTCCCCTCAACAACTCTTTCTCAAGGGTAGAGTGAAGTAGCAAAAAGCTCTGAGCTTCTCCCTGAGAAAAACAAGTAATAACCGTGAACTTTCAACAGCCCCATCCTGACATTATTTCATTTGTGTTTCAACTACCTTTGTGTGAAGTAAGGGAAAATATGATCACTCTCCCCCATGCTGGAGAGCTTGATTCAGAGACTCAGACAGGTGTTCAAATCTACATTTTTTGACACCTAACCGACTGCTCCTTCCACGCCACCACCCTTACTTACCTCTCCTCAAAAGCAAAGAGGAAATTGGTCAAGACAAAAGGCTGAACAAAATAGCGGGCAAAAAAAAAAAAAAAAAAATAGTGGGCAAAGTGGCCTTATGAAAAATTACTCATCTGACAGCTTTCCTTCTTCCACAATATGGTGTCTATAAAATATGCATGGCCTTCAAGGAATTTAAGAAGTTCAATCTTCCTCCTTTTTCTCATGCAAGTCCCTGAGAAATGAAAGCTATTCTGATGAAATGATTGAAGGGAACAGTGTGCTTGCACCAAGGTTCCTTAACTCTCATTCTGCTAAAGTAAAATTATGAGGCAACTGCCCACCTGAGAAACTTTAGACAAAGTAATAGGGCAGAGTCCATTAATAATTAATAGGACTGGGCATTTGTTTACCCCCGTCTGGTTCTGGCTCTCTGAGGACCACCTCCTCAGCCTTCAGGCCACAAAAGAACCTCAGTAATTTACAGTCATAAAAATGAAAAATCACTGCATGGAAGTGAAGTAAATGAGTTCTGTGCAATGAATAGGAAATGATTTTTTTTTCCTCCCACAAAGCGCTCATATCAAAGAAAAGGACTAAATCATGGAATTTCCAAAGAGCTGTCTCTTCTCTTACACAAATCGGTTAACCTGAGCACCTGACACTCACAGGAATCTGTCATTTGGCCAATGTTTACCTCTCATGACGAGTTCTATGGGGTTTTTCCAGAAGGACCAGGATGTTGCCATATTTGACCAGAGAAATTTTAAGTCATTTTCCTTTAACTAGTTATGTATGCATTATCTCCACAGTGGTGTGCCATCTTGATTTGGATATTAACGGGCTTTTGAAAGATTAAAAGCTCACATCAGAGCCTCTGGCACTCAGCAATCATTCCCCCCAGTGAGTGAAAAGATAGAGGCAGACAGAAAAGTGGAAATCCTGAAAAAGTAAGCTTTTCCCCAAATGAAACAAATATGATAACTCAGGTGTCAGCAGATTTTTTTAAATCCTACTCTAACACATTTAGATCTCACCATTTATTTCCTCTGATCTTAATTAAGGAAGCCCTTGAGTCTCCCAGGTCTGCCCAATCATCCAAGGACAAAAATTCCAGGAATTCAGCAATCTCACCCACGGAAAAGTCTGCAGCAAATCAAGGTAAGCAATTATCATGATTTCCCATAGAGACCAAACATAAGAACCTACCAAACTTCCTACTTTATTGAGTTCCAGCCTTCTATTTCAAATCTACAGCCTCAAGCTTTTAATCTGCTTGAAATCCTAGTCGACATGGAAAATTGATATACAATCTAGTAATATTTCATGGGGTGATTTGGCCACTTTGGGCTCACGTGGGCACACTACCTTGTTTCCTCGGCTGTAAGATGAGCCCGTGGTGCTAATGTATTGTGCTTCCTTTACCTTCTCTCCCTTCCTGACTTCTGCAACCACTAACCTCTTCTCACATTGCTGTCTACATCTTTATTTTAATAACAGCTTGTGTGGCTGGCATAAGTGTTTTGTAATTAGTCCCAGTGAATCACACAAAGTTAGAGTGGGAGAAAAAAATTGAAGATCACCTAGTCAAACCTCTTCCTTTTTTAAACTGAGAAACCACACTCAGAAGTTAAGTAATTTTCTCAAGGTGTCGCTACTTGTTTTGACAGAAGATCTATCCTGATCTTCTGACTCAACACTATACTCTTTACACACACACCACTGGTTCACAATATTTTTAGCCACTGGACTCTTTCTCCAGATGAAATAAGATGGGGAAGGCAATACAAAAAGATGATAAATTCAAAGCAGGAGTGGGTCCTGGAGACCCACCTGCTGGACCCTCCCCACCTACTGGATCCTGCCCTGAGGCACAGCCATAAGACCTCTGGGAAAGGTTATAATGAGAATATTTAACCACATGGTAAGGCAAAGTCACAGAACAATCAAAAGGAATGCACCTGTCACCACTGTCAGCCACACAAATGCATACTGGCTGTTCACCACTGCTGCCTCCAAGGGTCCGCAGCACAGTCTGTAAACCACTGCACTTTTCTGTGTTAGCAGGGCTGCAGGTGGAAAAACGTTAGCCATCCGGGATATCACCAACCAGAAATGTCTAGAAATTGGACTTTACCACATTGCCTGATAGAGCACTCATGTCTAGTCACTGGTGAGTCACAGTATCAATTTCCTTTGAAAGAAACTACATAAAAATACTGAGTTAAAGTTAGTGCAGGGTGCTTCAGCTAAGCAGAATAAACTCAGTGTGGAGAATAATAACTTTGCCAAAATTTTACACAGTGGGAAAGCAGGAAGTGTCAGCAATCCATGGAAAATGGCAGGCATTTGAAAAAAAATAAAGTTTTATACATATTTTTAATTTATGTATGAAATAAATATGTGTTTGTGTGTGTGTTTGTAGGTAGTTCTGAAAAGTAATGTGACAACTGAAAAATACTTGCTATGAGTCATGCTTTTTTAAAAAGCATTTAAATACACACACAAAATCCTAAGACACCTCTCCATCACTTGGCAGATGGGAAAAACCAAGAGGCTGAATCAATGTTATTTTCACTCACATCAAAACCATACTTTCTCTTAGTTGGAAGGGTAAATATAGGAAAGAAAGTTTAGAATATCTGGAAAATGACAAGTATCAATAAATAGGTTTGAAAGTCTAAAGTTTTCCACTTGTTCATTTCCTGGTTCCTGTCCCAGGGTGTCCATCCTGTGTACCTCAAAGACAGTGTCACTCAGCAGGTCTGACTTTTCTCTTCCAGCTCAGTTTATGATGCAAGGGACGAGTCGTGGAACCACAAGTTAGAATCCAGACCCTGTTTGATTACACTACTCTCCTGGCTCTAGGAAATCATTAATCTTTAGGAGCCTCAGTTTCCTCATCTGTTAAATGTCATGAAGAATTGTATTCACTTTGTTGCTAAAAGTAATAGCTGAAGATTATAATTTTACTGCTATTATTAATATTTCATGTTTAAATTATTTTATTTAATGAACACTTATACAGCCCTTATTATATGTATGGACTATTTTTAAAAGCTCTATAAATATTAGCTTATTTAATGCTCAAACTTATAAGGCAAAAATTTTCCCATTTTAAAGAGAAGAAAACAGAGACACACAGAGGTTAAGTAATTTTCTCAACACCATACAGCTAGTAAGTAATAAGGTTGAAATTCAAACCAAGGTAACTGATTCCAAAGTTCTTTTTTTTTTTTTTTTTTTTTTTTTTGCGGTATGCGGGCCTCTCACTGTTGTGGCCTCTCCCGTTGCGGAGCACAGGCTCTGGACGCGCAGGCTCAGCGGCCATGGCTCACGGGCCCAGCCGCTCCGCGGCATGTGGGATCTTCCCGGATCAGGGCACGAACCCATGTCCCCTGCATCGGCAGGCGGATTCTCAACCACTGCGCCACCAGGGAAGCCCGATTCCAAAGTTCTTGTTCTTACTTATTACACTATGCTGCAGCATTGAAAGTAAAACATTATTTTTAAAATATTTCTTGACTTTGTAGAAACTGAAAAGTAAATCAACAGCCTCAAACAATGTATTAGGGGTAGCTGGGAGCCAACAATCAAATGGTAGAATGATTTCCCTAATCTCCTCTTGACTGCTGGAATTGTGTAAGTATTGAATCCTCTTCATGCAGAGCATTAATCTTCAGCAAGTGGGTGCCTCCTAAAAATCTGGAGGGATAAACTAAAGTAAGTCTTACAGACAAAGCTGTATTTTAATTGCACTCTCTGCATTAGCAGAATGATGAATGAGTAGGTTTGGGGCTATAGTAGAGTTCCTCTACAATAGCCTTCCTCCAGCTTTATAGAAGCTGTTTGAGCAGAAGCTACACTTACTGCTGTAAACATAAGGTTGCAATGGCTATTATCCTGGGGTGATCCCTTTCATGGGGACTTAAAACTTAAGCAACTGAGTCAGAGCCCTGAAACCTACAATGTCTCTTTATTTTCTTTGCAAACATTAAAGAGAACTGCCTCTCCCTACCACGCTTGTCTGAGAGCCCCAAATCATGAGTAAAACACAGTAAGACAACAAATGACTGAACTGAAGCATATAAAGGACATCTCCTTGATGATGGGGCCTCCATCTATGGGTCCAGGAAGGATGCTACTGCATCTTCAGCAGAAGACCAAGGTAGGGTCAATGTCATTGCTAATATGTAAATTTGAGTTCCTCAAGTGAGCCAATTCTAGCTTCTCTTTGGAAGAAGATACATAATCATAGTAGTTAATGCATTTTTCTTTAGGTGATTCAGGAGAAAATAAGCTACAGCCCCACAGATGGAGAAAGCAGACATGTAACTTAAGCCAGTTACCACGCCCACCCAAAAAAAGAATCATTCCACCCTCTTCAGAACAAAGAGAAGCCCAGGAAGAGAAAAACTTCATTAGCGTAGAGCTGTAGACCAGGGCCAGTGTTTGTTGGATGTGGGGAGAGTTAATGGGGCTACTGAAGAAGAGGAATGTCCTGAGTAAGGAGAGAGAATAGAGAGATTAAGTACAGAGGACTGTAGAGGTGGAGACGGTTGGTTGAAAAAGGGAATGTCCCACATGGGACACTCTCCAAAGACCTAAGCAGCAGGTCTTGTCTCTGACTTCTCCTGCAGCTCTCTGCTTTCCTATGGAGTTCAAGGAAAACCAGGTAAAGTCACAACTCCCAGCCCTCAAGTTCTGTAGTGATTTGGGATACTTACTTGAACTCTTTAATTAGAAAAGTAGTGTGGAGATATTTGAAATGGAGAAAGTGGGGTGCTGGTAAGACAGGTCTCTCTCTCTCTCTCTCTCTATATATATATATATATATATATGTATATATATTTAAAATTCCTGATTTGTAGCATAGGCCGCTTTCCTTGATGTAAATATGCCCATCAATGCTGATTTCAAGCTATCAAAGTGATGTCGCTGTATGCAGAGTTTGTTAGCAATGCCCTCAGTCCCTTTCTCCTGAGTCAGTACTGTCTGGCTTCTGCTCACGACTCCACTGGATGGGGGCCACATCCTTTTCAGATCATCAGCCTATGTCTCCTGCATATCTCATTCAAAAGCTTATAAACCAGCAGATGATCATACACAGTTGAGAGACTGTTGGACTAATTTCCCTGCCTCTCCCTTCCCCCAGAAAGTTTGAAAGGGATGAGTATAACTAAGGTGATGGCCATGAAAATACATGGTGATTATAAATCTGTTCAGTGTAACAGTACCATGATCCATGAACTTACACAGGGCAAGAAAGTAGTCTCAACAACATCCAAGCACTGATATCCACCCAACATGAAAAATAAGTCAAAGAGTAAGCAGAATATCTTATTACTGGAAACAGTTACTAAAGGCAGGGCTGGATAACAGAGCTTATATCTGTGGTCAAGTGGGCTTCCAAATAGGAAATTCCCTGGAAGTAAGGAGTCTGGAGGAGTAGATACCTTTAAAATGAGAAACATGGAAGAGAGTAACAGAATTTATGCTCTCTGCAGGAAGATTTTCTCCCAAGAGAGTTTAGAGGGAGGAAGTGATGGGAGACTATGACTCAAATTGAACAGGTAGGGCTTCCCTGGTGGCTCAGTGGTTAAGAATCCACCTGCCAATGCAGGGGACAGAGGTTTGGGCCCTGGTCCGGGAAGATCCCACATGCCACAGAGCAACTAAGCCCATGCATCACAACTACTGAGCCTAAACTCTAGTGCCCACGAGCCACAACTACTGAGCCTGCATGCCACAACTACTGAAGCCAGCGCACCTAGAGCCGACGCTCAGCAACAAGAGAAGCCACAGCAATGAGAAGCCCGTGCACCGCAACGAAGAGTAGCCCCCGCTCGTGGCAACTAGAGAAAGCCCGCACTCGGCAATGAAAACCCAACACAGTCAAAAATAAATAAATAAAATAAATTTTAAAAAATTTGAACAAGTACATATCCTGACACATGCAATACTGGAATACAGGGTTCCTAAAACATCCTATGGATTCTCAGACCTGCTAAAGGATGAGATTTACCATGTAAGAAGCAGAGAGGAAAATGGGTTCTGGGACCTGATATACTCTTCTGAGAACTCCCTAAAAGAAAGTTTTCTCTAGTTGTGGAAACACCTTTACATCTAGGGCTCCTTCTCCTCACCAGTTTCCCACTGGCCCTGAAAACCCAAGGGCAAGACCTTAATCCAGGAATAAGTAAGAGAAGGATGGACAGGGACCCAGTGGGAGAGATACAGGCACAGAGAAGGAAAGCTGGGGAGCTCTCTTTCTCTCTCTCTTTCTTCCTTATCATTTTGTCATTTCAGGGAGAAGAGAAATGCCTTAATAACTGCATGAGATTATTACAGATAAATCCAATTAATATGTGATAAAAGCATAATCTTCTTTTCTTTCCCACAAGCTTTTCTGGAAACTGAAGAACCAGGTTATTCTAGCCCAAGCTATAACCCAGAAAATTGGGTAACTGTGAAACCGAGTCCCCCTAAAACTGAGTTCCCTTACTGAGTTTATAAGGGAGGGGAGAGGGAAAGACTGGTCCTGTTTCCCCTACATAACTCACCATCAGATAAGCTATTCCAGATGCTAGGAGTATCACACTAATGGATGTCCCGCACATGAAGGGAGAAAAAGGTACCAGCCCCAAACCCTTACATCGCCTAGCTTATTTTTATCTTTGTCCATTGAGCTTAAGCTTTTGATCAGCTAGGGGTGTGACTGTTCCCTGTGCAGAGAAGATCACCACAGGGCTTAGGGAAGACCTGTTTCCACTTTCATTAGGTCCCTGCCCAAGCACAGACTTCTGCTACTTTGTGTATCTTCATGAGACTGCTGATGGGCAATATATAATTTGCCTCCATAAGGCTTTGAAATTGCCCAGAACAGTTAATTAATTAGGACAACCACAAGGCTATCCAGTTACCAAGGCTGAAAATTTGCTCTCTATTTTATTTCCTATGCCAAATTATGTCCAGCCAGCATATCAGAGGTTCTGCAATAAAAGCAAATGAATAAAATGCCAACTAGATAGATACACCCTGAATTTGGTTACTAAAACCTCTCCCTTAATCAAATTGCAGAGCGAAATTAAAGTTCTAAGATTAACAACACCCTTGCTTGTTGGAATCCAAAATTTATTCTCTCTAATCTCATATTTTGTTCATCTCAGCTAAAAGAGTTATTCTAGAGCTTTTAATTCCACCTGTAATGGTTTCTTGCAGAACTCTCCAGAAGCCACTCACACAGCTGACTTACCTCCTTCCAGCTTCACAGACCTCATGTAGCAGTACTAAGGCCCAGGGTTCCTTCACTCCTCATATAATATGTCCATATTCTTTCTCATTTTCAGTGTCTCCCCTTCCCCTTCCCAACTCCCTATTACCACCTTCTTTGTTATCCCAAACAATAGAATTAGGATGGAGTTGAAACACACAGATGTAGATGTGAAGATGTTTCTCATCTCCTGCTTCTATACGGTCACAGACTTCGGTGGATGTTCCCACTTGCTCAGAAAGAACTAGCAAACTGGACATTTGATACACTCCTTTTTCTGTTATTAAGAAAGGATAGGGCTTCCCTGGTGGCGCAGTGGTTGCGAGTCCGCCTGCTGATGCAGGGGACGCAGGTTCGTGCCCCGGTCTGGGAAGATCCCACATGCCGCGGAGCGGCTGGGCCCGTGAGCCATGGCCGCTGAGCCTGCGCGTCCGGAGCCTGTGCTCCGCAACGGGAGAGGCCACAGCAGTGAGAAGCCCGCGTACCGCAAAAAACAAAAACAAAAAAACAAAAAAACAAAACAAAAAAAAAAAAAAGAAAGGATAAACCCCAAAGGTTTCTATTCTTCACTTTTGGAAAACACAGATCTCTATGGTCCATGCCTCTGCCAAAATGTGCTAATGTCACCTAGTAAGAATCTACTCTTCCAGCCTTCTGGGAATTTCTGAGCATTAAATGTGTTAGGCCAAAAAAAAAATGTCCATTTTTTTGCCATGCTTCATTAAGAGTACCTTAAGTGTCCTCAAGGACCATGCCATGTAATGAGACCTACTTTGTTTTGGAACACTGCTTCATAAATAAGGAAAGCAGTTTTACTTACCTAAAGCTAGAGTATCAATTTTTCTACTTCTCTAGTCCTTGCAACCAACTTTGATAAATAACTTCTGACATTTAAAATGCAGCTCTTGAATCTCCCTTCTCATTAAAAGAAAAACCAAAAAAAAGTTTTGGAAATAGCCATCCCTCCTGGCCCTTAGTGGATGGATCACTTTTTAAATAAATGCTTTCAGTAGAAAACTAGAA
Organism: Hyperoodon ampullatus; assembly: GCF_949752795.1. Classification (NCBI taxonomy): domain Eukaryota; kingdom Metazoa; phylum Chordata; class Mammalia; order Artiodactyla; family Ziphiidae; genus Hyperoodon; species Hyperoodon ampullatus. Next base: position 66,106,868 of record NC_136922.1, read on the forward strand.
CATGCATATTAAAGAACATTCAGAAAACCCAGTAAAGAAGACAGAAGGAAAAACTACACTTAGCCCCATTACCCAAGAAAAAAACATTGATGGCATTTCAGTGTTTTCATTTATGATTTCTTCTTAGATTTTATGCTTATAAGGTATTTCCTCAGATTGTAAATAGGTCATTTACCCATAAATAAAGCTATCCATTTAATGTAACTCTAAATTGTGATTCTTAATTAGAATGAGATTGTAATAAAAATCCCCATGGGTTTCTTCTAGAACTTGATTCACTCTAAATTCAACCTAAAGTATAAGTGAATGAGACTATGTAAGAAAATCTTTTGAAACAGCAAAAAAAGGGAGTTTGGTAACATATATTAAAATTAAATATGCGTACAGTCTGACCTAACAATCTAATTTTAGAAAACTTTTTTAAAAAGTATAACACTAGTATGTATTTTGGAGTGGATTGTTTGTTTTGTTTTGGATCTGCAGGTGCAGAGCATTGAATTCATCACACTTCCCAATTCATGGAACATTAACTGATATCATCCACACAGGGAAGGAACAAAGGCCTCTTGTTTTTGTTTTTATTAGTTTCCTTTTGATCTTCAATCCTCATCTCCCTACCCCTATTTCTTCCTTCCCCAGTAATCATGCATTGCATTACAATAATCTAGTCTTTTAGGAATGACACCTAAATTGCCCAAAGAACATTTTAATCACAAACAATGCAGCAATGAACATCCCCATGCACTTTTCCTTATGGATCTACGTACAAATTTAGCTGGGACATAGGAGGGAGGGAAAGAGAGAGAGAGAGAGAGACTTACTTTTGCAAAGTACTTTTGAATTGCTTTTCATATTACTTGTATCTATTTTATTCTCACCAGTGGTCCATGAGGTTACCCCTCTCATTCTCACCAATACTTGTTATTAACTTTTGTCGATGTAATGGGAATAAATAGCAGTTCAAAATTGTTTTATTTCACAGGTACTCGATTAACTAATGAGTTTGACTATCACTTCATATACTTAATAGCCATTTGATTTTTCACTTTGAGATCTGAGTATACATGTTCTTTGTCCACTTTTTCTTTTTTGGTGTCCTGACTTTTTCCTAATGTTTTAGAAGAAATCCCCTAGTCTAGATTTTAATTTCTTCTCAGTCTTAGATTTGCCAAATATCTTTGTCTAGTCCATTGTATGTCTATTAATTTTGTCCATGATGGTTTTAACAGAAATCCAGTCATAACGGATTTGACTGTTCTCCAATCTTTTGGTGTAATCCAATCTTAATATTTTATATTGTGGATTATATACCTTTGAGTCTCCTTTAGGAATATTCATCTGACCTTAAGTCAGAGAGATAATTTTCTATATTTTTTTCTATGAGAGTTTCTGTTGCTCCACATCTTTATCAGCATTAGGTGTTGTCAGTATTCCAGTTTTGGCTATTCTAATATGTGTACAGTAGTATCTCATTGTTGTTTTAATTTACAGTTCCCTAGGGACATATGATGTGGAGCACCTTTTCATATGCTTATTTGCCATCTAGTATCTTCTTTGGTGAGGTGTCAGGTAAGATCTTGGCCCATTTTTTAAGTGTGTTGTTTCCTTATTGTTGAGTTTTAAAAGTCCTTTGTATAACAGTCCTTGATCAGATGTGTCTTTTGCAAATATTTTCTCCTAGTCTGTGGCTTGTCTTCTAATTCTTTTGACATTGTCTTTTGCAGAATGGAAGTTCTTAATTCTAATGAAGTCCAGCTTATCAATGATTTCTTTTCTGCATTATGTCTTTGGTGTTGTATCTAAGACACGCTGTACTCAAAGTGATCTAGGTTTTCTCCTATGTTATCTTCTACTATTTTTATAGTTTTTCATTTTACATTTAGGTCTATGTTCCATTTTGAGTTAATTTTTGTGAAGACGCGTATCACTCATATTCATACTCAGGACAATAAGATAAGAAATAAATATATATGAGGAAAAATATAAAACTGTCATTATTTACAAGTGACAAGATTGTATACACAGAAAATCCAAAGGAATAGGCAATATTAGTTTTAGATTTGAAACATGAATTTATCAAGGTTGCTGAAATCAAAGTCAATTTGCAAACAGTGATTGTATTGCTATATGCCAGCAACAAACAAATAGAAAATATGTTTTTAAAAAGAGTCCATGTAGAATAGCATCATAAAACACCAAGTAGTCAAGAATAAATCCAACAAATATATGTATGACCTCTAGATTCAAAGCTACAAAACATTATTGAGTGAAACTAAGAAAGATTAGAATAAATGGAGACATATACCATGTTTGTATTCACCTGCTCAGGCTACCATAACAAAATACTATAGACAGGGTGGCTCTAAGAACAGAAACTTATTTTCTCACACTCTGGAGACTAGAAAGTCCAAGATCAAAGTCCCAGCTAATTCAGTTTCTGATGAAAGCTCTATTTCTAGATTAAAGATGATTGCCTTCTGTCTGTGTCCTCACATGTCAGACAGAGCAGTCTCTCTGGTGTATCTTCTCATAAGGATAGTAATCCTATGGGATCAGGGCTATCCTTATGACCTCATCTAAGCTTAATTACTTCCTTAGAGGTCACACTAAAGGTCAGGCTTCAACATATGAATTTGGGGGGGAACAAACATTCAGTCCGTAATAATGTTCATGAGTAAAATCTTCCATAACCTAGATGTAGGTATAGGCAGTCTAAGACTCAAAATAAAAGAAAAAAACCCCTAAGTTCTTTTAAATTTTTAATAAATTTTAAAACCTTCTGCACGGCATATATATATGTATATATAGCAAAGCCAAAAGACAAATTGCACACTTGTAGAAAATACTTGCAACATATTGTAAGTAAAAATTTAATATCCCTAATATACAAAGAACTCTTTAAGAATGAAAGAAAAAGACTAAAATTCTGGTAGAAAAATAGGTAAATGGCCTGAACAGAAAATTCACAAATAAAAGATCTAAAAATGACTCTTAAAACATATGAGGGACTTACGGGGAAGATGGCGGAAGAGTAAGACGCGGAGATCACCTTCCTCCCCACAGATACACCAGAAATACATCTACACGTGGAACAACTCCTACAGAACACCTACTGAACGCTGGCAGAAGACCTCAGACCTCCCAAAAGGCAAAAAACTCCCCACGTACCTGGGTAGGGCAAAGCGGAGAGATTCCCACACAGAGGATCGGTGCCGACCAGCACTCACCAGCCCGAGAGGCTTGTCTGCTAGGCCGCCGGGGTGGGCGGGGCTGGGAGCTGAGGCTCGGGCTTCGGTCGGAGCGCAGGGAGAGGACTGGGTTGGCGGCGTGAACGCAGCTTGAAGGGGTTAGTGCGACACGGCTGGCCAGGAGGGAGTCCAGGGAAAAGTCTGGACCTGCCAAAGAGGCAAGAGACTTTTTCTTCCCTCTTTGTTTCCTGGTGCGTGAGGGGAGGAGATTAAGAGCGCTCCTTAAAGGAGCTACAGAGACGGGCGCGAGCCGCGGCTAAAAGCGCGGACCTCAGAGACGGGCGTGGGACGCTGGGGCTGCTGCTGCCGCCGCCAAGAGGCCTGTGTGCGAGCACAGGTCATTGTCCACGCCCCCCTTCCGGGGAGCCTGTGCAGCCCGCCACTGCCGGGGTCCGGGGATCCAGGGGCGACTTCCTCAGGAGAACGCACGGCGCGCCTCGGCCTGGTGCAACGTCACGCCGGCCTCTGCCGTCGCAGGCTCGCCCCGCCCTCCGTGCCCCTCCCTCCTCGCGGCCTGAGTGAGCCAGAGTCCCCTAAGCAGCTGCTCCTTTAACTGCGTCCTGTCTGAGCGAAGAACAGACGCCCTCCGGCGACCTACACGCAGAGCCGGGGCCAAATCCAAAGCTGAGACCCGGGAGCTGTGAGAACAAAGAAGAGAAAGGGAAATCTCTCCCAGCAGCCTCAGAAGCAGCGGATTAAAGCTCCACAATCAACTTGATGTACCCTGCATCTGTGGAATACACGAATTGACAACGAATCATCCCAAATTGAGGAGGTGGACTTTGAGAGCAAGATTTATGATTTTTTCCCCTTTTTCTCTTTTTGTGAGTGTGTATGTGTATGCTTCTATGTGAGATTTTGTCTGTATAGCTTTGCTTCCACCATTTGTCCCAGGGTTCTATCTGTCCATTTTTGTTTGTTTGTTTGTTTCTTTTTTCTTAATAATTTTTATTTTAATAACTTTATTATATTTTATCATACTTTATTTTATTTAACTTTATCTTCTTTCTTTCTTTTTGTCCTTCCTTCCCTCCTTCTCCCCTCCTTCCTTCCCTCCTTCCTCCCTCCCTCCCTCTTTTCTTTCTTTCTTTCTTTCTTTCTACTTCTACTAATTCTTTCTACTTTTTCTCCCTTTTATTCTGAGCCGTGTGGATGAAAGGCTCTTGGTGCTGCAGCCAGGAGTCAGTGCTGTGCCTCTGAGGTGGGAGAGCCAACTTCAGGACACTGGTCCACAAGAGACCTCCCAGCTCCACATAATATCAAATGGCGAAAATCTCCCAGAGATCTCCATCTCAACACCAGCACCCAGCTTCACTCAATGACCAGCAAGCTACAGTGCTGGACACCCTATGCCAAACAACTAGCAACACAGTAACACAACCCCACCCATTAGCAGAGAGGCTGCCTAAAATCATAATAAGTCCACAGACACCCCAAAACACACCACCAGACGTGGACCTGCCCACCAGAAAGACAAGATCCAGCTTAATCCACCAGAACACAGGCACTAGTCCCCTCCACCAGGAAGCCTACACAACCCACTGAGCCAACCGTAGCCACTGGGGACAGACACCAAAAACAACGGGAACTACGAACCTGCAGCCTGCAAAAAGGAGACCCCAAACACAGTAACATAAGCAAAATGAGAAGACAGAAAAACACAAAACAGGTGAAGGAGCAAGATAAAAACCCACCAGAACTAACAAATGAAGAGGAACTAGGCAGTCTGAAAAAGAATTCAGAATAATGATAGTAAAGATGATCCAAAATCTTGGAAATAGAATAGACAAAATGCAAGAAACATTTAAAAAGGAGCTAGAAGGACTAAAGATGAAACAAGCAACGATGAACAACACAATAAATGAAATTAACAATACTCTAGATGGGATCAATAGCAGAATAACTGAGGCAGAAGAAGGGATAAGTGACGTGGAAGATAAAATAGTGGAATTAACTACTGCAGAGCAGAATAAAGAAAAAAGAATGAAAAGAACTGAGGACAGTCTCAGAGATATCTGAGACAACATTAAACGCACCAACATTCGAATTATAGGGGTTCCAGAAGAAGAAGAGAAAAAGAAAGGGACTGAGAAAATATTTGAAGAGATTATAGTTGAAAACTTCCCTAATATGGGAAAGGAAATAGTTAATCAAGTCCAGGAGGCACAGAGAGTCCCATGTAGAATAAATCCAAGGAGAAATATGCCAAGACACATATTAATCAAACTATCAAAAATTAAATACAAAGAAAACATATTAAAAGCAGCAAGGGAAAAACAACAAATAACACACAAGGGAATCCCCATAAGGTTAATAGATGATCTTTCAGCAGAAACTCTGCAAGCCAGAAGGGACTGGCAGGACATATTTAAAGTGATGAAGGAGAAAAACCTGCAACCAACATTACTCTACCCAGCAAGGATTTCATTCAGATTTGATGGAGAAATTAAAATATTTACGGACAAGCAAAAGCTGAGAGAGTTCAGCACCACCAAACCAGCTTTACAACAAATGCTAAAGGAACTTCTCTAGGCAAGAAACACAACAGAAGGAAAAGACCTACAATAACGAACCCAAAACAATTAAGGAAATGGGAATAGGAACATACATATTGATAATTACCTTAAATGTAAATGGACTAAATGCTCCCACCAAAAGACACAGATTGGCTGAATGGATACAAAAACAAGACCCATATACATGCTGTCTACAGGAGACCCACATCAGACCTAGAGACACATACAGACTGAAAGTAAGGGGATGGAAAAAGATATTCCATGCAAATGTAAACCAAAAGAAAGCTGGAGTAGCAATTCTCATATCAGACAAAATAGACTTTAAAATAAAGACTATTAGAAGAGATAAAGAAGGACACTACATAATGATCAAGGGATTGATCCAAGAAGAAGATATAATAATTGTAAATATTTATGCACCCAACATAGGAGCACCTCAGTACATAAGGCAAATACTAACAACCATAAAAGGGGAAATCGACAGTAAGACACTCATAGTAGGGGACTTTAACACCCCACGTTCACCAATGGACAGATCATCCAAAATGAAAATAAATAAGGAAACACAAGCTTTAAATGATATATTAAACAAGATGGACTTAATTGATATTTATAGGACATTCCATCCAAAATCAACAGAATACACATTTTTCTCAAGTGCTCATGGAACATTCTCCAGGATAGATCATATCTTGGGTCACAAATCAAGCCTTGGTAAATTTAAGAAAATTGAAATTGTATCAAGTATCTTTTCCGACAACAACGCTATGAGACTATATATCAATTATAGGAAAAGATCTGTAAAAAATACAAACACATGGAGGCTAAACACTACACAACTTAATAACGAAGTGATCACTGAAGAAATCAAAGAGGAAATCAAAAAATACCTAGAAACAAATGACAATGGAGACACGATGACCCAAAACCTATGGGACACAGCAAAAGCAGTTCTAAGAGGGAAGTTTATAGCAATACAATCCCACCTTAAGAAACAGGAAACATCTCGAATGAACAACCTGAACTTGCACCTAAAGCAATTAGAGAAAGAAGAACAAAAAAACCCCAAAGTTACCAGAAGGAAAGAAATCATAAAAATCATCAGAAATAAATGAAAAAGAAATGAAGGAAACGATAGCAAAGATCAATAAAACTAAAAGCTGGTTCTTTGAGAAGATAAACAAAATTGATAAACCATTAGCCAGACTCATCAAGAAAAAAGGGAGAAGACTCAAATCAATAGAATTAGAAATGAAAAAGGAGAAGTAACAACTGACACTGCAGAAATACAAAAGATCATGAGAGATTACTACAAGCAACTCTATGCCAATAAAATGGACAACCTGGAAGAAATGGACAAATTCTTAGAAATGCACAACCTGCCAAGACTGAATCAGGAAGAAATAGAACATATGAACAGACCAATCACAAGCACTGAAATTGAAACTGTGATAAAAAATCTTCCAACAAACAAAAGCCCAGGACCAGATGGCTTCACAGGCGAATTCTATCAAGCATTTAGAGAAGAGCTAACGCCTATCCTTCTCAAACTCTTCCAAAATATAGCAGAGGGAGGAACACTCCCAAACTCATTCTACGAGGCCACCATCACCTTGATACCAAAACCAGACAAGGATGTCACAAAGAAAGAAAACTACAGGCCAATATCACTGATGAACATAGATGCAAAAATCCTCAACAAAATACTAGCAAACAGAATCCAACAGCACATTAAAAGGATCATACACCATGATCAAGTGGGGTTTATCCCAGGAATGCAAGGATTCTTCAATATACGCAAATCAATCAACGTGATACACCATATTAACAAATTGAAGGAGAAAAACCATATGATCATCTCAATAGATGCAGAGAAAGCTTTCGACAAAATTCAACACCCATTCATGATAAAAACCCTGCAGAAAGTAGGCATAGAGGGAACTTTCCTCAACATAATAAAGGCCATATATGACAAACCCACAGCCAGCATCGTCCTCAATGGTGAAAAACTGAAACCATTTCCACTAAGATCAGGAACAAGACAAGGTTGCCCACTCTCACCACTCTTATTCAACATAGTTTTGGAAGTTTTAGCCACAGCAATCAGAGAAGAAAAGCAAATAAAAGGAATCCAAATTGGAAAAGAAGAAGTAAAGCTGTCACTGTTTGCAGATGACATGATACAATACATAGAGAATCCTAAAGATGCTACCAGAAAACTACTAGAGCTAATCAATGAATTTGGTAAAGTTGCAGGATACAAAATTAATGCACAGAAATCTCTGGCATTCCTATATACTAATGATGAAAAATCTGAAAGTGAAATCAAGGAAACACTCCCATTTACCATTGCAACAAAAAGAATAAAATATCTAGGAATAAACCTACCTAAGGAGACAAAAGACCTGTATGCAGAAAATTATAAGACACTGATGAAAGAAATTAAAGATGATACAAATAGATGGAGAGATGTACCATGTTCTTGGATTGGAAGAATCAACATTGTGAAAATGACTCTACTACCCAAAGCAATCTACAGATTCAATGCAATCCCTATCAAAATACCACTGGCATTTTTCACAGAACTAGAACAAAAAATTTCACAATTTGTATGGAAACACAAAAGACCCCGAATAGCCAAAGCAATCTTGAGAACGAAAAATGGAGCTGGAGGAATCAGGCTCCCTGACTTCAGACTATACTACAAAGCTGCAGTAATCAAGACAGTATGGTACTGGCACAGAAACAGAAAGATAGATCAATGGAACAGGATAGAAAGCCCAGAGATAAACCCACGGACATATGGTCACCTTATCTTTGATAAAGGAGGCAGGAATGTACAGTGGAGAAAGGACAGTCTCTTCAATAAGTGGTGTTGGGAAAACTGGACAGGGACATGTAAAAGTATGAGATTCGATCACTCCCTAACACCATACACAAAAATAAGCTCAAAATGGATTAAAGACCTAAATGTAAGGCCAGACACTATCAAACTCTTAGAGGAAAACATAGGCAGAACACTCTATGACATAAATCACAGCAAGATCCTTTTTGACCCACCTCCTAGAGAAATGGAAATAAAGACAAAAATAAACACATGGGACCTAATGAAACTTAAAAGCTTTTGCACAGCAAAGGAAACCATAAACAAGACCAAAAGACAACCCTCAGAATGGGAGAAAATATTTGCAAATGAAGCAACTGACAAAGGATTAATCTCCAAAATTTATAAGCAGCTCATGCAGCTCAATAACAAAAAAACAAACAACCCAATCCAAAAATGGGCAGAAGACCTAAATAGACATTTCTCCACAGAAGATATACAGACTGCCAACAAACACATGAAAGGATGCTCAACATCTCTACTAATTAGAGAAATGCAAATCAAAACTACAATGAGATATCATCTCACGCCAGTCAGAATGGCCATCATCAAAAAATCTAGAAACAATAAATGCTGGAGAGGGTGTGGAAAAAAGGGAACACTCTTGCACTGCTGGTGGGAATGTGAATTGGTACAGCCACTATGGAGAACGGTATGGAGGTTCCTTAAAAAACTACAAATAGAACTACCATATGACCCTGCAATCCCACTACTGGGCATATACCCTGAGAAAACCATAATTCAAAAAGAGACATGTACCAAAATGTTCATAGCAGCCCTATTTACAATAGCCCGGAGATGGAAACAACCTAAGTGTCCATCATCGGATGAATGGGTAAAGAAGATGTGGCACATACATACAATGGAATATTACTCAGCCATAAAAAGAAATGAAATTGAACTATTTGTAATGAGGTGGATGGACCTAGAGTCTGTCATACAGAGTGAAGTAAGTCAGAAAGAGAAAGACAAATACTGTATGCTGACACATATATATGGAATTTAAGAAAAAAAAAAGGTCATGAAGAACATAGGGGTAAGACAGGAATAAAGACACAGACCTACTAGAGAATGGACTTGAGGATATGGGGAGGGGGAAGGGTAAGCTGTGACAAAGTGAAAGAGCGGCATGGACATATATACACTACCAAACGTAAGGTAGATAGCTAGTGGGAAGCAGCCGCATAGCACAGGGAGATCAGCTCCGTGCTTTGTGACCGCCTGGAGGGGTGGGATAGGGAGGGTGGGAGGGAGACGCAAAAGGGAGGGGATATGGGAACATATGTATACATATAACTGATTAAATTTGTGATAAAGCAAAAAATAAAAATAAAAAAATAAAAAAATAAAAAATAAAAAAAAATAAAAAAAATAAAAAAATCTTCCAACAAACAAAAGCCCACACCAGATGGCTTCACAGGCGAATTCTATCAAACATTTAGAGAAGAGCTAACACCTATCCTTCTCAAACTCTTCTAAAATATAGCAAAAGGAGGAACACTCCCAAACTCATTCTACGAGGCCACCATCACCTTGATACCAAAGCCAGACAAGGATGTCACAAAGAAAGAAAACTACAGGCCAATATCACTGATGAACATAGATGCAAAAATCCTCAACAAAATACTAACCAACAGAATCCAGCAGCACATTAAAAGGGTCATACACCATGATCAAGTGGGGTTTATTCCAGGAATGCAAGGATTCTTCAATATACACAAATCAATCAACACCATATTAACAAATTGAAGGAGAAAAACCATATGATCATCTCAATAGATGCAGAGAAAGCTTTCGACAAAATTCAACACCCATTTATGATAAAAACCCTGCAGAAAGTAGGCATAGAGGGAACTTTCCTCAACATAATAAAGGCCATATATGACAAACCCACAGCCAACATCATCCTCAATGGTGAAAAACTGAAAGCATTTCCACTAAGATCAGGAACAAGACAAGGTTGCCCACTCTCACCACTCTTATTCAACATACTTTTGGAAGTTTTAGCCACAGCAATCAGAGAAGAAAAGGAAATAAAAGGAATCCAAATCGGAAAAGAAGAAGTAAGCTGTCACTGTTTGCAGATGACATGATACTATACATAGAGAATCCTAAAGATGCTACCAGAAAACTACTAGAGCTAATCAATGAATTTGGTAAAGTAGCAGGATACAAAATTAATGCACAGAAATCTCTGGCATTCCTGTACACTAATGATGAAAAATCTGAAAGTGAAATCAAGAAAACACTCCCATTTACCACTGCAACAAGAAGAATAAAATATCTAGGAATAAACCTACCTAAGGAGACAAAAGACCTGTATGCAGAAAATTATAAGACACTGATGAATGAAATTAAAGATGATAGAAATAGATGGAGAGATATACCATGTTCTTGCATTGGAAGAGTCAACATTGTGAAAATGACTATACTACCCAAAGCAATCTACAGATTCAATGCAATCCCTATCAAACTACCACTGGCATTTTTCACAGAACTAGAACAAAAAATTTCACAATTTGTATGGAAACACAAAAGACCCTGAATAGGCAAAGCAATCTTGAGAACGAAAAATGGAGCTGGAGGAATCAAGCTCCCTGACTTCAGACTATACTATAAAGCTACAGTGATCAAGACAGTATGGTACTGGCACAGAAACAGGAAGATAGATCAAGGGAACAGGATAGAAAGCCCAGAGATAAACCCTCTTTGATAAAGGAGGCAGGAATGTACAGTGGAGAAAGTATAGCCTCTTCAATAAGTGGTGCTGGGAAAACTGGACAGGTACATGTAAAAGTATGAGATTAGATCACTCCCTAACACCATACACAACAATAAGCTCAAAATGGATTAAAAACCTAAATGTAAAGCCAGACACTATCAAGCTCTTAGAGGAAAACATAGGCAGAACACTCTATGACGTAAATCACAGCAAGATCCTTTTTGACCCACCTCCTAGAGAAATGGAAATAAAAACAAAAATAAACAAATGGGACCTAATGGAACTTCAAAGCTTTTGCACAGCAAAGGAAACCATAAACAAGACCAAAAGACAACCCTCAGAATGGGAGAAAATATTTGCAAGTGAAGCAACTGACAAAGGATTAATCTCCAAAATTTATAAGCAGCTCATGCAGCTCAATAATAGAAGAACAAACAACCCAATCCAAAAAATGGGCAGAAGACCTAAATAGACATTTCTCCAAAGTAGATATACAGATTGCCAACAAACACATGAAAGAATGCTCAACATCATTAATCATTAGAGAAATGCAAATCAAAACTACAATGAGATATCATCTCACACCAGTCAGGATGGCCATCATCAAAAATTCTAGAAACAATAAATGCTGGAGAGGGTGTGGAGAAAAGGGAACACTCTTGCACTGCTGGTGGGAATGTGAATTGGTACAGCCACTATGGAGAACAGTATGGAAGTTCCTTAAAAAACTACAAATAGAACTACCATATGACCCAGCAATCCCTCTCCTGGGCATATACCCTGAGAAAACCATAATTCAAAAAGAGTCATGTACCAAATTGTTCATTGCAGCTCTATTCACAATAGCCCAGAGGTGGAAACAACCTAAGTGTCCATCGACAGATGAATGGATAAAGAAGATGTGGCACATATATACAATGGAATATTACTCAGCCATAAAAAGGAATGAAATTGAGCTATTTGTAATGAGGTGGATAGACCTAGGGTCTGTCATACAGAGTGAAGTAAGTCAGAAAGAGAAAAACAAATACCGTATGCTAACACATATATATGGAATTTAAGGGAAAAAAATGTCATGAAGAACCTAGGGGTAAAACAGGAATAAAGACACAGACCTACTTGAGAATGGACTTGAGGATATGGGGAGGAGGAAGAGTAAGCTGTGACAAAGCGAGAGAGAGGCATGGACATATATACACTACCAAACGTAAGGTAGATAGCTAGTGGGAAGCAGCTGCATAGCACAGGGAGATCAGCTCGGTGCTTTGTGACCGCCTGGAGGGGTGGGATAGGGAGGGTGGGAGGGAGGGAGACGCAAGAGGGAAGGGATATGGGAACAGATGTATATGTATAACTGATTCACTTTGTTATAAAGCAGAAATTAATACACCATTGTGAAGCAATTATACTCCAATAAAGTTGTAAAAAAAACATATGAAAGTATATTCAACTTTTTTCACATACATAATAAGAGAAATGAACACTTACATACCACTTCTCACCAACCAGTGTGACAAACAGTAAAAACATTTACAACAAATTCTATTGGCCAGGCTATGGGGAAACAAGCACTCTCCTATGCTGATGATGTAAATGTAAACTGTTACAGCCCTCAAGGAAGGGAATTTGTCAGTTTCTAGCAAAATTACACATGCATTTATATTGCAACTCAGGCTTCTCACTTCTAAGAGTTTTCCATGAAGTTACACCTCAAGCAGTAGGAAAATACATATGCACAAATTTATTCCTTGCAGCTTTGTTTGTGATTGCAAAAATATTGTAAATAATCTAAATCCCTATAAACGAGAAAGTGTCTGAATAATCTATGGTACATCCACACAATGGAGAACTATGCACCTATTAAAAATAATGAGAATGATTTTTAAAAACTGGTACTTTGTGCAAAGTGGCCACCACTTTGGAGGTCAAATTATGCAGTTGTCTCAGAGGGTACAGAAGGACAAACTTACCAGGATGGTAGACTCCTTGCCTCTCTTCATTTATAGATCTCAACTCTCTAGTAATCCTAGGCAGGACAGTTCAGTACACAATGTAGAGAGCCTAGCACTTCATCTGTGAGAGGCTCACATGCTTGGCACTGGATCCAAGTCATTCCTGAGCTTTCTTGCTCTCAGAGTGATGCTACCAAGCCAGGATTCCACTGCAGGTAGGTGAGCACCATCCTCAGAGGTAGAAACGGCACCTGGGCTGTCCTCCTGCTGGAAACCAGGGGATGACTGTCCTTTCCGTGGTGGGATTTCCATCAGTCACTTTTACTCTTTTCCCAAAGTTTATAGCCTTTGGGAGCCTTACTTGGAGGACTGAGGACATTGTCAAAAATTAGTGACAGAGAAAGGGGCAGGATTTTGTGACCTGGGAAGTTGAGTACACATAATAACCGGCTTCCACTTTCCTGAAACCACTTAACCAGGAAAGAACACTTGGGCAGACTCTTTCCTAGGAAATTTCTAGAGAAAGGTAAAAGGAGGCCTCCAGCATTCCCTGCAGTAGAGGGAGAAGGAGAGGAAAAAGCCCCTTCAGTAGAGAAGCTCTTCCCTGGAACATAAGCCTTAGGGAGACTCAAGAAATCTGGAATGGACAGGATAGATCTAACCTGGAGAACAGAGCAGGCAAACATGAGCCACAGAACTGGCAGGTGTTCTTCCTGCTTCCTCGTGTTTATCCTTCATGTCTCAACTTCTGGTTACAGTGGTGTAAGAAGACTATGATTTACTGAAGAGAGGGATGCAGAGTGGTTCTCAGCAAATTGCCATCACTTCCTATGAAATGGTTCTTAAGCAGGTGAAAGCCTAAGATCCCTTGAAGAATGTGCGGCAGACCATCCTATCATTTTCCTTCAGGCACTGGAATAGTCTAGGAAGTCAGCTGTTCATCCTCAATGAAAAATAAATATCTCAGTGCCTAAGCTTATGGAAAATTTTAGTTTGGTAAACTAATTCTATTCACATACCTCCTTATGAGAGGAAAGAATCACATTTTCAAGGAAACTTTTAGAAATCATTCTCTTGTCTCATTATGAAACAAAATGCAAAAATCCATTAAGAATTTATGTTTCTATTATATGTAAGCTTACTGTAAAAAATACCATAATAAGAAAGCTCCAAATGAAAGAGAGCTAGAGATTATCCTAATAAATATTCATTTAGCAAAACTCCCAATTGCCAGATCCCTGTCTATTTTATTCTCTTGCAATAAAAATTGAAACTGTAGCTGAATGAAAGTATACATCAAAATAAATTGTTTTGAAAGATTGCATGAACACTATCTATCATAAGGGTCATAACTCATAAAAAGGACATGCTCAAAATAAGTTTTCTGTACTCAGCCTGACAATTTGTCTTATGTCCTTATCTTTGAAAGTAGAGTTTTAAAGAAAACAGGTCTTTAATGGTTTGCTCTGTGCTCTTTTTTGTTCTGGTCAATATTTTTATTAAGGCCTGGGACATGGATAGCAAAGGTATGCTGATCTAATAACCCTGGCCAAACAGTGGGGAGATGAGCCTGACTATGCCAGTGTGAGAAGCAGAGATCACTGATATGTCAGAGGTGGAATGAGGGTCCAATATGGATCATCATGTTGACTGGGAGCCATTCTCTATCAGTCAGGCATGTGTTTATTTGGTTGCAAGTTCAGTAGAAAGCAACAATTATAGGTGGCTTCCAATATAGTTGATGTTAAGTCTTAAGTTTGCATGGTATCTGGAAAAAGGAAGGTCATAGCCCCAATATGTGCTGAGCCCATCATAGAGTTTAGCTGCGGCATGGGGTTTAGTTCTAGATTCTACTTATGAACAGTTACTCAGACAAACTGGAGCCAGTTCAGAGGACAGCTGAGATGGTGAAGACATGGAAGTATTGTCACAAGGGGAGCAGTTGAAGAAACGGAGAGAAGAGAAGATTTATGGAAGACATTATATGTGTTCTCAGATATTTGAAGGGCTGTCATAAAGTGAGAGAACAAGACTGACTGCTACTGCAGAGAGGCTGGCTGCACATCTGTGGGAACCAGAGCAAGAAAAAATACATAGGCTGCCTGAGTAGGAAGTGAAGGCCCCAACACGGAGGAGTCCAAACAGACCAGCATTTGTTAGGGCTGTTTGGGGGCATTCTTTGGTTAGAAATAGTGGTGGCTGGAGGACTGGAAGACTGGCCTAGGAAGCCTCTGCAAAATTCTACAAGGTCGGGCCTCCCTGGTGGCGCAGTGGTTGAGAGTCCGCCTGCCGATGCAGGGGATACGGGTTCGTGCCCCGGTCTGGGAGGATCCCATATGCCGCGGAGCGGCTGGGCCCGTGAGCCATGGCTGCTGAGCCTGCGCATCCGGAGCCTGTGCTCCGCAACGGGAGAGGCCACAACAGTGAGAGGCCCGCGTACCACAAAAAAAAAAAAAAAAAAAAAAAAAAAAAAAATTCTACAAGGTCGTAGGTGTGAATTGGATTTCTTATGATGTCTCCCTCCCCCCGTCACTGTTGCCTGGAAGTCCCCTCTTCTGGGTGCTGCCTTCTTCAGTGACAAAAAGCACTTTTTCCTCTTGTTTTTTTAAGACCCCCTAACAGTACTTGCCACATTCTGTTCTGTACCACACTGCTCATTTACCTGTCCTGTCTTTCTTCCCCATCCGACCATGAGTTCTGATGTGTTAGGAGAAGGCTCTCACTCCCAGTCAAGGGCATGCCCTTTGCCTGAAGGCTTCTTGTTGGAGGTGAATATATGCACATTTGTAAATACTTATATAAACAACTCTGAGAAAATAGAAGAATCTGCTTTGAGAAAGGTGGGTGGGGGTGAGGTGTTGGCGAGACCTCAAATAGTTGTTATGAGGAATGCAAAATTTAAGAGAACAGGCCAAGCACAAATGTTCCATTATGTAACCAGATAATATTGTACTTATGTAAAACATAATTTCTTCTGAACTGGAAAATATCCTTTATATGTTGAAGAAACTAGTGTTTTCTGAGGTCAACCATACTTCTGCTCAGGGATGAAAAGAACAGAAATCAGGAATTCAGAAACACAGAGTAGGGGCTCATTAGAGCATTGTTGGAAGCCCAGCATTCTGGTTACACTGAGTCTCACGTGCTGGACAACCAAGCCCAAGACAATATTTGTCAGTTTTACAGAATCGTTAAATGGATAATTTTATCCAGCCATCTTCTGGATGTTCACCCTCTTCATGGGGTTCTACTTAGGTGACCTGAAGTCCAGAGTGGACCTGCAAATGTGTCATCTTCACTCTGTGGGGAGAAGTTATGTGTCGGTTCTTTCAGATTCTTCAAGCCCGGGGCGAGCGGCACTGTGGATGCAGCCTGGGGAGCTGCCAGCCTTGGCTCCAACTATTACAATGGCTGAGAGCAAAGTAAAAGTGCACACATTAAGTAAGAAAAGATATATTTGAGATCAATATATTTAAGGCTGTCAGAAGCAAAGTTATTAGAAAAGTTTCTTGTAATGACAGAATTAGAATGTGCTTTCATGTCATTGTTTGGAATTCACTTTAATTTTTAAATAATTTGTGTTAACGTCTGCTCATGCATTTACTTCTCATCAACATCACATTACACAGAGTAAGGGTTTAAAGCAAACAGAATAAGGAGGCCCTGGCTTCAGGGCAATTATAGGCCCTCTGGGGTGTAAGTCTAGGATTTAACACAGGTTAACGTCAGGAAATAAGGGACAGAAGAAAAGCTGAAAGAATTGGAACAGTGAGTTCTCCTCTTTTGAAGTAGCTGTGCTGGGAGGAGCTGCAGGCAGGCTTCTACAGCAGCGCCTGGGCATCCTGGGCTGTGGGGTGCAGACAAATATCAGAGCACAGATGCCAAACCATAAACCAGGGTGTCACAGCAAGAGAATCCAGGCTCCTGGATCCAGCACAATCCAGCATGGCTAAGTTGTGCCGTGTTTCTGGCTGGTCTGACTCTCTGTGGCAGGAGCCCAGCCAGGGTCAGGGGTCATCTGAACAGAAACTCTTCTTGGAAGGAGGTGCCAAGAGCTGGCCACCATCAGGGCAGGACCCAGAGAGGCCAACAGGGAGCATCAAAGACGTCACTATGTAGATTGTTCTAAGGCAGCAGTTCTCAACGTTTCTCTACTGAACTATATGCGTTGGATGATTTTCACTTGAACAGCACAAACCCATGAGTGTAACCCAATTTAGACAAACAGCTTTCCCCACACAAATTATTTGTCATGGCATTTTTAAAGCATTTCATAATCACAAAAATGAAGAAATCAGGGACTTATCTCAAAAAAGTTGTCAGTTGAAAGAAAAGAATAATAAATGTAACTAAGCTCACCTTTAAAAATTTTGGATTAAAAAAATGGGTAGTGTTCGCTGCCAGTGGGGCTCAGTTGAGTTAGAATAAATGGAGGAATGTGGCAGCTCCAACTGAATTAGCTGTCAGAACTCGTCTTTCTCTCTCCATCAGAGTTCAGGTACTAACAACAGACTGCTCTTTCATCTATATTATAGCCTCTAATTGCTGATAAAATTAAAGTATTTGTATACTTCAGGGCACCAGCAATCCCCCTCACAATTCATCACAGCCCATCACTGTGTCTACAGTGGGGAAAATGGGTTCTGGGACCTGATATACTCTTCTGAGTACTCCCTAAAAGAAAGTTTTCTCTAGTTGTGGAAACACCTTTACATCTAGGGCTCCTTCTCCTCACCAGTTTCCCACTAGCCCTGAACATCCAAGGGCAAGACCTTAATCCAGGAATGAGTAAGAGAGGGATGGACAGGGACCCAGTGGGAGAGATACAGGCACAGAGAAGGAAAGCTGAGGAGCTCTCTTTCTCTCTCTCTTTCTTCCTTATCATTTGCCATTTCAGGGAGAAGAGAAATGCCTTAATAACTGCATGAGATTATTACAGATAAATCCAATTAATATGTGATAAAAGCACAGTCTTCTTTTCTTTCCCACGAGCTTTTCTGGAAACTGAAGGACCAGGTTATTCTAGCCCAAGCTATAACCCAGAAACTTGGGTAACTGTGAAACCGAGTCCCCCTAAAACTGAGTTCCCTTACTGAGTTTATGACCAGCCTCTCTACCCAAAACTGTATTCCCTTTCTTTTCCCCTCTGACCTCAATCCTGTGCTAACTGAACACCAACCAGAATCAGATGACTAAAATTGCTGTTGTCGATAACATCTTTAATGTACTAAAATTGCTGTTGTAGATACCATCATTAATGTACAAACTCAGGTTGTTTCTCCCAACAAGATGAGCTAATAGACCCCCAAGCTGTGGACCACCTGGCCTGAGAATTATAAACCAAAGACCTCCTGACTCCTGAAACTATGATTAAGCACAGAAATATCACAAGATGATGATTAATCCCAGGCTCTCTGTTCTTCCTCATTAAAAATACCTCTAGCTCCCAGATTTACTTTGCTGTACACCTGAAACTAACACAACATTGTAAATCAACTATACCCCAATAAAATTTTTTTAAAATAATAAAAAATAAAAGCAATTGTTATGAACAAAAAAATAAAAATAACTTTAACTCAAAGACCAATTTGAGGAGAGTCTGAGGCTTGTCTCCCACTTCCTTGCTAGGCGCCCTGCAATGAACACTGTACTTTCCTTCACCACAAGGAAGTCAGTAGATTGGCTTTGCTGAGCCTTGGGTGAGTGGACTCGAGTTCTTCTTGGTAACAGTTGCACCTACCTGGGTCCCTTGGTTATTTTTTCAAGTAGAGGCAGAATTGTGCAGTGGCACAAAGGCAAAGACGTTGGCATAGGACTGACATGGTTCATTTCATGGCCATGCTGTTTACTAGCTGTGTAATCTTGGGCCTCAGTTTTCTCATCTGTTAAATAGGAGTAAAAATATTACATCATTGGATTCTTTTTTTTTTTTCCAGTACGCAGGCCTCTCACTGTTGTGACCTCTCCCGTTGCGGAGCACAGACTCCGGACGCGCAGGCCCAGCGGCCATGGCTCAGGGGCCCAGGCGCTCCGCGGCATGTGGGATCCCCCCGGAATGAGGCACGAACCCACGTCCCCTGCATCGGCAGGCGGACTCTCAACCAGTGCGCCACCAGGGAAGCCCCACATCATTGGATTTTTAAAAAGCAATACTGTATGTAAAGTACAGTTCCTGACATGCAATAAGTGATCCCCATAGGCCATTTGATATATAACTATTAACAAAACTGATAATAATGGTGGCAAAATGTAGGAATTCTGAAGTCAGACTGTCTGGGTTCAAATCCTGGCTTTAGTTCTTCATGTGACATTGAGCAGGTTACTTGATTTTCTATGCCTCAGTTTCCACATCTGTAAGTGGAGATAAAAATAGTACCTACTTTACAGGGTTGCTATGAATAGTAAATAATATAATTACAAAATACTTATAAATCAGACCTCTCATAATATTAGCTATAAAGTTGTTACTATCCAGTTGAGGAGAGACTCATTCCTACCCTCCCTCCCACAGTTGTATAAGGGATCAACACCGGTATTTCCCACTCAGGCTGACTTATGTTTGGTTTGGAAACCAAAGATAGCAGCTTACTTGGGCTAATTGTAGATGGCTGTTTGGGCCCCTCCTGCCAATGGCTATCTTACTGGGCTCTCCTACTGGCAATGGCAGCCCCCACCCCAAGTCCCAATAACTGTGAATTCCTCACCACTTCTTTAAAAATTCTGGACAATCGTGAACAATTCATGCTTCTGGAGGCCTGCATATAAGATTCCTCTAAGGCATGCCTTTCCTGCCCTCTGCTCATCTGCCTAGCACATTCTCACTCAAGACCCAGCTTTGAAAGTTACCTACTCAATGACTCCCTCAGTTGGAGGTAGACATTCCTTCCTCTGGGTTGCATGGCTCTTGTTCATAATTATTATAGGATTTATTATGTGGCATTTTGACTGTTTAGCATGTGGTGTCTTTCCAGCTGGAATGTGAGCTCCAGGGTAGTGACTCTTCCATTCATCTCTGTTTTTCCAAAGCTTTCCTGAGGCTGCCACAAAGTATGCATTCAATAAATCATTTAAGCCAAAGAAAGTAATCCATTCAACGTATCAGTCTATCATACTCTCAGATTATTTCAGGCTGCCCCACAGCCTGAAAGGTCCTTTAGGGCAAAGATAGTGGGTTTTTTAAATCTCTGTAGCCCCAGGATAGCCAAGTACATAGCAGGTACTTAATAATTATTTATGGAATAAACAAAAAGATGAATTTGCAAACCAATCTCTTTTGAACATTGAAAAGCCCCAATATCCTCATCCATAAAATATAATTATCATGCCTCCCTTTTTAGGTTGAGTAAAGTTTAAATGAAAAAATTCCATAAGAAGTATTAAACACAGTACCTAAAATGCTAAATGCATTGAACAAACATTTTTTATTATTTTATTAGCAATATAATTTTTAATATTGGAACGTGTGTCACACCACCACCCATGAGCCACCACTGCCACATTTGGCTAAATATCCTAATGCAGGTTCCTGTCCTTTCTATTTAAATAGTTGAAAGTGAACTAACTTGCTAGTCCTAACTCATCAAATAAGAAGGAGGCTAGCTTTTAAGTAGTCCAACCATCCTCTCTTCTATCAATCTCCGCAATGAAGGCCCCAAATTTCTTCAGTTTCTAAGAATTAAATGATGCAAGTCTCATTCAGGCTTAAGGTTACTTCTAGTGGAAATGGCAACAGAGAAAATGCTCTAGGACAAAACTTCTTAAAAATTATCTGTTCCCAAAAGAGTGAAAAGATGGCTTGAGAAAATCTGCTTTGTGGGAAATTGTTTTGAAAGATACTTTGGATTTATTCATTAATTTTCTTTCTCTTATCTCTTTAATGTCCTTATAACTCTAGCAGGTCTCTGATGTTCATTTCATCGAAAAGGAGCCAAATGAGACATACTACGCAAATCGTAACACATGCAAATTCTTTATAAATTCAGAAACCAATTTATTAGCATTATGGAAAACAAAATAAATATGAATAAGGAAAATAAATGCTTAAGTTAGAAAAAAGCAACCTTGAAGAAAACAGCCCAGGAATTCCTATATTCTGCTAAGAGGGTGGAGGTGATAGGAAAATAGAAACGAAGTTCTGGTGTGGAGAAAACATGGATAGAAGGTTTACAGTTAGAGAAAAGGTCAATACAATGTCTATTATATACCTCCTCTTCACATTTATTATCAAAGGTAATCTTCCCAATGACAATGAAAGGGAAATGTTGTTATCCCAGTATTACAGATGGGAAAATGCAGACATGTACAGGTGAGACTTCAAGCGTCCATACAACTGTTAGTGGCAGAATGGAGTGAGATTCAACTCATGGCTTGCTCCATTTCACTGTTTATCCTCTTTCTATTAAACTATTTTGTGTAGTACAGAGGAGAAGCCCACAGCTACCAAAGACCATTGCTAACTAAAACAGAATACTGTAATTCACGCATAAGAAAAGCTCTGGAAATGGGCACAAGTCTCTGAGGGAAGTGTTTGCCACAAGGGAGGCTACCCTGGGCTATATGACATGAACACGTCAGAATGGTTTTTCCACATTTGTGGGACATGAACAAAACAATTTTAGACTTTGGAGCAGAAAGAAATTGGTCAGGGGGTAGGGGACAATTTTTTCTCCCACAGTCCTTCATGTTTTAATTTGGAAAAGTTTTTTGGGGTTTTTGTTTGTTTTGTTCTGTTTTCTATTTTGTCAGATAAGTAGGACTCTACATTTTTTTCACTCTCCCTTTATTTTATATCAACAGAAAAACAAAGCTTTTTTAATCAAAATATTTGATGTTTTCTATCAGTTCCTCAAAATCCTTACCCTGTGTTGATAGGAAATACTTCCCCCTTAAAGCTCAATTCTTCTCTCTTACAAAGGCTAGAGTGAGAAGGAGTGTAATAAAAAGATTACCCTCAGGGAGACCTGTACCCAGACAGCTAGGTTTGAAGTAGTTAACCACAGGCTTAATGCAATGTCCTCGGAGTTATCTCTGGGCTTTGGTTTCCTAAAAGCAACTTCTACCTCACAAAGTTCTTTTGGGAAAAAGAAAGAACCATGGACAAATGAACCCCTTTGCAAAATTTTACAAGTTTTAAGTGATGGCACTAAGCTCAGGTCTCTGTTGTCTCATTTAAATCCTTAGAGCAGCTGTTATGATCCCCTTTTATCGGAAAAGGACACTGAGGCCTAGAGGGGTTGGTTAGCTCATCAAGCAGATCCTGAGAGGTCAAGCCAGTTTTCCCTGATCCCTGACCTGTGCACTTGTGCAGTGTGAGGACTTTAGAGCCAAAACACTTGGGTTCAAATTCTGACTCCACTAGCTGTGTGACCTTGGGCACGTTTCCTAACATCTCTGTGCTAGAATGTCTTCATTTCCAAAATGTGGGGTAGTGATAGAGACAGCAAATCACAGGGCTGTCGTGAGGATTAAATGAGTTAATACGTTGAAAGTTCTTAGATCTGCGATTCCTATCTGGTGAGCCAAGGTGCCTCAGGGCACCACGATGAACTCATATAGGGTTGTTGGGACTTTTAAATTTTTCAAGGGAAATGTGGTGATACTTGGCATCTGTCAGACATTGAGCAAACTCCTAGCTCGAAGTAGTTCACAGTTGCAACAGTAGATTACACTGCTTTCCTTTTGATGACGATAAATCTTCACGAAGCTGGGTTTTCAATGAACAGTGTGAAAAAAAGGCAAGTACCATCCCAAAATCAATGCGGGGCGGGGTTGAGTGTGGCTGTGTCCAGTCTGATCCATACATCTGAGAAGTTGCACAGCACCCAACGAGTGCACACATCCATTACCAGTAATTTTGTGATTTTACAGTGAAATAAAAGCATTGTCTTTTCTTTTAATGTGTGTATGTCATTTTTTTCAAATGGCTACTTAAGTTGTTAGGACATAAATATTATAATGATGTCATAATATTATGATATATACTATATAATATTACAAATAGTAAGTTGTTGAGACCTAACTATTTAGTAAATGGATACGATGGATATTTCTTTTGTCCCAGATGTGCCATGAAAAAAAATTATTGTCACTCTGAATGCCACAAAATGTTTGGAACTGGCTTGGAACAATTCCTAGTGACTAGTCACGCTGAATATGTCAGCTGTTCTCATCAACCCCCACGCTGTACTGAGTCTCACATTAAGTTCTGCCAGTTCCATTTGAGTAATAGAGCTGATGTGTGCGTCTGCAAACTTGCCTAACCAGGGTGGGAGAGAGGCACCAGCTTTTACAGCTAAAGACATGAGGCTAAGACTGGCATGTGACTTGTCCCAGGTCACTCAGCTCACCCACGTGGTGCTGAAACTTCCACAGCGCCCTGTTTCTCTGAACCAGGCTGCTTCTTCAGAAAAAAAATGACACAAAACAAGAAAAATGTGTTACAACATTCTTCTTTTTGCCTCCCATCACGCCTTCTGGGGATGGGGGGGAGTTGAGTCTCTTCCTTCATTTCATTATCAATTCATTTGAATATATGTTATTTAACAATTCTAATGAGAGTCATTTAGCTGATTAGGAAGATACATGGCGAGAATTAATTTTCCTCTCTGACTAATTGAGAAGGCTCAAAGTAAGCTCCCGAAAAGGAATTCTAAGATTCAAATTCCCATCTGCTACTTTTACCTCTGGGAGATTCATACCCTGGGGAGATGGGAGCCTTCTGCTGCTTTTTAGGAACCATGGCTGGCTTCTTCTAGACCCAGCCTGGGATGCCAGCAAAGGGGCAGTAGCTTGGCCATTTTAGTCAAAAGACCCTGTTCTGTTTTTCCTAAGAAGCAAGGGAAAATATGAAGAAAAGATTCCACTTGATGCAGACAATTATGCTTCTAGAGACAGAGCCTTTTCACTGATAGTTTCAAGAAGCTGCCCTGAGGGGCTTGTTTTTTCTTATTTGTTTGTCTATATTACTTTTACATTTCTCCTTAAATATTTAGGAAATTGGTTTACCTGTAATGTTTTCATAGCATCCCTGGGGTCATCCCAAGGGAAGGGGATTCATATCATATCAGCGGCAAGGTGCATATCAGCTGCTTCAAGCAATAAGTAAGAGATTCCACAAAGCCCCCCCGCCACAAATGTATGTACTCTTATCCCTGGACCTATGACTATGTTACATTACATGGCAAAAGGGATTTTGCTAATGTAGTTAAAGTTATGGACCATAAAATAGGGAGATTACCTTGCATTATCCAGGAGGGCCAGTCCAACTATGTGATGCCTAAAAAGCAGAGAATTCTCCAGCTGGAGTCAGAAAGATATGGCAGAAGGGAAGTGGGAGAGATCTGAAGCATGCGAGTGCCTTAACATGCCATTACTGGAGGCCACATGGAAAATATGAGAAGGAACTCAGGTAGCTTCTGGGAGCAAAGACCTGTCCCCAGCTAACAGCCAACAAGGAAATGAGGACCTCAGTCCCACAACCACAAGGAGGGCGTTTCATCCAGCAGCCTGAATGAGCTGGGTTGCAGATTTACCCCCAGAGCCTCAGGACAGGAACACAGTTTTTCCAACACCTTGATTCCAGCCTTGAGAGACTCAAAGTTGAGAGCCCAGCTCAGCCACTCTGTGTCTGCAAACCACCAACCTACTCATCTATAAGACAATACATTGGTGTTGCTTTAAGCCACTTAATTTGTAGTCATTTGTCAGAGCAGCAATAGAAAACTCAAAAAGAACCTATATCCTGGATCAGGTCAGGGTCAGAAAGTGACTTCTAAGGAAATGCAGAATTTGAGTCACCACCAAAGGTTGCCTCTCAGAGGCTGGAGTGGGTGGGGCAGCACACAATAGGAGCAGCTGCCATAGGAAAACATCAGTCACCATGAGACAGAGGGACTCAGACAATTATGCTACTCTTACACATGCTGATGGCTACAGCCAGAGCTGTGACACCTCTGACACCAGGGATGAAGCATAGAGAAATGGGGAGGTGACATGCCAGCTGGTAGGACCCAGCTAAAGGTCAGTATTTTGTGCAGTAGTGGCCAGGGAAGCACATGTTACTGCTAAGAATAATAAGGTTAATTAGCAACGATTGGTATGATGTGCCCACAGTGTCACTAACAAACAAATTAGGTTGGTTTTTGTATTTCTTGCTCCTGCACATATTTGGCGAATACCTTATTTAGCACTTTGCTCCACTCCTTGATACCTACTTTAAGGGATAAAACACAAGTGTCCTGATGATAGAGAAATTAACCTCAAGGAGATCTGGGATTTCAGACACATTGAGACATGGTTTCAATATCAGAGTTCACAAGTCTCCATTAAAGTTTATTGTCTGTCTTCACCCTGATATGTAATTTATGACAAAGCTGTCTCCTGCTCTCTCTGCACTTACCCCTACCCCTGGCCCACAGTCTGAGAGGATCATAAACTTAATATTCTTGTTTTCTTCTATAAGAGACAAAATCACCAGTACCTATTGGAAAGAGAAAAAAAAAAAGACCTCCGTGATCTGGCTCCTGCCAATCATGACTCTGCTCTGGGGGGTGGGGAGCATGCTGAGCCACGGCTTCATCCTTCCTGCGTATTGTTTTCTGTCTGAAGCATAATTCTGTCTTCCTCAGCTAAATAACTTCTACTCATTCTTCAGAAATTAACTCAAGGCATTTCCTCTTGACACCCTTTCCTCACCATACCCCCATTCATTCATTCTACACATATCTTGAAAGTTCTCAGGATTCCCCAGATGCTAGGGATTTAGAAGTAAGCAAAAATGAAACAATTTTCATCTTCATGGAGCTTATAGTCTAGTGGATGAATCAAACATTAACCAAATAATTCACATATAATTACAGGTTGCGGTTAGACTGCTGTGGCAGGATGATAATGTATCAATAATTTAATAAAGAAATTACCCTGTGCCTTTTTTTTTGGCTGTAGCTGACTTAAGAAAAGAAATAGAGGTAATTTCTCCCTTTCCTCCTACAGAGAGATATTCAGGCTTTGACATCTCCTGGAGATGGAGCTTTCAAATGGGGAAGAGGTCCAAACCTCTGTCTTGGAAGGTCTAGAACAACACTGTGTAACAGAAATATATTAAGTTATATATGTAGTTTTAAATTCTCTAATAACCCACCTTAAAACACACAAAAGTGTGAGTGCAATTAATTTTGACAGTGTATTTTACTAAACCCAATATCTAAAATATAATTACAACATGTAATTAATGTAAAGTTATTAATAAGATATTTTAGATTTATTTTTTCACATCAAGTTTTCAATATCCAGTGTGTTTTACACTCACATCACATCTCAGTTGCACTAGCCACATTTCAAGTGCTGATAGATACAGGTAATGAGTGGCTACCATATTAGAACACAGTGGGTATAGACACAGCAAAGGTAGTAGGATGGGTTGTACAAAGTGCAGATGGGATAGGCAAAGTTTGCACATGCAAGATAGAGGAGAATGTGCCAAAATGAAATTTGGAGTTGATTTTATAAAGAGTGGTATTGAGGAGGAGGAGCTTCATGCATTTGCAGGTGACAGAAACTATGATCCTTCTTCAACGTGATTGTTACTGAAGAAGGAAGACTTTCAGTTGAGATGGGTGTGTGGTAACCCTGGGTACACACACTAAGCTCCCAGGCCTTGGTATCCTGGCAAAGACCCTGGTGACCCAACTTTCGGGGGATAAGGAAGCATATCTGTAGTCCATTCCCAGACCAGTAGTTGATGGTGGACAACACTCAACAGCAGCATCACTTAGCAGAAGGAACCAAGCTGATAACACAAGTGAAGGAAACAGGATCTTTCCATCTAAATGAGCTCCTATTCTTGGTGAATGGGACTCTTGAGCTGTGGAATATGTTCTTTAGAAAATAAGAGAGATGTGAGGTTTTTTACACGCTGGGTGTGGGAAAGCAGTTCCTTCCTGGTACACATATAGGAAAAGCTCATGATGCTTTAAAAAAGTCAGAGTGGAACTTAATGCAGATTAGGTGTAAGGGAAGATCTCCCTGAGCAAGTGACATGGTCCTGAGGGATGAGGTAGCCATGAGAAGAGGTGTAAGAGGAAATGTGCTCCAGACAGAGAAAACAGCATATACAAATACCTTGAGGTGGAAAGAGGTTTGCATGCTCCAGAAGCTGTGAGCAAACCTGTGAAAGTAAGTAAGAGGGAAAATGGTTAAAGATGAACTGGAGTGTTTGGAGAGGAACCAGATCATATATGCATCTAGGACATGTTAAGGGTTTGAACTTTATGCAACGTGCATTGGGAAGATGTAAGCATTTGCAGGATCATATTTACGTGGAAGATGTTCACTCTAGCTGCTATGAATGACTGATGAAAGAGTGAAAGCAAGGAGACTGACAGTCTAGGCAAAATCAGTTCAAGGACAACGGAGAAGAAAATGCTATGGATGGAATATTTGTTTCGCTCCCAAATTCATTTGTTGAAATCCTAACCCCAACGTGATGGTGTTAGGAGGTAGTGCCTGCAGGAGTTAATTAGGTCATGAGAGTGGAGCCCGCACAGATGGGATTAGTGACCTTATAAAAAGAGACAGAGGAGAGCTTGTTTTTGTCTCTCTACTTTCCTGCAAGTAAAGATACAATGAGAAGATGGCCATCTGCAAACCAGAAATGGGGCTCTCAGCAGACACCCTACCTGCCAACACCTTGATCTTGGACTTCCCAGCCTTAAGAACTGTAATAAATGTGTGTTGTTTAAGTTACCCAGTCTATGGTAATTTGTTATAGCAGCCTGAACTGACTAAGACAGAAAAATTTTGAGATCCTTTTTTTAAATAAATTTATTTATTTTTGGCTGCATTGGGTCTTCGTTGCTGCACACGGGGTTTCTCTAGTTGCAGCAAGCAGGGGCTACTCTTTGTTGTGGTGATCGGGCTTCTCATTGCGGTGGCTTCTCTTGTGGAGCACGGGCTCTAGGCCTGCGGGCTTCAGTAGTTGTGGCATGCAGGCTCAGCAGTTGTGGCTCACAGGCTTAGTTGCTCTGTGGCACGTGGGATCTTCCTCGACGAGGGCTCGAACCCACGTCCCCTGAATTGGCAGGCGGATTCTTAACCACTGCACCACCAGGGAAGCCCCTTGAGATCCATTTTGAAGGTGAAATCAGCAGGACTTGGTGATGTATTGGATGTGTGGGTTGGGAAAGAGAAGGTGGCAAAAACAACTCACAGGGGCTTCCCTGGTGGCGCAGTGGTTGAGAGTCCGCCTGCCGATGCAGGGGACACGGGTTCGTGCCCCGGTCCGGGAAGATCCCACATGCCGTGGAGTGGCTGGGCCCGTGAGCCATGGCCGCTGAGCCTGCGCGTCCAGAGCCTGTGCTCCGCAACGGGAGAGGACACAATAGTGAGAGGCCCGCGTACCGCAAAAAAACAAACAAACAAACAAAAAAAACGACTCACAGATTTGTGGCTTAAACTACTTTACTACTTCATGAAAAATGAGAATCCAAGAGGAGGAGCAGGTATAAGGCAGATGAAGAATTTAGTGTCCTGTTTTTGTGCTTCCATGGTACCCTGTGCGTGCTCTACTCAATGGTTTATTTCTTTCAAACACACCTATGGGCTTCATGACTTCATATCTTTTTATCTTTGACTTTGTATCTTCAGTAACTACCTAGTATGATATCTTGCATATAATCAACACACATCTGTTTAAACTAATTATATCCCATTTTCTTCTTGCTTTGTGAGATAAAAATCCAGATCTCATGTGGCATATCCACATCCTTCAGGAGCTGGCCTCCAGCAACCTGGCCAGTCTCATTTCTTGCCTCACCTGGTGCTTCAGCCTCGTTGACCTGCTCCCATCCCTCAACATACCAGGTTCCATCACAATGTCCTGACACAAAGTTCTGTTCATCTGTTTGCCCTTTCTCACTTCCTATGTGAACCATCTCAAAGATCCCTCCTCTTCAAAGACTTCCTCAACAAGTCCAAGCTGGATTCTCCACAGAATCCAATAATACTTCATTTATGCTTTGATCAACACATCACTCCTTATGGTTCAATATCAGTTTGCAGTTTACTCTCTGCATTAGACTGTGAGTTCCTTGAAATCAGGGACTCTGACTTGTTCATCTCTCAAATATTGGTAACTTGCACTTTACTCAGCAGACGTTTATTGAATAAATGGATGAAGGATATAGCTGGAAGGGAAAATTATTTCTGGTAAACAATAAAAAACTCAGGAGTCAAGAGGAAAATAATATAGTGTTCTGGTAGCCAAGTGGAGTGTATCAGGAAGTCAATGTTGACTGTGGAAGAGAATTTGGAAACAATTAACAGATCTACACATGCATTCACCTTTGACACAAGAATCCCACTTCAGGATCTGCCCTGAAAATAAACCTTCAAAAATATTAAAAAGTGCATGTGTTTGGTCATTAATTGTGACATTATCTAAATAACAAAGTCTCTCAATGAAGGACTATAGATCATCCACACAACAGACTATGACACAGCTCTTACAGAGAAATGTGATCTCTATGAACTGATATAGATGTTTTCTACAAAACAGTATTTACAGCATGCTACTTTTTGTGTAAGAAGAAAGGGGAATTAATATATCATTTTTTTAGGAAAAAAGAACTAAGTGTATGCTTATGTTTGCAAAATGAAACACAGAACTAATGAACCAGAAACTTATGAAAATGGTTATATGAAAATGGTTATCTCTGGGAGTATCATGATAATAACTTTTCTTATACCTTTGACTTTCAAACCATGTTACTATCTTACATGTAGTTCAAACATAAAACTAAATCAAAAAGGAAAAAAAGAGCAAATTATAAAACTGAACATGAGTGGAAACAAATGAACTTAAACACATATATACATATGGGATTTTCAAAAGATGAAAATATCATGGGAAAATGAAGTATGGAGACTTAGTTTTAAAGAAAGTAAGAGACTCTATAGTCAAGTTCAATATGTCAACTTTGATTGGAGCTTGGTTAAAAGTAAACAGTAAGGGCTTCCCTGGTGGCGCAGTGGTTGAGAGCCCGCCTGCCAATGCAGGGGACACGGGTTCGTGCCCTGGTCCGGGAAGATCCCACATGCCGTGGAGCGGCTGGGCTGGTGAGCCATGGCCGCTGAGCCTGTGCTTCCAGAGCCTGTGCTCCGCAACGGGAGAGGCCACAACAGTGAGAGGCCTGCGTACAGCAAAAAAAAAAAAAAAAAAAAAAAAGTAAACAGTAACAAAAGATTTGGGGACAACTAAATAAATTTAAATATACTGAGTATTAGATAATATTAGGGAACTATTAGTTTTCTTATGTGTGATAATGTAGCTAAATGGAAGAGTGTCCTACTTTGGGAAGTTGCATCAAGAAGTATTTAAGTGTGAGATATCATAACTGTAACTTACTTTCAAATACTTCAGCAAAAACAACATATATGCATATATATATGAGAAATATACATAAATATGAGAAAGAAAGGAGAGCAAACGTGATAAAATACAAATAATTTTTAACCTAGTTGCAGTTGTACCATCCTTTCAAATTTTTTCTACGGTTGAAATGTTTTACCATAACACATTAGGGGAAAATACAGAGTTTAGTATGTAACATTGAAGTCTATGCCATTAAAGTTTGTATAAAGTTCAAGATAACCAAGATCTGAGAAAAGGTTTAGCACAAAGGTGGTGATGGTGACTGGAGACATTTGAAAATGTGTTACCCCTTATATGGTGGGGATAGAAGTCACAATAGAGAGGGTTTAGAAAGGAGTGAGGTGGTCTGAGAAGCTCACTCACTCTGGAGAGTAAGAAGCAGAAAGAAGGAAATGAGTTAAGTAGCTAAATCAAGTACCAGATCATTGACTTTTTAGTAGAAGGGACAATATCACAGTAATATTAAAGGGCCTTTGAAAGAGATAATGATAATAAACCATCCATCATTCTGCACTCGTGTTTATTCATATTACCATGCTTGCTATTTTATAGTCAAGTTTAACTATATATTATGTCAAGTACTTTCCATATTTGTAAAAATGTATTCATAGTAGCTTCATGTTTCATTATGCTTTATGTACCATGGTTCATTAAACCATAAATATTTAGGTCTCTCTCTCCCTTTTTTTCTTTTTTCTAAAATGAGTGGTACTACAATGTATGTATTTGTGTATGTTCTCCTTCCAATAGATTATTTCTAATCACCCATGGGGCTGTAAATGGAATAAGGAAGCAACTGAAGTTAAATGAAGTCATAAGGTCATAAGGGTAGAGCTGCAAAACCGTAGCATTACTGTTCTTACAAAAGAAACATCAAAGAGCTCTCTCTTCCTCTCCCTCCCTCCCTCTCTCTCTCTCTCTCTCTCTCCCCCCATGTGTACTGACAAAAGGCCATATGAGGATACAGCAAGAAGACACCCACCTACAAGCCAGGAAGAGAGCCTTCAACAAAAATCAAACTTGTCTGCACCTTAATAATGGACATCCAGCCTCCAGACCTATGAGAAAATAAATGTCTGTTGTTTAAGCCACCCAGCCTGTGGAATTTTTTTATGGCAAACTACACAAACAAATACATCATGTCATAAAAGTGTCAGTTCTTCTCAAATTAACCTATAAATTAAAATCATTTCAATCAAAATGTCAATGAATTGTTTTTGAAAAGTTAACTTTGGTGCCCCCTACAGCCCCTTAAAATTTAATTGGAGAAACAAATTATTTTCTCAAATAAATGGGAAGAAAAAAAATGCATGCTACACTAGCATGCACCAACAGTAAACCACATGGTTATACTAAAAGAAAGGCTGGCACGTAGTAAGTACTCATAAAATGTTAATAATTATTGTCATCATCCCACTCATTATTATTACTCACTTTTGGTAGATACTAAATGTTTTAACCTGCATTGAGGGAAATTGGGCAAAATTTGGTTTAAAAAAAGCCATAAAGATGTAGTTAGACTAAAGGGCCAAGATGTTTACTGTTTATAATGGCATGAAATTGAAGCATCCCAACTGTTCAATAATGAAGCAGTATTAAGCATATCATAGCATATGCATAAAGCAGAAAAGGTTTCAGCAGTAGAGTCACTGTCAGTCACAGTGCAATCAGGGAAGTGGTTACACAGGTGACAGAAAAACTGAGAAGGCAAATGGGATGATGAGGCAATGCAGAATTTAACAACAGCAGGAAGCCACTCACATCTCCACACCTGGATTGATGATGGGGAGGAAGTGGTGTCACTGGAACCAGAAGTCGAGACCTTCTTATGGGAGGTATGGTCCCAGAGCAACGTTCCAGGCGAGTCTGGGACCATAAAGGAAAGGGCTGTCCTACTCTTGCTGGAACCAAGGAAGAAACTCATGGCTGTCAAAAGTAACACTCAATGTAAAGAGAAAGGCGGATAAATACCCTGGTTTATTCCTTTCCAATCTTCCACCAGTTCCTCCCTTTGGTGAATCTCTCTGCAAATTAGTGAGGCGATAGCATCTGGTATATGTAATTCCCTGCAATTCAGAGGAGTGTAGGACAAGATGGGGAATGAATCTGAGAGGAAACAGGCAATAAGCCAGCATAACTATTCTGTGATACTTACTGGTGAGGAAAACATATTCATGATATATTTTAAGGAAAGAAACGGGTTATAAACATTTATATATTTCCAAATAGGCATATAAATACATACATAAATACTTAAGCACATAGAAAAACGTCTAGAGAACACACACCAAGATATTAATGCTAGTATTGTCTGGATGATAGTACTTTTGGCTTATCTGTATTGTCTAGTTATTCTAAAATAAATATTTAACACTAATGACTTAAAATAAAAGGATAATTGTGTTTCTGTGTTTAAGAGCAATTAGATTGTTGGCTCCTTGAATATTGACTATAAAGATGAGCTACCTTTATCACGTTTAGAGCCTTTATGTTAGAGGGGGGGAAAAGAGCTTAAATTCATCTACCAATATGAAATACACAACTGCCTCTCTTGACATTGACCATCAGACAAAATGTTCAACGTATTTTGACTTCTGCTTGCCCTTCTCTACTCCCACATATAACTGAAATAATAAAGTATATTATACCTGATTCCTTTTTATCTCTTTCAACAATACATTCTGAATCATATCCATGAAGAATTCCTTTCACATTTGTTTCTTTTATTATCATGTTAACCTCTATAATTCAGGTAGGTCCATTTTATTGTTCTCATAGTTAGTAACATTTATTTTATAACATGCATTCCCTCTCTCTTAGATTTTAATTTTGTTTCTTTTCCCTCTCAAATCCATGTTATCCATATTATTTGAATAGTATTAGAATGTAATTCTTGTTTGGGAGGATAATTCTGATGCCAACCTGAAATAGTAAAATGAGAACCCCTTAACTTCTCCACCAAAAACCAGTTAACCTTCCTCTAGGTTTTTCTCAGTCAGGATCCAGCCTGAAGGTAACAATCACACCAATTATTTTTACAAAATGTAGTTCTCGTTTGGGAGGATAATTCTGATGCCAACCTGAAATAGTAAAATGAGAACCTCTTAACTTCTCCACCAAAAACCAGTTAATCTTCCTCTAGGTTTTTCTCAGTCAGGATCCAGCCTGAAGGTAACAGTCACACCAATTATTTTTACAAAAAAATGTAATACAAAGTACAGTTAATTAGGTTTTGGAGAACTGAAAATGCAAATAAGGGACTCTGAGGTATTACACAAGTTGTAACGGCAAGAATTAGCAACTATCCCTACGGTTGGGAGGACAAAGGGACGGAACTGGGATTATTAAAATGTCAGTGCTTAGAGGAGGGGTCCCGAGGAACTAGGATGGAGACCTCTGAGGAGAGGGCACCGCCTGGTTGGTACAGCCTTGTAGAAGGCTTCCTGAGGAGCTGGGACTTAAACCTCTTAGCATGGGTCCCTGGCCGGCCAGCGCTGCAATCCCTGAGGGGACACCATGAGGCTGGTTCTACCAACAAACTGTGTAACTGCTGCTACTGCCAGGGTGAACAGCCATTGATACAGTGTTGCTGAGATGAACAGGAAACAGACAGCATGCAACTGTCCCTTCTCGCTCTTCCGGCCGGTCACCCTCCCTCTAGCTCCCCCAGACATAGCAGACATAGCAGGGAGCAGGCTGACAAAGCAAATGGTGTTTGCAGAGACCTGGTTAGAAGCTGAGTACAGAAGAGTGTTTTGAAGCTGAGAGATATTAGCAAAAGTACCTGCCACACAGCTCCTGTCCAGAGTGTCTGCAAATAACAGGACTCTATGCCTATTTCTGAGAGTGAAAAGGAGGACTGGGGACCAAAACAGAGTAAAATAGGCTTGGAATAAAAAAGTGGGGGGAGTTGTTTACCTTAATTAGTAAAATGGCAAAAGACAGAACGGTCTTCCCCCCGCTCAGTCAGTGCTCAAGAGGAACAGTCTTTGAGCTTCCTGATGCTGAGAGGCCCTCATACCTTATTATTATATTTATTCGGCTCTCTGCAGCTCCTGGTATTTTTATCTCATTTCCTGCTCTTAGTGCCCATTGAGCCAAAGAACAAGTTTGAATTTCTGAATTTGGACCCTAAGAGCCCTCCCTCAGGTACAAACTATATTCACTCTCAGGCCTTCGAAATGATATGCCCTCCCCCACCTCCAGCAATACGGTGGCGCATCGTATCCTGGCCTTTTATCATGCACTCCCACAGACCCGTGTTGGTCTTAGAGAGCCTTATTCATCCATGTATTCATCCACTCACTAACTAATTCAGCAAGTGTTTGCTTATAACTTTCCATGTTGGACATTGTTCAACACACTAGAGATACAACAGTGAGCAAAGCAGATCAAGTCTCTGCTGGAACTGCCATTCCAGTGGGCGCTGAGAGGGAAAGGCAGGAGCGAGGCAGATAATGCACAAATACGTGACAGAAGGTCAGGGGATAATAAGTCCTGTAGAGAATAATACAGCAGTATGAAAAGATAGTAGCAGGGATCTAGAGAGTGATCCAGAAGGACTCTGAAAATATAACGGTTGGACAGAGATCAGAATGATATGCATCTTAGGAACATCTGTGAACAAAGCAATACCAGGTCGAAGGAAGAGCAAGTGTAAAGATGCTGAAGCAAAAGCATGTCTAGCATGTTGACAGAGAAAAGCAAAAAGGCCAGCGATGCTGGAAAGGTGCTGGCTTGGAGTCAGGCAGGAAGATGAGGCCAGAGAGGGAGCAGGTCACACAAGGCTGCATCAGCCATGGTAAGGACTCTGCAATGCACTCCAAGCGAAACGAGAAACTACTTAGAGGGGATGACCAAGAGAGAGAAAATAGTTGATTTAAGTTAAGAAAAAAATTCTCCTGGCTACTGTGTAGATAGTAAGTCATAGACTCTAAGAATCAATGAATTGAAAGAGACAACATTGCTGTATGTACCACTAAGAAATTATAAAAACAACAACAACAACAACAACACTGCTAATTAAACCACACATGAAGCTTTCTAATGAATCAGAAAGTTGTTTTAAAAAGCTGTTTTAAGTTTATTCAGATTTTTATCATATATCACTCTTGTACATACAGAAAAGGAAAATATACATGAAATTAATTGGTTAAAAAGTTTGTCTTCACATTCAGAGTTCAACCCTTCTGAGATGCTTTTCAATTCAAAGTCATCAAGGAAGCTCAGCTATTCACTGGGTCTTTCATTTGTTCATTCAACAAATACAACCAAGCACGTGCTCTGTGGTAAGCACTGTTCTTGGTGTTGGGAGGCATTATTTAAATATGTTAGATGCAATCCATGGCCTCACCAAGCTTGCAGTCCAATGGATCACAAAAAGCAAGGAAAGGTAAGGGCAACAAACAGAGAGGAGAAAGCAACATTTCTGCAAATGCTCTATTGTCATAAGGCATCATTCACAACAGGAACTTTAATGTCAGACAAAGCTGGGTTTGAAACCTGTCGCTCCATTTACTACTGAAAATGTATCCTTGCATGTTGGAAACATTTGTTTAATCTCCCTGGTCATCGGTTTCCTTCTAATAGCCACCTCATAGAGTTGTTATTAAGGTAAAATACAATAGTGTACATAATTCCCTTGGAGGAGCATTGACTCTAATCATGGAATTCATGGTTACTATATGAGCATATATATTTTTGTATTTAAGTATGTCTTGTATGGTTCTCATATTAATTCACATGCTCATGATACCCCAGATTCTTCTTGAGTCTGTGCTTATTCCTTCTTTCTGTAAACTTTTAGGTCTTCTAAATATGCTACAAACACAAAATTGTAAAAACATGACTATTTTGTCTTCTCACAATTATACATTGAGTTGACATCTTGTTTCTCCGTCCCCTAGCTCATAAAACCTCAGGGAAAATAAAAAGCACATTTTGCCTCCAATTGTGTAAAGAAAATTGTTATTTGCCACTCCCTTTGTTTGGCAGAGGTAAAAATTTAAGGACTGAAAGGAAAGTGATTGGAACACAGGCTCAAAGACCCTGAAGGAAGGTGCCAGATTATTGCATCTAAACAGGTTGAAGGAAGTTAAAGGAAATATTGGGCTGGCTCCATCCAGGAGCCGCCACTGTTTACTTGGGTCTCGTGTGAGTCACTATAATAAATAGTTCTCTGTCGATTCATTGAGTTCCATGTGAAAGACCCCTTAGCCCTACAGCCAGGAGGCTGATGACAGTCATAATAACACACTTTAGGATGCTGTATTGTAATCATTGTTCTAACAGAACTGAAAGTATCTGTGGCCTGGTCATATTCCTGGCCAAGTATTTAAAACTTTGATCAGGCACTGTTTGTTTCCATTTCAAAAAGCTTTATGCAGACAAAGAAAAACACAACTACAACTGTTTCTTTCCTTTAAATCTTAAATGATATAAATTGTTTCTTGGTTGAAGTTTTCTTGGCAGGAGCTTCTTAGAAGCAAAGTAGATAATCTATCTCCAAGATGTAGTTACATTCTCTTTCTCTTTTAAATTCTAGACCTGATTAGAGTCCTCATTCGCCATCTGGCTCAGTTGAGAGAATCCCAAAAAGCTGGAGTTATGAATTGGAAAAAATATATATCTTCCTATATGTATCCTCTATTAATAAGTTAGCATAGTGCGTGTACGATCAGCACTATTTCCATGTGTGTGAAAGAGGTAATGTTCTCCCTGCTAACTCTTTCTGCTCCAGAGCAGAAAAGATCTTAGAGATCAGACAGTACAACCTTAAAGTAAAGAGGATGCCATGGTTCCGATACAATTATGAGGGCATAAGGTACCCTTTCAATTCCTAAATGTTTTTAAATAGATGACAAATATATATATGTACTATTTGATTTATTCTCTTCCAAAAGATATTTTCATTGTAATGAGCAACTTGAGGCGATACGGATCTAGAGAATGGTCACAAATGGTTAATGATTAGAGTCCCATTGCAAGCAAATAACTGAAAAACAACAAGGAGAAGAATGAATTCTTATCCAGGCAACATACGGTCTTTAACTACAACAGACACATGAGTGTGTTCTCTGTTTACAAATTTTTAATTTTTCAAAACATTCCAAGCAGCTCAAATGAATTGTCGGCATGTGTTACTTCCAGTATATGTGCTGCCGAAGCAAGCACGCATGTGTTACTTCTTAAAATACATTCCATCTTTTGATTCACAAAATAAAATTAATTTTTTTCACCTGAAGCTTTAACTCATGTGGATAATCAAATGTCAACTGTGTAGAGAAATTAATTTCATCCAAATTATGGGTAAACTATTTTCTAAGTCAATGATGTTTATTTCTTTCAAGTCTTCCTTGTCTTACTTTCCACACAATTCCCTTTATGTCCTGATCTACGTTATATATTAATTCCTCCATCTTTTAACTTGCTGAATGGTACTGTGGACCTGAGATGGGACATGCCCTGTACAAGGATCATACTTGATTTCCTGTTTCTCTTGATATTTTCTCATTTTACTCCTTATATTTATCCATGATGATGATGATAATGATGATATCTTTATTTCATTCACTCAAACGTCATTCAATTGTCTAGCACTAGAGTGCTCCTACACCACTTTCACATTTATTACCTCATTTAATCCTTATATCAATTCTGGAACAAGCAGGACAATAATATTATATCCATTTTTATAAATAGTTTAAGAGAGATTAAGTAATTTCACTACATTGTGGAGTTATTAAGGACTGGTGCTCAGAACAGTACCCAGACTGCCTAACCCCAGCACACAATGTTTTCTGTGATGTCCTTGCGAAAATAATTTGAGTTTTGATATCGCACATACCTCAGTTGGAATTTTATCTCATAGCTAGCTAGGTGAATGTGATTTATGTAAACTTTAAAACTCTTCTTGAGCTTCAGTTTCCCCATCAGCAAAATGGAGATAATAAATAACATATATAAACCACCTGGCACAGTTGCCAGTGCAGCCTAAGTTTTTAATAAGTAGTTATAGAGAGGATGTTACTTGGTGCAACACAGACTTTCCATAAATGCAGGTTTCTCCCTTTGCAGCCAGATCACATCAAGGTTCATTGCAAGTGAGACTGTCACTAAATGGGGATTGACAGAGTAAAACATATTTACAAATTAAGTTGAGCAATTACTACTAATAACATTTATCGAGCACCTACTGTGTTCCACACACTGCCTATTCTAAAATGCATGACACGTAAAATGCATTACTATTACTATCTTCATTTTACTTATTAAGAAACTGAGTCACAGATGGGTTAAGTAACTCCCAAGATCACACAGCAATGAGTGCAGGAGCTGGGATTTGAACCAGTTAATCTTATTCCCGAATCCTCCAAGTATAGGTCAGTTCCAATATCAATACTATATCCAAATTATATACAAAAATATATGCCAAAAACATGCAAAAA
Source organism: Hyperoodon ampullatus (assembly GCF_949752795.1). Taxonomy (NCBI): domain Eukaryota; kingdom Metazoa; phylum Chordata; class Mammalia; order Artiodactyla; family Ziphiidae; genus Hyperoodon; species Hyperoodon ampullatus. Next base: position 66,146,065 of record NC_136922.1, read on the forward strand.
AATTCAAGCCTACATAAGAGGATGCCCTGCTTTGTTTTATACTTCTGTAATAATCAGCTTCTGTCTTTCTATCACTCAAGTAGCTAAACTTAAAAAAAAAAATTACCAATGTCTTGACATAAGGCATAAAGTTGTTCCTGAGAACCAGCAGATTGACATCTATTTTTTTAACCATCAACTATCAATCAAAATGTTGTCTTTAAATATTATGATAAAGGAGAGAAAAGTTTCCCTCAGGTAAATCAGGATGGGATCATACCACTTCCTTGCTCAAAAATCTCCAGTGCCTTCCTTTTTCTTACAGAATCAAGTTCAGATTCTTTAGCCTTTCACTGAGGACACTCCAAAATCTGCCAGCATTGATTTTTTTTTTTTTTTTTGCGGTATGCGGGCCTCTCACTGCTGTGGCCTCTCCCGCTGTGGAGCACAGGCTCCGGATGCGCAGGCTCGGCGGCCATGGCTCACGGGCCCAGCCGCTCCGCGGCATGTGGGATCCTCCTGGACCAGGGCACGAACCCGTGTCCCCTGCATCGGCAGGCGGACTCCCAACCACTGCGCCACCAGGGAAGCCCCCAGCATTTAGTTTTTGTTTTATCTCCCCCTACTCACAGCCTGAAGTCTCCACTCTTCTTCTAATATTACTTTCAAGTTCTTATCTCCACAACTTTTCTCTAGTTATTCCTATATCCAGACTGTCATCTTGCCTCTCTCTTGTCCCTACCTATTCCCAAGTTGCACACAGTCTACACAATCGGCAGCATTTCTGTGAGTTACCCTCACTTTCTCTATCTTCAAGGGGTCCTTTTCTCTGAACTCTGGGAGCACACTGACTACTCCAGTCATTTGTTGTTAATCCTCACATTGATTGAGCACCTATGTTGTTCCAGGTGCTCTATATGTGCATTTGTATTTACTCCTTACAAAGTCTGGTATATACATCACTGCCTTCATTTCCCTTAGGAAGAAATCAAAGCTGAGAGATTTAACTTGCCGAAGGTAGCTAGTTACTGAGAAGTGAATTGGAGAATCAAATCAAAATGGTCTAAAGCCAGAGATAATATTTTTCTCAAAAATTTCCAAAACAGAACCTAGATTTTACCTTTTAAGCCAACCGGATCAACTTCTCATGGTACTATCTTGAGAATAACTGCAAGGATATACTAGGGTGCAGCAGGACTAAGTGTCGTGGTCCATTAGTGGCGTCCTCAGTGGGTGTGGGAAAGGCAGCAGGCATGCAGAGTGGGGAGTGCCTCCAGGGCTGACGTAGAGAAGGAGAACAGGTTGACATAGAGTTAGGTTTCTTCCCCCAGGGCTTCCTTGTAGCCATTTCCCAACTCAGCTACTCTTCAGTCATCTCTAACACTCTTCTTCCTTGCTGTCTCCCACTACTGAGTCTTTAAAAACCAGGCACTCATTTTCCAGACTCGCTTACAGCTGGGGGTTGCTGTGTGCTCTCCTTCTTGCCACCAACATACAAAGCGATAACTGCAAGTACCTTCATGAGCACCATGAAAATATTTTCCTCTAGGAAAAGAGAGACAGATAAGAAGAATGCCCTCCTCCACCAACCCCCACCCTTTTTTCCCCATTACCATCCTTGCTTTTTGTTTTGGACACTGACCTGTGAAAATATGATGACTAGGGATGGCAGCCATCTTGTAATCATGAGAGGAGACTTTGGCAGCATGATAAAAATGGTCAAGAGGTCCCCTATGGCCTTGTTGGACCACCAAACCTTCCCTGATACTGCTCAGCTCCAGCCTTCTGTGGTATAAACAATATGTCTCCATGGTTTAATCTAATGTGAGTTGAGTCTTCTTCCCTTTACAGTCCACAGCATCCTAAAGCAGATACACCATCAAATGGACAAGAGCAATAACTTCCTACATGCTCTGCCCAATTTGTCAACATAGATAAAGCTCAGAACGAGGAAGTCACTCAGTCTTTAAGTGACACTTTTATAAAGCTGTAGAAGCAAAAGGCCCATAAATCTTGGAAGCCTTAACTTTTCACTGTTAGATCCAGATTCTTCCAAAAATTCCTGGTGAACTCAGAGTCTAAAGTTTATACAGTAAGGTAGGAGGAGGAGAATTCAACCTAACAGTTGTTTTCTCACTGTACACAGGGACGATAAGAATATTTCCTATAGAGGATTGGAAATGAAGAACAAGAAAATAGATGTTTATGTTGGGGTCTGACTTCTGGATGCCCTTTTCTGCAGGTTTGACCCATTGACAGGGTATTGGATAGAATAGGCTTGGGAATGTGAATACAGAAAGGGCTTGTACCACACTTTTGCCTGGAATTCAGAGAGAAGACAGCCATGCAAAGTGCCTTGCATCAACATAGGTGGACTGCTATAGATTAGTAATAGCATAGCAAGACCAACCCATCTCAGACCTTGGAAGAGATTCAAAAATTTCCCAACCTTTCCCCAGAAGGGGCCCAGAAGACAACTGAGAATTGAGAGCTGGAGTGCAGGGCTTCCCTGGTGGCGCAGTGGTTGAGAGTCCGCCTGCCGATGCAGGGGACGTGGGTTCGTGCCCCAGTCTGGGAAGATCCCACATGCCGTGGAGCAGCTAGGCCCGTGAGCCATGGCCGCTGAGCCTGCGCGTCCGGAGCCTGTGCTCCACAACGGGAGAGGCCACAACAGTGAGAGGCCCGCGTACCGAAAAAAAAAAAAAGAGCTGGAGTGCAGTCAGGGATTCATGAGCCCATAGCAGATGCAAAAAGTGATGACAGCAGAGACATGGGGAAAAAAAGTAGAAAGAGAACAATTCAGAGATTGAGTTTAAAATGAGTTACCTGGAAATTAAAAGACTGGAAAAATGATGCTTTTTTTTCTACTATAGAACAGAAATGGTTCTGTAATAAAGTTTCATTTTTCCCATCTGAGTTGGTATTATAAAATTTAAAGTTTTAGCAGACAATTTGACATCCCTGGAATACAATATGTTAGGACTCATCTATCTGAGATAACAGCAATTTTCCCAAAGATTCACCAGCAGCAGCCCCATTGCCATGATGTCTGACTCTGATTTGTCTGAGCCAGAGGACCGTTGACTTGTGTTTCCATCTGACCCAGGGGAAAAGACCCAAGTTGAGGATCCCGAGATGCAGAAATCCTACAAGCTAAGAAGTTTTAAGCATGAATTTTATGTCACAACTGCAAAGAGGAGGCACAAGCCCACCAGATGAAGATGGTTCGATCAGCCTTTCCACCTCTCATCACAGAGCACTTCCACGCTCAAGAATGGACCTTGTTCACGGGAAGCATCACTCAACTGGATTTGTCTCTGATACCAGCTTCTTGGAGAGACCTGCCTGTTGTGAGTGACATTTCATTGTTGACACATAGGCTTCTTAGTTCACTGTGAATGATGTTTTATGCCATTCAGCATTCTAAAGAATCCAGAAAGAGAATGTTCAACTTACAGACCCAAGTCAGATACCACAAGAGAGTTTAGAGCAACCACCTAGGCCACTGCAGAATATTAGAATGATCATGGATGTGGGATCAGGCTACCTGGGCCAAATCTCTGTTCCATAACCTGCTCCGTGTATTACTCTTTCCTCAATTTCCTCATTTGTCAAGTGTGAAGGCTAAAATCTATCTCAGCATGTTTTTTCTGAAGATTAAAAGAAGTGACAGGTACAAAGTGCTCAATTCCACTGACTCATAAAAGAAATGTAACAAATATCAATTTCTTTTTCTCCCTTCTTTTGTTATTTCATGCTCTAAATTTTACCTTATTCTGAGCTTAAGCACAATGTGTTTATGCTAAGGTTTAACAACTGTGGTGACTTCATCCTTTAGTCAATCTAATTAATTTCAGCATTAGCTGTACCCAGTAGCCACTGTAGATAATAAAAGGACCATTAAACATTAAACTCTCGGGTACCCACCTGTAATCCACTTAAATAGCTAGAGATGGCTCCACTGATACTCATTAAACAGATGTTCACTCTGTATCAAACGTGTGCCAATCTCATCCACAAGGCCAGAGAACAGAAAAGGGGATAGTCCAGGCTCTGTAACACATGGCAGAGATAAAATAGGGTGATACAGGACTAAGATGAAAGATATCAAACTCAAAACCAAGACTTAGAAGCAAGGAGACTGTATCAGACTGTTTCAGTAATTCAGGTGGGAGATGATGGTGGCCTGAAGTAAGATTAGCATGGTAGAGATGGAGAGAAATAAATAGTTTCCAAAAAGCATCATAGAGGAGTACTGGCAGACTTTGATAATTGAACAAATGTAAATAGCAGGTGGAATAGAGGAGGTAAACATGACAACATGACACAGTCTATTAATTCTAATTCAGGGCCTGGGCGGGGGAGACACCTAGGTGATTTGGGAGATACAAAGAGAAGAAGCCACATTCCTGACTTCTACAAAATTTATAATATATTTAAGGAAATAAGACATAGCCCCCTTTTCCCTTCTCCCCTAATTTATTATTTTATTTTTTAAAGGGCCTTATTCGGTTATCAGGAAAGAAAAAGGTAGTGAAAATGAAAAGGGGTGGGGCATCTGGGAAGAAGTTCTGGGAAGCCTCAAGGAAATCCCACTGAAACCTCCACATAATCATTTTTGTCTTATAGAGAAAGTGGATGAGAAGAACAGCTTGTGTCATTTACTTTTGAGCAAGGTACCCCAAAGCCTAGGGGTCCCTAGTTTCATTTCTCTAAAGAGGAAGGGAAGGGGCTTCCCTGGTGGTGCAGTGGTTGAGAGTCCGCCTGCCGATGCAGGGGACACGGGTTCATGCCCCGGTCTGGGAAGATCCCACATGCCACGGAGCGGCTGGGCCCGTGAGCCATGGCCGCTGAGCCTGCGCTTCTGGAGCCTGTGCTCCGCAATGGGAAGAGACCACAACAGTGAGAGGCCCGCGTACTGCAAAAAAAGAAAAAACTTTCAGCAGGGAGCTGTCCCGGGAGCCAGCCTCACTGGTGCTGGAGAGACCAAGAGACAATATAGCAAAGCAGAGCTGAACAAGTCACTTCAGCTGACTGCATGGGACCCATCCCTAGGCACCACCTCCTAACACATGCATGCTCACACACAGCCCAGCTGCCCGGCTCCACGACAGAAAATAGAAGCTGGAATTGGAGTTTGGGGCCATTTACTGTTGACTGAATAATCCTCTCTATGAAATCAGCCTGCAGGTCCAGAGATTCTTAGAGAAGCAGGCTTTTTGCACCCAGGAAACACACCACTCCTCTCAGTGATGCTGCCTCTGCAGCCTCTTTGATATTGATAGAACATGACAGCAAACAGAATGAAGAGAGACGGGCCACTGCAAGAGGGATAATAATCAGCAACAAGGCAGTTGTTCTGAGATTCAGGCAATGATCATTCTCAGCTGAAATCTCATTTGCCATTTTTTGAATACAGCTCTTAAGGGGATGTTCTGAGTATCTGGACAAACAAATCCTTGCGCACTCTCTTCTAGTGTTTGTACTCTGTGCTAACGACATCATCTCCAGGCACTAAGGTAAATCACATCGTTTTCGTCTCATTTCTATTAATAAGTTTTCTCTCAAGCAATTGGACCATTAGACAAGGAGAGGAGCAGAAAGAGAGTAATTATGTCTGGCCAGGAGCTTAGAATGTTGTTTCATTTTTTGAGAGGTATAATCATTCATTAAAACAGCGATTTTTAGTTACATAGAAGTCAGTAGTGGTGTTGGTGGGAACTAGCTTACGTGTCTTAGTGTAACTTTTTCCATGGTCTCCTTTGAGCACAAGCAGTTTTGATGCACTGTTGATACAGAAACAGCTCTGATGCAAACTCTTGTTCCTTTTTTTCTGATGAAAACTGTGACCCTTTTATCACACAACCTTCTCAAGAAGAAAGTCAGAAATGTGCTTCTTTAGTGTCTCCCAAACTTGTCCTTTTCATCTCCATTGCCTTTTCCAAAAGCAGTAAAAATGTCATCAAAATTGAAATGGTAACAGCCTTACCAGAACTAATAGCAAGAGCAATAGTCATACCTTTCATTGGCTGTGGGCTTTCTTGGTGACAGGAACTTTTCTAAACGATTTCTAAACAACCAGAAGGTGAAACAGAACCACAATAGTAAAAAACAGGAGGAGAAAAAAAAAAAAAGGTGGAAAAAGCCTTGGCTGTGGACGCCAGGGCCTAAGCAGGGGTGAGGCTTGGGCGGTGTGCGGGGCCTGTGTTTAGGATCCACAGGGATGGAAAAGGCTGGGGGGTGGTGGGTGGGGTTAGGCTCAACAGAACAGAAGGGGTGCAGGCATGTCTCCTGCCTCTGGTCTCAGAAGGTGGGGGACCCCACCTGGGAGCCCAGCAGGCTTTCTGGGCTCAAGTGGGTGGGGCAAACCCCTCTGGCCTTTTCCACTCCTCTGGTCCTGGAGGGTCCCTCCCACCTGCCTCTCCTGTTCTCTCCCGGCCTCCCTCCTACCCCCACCCCTGCCAGGACTAACCCCACCCAGAGGGGACTTCTGAGGGCGTAGGACCTGGCCAAGAGCCAGGCAGACTTCCCGGGCCAACTGGGCAGGGGAAATGCCAGGCCCCTTCCCCACTGATCCAAGCCCCCGAGGGTCCTTCCTTCCAAGCATGGGAACCCCTGCCCCCTCTCAGCCACGCCTCAGGGGAGCCAGTCCTGTCCGACCTCCACTTCTCCTCCCCCCTCAGTCCCCCCACGTCCTACCAGTTCACTTGGGGGTGCTTCCCATCTCCTTGGGCATCGGGATCCCCCACCTGCATCCAGCAGGTGCCCTAGTTGTGGGGAGACATGAACTCTGCATCTTCCCACACCGCCATCTTGACTCCGCCCCCCCATCCTCTGTTTCTTAAAAATAATCAACCTGCATTAATCCTCATGCCAAAGAGATACATTTGGGGGTGGCAAATTTTGCTCCCCTACAGTGATCAGAACAGTCTGCAACTACAAAAACTCTGAGCTGGGCTTTATTATCCTCAATTTACAGGGAAGAAAAATGAAGCTCAGAGAAGATAAGTCCACATAATAGTTCATAGTCCAAAACTTTGAACCCAGATATGGTTCCCAAGCATGTGCATTTTCTACCATATCCGAATTCTTCAAAGGATGCTCCACAGAAGCCTAATTATGTGAGCTGCTAAGCAGGTAAAAAGGGACTATAGCCAAAAAAGTTTGGGAAATAACACATATTATGTATTATCATATATTTAGAAGATGTATTAGCCTATTTAAGTTTCTGAGAAGCCTTACAGTAAAGAAACCTGTTTAATTCTGCTTAACCTGAATTTCCTAAATTTATTTGACCACATAACATTACAGTGTTACTTCTAATTATACACACCATGAAGACAATGTCCCCGGAACATACCTCAGAAAAGGCTCTGCAACATCGTGTTGAGAGGCCCAGAGAGGTAAAGTGATCTTACCAAGGTCACACAACGATTAAATGGTAGTCAGGACAAGAACCGTAGTCTCTAGAAAAAAGTCAGAACTCCTGGTCGGCTCGTTGAGAGGATCATGAAAATAAGAGGGTACTTTATAGACTAGAAAGCACTAGTCAAATTTAAGATAGCAATAACTCACAATGCTAAGCATTACTGAAGTATATACAATATTTAAATAAACGAAAAGGTATGTGGTGCTTCAGGATAGGAAGACTAAATTTTGTGAAGATGTCAATTCTCTGCAAATTTCTTAATAATGTTAAAAAATTTAATCAAGTCTTCAATGTGACTGTTTTAATTTGACAAAATAACTTAAAACTCTTTTGAAAAAGGTAAGAAAAGCTAAGAGATTTGAATACAAATGCTAATGAGGAAGAGGGATTTTTCTCTATCAGTTATTAATAAATATAAACCTGCATTAAGCAAAACATTTTAGAATTAGCACAGTAATTGACAGATTAATAATAACAAATAATTTGTCCTGAAAATAAAATCCTAGTACATATATGAACTTACTACTACAAAGACACTACAAAAATTAGTAAGAAGAAATGAATGTTTTGGCAATAAGAGTAGTGAGTGGATGAGTGATGATTCTTACCTCATAAAGTTGTAAGATCAATTTCTGTTGGATTTTGTAACCAAGTTTTTACAAAATAGACAGCAAAAAACATAATTAGCAGAGTAATTTTGGGATGAGCAAGAACTTTCTAAGCTTAACAATAAAAATATAAGGGGAAACAAACTAAGAAAAGTATTTTCAATAAAAATAAATATATAATATTTATATGTACATAAATATTACATATTATAATATGAAATAGTTGTACTACAAATATAACATGACTAAAGTCCTTAATATATAAAAGGTCTTAGAAGAAAAACGATATTTCTAACAGAAAAAACAGGCAAAGGAAATAAAAAGAATTTTAGTTTAAATGCGGACTTAATGTATAAAAAAATGTTATTTGCTAGTGGTCTGAACAATTCAAACTTAACCATGAAGCATAATATAATATCAAATTAGCAAGGATTAAAGACAAATGTTACAAAAGCATGTGACAGTCTTGTAGACTGTTGGTGGGAAAGTAAATCAGGACAACTAACCCAACTTTTCTAGAGAGCAATTTGGTAATATACAGCAAGCATAAACAGTACATTTACACTTAGACTTAGTAGTTCTACTTGCAGGATTAAACCTTAAGAATAGTAAAGAAATATTCAAGGAAACTTTAGACATAGTCATTTGTGTTAGATTATTTCATTGAGTACATATCTGATAGTAGAAAAGTGAAATTGTGACACAGCCACAGGATGGAATATTAAGAAATATTATGCACCTATAATCATCATTGTTCCTTATTCAATGTTAAACTTTTTAAAAGCACAATAAACTGCCTATATAATATATTCCAAGTTTTACAGATATATAAATACCTATTCATATTCAGATATATAGATATGTAGCCAGAAAATATAAAAAGGAATATACCAAAAATGGGAAAGTGAGAAATTCTCTCTGGCAGATGGGGTTTTGTCCTTGCACTTTTAAAATATTTTACTGAATTTTTGACAGTGAGCACCTATTACTTTTATTATCAGAATCAACAAAATAATCATGTAAAATACACTATGTAACATCTCAAAAATATTTTGCAAGTTGCAGTTCCATGAGAGCAAATGAAAGGATCTATTTCCTCTGCAGACAAATCACAAGGGAGGCTCTAAGAAGCATCTGAAAGCAGACACCTGTGTGATGGTAAAGCAGGCCAAATGGAAGAAGAGGAGGTTCCAGATAATGCACTGGCCCCCAAGAATCACACTTCGAAGGGTCTGAAGACCTGCCAGCATCTCCCTAGTAGTGAACTGTGTGGGTGTGAGAGGGATGCAGTCTTTAAATAATGAAGTTTACACACTTTCAGAGCCAAAGCAGAATTCAGGAATTTAGTGATGAATGCAGTGATTCTCCTAATTCACTTCTTTCTCCCCTCTCTCATATTGCTCCTTTTACAAATTTTTCCCCACTCTGACCCCCAATTAGTATCTTAATAGTGATTTCTGGATTAAGCATGCAACCTGTGAATTATGTATTCCTTTAAAACTCCATTTTCCAATTGTGTCATTTTTCTATTATCATTGGGATGGGCTGAACCATAAAGTGTACTTGGGCTTCCATGTTAAGTTGAGAATAGTAGGTAGGTGGATTAGACAGAGGCAGGCATCAGGCTTAGAGAATCAACCTGGCCCAGGGCACTAGCCTCTGCTAGGAACCAGGGCTCCTGAGCATAGGCCCAAGGTGATGTGGCCAACTCCATCGAAATCCAAGAGGCTCTGGTGGAGTGGGAGTGATGCTTGGAGTCAGGCAGGTGCCTGCATGTGTCGACTTTGGATAGGCTCCCAGGGAGCCTATGAAGTGACTAATGAGAGGTGGAAGGATTAGTGTTCAACCATGGGCTGGGGAGGCTTGCATGTAGGGGATCAGATAGCATGTAGGGGACTAGAAATGCAGGCAAGAGAATGGAAGGACAGTGGAAACCAAGGCAGATGACCAGCAGTCACTGGATGTACACTAACTCATTAGCCTTTTAAACTCTGTTGACCAGCCACCCAATTTAGATGCACAGAAAATGAAGCCACCAAGAGTAGCAATATAGGACTAGAGCCATCTCCCTGGAATCCTACAGAGCCCTTCTCACGCCCCTTTCCCCCACCTGTTCTCATCTACCAGGATGTTTGGCTCCATGCCCTGGCCTCACATCTGCTTCTGTTCTTCCATTTGCTCGCTCCCCAAGATTTCTCCTAGCTATCTGATTTTGAGCCTCCTGGAAGGACTGGAAATGACAGATTGATTGTAACATGGTAGAGCTGAGATAAGCCCTCAGGGGGAAGTTTCCTCGGACACTTTCCTTGTTTAGTAGCACCTCCAAAACAGAAAACAAATTCCCACAGTGTTATTTTTTTAATTATGTGGATCATGAGGAAGAATAGTTTCTTGGTATTTTTATTACATAGAATTACTTTGGTTTCTACCACATTGTAGAGATTTGGACCTAGTTTATCCAAATGTTAGTGTTCTATATTTCAAGGATCTAGAGCTCAAATAGCAATTTAAATGTTAATCTCAGTTCTTGGTACACAGCAGACACTTTATTTATTTGTTCAACAAATATTAATTTCTACCTAGACTGGAGCCCAGTTGGTTTTAAGATGATTTCTAGCATCTGTGGTCTGATATACTATGGGAATTCAGATGGAATCCCAGAATTTAATTGCCTCAAAGCTTCCAATGTACCCTATTTGTGATTAATCTGGAGGTCATTTTGTGATTCAAGAATGAATCACAAGAGGGACTCACATTAAAATGAATGTGGGACACGTGCATTTCTGTTTCTGGTGAAATTCAAGGATTCACTAGTAACCAGAAAGCTGAATCAGCCTGTCATGCAAAGGCAGTCCCTGATTTGCACCAAAGCCTGATATGAACGAGGACAATTAGGCAGTGGGAAGTTAACACTGCTAATTAAACTCGAAATATGACCCATGGCAAAAATGATCAAATACTCCAGACTAGTAATTAACCCTTTCTGGTCAGAGTAGAAAGAGCTGTATTGAATAATACAGTTATTCAATATGTCCTGGAGGCTAAACTAAGAAATGTGTTAGACAGTGAATTGCTTTCTTGTTCAGCCCCAGTTTGAGGGAGCTAAAGTTGTATTCTGTCACCTGTGATGATGGTGTTGAGAAGTAGGGCAAAGGTAGTACGTGCAATGAAGACAATTGGGAAAGATTCCAGATGGGGAGGAATCTTTTCTCTTGGTAGCAAGTTCTTTTAACTAAGGACAAAGACTCAGTGTGGACCTTTCTCCACTTTTGAAATAGTTTTTAGGACACAAGTCCAGTTTCTCATTATAAGCCTTTCTCTGATCTGTGACCACACTTAATGGTTCATGGATGGTCCCTGTCTGTCATCACTAACCTGAAAGTTTTCAGTCTGCCTTCATGCAAACTCTTGCCAAGCAGCCTACTTGTTTGTTTGGCTACTTCTACTCATTTCTCAGACTCAACTCACATATTAATTTCTCCAGGATATACCTTTTGACCAACCATGACCAGTCCCTCCTCAAGTTCTACTAAATGTCCCTTACTGGGGATCCTACAGCATCTCCATTACGTTAGTTCACACTGAAAATTTTTGTTTACATATAAGCCTCTATCACCAGACTAGGAGCTCCCTGTCCCAGCCTTCCTTCTATGGAACTTCTGTGGAACTATGGTAAAGTTCCCAACGTATGTTGAACTTTGCTGCTAGATTCTCAATAAATGTTTTGTTGAGCTTGATTATACCAACTGTAAACCAGTATAATCATTGTCACAGCAACATGACTTCAAGGACAGCTTCCTACTTCGGGCCTGAGTATCATTTCTACACCATCGTATAGGTATATGCCAAGGCTCTCCCCTCACGGTAAATGCCTTCCCCCTCTGGTACACTACATGAGAGATCACAGGATGACACTTAGTGCCCAACTATTGATATTTGGGACCGTCTTTGTCCACAGCCCTGCCGTCCACCTCAACAGACCCAGGCTGCGACAATACCTCCCATTCCATTCATGTTCTCTCTTTTACATGCAGGAGGTCTCCTGCCAGCTGGTCCTACCAGCCCCTAGTCAGAGGGTGCAACATACATTTCTGTTCAAGACCCCTGTTAAAATGATATTAAGAGCTTTACAAAAATATAAGACTGGAATTAACATCCACACTTACATGTAGCTTTATGTAATTCTCTAATTTTTTTGTAATTTAATTAAACTAATTAAATAATAAACTATAAATATATAGTTTATTTATAAATAATAAACTAATTACTTAAATTAATTTAAGTAACTAATTAAAAAGTCTCATATATTTTTTCATAATTGAGTATTAGCATTGAAGGCTATCCTGGAAGTAATCCAAGACGGAATTCCCAGAGGTCCAGGTAAAACAGCTAGAAAATGTGAGTGCAGATAGGTGGTTGTGATGACAATAATTCCATGGTATTTGCAAGGATGTCTCCAAGCTGGGTTACTGGGAGGGTGGTGAAAATGCAGATTTTCCAAAGGGGCATCGGCAGGAGGAGGGGATCGTGGGGAAGTAGCCAAGGCAGGCACTCAGGAGCAAGGCTGTTCCTACCCCCGTGCCTCCCGCTTGACCTCCTTAGTGATTGTTGACCACCTGGCAATGCTTCTGAAGCAGCAGGTAGGGCGAGACACAGGGAAAACTTGGGACAAACTCCTGAATGACAGGTTTCCAATGGTTCAGAAATGGTCACTGCCCAAGGGTCTACAGATCCTCAATGCATCTCATTCCCCAAGTCTAATGAAGCAGCTTTGGGAATCCAAAGCTTTGCAGTCTGCTCCTGCCTATCTCACTTCAGATTGTGTGCTCCCTGTGTTACATAGTGATTCAGCCTCAATGGAATTAGATGCTTTCAGAGCTCTGCTTTTGATATTTCCAACCCACCTAAGCCAATTACTGAGGCTTGGAGCAGACCTCAGAGCCTGATGCTGTGAATGACAGGTGGTACACTGGTCTCAGTGACAGGACAGCAGAGCTTCTTGGACTGCTGGCTGAGAACTGAGGCTGAATCATAACCTTCTGAGACTTCATTTCCTCTCTTGGGAAGTATGATGTATTCTCTCCTTCCTGTGCTTGAGATATTCATCTTCAACATCACAGAAATAACAAGAACCATAAAATGAAACATGAAAATGTAAATCCCTGTGATCCCTGGGGCAGAAGATGCAGCTGCATCTTGTGTGATATCTACAACTTATGTTGTGTGGAAGCCACACATTACTCCAGAGTCCATCCATCCAAACACATACTGAGCACTGACCTTACTCTCAGTCCTGGGGAAGACAGTCATGAAACCGACTCAGCTCCAGAAACTCAGCTTCAGACAAGTTTGGGTCAGAAGGAAAATGAAGATCTGTTTCCCACTTGAAAATTGAAAAGAAATGAGGCAGCTTCACTGTCTCTGGCCTAAAATTCAAGCAGAAAGCCACTACAGTAAGCAGGGCATGGACTTTCAGTCAAGCAAAGCCATGTTCAAACTTCTCTGAGCCCTACTTCCTTACCTATAAGTTTGAGGACCGTGTCATCTCATCAGTCAGGCTGTGACGATTGGCAGCCTGACCAATGAGTACCTATTTACTGAGTACCTATTATACATTACAAACTAAGTCAGTCAGGTGCTAGATTAAAATGTGATTCACTCAAATAATGTTAGTTCCTATTCTTTCTGTGATTGTTAAAGATACCTTAGAGTTTTTTTGTTTGTTTTTGTTTTGTTTTGTTTGTTTTCAGTTTCCAGGACTGCAAAGGAAAAGAGGATTATCATTCCTTGGATTTGAATAAATCATGTCTTCTTCTCCAGACAAATCTGACATATCTAGTTTCAACAAGTCATACAGCTAAATGTCCTGTATTTCCTGAGATAATTTTCATTTCAAGTAACCTCTTATGATACTTATAAGTAGTACCCTTGTCCTTGTCATCAACCATATATTCATCCATCAGATATTTATTAATCACTTTCTATGGGGAAGATAAAATGCCAGCCCAAAATGGTGACTCAGACTCAATGCCTGGCCTCATGGAAATCTTTTTGGCTCTGGAAGCATATCCCATGGAGTCAAATCCCAGGTATCAGCCCCATGGCAGCATCAGCATCGTCAAGAGAACACTGCAATTCATCCCTCTCAAACCAAGGTTGTAAGTTTCTGATCTGCAGGAAGTTGGGGTCACTGCGTGACCTCAGTAACTTGAGGTTAAAAACCAATTAGTCATAATCCCACAACTATTTAACTGAGTTTAAAACAGTCTCTAGTCACTGAAAAATTCCAAATTCACCTATTCCCTCTACTCACTATTGAGCATCTGGCTTGAATTTTTGCCTCACATGACCACTAGGGGGCATTTAATCCCCAACTATATTCTTAAATACTGGTTCTGAGAATGGTGTTGGTATACCATCCGTACCTGTGGGGAAGAGGTGCAGGTGGAAGGCCTGTTAGGCTCAAGTGAAATTTCAGCAGACTGGAACTGAAAATAGGACAAAGAGGGTAAATTCAAGCATCATTCTTAAAAAGTAGTGAGTTATTTATAAATCACTGCTCAAACCTGAATGTAGTCCATGAAACTAAGAGATAAACCAATTTTTATTTTGTGTGTACTGTGCATCAGTCACTGAGCTAGAAATCTCCATTTTTGTCATCATATCTATCCATCACAAGTATCCTGAGACAGATTTTATTTTTGCTTTCATTTTACAAATGAGAAAACAGGCTCAGAGAGGTTATCACTTACTGATGTGTCACACATCTAGCAAGTAGTAAAGAATCTGATTCCAAATCAGGCTGGTTTGAATGCCTACTCACTTTCCTACTAAATGGCTTACTTGACTGTGATGCTCAAATGCCTCTAAACTTGTTTCCCCAATTCCTATTTTCATAATTCTCCAAATCCTCGTATTACGCTGGGATGCGTGTGTGTTTAGGTGTATGTGCAAGCATGGGTTTAAGTATACTATGAATAAATGATCCTACAACTATGTAATTGTTTTCATACTTAATGACCTTTGTACAACTTGATGAAACAGGATTTAATTTTGGCTGGGTATAATTTATACAATCTACATGTTTTAGTCTCCTTTGTAGTGCCAACACTTTATACTAGAGACAATTCACTGATACTGAATGAATTAACAAATAAATAAACATGGCTCTTGGAAAGCAACAGTAGGGAGCTTCTCTCATCTGGAAATTTCCTGGAGCCAGTGACTTAAGGTTGAGATTGTCTTTCAATAGAAAACTCCAAAGCAGAAGGAGTGGACCTGATTTCACAGGATTTGTTCAACCTGCTCCATACACATCATCTAATCCCAAGGAGAACAGACCCTGACCTGTTCACAGAGCACCCTGGGACAGCCAGCCCAAAGCACAGTTACTGCAAGCTCCTAAGAAAAGGCTCAGCCGAGCCAGCACTGACTGCTCCAGCCCTCCTGAGGCTTGACCTCCTATTCACTGATACATCTAACCGGGATAATTTGCTTTGCAGTGTTTGTCACTCTGTGCTCGCAGCAGAGCGGTTCTGATCCCCAAGCCTACTTTGAAGAGATTGGATGCCTGGGTCGGGATCATGCAGTCCAAAGATGAAGAAAGCAGCTGTTCCATGCCCACTGGGAGGCCAGGGGGCTCCTCCATTGGAGAAACTTGATTTCTGGAAATCTGACTCTTGGTGCCAGCAGCATAATCACCAACACACTTTGTGAAAAGCAAATCATTTACCCAGTTCAGTGTTGCGTTTCTGGAACTGTGGCCTAACTGTGCTTACCAAAGGCGCTAGTTATGTCAGGAAAGGGATGCATGAAGAGAGGTGTATTCTAGAAAAGGCATTGACTTCTAGTTCACAATTACCCTGGCTTCACTTGATTAACTCTCCTACTCTTTCTAATTCTCAGCCAAAAGGGCTTCAGAGTGTAATTTTAGTTGGAAAAAATTCAGTATCAGAAGTAGAAAATAGGGAAGGTTGTTGCCCACCTGCTGGAAAATTGGAGGTTATCTCTATAAGGTGTAGAGGAGGTAAGACGCCCGAGCACAGGGCAGCAGACTCATTCACTCTCTCTCTCTCTCTCCCGTGCAGTAAAAGTCACCCTGGAGAATCGGGGGGGAGGGGAGGCCCCCAGGGAATCCCACCACAGGAAGGCTCAGCTCAGAGGCTGAGTCTGGGGCAGATTTCTGTGGGAAGTTCGCTGAATGCCGCACACGCCAGCTGCTTTCTCCCAGCTAAAGGGATGCGGGAGCTGGGCAGGCCTGGGGATGGTGTTGGTGAAGATAAGCGACTCAGTGAGGAAAACAGTCTGTATCCCCTGCCTTCCCGCCACTCTACCATCCCCTGCAGAGTGCCAGGCCTCCTCCTTTGTCTGCTTCCCGACACTGCTCTCTCCCCATTCACCATGGAGAGCTGGATTTCTGATCTGACAAAGGGACATCACAAACATTCTAACTTTTCCCTTCCTTCTTCATCTGAGGCTGAAGGAGTTCAACAGAGATCAACGTAGTACTGGACAACTGTGGAAATAAACTACCCTCCACCACTACCCAAGCAGAGAAAATTTGCTGACTGTGATACAGTGCTTTGCAATTCAAAACAAGAAGTTACTTTAAGGCATCAAAACGCTTCTCCAGATGAAAAAGATTTCCTAAGAGAAATAGGAGAAATTCGTGGAAAATCCCTCATTTGCATTCTCAGCAGGGCTGGAAAGGACTTCACAGGCCCCTACCTGTCACATCACCTGCTCCAAGGGCTCCTTGATCTTTTCTGAACCACGAACACCCCCAGGGTGCCATCATCTTCCCTGGCAGCACACTACATTATGACCATATTGGGGACATAGATGCCGTATGTATCCCCTGTATCATCTATCAGTATCATAGGGTCCGTGAGACCTTCTGCTAAGAGAGATTTCCAAGCCACCTATTTTCTTGCATTGGTCCCCAAGTTGCTCTACAGTTTTACAAAGTAGGTCCTCCAAGTTCAAACCACTTATTTATGTCCCACCACCTACACACAGATCCTGAATGGAGAACATCAGTCTGGTACATCAAGGCTTCCCCTGCTGGATTTTCTCCTGACAGCACAGTTGTCCATCCATCTCAAAGAATAGAATTCTCCTACAAAAACTCTTTCCCTCTCTCCACTCAGAATAACCCTTTTCAAAATAATTAGTTTCCATTCCTGATGCTTTCTCAGTGCCACCCATATGTAGGCTGCTAGAGGATTGAATCATCCAGAAAAATGTGACCCTTCTGGTTAAAAAAGGACCAGAGAAAAAGCAGGAGGCCTGGCAATGAGCAAAAAGACTCTGCTCTCCAAATGGGAGATGATGTAAGCATGCTGGAGGTGAAGTATCTGCCACCTGTGCCCTTCAAAGCAGCAGAGGTCATCCACCCTGTGGTCCTCCCACTCCAGTTGTGCACCCACCCATCCACCGGCACCACCACAAGGCCCATCCTCCCTAACTTCTACCGTTCTGTGGCTCCAAGGCCCTGACCTCCACCAGGGCCTCAGGACCCATCTGTAAATGTGAGATGGAGAACTTTAATATCAGCTTGATATTTATTTGCTATGGATGTGTGTGTGTGTGCATGCTTATGAAGTATTTTTCAAAGGATAGGAAGGATATACAGTGTAATCAAAAGGATATTTACCTTCTGCGAGACGGGAGTTGATCAAGATGGAAAGTGGTGGACAAAGGGGATTTGAGCTTTATCTGAATTATTATAGAAGAATTTATCTGGCTGTTATTGTATAATTTAAAATTAATTTAGTATATAAAAAGGGCTGCCGTGATGCCTCAGATTCTCAGGGAGTGTGTCAGTCAGGGTTCTCCACAGAAAACAGAACCAATAGGAAGATAGATGATAGATAGATAGATAGATGATAGATAGATAGATAATATATTTTATTGAGAGAGAGAGACTTATTTTAAGGAATTTGTTCACGTGATTGTGGGGACTGGTGAGTCTGAAATCCTTAAAGGATAGAGCAGGCTGGAAATTTAGGCTTGATTTCTATGGTACACAAGGAATTCTTGAGTAAACATTCCTTCTTCTCTGAGAAACCCCGGCTTTTGCTCTCAAAGCTTTCAACTCATTGGTTGAAGTCCACCCCTATTAGGGAGGGTAATCTGCCTTTATTTAAAGTCGAGTGATTGTAGATGTTGATCACATCTATAAAATACCTTCACAACAACCACCTTACACTAGGGTTTGACCAAACAGCTGGGTCCTCTAGCCTGGCCAGGTTGACACATACAATTTTACCATCTCAAGGGATTTCTTCAGGCTCTTCTTACCGTCTTCTCCAAACAGGAGAAGCACTTCTCATCCCAGTCTTAGATGTGTGCATTCTTACCAGGACTCTGCCCAGACCTTTTGGGCTGAAGTCTCTTGGCTTCTGATCTCCGACTTCCCTCTGGATCCCCTTGGCTCCCTGTTCCTCACCCACATCTCAGCCCACCCCGTCCTTATGTCCAACCCATCCTGTTGCCCTGGGTTTCTGCTTATTCTGGGCTATGGACTTTAGGTAGATGGCAAGTTCCATTTGAAGGAAGAGTGGAAAACTTTTTATGAAGAACTTGACATTTTAAATGAGTAGCATTCCTGCTTTTTTCATCTTTACTAATTATACACTCTTCGGTGGAAGTTTAATATTACTATATTATATAATTCTGTCAAAGGAGAAATAGTAAGATAACCCATAATCACACTACCCTAAAATAACCACTCTTAGTATACTTCAGTCTTTTCCCTGCATGTATAATTTTGCAGAGTTGTAATCACACCCAACATACAATTTTATTATGTTTTTCCATTTACCATTATAAGCATTTTTAATGTTGCCACATAATCTTCATGTCTGTCGTTGTTAATAGCTACATAATAGTTCACTGAATTGAAGTGCTTTATTTACTTAACTATCCTATTATCTTTCAACAATTTCCAATTTCTTCTTACAGTAAATATGCACATCTTTGTGATTGTAATGTTCTTTTTCAAACTTAGAATTCTTTCACATAGGCTTAAAATTGTTTGGCAAGAATACTGTGTATACATTTTTCTCTTGACATATATTTCCAAATGGATCTTTTTAAAGGTTGCATCAATTTACACTGCTGCCAGTGTAAATAAGGACCACTGTGTCTTTGTTCTCTTGAGAGTAGAGCTTTGACAGGTGGGGGTAGGAGACCAGGAGGAAGACATTTCAACACCAAAGCCTGAGCCTTGCATTCTGTAAAGTACCCTGGTCCTCACTGATACACCAGTTTTGTGTGCTTTGTTTCTCACAGACTGAGCAGTTGATAACTCTGTGGGTCTTCTTTGTTTTCACCATTGTTGGAAATGCCATCGTGCTGTTCTCTACACTGAGAAGGAAGAGGAAGTCGAGAATGACCTTCTTTGTGACTCAGCTGGCCATCACAGGTACATAACTTCAGTGTGTGCAGAATTCCAATGGATCCTCACTTTCAATTATTTTACCAATAGAATTGGTGTATTATCAGTCCAAAATGCAACTGCAAATTTGGGAGGAATTTCTATAGGGATATAAAACTCAAATCTGAATTTTTCTTCCAGCAAATTTAACATATTTAAATATTTATAAGATTCCATTATAAAAATAACTCCTTATACAACAAACTTGAAAATATCATTATCAGTGCTACCAAAGCGTTCTAAAGGGTTCTACTTTCCCTATACACAGCAGCCTCCATGGTTCACTAAGGTGATAGTACCATATCATACCGTCTTATGAGCTTAAAGAATATATCCCAGAAAATAGAGTAAAGGGTAATTAGGATTACCGAGTAAATGCAAAATTCTTGGATGAGGGTATAATAACTTTCTTTCACCATATTTTTTCAATTACAGTGTTGTAACCCACATTCTACAAAACTATGTGTTCTTCTAGAGTGTAAGAATTTAGAGGTGGTAAGGATATCAGTTTAGAATTTAAAGTACTGTCAAGAATAATAATAAATGAACAACTGAAATTTCACCATCTATTGTCAAAAAGAAGAGTTGCATGTTCTAGTCAAATCCATAGTCTGCTGTGTTAACCTGGGCTTAATTTCTCATGAATGTTCTAGATAGTCTAGATAAATTAATGTGTTAATTCCCTCTGGAAAAACTCAAGGGGTCAGATCAGGAGCATTTCAACTGAAGAATTCTTGGAGAGAGAAAGTTTGCCTAGAGTCTGAGATTAGGCTAACTTCTTATTTAAGGTGTTAAAATTTCCTTCATACACATTTCATCATGATCTCAGATCCTGTAGTAAGGGATTTGAGAATACATATCTGAATCTTTAGTATGTATAAAAAGGTTACTCTGGTATCAGCTGAAGGATCCTATTCTTTCAGATTTATATAAATTTGATTTGAGTCCCCTATCCTATGCTAACGGCCTCCCCAAGATTTCTTCAAATTTTCTGGACTTTGTATTTTTAGTCATCACTTCTGGTTCTTACTTGCTAACTCTGCTGAACCTTTGCTCTCTTCTACAGGCATCTCACCTTCCCTAGTCTTTTTTTTTTTATATATATTCTTTAAAATCATCCACAGAAACATAACTTTCTATTTTTAAAAGACTTTGTCAAATGTTTCTGGCAACAGAGGGAGATTGCATTATAGCAAAGCAAATATATTAAAATTGAATATTATATATTTTTAAAACTTTCAGCTACAACCAGTTGTGTTTTTGACTCTCCAATGTTGTTTTATAGGATGACCAAATTTTTTCACATAAACATATTCTTGAATCATCAGATTCAACTGACATCATCAGTGACACACATATTTGGAAAATTAAATTCAGAGACATTATTCTTGGCTCTTCTGATAGAGAAAAATAGAGTTAACAGTTATTACTGGGTAAGGCAATATTAATGCCCTTCATAAAATAATATTTTCCATCATGACTCACCTCTTAAGAGCAGCTTCCTACTTACAGGCCGGTATCCTTGAGTGAGTCTTTAAGGAACATTTTTTTTTTTTTTTTTTTTTGGTACGCGGGCCTCTCACTGTTGTGACCTCTCCCATTGCGGAGCACAGGCTCCGGACGCGCAGGCTCAGCGGCCATGGCTCACGGGCCCAGCCGCTCCGCGGCAGGTGGGATCTTCCCGGACCGGGGCACGAACCCGTATTCCCTGCATTGGCAGGCGGACTCTCAACCACTGCGCCACCAGGGAAGCCCTAAGGAACATTTTGATTTCCATTTAGTAGGTGAATCAATTGGAGTTAGATTCATCTGCACATCTATAAAATCCAGATAATGGTGGCTTAAGTTTACAAGGCTTTATTTTCATCTATGTAAAGAATTCTGGAGGTAGACGGGCCAGGGCTCATATTTTATTTTCTTATCCCTGGGGTCTCAGGCTCCTGTATATATATTTTTACTCTATTAAAGGACTTACACACTCAAGGTCACCTCATGGTATGGACGGCTCTTGGTTCAGGGTGGCTGCTAGAACTCCTGCCATCATCCCCAGATTCTAGTCTAACAGAAAGGACGAGAGGAGGACAAGAGGAGCTCATGCCAGCTATGTGTCCTCTTAACTGGCATTCCTAGAACTCCCACCCATTAATTTTTGCTTGCATCTCATTTGTTATCTCTAACTGAAGAAAAGCTGGTAAATGTTTTTGTTTGTTCATTTTTAACCCATTGGCCAGAATAAAATCAAGCTTCTTTTCCTAAGGAAGAATGAGAGAACAGAGATAAGTAGCAGTCTCTGGTATAGCTTGTCTTCCGTATTTCAGTTTCCATTGAGAACTGAGAAGTTTAGACAATGAATCTCTGTTTGACTACCCATTGGACTGATTTGAAGGTGCTTCCTCCAGAGTGCCATGCTTTCTTCTTCAGACCTCATGTCTTGGAAGGCCAGCACTTCGCATGTTGTCCAAACACTGCAGTGACCCATTGGATGACTGCCCCATTAAGTAGATAAACTCCTATTGTTGACTATTCATATAACCTCCCCCCCACCCAGTTTTTGGCTATTATTAGCAATTCTGCAATTAATATTCTCACAATTAAATCTTGTGAGCATTCTTTATTATTTATTTAAGAAAATTTATAGACATGAACTTAGTGCATCAAAAGAAGACACTTTTGTGAGCTTCAAACTGGCCAATTTCCTGTTAGGTCACCCAGGATTAAAAGATGATGAAGAATGTCATGGGACAAATGCTCTAGAGGCTACCAACACAGATCCACACTGAGTCTTATTTAAAAAGGACCCTGAAAACAAAAGCCCTATTGGCTTGCAATAGTTATAGAATCATGACCAGTTCCTTGAGGACACGGATTCTCTTTGTTCACCTATAAATGTTCTATCTGTACCTACTCAAGTCTAATTTGCTTATTTTAAAAAGGAGCATTTTCTTCCACCCTAGCTAGTGTATCAGAGAAGAAGCCACACCTAATTTGGCCTTTCTTTCCCCCACAGTAACTATAGCAGCACTCGTATTTGTGAAAACAAAGATCACATCATTTACAAGACATTTGAAGAATTGTTTTTATTTTGCATCTGTATATTTTAATTCACTTCCCTCTTCTCCACATTTCTGTTCCCTTCAAAAAATCTTACCTAATTGTTCTCTATATCTTCCATTAGGAATTTTGACTGTAGGTTTAGTCTTGAGAACAGAAGGAAACCAGAAGTTCTTAAAGCTGCTATTTTGGCATATACTGCCATTTTTAGCACTTCCATTTTTATTTTTTTTTTATTTTTTATTTTTTTTTTATTTATTTTATTATTTTTTTTTTTTATTAGTTTCTGCTTTATAACAAAGTGAATCAGTCATACATATACATCTGTTCCCACATCCCCTCCCTCATGCATCTCCCTCCCTCCCACCCTCCCCATCCCACCCCTCCAGGCGGTCACAAAGCACCGAGCTGATCTCCCTGTGCTCTGCGGCTGCTTCCCACTATCTATCTACCTTACGTTTGGTAGTGTATATATGTCCATGCCTCTCTTTCCCTTTGTCACAGCTTACCCTTCCCCTTCCCCATATCCTCAAGTCCATTCTCAAGTAGGTCTGTGTCTTTATTCCCGTTTTACCCCTAGGTTCTTCATGACATTTTTTTTTTTTTAATTCCATATATATGTGTTAGCATACGGTATTTGTCTTTCTCTTTCTGACTTACTTCACTCTGTATGACAGACTCTAGGTCTATCCACCTCATTACAAATAGCTCAGTTTCGTTTCTTTTTATGGCTGAGTAATATTCCATTGTATATATGTGCCACATCTTCTTTATCCATTCATCCGATGATGGACACTTAGGTTGTTTCCAGCTCCGGGCTATTGTGAATAGAGCTAGCACTTCCATTTTAACAATCTATTGGATGAATTTAATGACTGTTTATATTTTATGAGCTAAAGTGCTAATTAAAATTTATTAGTCATTTATCATCTTCAGGACTGACTTGTCTGTTTTATTCAAATGCCATAAAGAAGGGGACCTAATGAGAGTAACTCCCATTGAGTGTTCAACCAAGGAAAGACTGAAAATATATATTTTTTGGCACATATTCAAATAACGTCCTTCTTCTGATAGGCCCAAATCTTCTCACATTGGTGGAAATTAGCTTTGCCTCAAAGCACTTTCTGGAGAGCAATTTACTAATAAACGAAGGTATGTGCCACCCTCAATGCCTTCCTGTTAATTATCTGACAGCAGAGAAAATTAAGAGGTTCAGGCAGGGAGGTGAGACCAGAAAGACTGAGGTATTTAAGGCCATCCATGGAGTTCACTACCACTTCCAATGCTAATTTCACTCACTTTTTCCCTGGGGTTTTGAATGGCATACTTAGTTCATTTATTTATTTTAATTCTGCTCATTCATTTTTTAAATATTTTTTCAGCTTTATTGAGATAAAGTTGACATAGACTATGTATAAGCTTAATATGTACAAAGTAATGATATGCTGTATGTACCTATTGCAATAAGTTCAGTTAGCATCCATCACCTCACATAGTTACAATTTGTGTTTGGTGGGGGAGGGGAGTATGTTAAGAACTTTTAAAATCTACTCTCTAAGCAACTTTCTTTTTTTTTTTTTATGCTTTTTTTTTTTTTTTGCTTACTAAGTCTATCAACTTTGTATTTGACCTTCAGTTCCTCCTCTGCTCTTATTTATTTATTTGTTTGTTTGTTTGTTTGCGGTACGTGGGCCTCTCACTGTTGTGGCCTCTCCCCCTGCGGAGCACAGGCTCCGGACGCACAGGCTCAGCGGCCATGGCTCACGGGTCCAGCCGCTCCACGGCATGTGGGATCCTCCCGGACCAGGGCACGAACCCGTGTCCCCTGCATCGGCAGGCAGACCCTCAACCACTGCGCCACCAGGGAAGCCCTCTAAGCAACTTTCAAATATACAATACAGTATTGTTAATGACGGTCACCATGTTGTACATTACATCCCCAGAACTTATTCTTCTCATAACTAGAAATTTGTTCCCTTCGATCATCTTCACCCATTTCCCCCAATCCCCACCTCTGGCAACCACCAATCTGTCCTCTGTTTCTATGAGTTCTTTTTTTTTTTTTTTTTCAGATTCCACATATAGCATTTGTCTTTCTCTGACATTTCATAATGCCCTCAAGATTCATTTATGTTGTCACAAATGGGATGATCTCTTTCTTTTTATGGTTGAATAATATTCCATTTTGTATGTGTACCATGTATTCTTTTTTTAAATAAATTTGTTTATTTTATTTATTTATTTTTGCTTGTGTTGGATCTTTGTTGCTACGTGTGGTCTTTCTCTAGTTGCAGCGAGCGGGGGCTACTCTTTGTTGCAGTGCGCAGGATTCTCACAGAGGTGGCTTCTCTTGTTGTGGAACATGGGCTCTAGGCGCGCAGGCTTCAGTAGCTGTGGCGCTCGGGTTTAGTTGCTCCGTGGCATGTGGGATCTTCCTGGACCAGGGCCCGAACCTGTGTTCCCTGCATTGGCAGACAGATTCTTAACCACTGTGCCACCAGAGAAGCCTTATACCATGTATTCTTTATCCATTCATCCACTGATGAAAACTTAGGTTGTTTCCATGTTTTGGTTATTGTATATAATGCTGCCATAAACATGGAGGTGCAGATACTTTGAAGATAGAGATTTTATTTCCTTTGGATATATATACACAGGAGTGAAATTGCTGGATCATATAGGAGTTTTTAATTTCTTAAGGAAACTCCATACTGTTTTCCATAGTGGATACACAAATTTACATTCCCACAAAAAATGTACAAAAGTCCCCTTTTCTCCACATCCTCACCAACACTTACCTCTTGTCTTTCTGATAATAGCCATTCTAACATTTGTGGTGATAACTCTTTGTGGTTTTGATTTGCGTTTCCCTGGTGATTAGTGATGTTGAGTATCTTTTCTTGTACCTGTTGGCCATTTGAATATTTTCTTTGGAAAAATGTCTATTTATGTTCTGTGCCCATAATTTAAATGGATTATTTCTATTTTGGCTATTGAGTTGTATGAGTTTCTTATATATTTTGGATATTAACCCCTTATCAGATATATTGTTTGCAAATATTTTTTCCCATTCCATATGTTGCCTTTTCATTTTGTTGATCATTTCTTTTTTTATGCATAAGCATTTTAGTTTGACATATTCCTGCCCGGTTATTTTGCTTTTGTTACCTATGCTTTGGGTGTCATATCCATAAAATCATCACCAAGAACAATATCGAGGAGTTTTTCCCTATGTATTCTTCTAGGAGTTTGATGGCTTCAAGGTCTTACATTTTTCTTTAATCCACTTCAAATTAATCTTTGTGAGCAGTGTAAGATAGGGGGTCCAGTTTCATTTTTTTGCATGTGAATATCCAGTTTTCCCAGCACACTTATTGAAGAAATTATCTTTTATCCATTGAGTATTCTTGGCTCCCTACAGTCAACTATTAGTTGACTGTATATGCATGGGTTTATTTCTGGTCTCTCAATTCTGTTTCAATGGTCTATGTGTCTATATTTATGCCAGTACCATACTGTTTTGATTATTACAGCTTTGTAGTATATTTGAAATCAGCACGTGTAATGCCTCCAGTTTTGTTCTTCTTTCTCAGAATTTCTTTGGGTATTTGAGGTCTTTTGTGGTTTGATATGAATTTTAGGAATTGTTTTCTATTTCTGTGGAAAAATGCCATTGAAATCTTGACAGGGATTGCATTGAATCTGTAGATTGTTTTGGGTATTATGGACATTTTAACAATATTAAATTTTCCAATCCATGAACAGGGGGTATCTTTCCATTTATTTGTGTCTTCTTCAATTTCTTTAATCAGTATCTTACAATTTTCTGCGTGCAGATCTTTCACCTCCTTCATTAAATTTATTAATAAGTATTTTATTGTTTTGGATGCTATTGAAAATGGGATTGTTTCCTTTATTTCTTTTTCAGATAATTTTTAGTGCATAGAAATGCAGCTGACTTTTGTATGTTGATTTTATATCCTGCAACCCAAATCAGGCAAAAATACCAACTAAGCTCCCTAGCCAAATGGGGTCACCATCTGTGATCTTTGCTCTGGTGCATGTGTGAAGAGAAATGTCATCTGCCAAGATCTGAGCACTGGTTGCTATAAGCTCCACCCTTCTTCTCTGCTTGTTTCTGATCCACATGGTCAAGCCCTGCAGATTTTCCCAGTGATTCTTGTGAGTTGAGACCAGAGAGGGCATCCTAGGAAGCATCCTGCAACACTGGGGGAAGTGGATGCTCACTTTGGGATATTGTTTCCCCACTGGAGAAATTGTAGGCCCAGTAGGACCCTCTCAGTGTGGCCTTGTGCCTGCCTGGGGGAAGGATGATGTTGTCAGAGTGTAGTTTTTCAAATACCCTTCTAACGTGGTCCTTCTTGGTCTCTGTGGTCCAGGGGGTTGTTTCACCTCACCCCTGTGTTCTAGAATTTTCACAATCATGTCTTGTCTATGGACACTTGCTAGTTGGTCTTCTTGTGAGGGGGACTGAAGTCAGGAATGATCTATGTTGCCATCTTGATGACTACTTGTAATTCTTCCCTTTCATAATGAAAATGCTTAAGACTAAGGATTTTTTTCTGAATTCATAAATTTTATGAGATAATTCTTATTGTTTTTATTTTCCAAATATTTTAGTGTTGAATTTTTCATTTCCTCTTTCACTACTAAATAACTATTTAGTAGTTTTTGGTTATTTTTATCTTTAATTTCCAGGTAACTGTATTTTTCTTTAACATTTTGTAATTCACATTTAATTTTATTGCCTTGAAGTCAGAGAATATTTTTAGAAGGATTCCTGCTCTTTGGAATTTACTAAGAGTACCTTTGAGGTATAACACGTAATTATTTATTTTGAAAAATATCTAACGTTTACTAAAAATTAGGACATAATAATTCAAATTGTGGAAGTTAAAAAAAAATCACCTAAATGAAAAAAAGCAATGGTTGTTTACTTAGAGCTTACTATAGCAAGGAAGTCAGTCAGTATCATTTGTGTTGGCAGGACTCAAAGGTAGGCAGAGGAGTGGGAAAGCTTTGCAACACACACAAAAAAAGGAAAGGCTGCAGGTGTGCCCTGATTGGAAACTGTTGGCATGGGAAGCAGTAGGCAGACTAACCAGAAGCACAGCATCCTATGTGATTGGTTAGCATTGCATATTTGTCTTTCTCTGTTTGGTCCTAAGTTGTAAGCAGAGTCGGTTATTAATAAGGGAAGCTGTCAGTTATTAATCAAGTGCTGCCTATTTGGGGCAGATCACTACAGCAGTTATTGTTTGGCTTTCTGGACTGGTTGCTACAGATAGTAGGTTGGCTTCCTGAGCTGGTTACTTCAGGTTGCGGTTCAGAGTTCCATTTTTATATACAGTCTGGTCATTGTCCATATGTATATTCAGTCTCTCAATGTATTCTTTGTGCTTATCTTTCTGAATTTGCCCTTATTAATTACAGTCTTCAGATTTTCTCTATTTCCATATATGTACTTCTTGCCTATTTGATATGTCATGAGTGACTAAAAGTGCTGTTAAAAAGTTTCACACTTTGTCTCATTTTCTCCCAGTATTTTTTAACAATATTTATTTTATAAATTTTAACATTTTGTTATTTGGCTCCTAAAGGCTCCTGACTAATATATCTTTAATATAGGTCTGAGTGCTTAATGTTACACACACACACACACACACACACACACACACACAATCCTTCTAGTTTCATTTATTAGCTTGCTTAAATTTTATTTACGTGATATTAATAGTAAATGCATCTATTTAATTTTTATTGCATTTGTTTTCCAAGCACGGGACTAAGCATTTTAATAAAATCTCATTTAAAAAATATATTTATCGCATTTGTCTTCTGCTTTGTGACTATGCTTGCAATAATTATCAGCAAATATTTCTATATTTGAATGTTTCAATGCTCACCAATAGTTGGCTTCCCCATTCTTGGTTCCTTTATTTTGATAGAGCTTCCAATTTTCTGGAGTACTTTGAGTGCTAATATTTTTCCTCATTCAGCCTGGATAGGATTCTCAAGCACCCGGCATCAATGAAAAAGACTTTCTCTTGCCTCCACAACAATGGCAGTATAGATGAGGAAATCTTGAATTCACAACTCATATCACCATAGATGTTGCTCCACTGACTTCTGGCACCCCATGTTACAGAGAAGTCTAAAGTCAGCCTGGAATTTCTTCCTTTATAGCTTACCAGATTTTTTCTTTTGTTTCCAGATTTTCTTTTCCTTTTTTTCCTGCGCTGAGCTGGGTATGGGATCTTAGTTCCCTTACCAGGGAACAAACCCGCACCCCCTGCAATGGAAGCTCAGAGTCTTAACCACTGGACCTCCAGGGAAGTCCCCTAATTTTTTTTTTTTGAGGATTCATACTTTTACCTGGTTATATCTATTTATTGATCCACTATATCAGTTCTGCTTTTTGCCAAGTAAGCTCTTTGGATCTGCAGATTAAAGTAATTTCTTAGCTCATTTTATTTATGTCTGAATATTGATTATCTTCCATTTATTCTTATCTTATGTTCAGGAGCACTAACTATTCATACGTCAGTAACTATGGTCCTTCTCGCTCACCATTTAGATATCTTGGTCCTATTCTTCTAACTATTAAAGCTTTTTCTAATTATTGATTTGATTTTGATTAGCAGTGTTAACTCTACTTTTTAATGTTTCTAAAGTATCTTAAAAGTTGCTTTTCCTTTGAGCAGTTTCAAAACATTCATTCCTTATATTATCCAGTACCTTTTTATCTCTGTCAACTTCTCAGTATTTCTCTTTTTACAACTTACCTAACGTCTTATTATCTCATCTTTCACCTTTTATGCCACAATGTCAAAGTTTTTCTAAAGTGTAAAAAGAACACAAAACACACTGCTTAAGATTTAAGTATGTTTCCTGAACTAAAAGTGTTTTTTTAAAGGATTTTTTTTCTGACATTTGTGTATTCTTTACTACTTAATATTACAAAATTTCTCTACCATATGACTCACTCATTCCACTAAAAGTTGCTTGATTGGCTAACATCTGAATAAATGTGCATGCTTTTCATTTAGATTACTCATACAGTGGCTATACAATACCATCATTGTTTCCCACTCTGAGAAGAGATGGTCTATGTTTGTAAAGAAAATCAGTTTCTCTTGAGCAGGAAAAGAAGGTATTGTCCTATCACTATGGAAATAATTTAACTAAAAAGAATGAACTCTTATCCCAGGAAAACTTTTTCTTCTTTAGAGAAATTGGGTTTCTTTTTTGTTCCCTCCGTTTGCTCCACCATTATCACACCGTGTGACCTGGAAAGGGCACTTAACCTCACTAAGTGTTCGTTTTCTCATCTCTAAAATGAAGGAGTTATCTGGATGATCTTAAGAGGCCAGAAGTGATCTGGCTGTAGTAGTCCTGTGCTTCTAATTAGAAATTTCCAGTTGTAGAAATTGAGGGGAATTTTTACATTTTCAGATGTCTGCCAATTAAACAACTTTTGTTATAATGAGTACAGGTCACCCTTATGAATTAGCTCTGTTGCTTAAAAATGGTAATATCTGTCTCCTGGTCCACATAGAACGTGTCCAATGGAATGTAGTAATAATAGTAATAATAATAAGATTGACCCACTCCTCTGCTGCTTGCTACCTCGCTGGGCTTCCCAGATCAACACACTACAATTCCTTTTGTGGCTTATTCTTTCATTTCTTCCTCTAGTCATTTAACAAATACTATTAAGCACTTACTATGATGAGGCTTGGTTCTAGGTGCTAAGGACACAGTGGTGTACTTGGTTATTAGTTACAGTTCAAACTATAAAGCAAAAAGGGGGACAATTTTGCTTTTGTCATGCAAAGTTCAGGGACAGAATAAGCTTTGGGCTTGATTTGCTTAGCGATTCAGGAATGCCACCAAGGACCCTGTCTCTGACATGGTAGAAGGCATCACCCTCAGCCTTGTCCCTCATCCTGGTTGTAGGATGCTGTATTCATTTGCTAGGGCTGCCATAACAATTACCACAGACTGGGTGGCTTAAACAACAGAAATTTTTTCTCACAGATCTGGAGGCTAGAGGTCCAGGATGACGATGTTGGCAAGTTTGGTTTCTTCTGAGGCCTCTCTCCTTGAAGTGGTGGCCATCTTCTTCTTTTGTCTTCTGTTGACCTATAACAAATAGACTGCCAATTATTTCTCCAGAAAAAAAAGGGTTTATTCAGGATCAGTAAAGAATTGCCATTCAGGGTGTGCAAGGATGGCAAGCCATGTGCAAGTCCTCTCACAGGAAGGAGAGGAGAACTCTTTTAAAGAGGGGAAAGGGAAGCTGGGAGGGCTATAGGAAACAAAGGGTCTACTGGAGGACTTGAGAGTTCAAACGATAATGGCTTTTCATTGGCTGAGTTGTGCTGACGTTTTCTCATTGGCTGAGCTCTTGCCAGGAAAGAAGAGAAAGTCTTTCTTCTTCCTGTTGGGCTCTGCTGTCTTCATAGGACAGGAGAGCTCCCCCTTCTGGCTTCCTGACTCTATTTTAATTGAGGTTTCTGTTTATCAATTTTTACACTTCACATGGTCTTTCTTCGAGTGTGTGAATGTCTGTGTCCTAGTCTCCTCTTCTTATAAGGACATTAGTCAGGTGGATTATGTCCAACCCATATGACCTCATTTTACCTTAATTACCTTTGTAAAGGCCCTATCTCCAAATACTTTCACATTCTGAAGTACTGGGAATTAGGACTTCAACAAATACATTTTGTCGGGTGTTAGGGGGACACAAGTGAACCCACAACGGATGCTTACTAATGACTCCTGGGGAACTCTGGTCCACATGCACAGAGAAAGACTGTGACTTTTAGAAATTTTCTCAGAAATGTAGGAAGCCACCCTTCCCGGCAGTGCTTAGCAAACACGTACATGCCCCTCACCAATCTAACTTGAGCTATATGCTCATATGTGAACTAATCAGTGCGAACAAGATATGCAATCACTGATGAGCTCAGATTGAAGTCAAATGTCCCACTCCTAGGGATTCAGCTTTCCCCAGAGCACACTGGCTGGGATGAGATATTTGAACTAAAAATTGGGCTCTTACTAAAAGAAGTAGATGTTGGAGAGATAACCTCATTACAAATGGTAGGGGGGAAAAGACAGAGTGCTTAATCCTCAGGAACTTCTATTCAGGGGAGGGGTCGGGGGTAGATTTTTCTCAGGGCTTCAGGACTGGGGCAGCTTGGCAGTTAATGCCTGGAATCCAGAGCAGGGCAGAATATATCTCTACCCAAGAGCTGGGAGCCTTCCAAATATCTCTGAAGATTAAAAACATTAAAACTCTGCCTGAGAAAAGTAAAATTTATGAAGTTATAAAGTTAGCTTATTCGATTCAACTCGGGAACTTACACAGATCAAATGAACTGCAATTGTGTTTGTCTCCCTGATATTCAGATAGAAGGGTGATTGGTGAGCACAAACCTTCAGGATGTTTACAAATATCATCACTTTCAACTTTATACCAGCCTTGTGAGATAAATATTCCCATTTTCCAGATGAGAATAACAAGGCTCAGAGAGGGTAAGTGGCCTGGCAAAAGTTTTCGAGTGCCTTTTGCCCTGCCCCATAGCCCCTCTGCAGCGTGAGGACGCAAGAATGAGCAACCTGGAGTTGCAGGTGGTCCTTTTCCCCTAAGGGGGTTTGAGAGCCACCAGCACCTGTTCAAGGGGTCACACCTTGAGGATCCTCAGAGTAGAGCAACTTAGTACACAGACAGGCACCACAATTCTGTCCTGTGCAACTCTGTCCTTGGCTCAGCAATTATTGGCTCAATTCTAGATGAACTCTGCCAAAAATTTTAACATTAAGAATTGTTGCCTGTTTCTAATTTTAATAATTAATGGAAGTTTTACAACTCTCAGTTACTTTTAACTCAGTTTTCTTTGGCTTACTGTTTCTTGGGCAGTAACAGTGTGATCACTGTTATACAAACAAAGGCTGGACATGATCTATGACCAGCTTCTTCCTCCATGGTAATATCATTGCATGCTTCTGAATTCCCCAGCTTTTTGTACAATTGGGTCATTGTCTCAAAATTCGAGCAATCAACACTTGAGTTTAAAACGTGTCCTTGTAGCATACTTTTTAGGCTAATCCAATTCACGATGTTCTGACTTGTGTTGCCAACCGCTTACTTGACACGTCTAAAAATGCCCTTCTTCATGCACAGCTTTCCACACCTCAATTGCTGCCAGCACATCTTTATCGTTGCTTAGAACAAACAAGAAGTCATCCTAGACTCCTCTCTTTCTCTCACACCACACATGCAATTCATCAGGAAATCATCTGCCTTAAAAAATATTCAGCCACTTCTTGCCATCTCTATGGCTTCCGCTCAGTTCTGAGCTTTCAACATCTCTTGCATGGATTACTTCAATAGCCTCCTGATAGGTCTTCCTGTTTCTATAGTTGCCTCTTTATAGTCTATGCCAAGGCTGGCAAACTACAGTCCATAAGTCAAACTCTGTCAACTGCCTGTTTTTGTAAATAAAGTTTTATTAAAACACAAATAGGCCCATTTGTCTGCATATTGTCCATGGCTATTTATGTGCTAAAATGGCACAGAAATGAACAGATTTGACAGAGATCATATGGCCCACAAAGCCTAAAATATTTACTATCTGACCCTTTAAAGAGAAGGTTTTCTTCTCTCTAGGTCTCTGGAATACTCTCGACTTGGCAATCTGAAAGGTCCTTTTGAAATAAAAATCAGATCAGGTGATGCCACTGCTCACATCCCTCCTATGACTCCCCAGTTTACCATGAGTAAAATCCAAAAAGCTTTACAAAGACCTTTTAAGGTTACATGATCTGGCTTTTCCATTACCTCTCTGATATCTTCTACTGCTATCTCCCTCATTCACTCTGCTCCAGCCCAAAGGACCCCTTGCTGTTCTTCCAACATGCCAGGCACAATCTTACCTCAGAACCTTTGCACATGCTGTATCTTCAGCTTAGAGAGCTCTTTCCCCAGATGTCTGCATGGCTCACTTTCTCGTGTTCCTCAAATCTTTGCTCAAATATCAGTTGCTTGTGGGTTTCTAATTAATACAACCCACCAGCCCTAGATCCCAGAATTCCTGAGACTTCCTTCACACTGTTCTATTTTTCCTTTTTTTTTTGCATAGCAATTGTTACATTCTACTATGCTATAATTTACTTATGCATTGAGCTTATTGTTTATTGTTTGCCTACACTCTCTAAAATATAGGGTAGGGATTTTTGTTCTATAACAACTTAGAAAAGGACCTGGACACATAGTAGTCATTCAATAAATATTTGTTGAGAGAATGAATGAACAAATGAGTAAATGAAAAATGAATATAAAATATTTACAGGTCCTAACATTCTGCTAAGCACTATGGGGGAATACACACACACACACACACACACACACACACACTCCCCAATATGTGACATGTTCCTTTATCTCAAGAATGTATTATCACCCACAAAGTTGAAGGAATTTAGGAAAAATATAATGGAATATAATTAGCACTAAAATGACTAGTATAGCCAAACGTACAGAGTAGATTAGAATAAAAGAGAACAAAGTAGGACAGAGTTGTTTGGGAAGGCTCCTTGGAACACCATGAACCACTCCCAGAAAAGTAGAGAGAATTAAACTGAATTAAACAGTGGGTGGCAGGAGGAACTCACAGTATTGCATATGAAGGGCACAGCATAAGCAAAGCCAGGGAAGCGAGGAAGAACAATCTTTACCACACCTGTTGCTCAGCAAATTATTAGTCAGCCCTAGCTTAACAATCCAGTGTTGAAGTTTTGATCTTCCTCCATCAATCATCAATCAATCAATCAATCAATGGGACATTGAGGAGCTTGGTCTAATCCACCTAGAGAGTCAGTACAGAGAAAACAGGCTATAGAAGGGAACATGGAGCCCTCTGGAAGACGCCTGGCCAGGTAGTGCTGGAAGAGCACAAGTGCGGGGTATGCCTTTAGTAGAGCTTCTTGGCATCTGCATGTAGGAAATCCTGATGGACATTCACAAAGCTCCAAGCCCCAGACGTAAAAGAAAGGGAAAGGAGGTTTCCATTTAATAGTTAAACTTATTAAACCGATCCATGATGGGAAAAGGCAGAGTCTTCTAGAGCCACTGAAATAGTTACTTTGCTATAGATTATTCAGTAATATGCAATCCTCTAGATAGTAATATGATAATATAATATGTAATAACACATGTATATACATTAGATATATACATTATGTAATATATATCTATAACTTTCTGTAACTGTATATATAATATAGAGAGAAATATATTATATATAATATACAGAGATACAGTTTATAATACATGCAGATACATTATATCATATATACAGATATATATTATACCTATATGTCTATATATCACATATCATATATATCCATATAGATCTATAGATTCAAAAAGACTGACAATATGGAATTTTTTAATAAAAGGAGAGAAACTATGGAACTAAGTATCTACTACCGACCAAGAGAGAGAAGTACTAAATCAGGTCACTAGTGTAGTGTTCTGTCCTTTGAATCAAGGATATGTCATCAGACCTCACGATGATTATGTATCCATTCAATTAATCAAAGCTCATGGAGCATCTACCATGCACCAGGCTTATGCTAAGTGCCAGGGATTGAGTGGTGAGCAAAACAGACAGTGTGCCAAGCTCTGAGGAACAGAAGTCTCGTGTGGGTGCAGATATTAAACACACACTGGTCTAGGACAGTTTGAAGGGGTCTCCAAGACCAGCCACCAATTCTTTCTCTGATTATACGATCATGAAAACACCTTCTGATGACTACTTAAGTCTCTCATATAGATTTTCAGGAAACTGTGAGGTTTGGGGGAGGTGGCTACAGATTGAAAACCTAATTTCTGAATCTGCCGTGCTGCGAACTAAACCATAGATTTCAAATCACCACAGGAAATTCACTCTGTGAGCCTCGTGGGGACAAGTACACAGAGGCACCTTCCTGCTGGCTACATACTCTGCTTTCAAGAGAAATTTTTTCTTGAGATTTCTTTCTTTCTCCCATTTACATTTTTTCTCACCTCTTCTTTTTTTCCCCCTCTAAGTCTTCCCCCAAATAAGCTTGTCTTGACTTACCTTGAGTTCATTTTGCCAGATTGTCTGTTGTTAATTCCATGTCATCACTGCCTCTCTCCAGGTTTTGCTTTGCATCACAGGGGAGAAGGCTGCATTTCCCAGAATTGTTTTTCCTATTTACTTCCAGGTCACATTCTGCCACTGAGGGGTACAGACATGGGATTTGGAAGATAGCTGAGAAGGAGAAACCACTTTCTCCAGTGGCAGTTCTGCCAGAACACGAGCAGATGGCAAACATGCGATTATCAGCAGCAACTTCTAAGCAAGTTCTTGGAAGTTACCTGATCTCCTCGTGCTTCCAAAGATTCTTGAAGCTTGCAGGCTCCTGGTGAGCTCCTGTAAACCACCTGCTTTGGTGCCACGGGCAAACTAAGGTCATCTGCAGGTGCTTTGTAGCCACTCAGGTGCTTTCTGATTTTATGAACTCAAGCCAAAGCTTCCCTAAGCCCTCTTAAGTCTCATTCCCTGTATCTGAAACCTTTCCTACTTGGAATACATAGAAAGGCTACTTTCTGATCAAACTTGAAAAGTTCAGTACGTTTGTATGGGAAGGACTATCCCCAGTTATTTTGGCCCTCTTCCCAAGATCCTTAAACTAAATATACAATGGCCTCCCTTCAGGTAGAGAAGAGAAAACAGAGGGAGGAAATGTAAATTACCTATTTCTAGATTCCACTATTAGTGACTAATGTGCTCTTTGTACTTCCTATACTGGAGCCTCACAGACTAATCAGAAGCTTGAAAAGAAGTCCTTTAGCCAATAAGAGAAAAACCTTTTTACCTGACCTAATATTGGATAATTGAGAAGCTCTCCTTGGCCTGTGGGTCTTCTTAGTGATGTTTTCAGGATATGGCAAACAGGCTTGCTTGGCTAGGGAACAGGGACTCCATAAAGGTGTGAGTAGGTTTATAAAAATATAATCACCTAGTGGACTCCAAAGCTGGTGGTTCTCAACATCCTGCAGATAATCAACTGCAAGAGCAGTTACTATATATATATATATATATATATATATATATATATATATATATATATATATATATGTATATATATATATATATATACATATATATATATATCCAGACTCATAACAAAGATTTGATTTAATTGATCTGGGGCCAAACCAAGACGTTAGTAGTTTTTCAAAGTTCTCAGATTATTTTACTATGCAGCCAGGGTTGAGAAACACTAAGAAAATGTCCATGAAATGCTCAGCACAGATCCTGCTCAAGAAATGTTAGCTCTTGTTCTCTGCTGTCATTGTTGGGAAATCTGAGACTTGAGCCCAGGCTTCTTGGAGGAGTGTCCCTTCCATTTCCCCACAGCAGCCCAGAAGCATGGATAAGACCATACAACACACTCCTTGGCACTGACTGAACATTCCAGTCAATGGAGACTTTGCAAAAGTACTGATGCCTAGTAATCCTGACCAATTAAATCAGCGCCACTGGGATGGGACCCACGCATCAGTATTATTATTGATTATTCCACAAACATTGCCACATGATCTGATCTCTAGTCCCCCATTATAATTTATTCGTAGTTCTTTATGCCACTTCAGTTACAGCTGCTTGTTTATATTGTCTCTCTCACTGTACTGTGAACCACCTGATGTCAAGGTGGATGTTTTGTTTCGTATTGTTTTTATACATTCTCTTTCCCCTTACACTCAGAACCCATCAGAGTTCTAACATTTTGTATATATTTAAGTAATATTAATTTAATTAATTGTCTAATGCTGCAGATATCCATGTGAAGCTCTCCCACTTCTCCAATCTACTTTTTCACTTACATTCCCAGCTGTACTTTCTTTTTT
This sequence comes from Hyperoodon ampullatus, assembly GCF_949752795.1. Lineage (NCBI taxonomy): Eukaryota > Metazoa > Chordata > Mammalia > Artiodactyla > Ziphiidae > Hyperoodon > Hyperoodon ampullatus. The sequence goes on from NC_136922.1 coordinate 66,183,543, forward strand.
GTTGTTTTATGATGTCTTTTTTCACACTGTAGCCAAAATGACCTTTTCAAAATTCAACTCTGTCATTGAAGTCTGCTGGTGGGTATGATAGTATATAGACAATGATATAATTAGCATGCATGTGAGTTATAATATTTGGTCTACTTTTGTGTATGTGAGAAGGCACCCACAATTTACAAATGTCCCCAGTGATTCAAAAATGCACCCAAGGTTAAGAATCACTATTCTAGGGGTAGATTGAGGCCAGATTGCAGAAGCATCTGAGACCCAAGACCAACTCTAGGAGTTGGAGTGTAATATATGTGGGCACTGGTTCATCACTAATGTCTTTCAGCAGAGATGCAGTGGAACTGGAGACGTGTTTAAGTGTATAAGCCAGAATGCAGCATGTGGATATAAGAGAGAGACTTAATTACTTCTGAGAGGGTCCTTTATTCATTTCTCAAAGGACTTACATAATCATCTCAGTTCTGTTTCCAGTTTCCTTCCTTCTATAATTACTTTTTCCTCCATTCACTTGCCCTGATAGCCTTATACTCATTTGAGCAACTGTCAAAGGGCCACATTTCAGTATATTAATTCTCTTGCTGAATGTTACAGATGAATTCCCATCTGCTAGTTTTATTAAAATATAAATGGGGGAAAAACCCTCTACATTATCTAGGAGATCCATGTGAGCAGCCTGGCTCCATTAGCTGTTGTCTACAGTGGATATGGATTATGAGCAGTCATGATCTTAAGGACACAGCTCTTTGTTAAAAAGAAGACCAGACTGGGCAGAGATGGTGCCTCCCTGATCTGTAACTGCCATTGCTGGTCCCCACAGCTAATAGAATTTCAATTGTCAGAGCCATCCTGGAACAATAGACTACAACTATGAATTTAATCATCTAGAAACCAATGACATAGTTTCATTTTTCTGAAAGAATTTGCATCTTTTAAAAGAGTTAGCACATTCATGGTTTTGCTAGCACAGTCTGTGATGTAGGGGGCAAATACTCAAAAATATTCTATAAAGAAGATAAGGTAACGAGGTTAAAATATCAGATGGATCAGCCTCTGGAACTCCTCCTTTGCAGCCCACCTTCACCCCCACCCCAAATGAAAACTTCTAGAAGAAAACACATATATTTTAAAAAATTAATAACTTACCTTAAAGGCAGAAGGTGAAATCTCACGTGCCAGAAATAAAGAGCAAATCCTTAGGCTGGAAGGCTATGGGAGCTGAAGCCCTGCAGAATATAGTGGGAATCAAGATGTGATATATTAGGTGCCGTGTTGTCACATCTCTGAGACGGTCAAGGCTTCAGGACTCGAGCACAGAACTGGACTGCCTGAATGAAGCCTGGAATTGGGGAAACTGCATCACCTGTGACTGAGAAATGGAAAATCTCCCCACTGGCTGGGAAGCCAACCATTTGTCCTAGGCCTTGTTTCAGGTCCCTCCAGATATGAGAGCCTCAGGAAATAGGATCTCAAACCCACTGCGTACCACACACCAGGCACCAAGTCCACTGGACACCTCTGGAGGACATCTTTCACATAAACAAGGGTCCCCTGTTCTGGTCATTGATTGCTATGTGACAAATAATCCCAAAAGATAGTGGCTTAAAATATCAGTTTACTGCCCCTCATGTTTCTGAGGGTCAGGAAATCAAGCAGGACACAGCAAGGTCCATGACGTGGACTCCATGATGTCTGGGACTTGTCTAGGAATAGCATGAATGGCGTGGCTGGCATGGTGACGCTGACTGACCACGGGAGCTTAGCAAGGACTGTAAGACAGCTTCCTCAGCTCCTCTTCACATGGGTGTCTCCAGAGCTTCCTTGGAGGGTGGCAGCTGGGTTCCAAGAGCACAGGGTAGAAGCTGAAAGGATACCTATGGACCAGGCTTAGAAGTCATGATGTGTCACTTCTGCCAGATTTCATTGACCAGGCACGAGCCACACACCAGCCAGGATTCAAGATGAGACCACACAAGGGTGTGAATAACAGGAAACATGGTTCCTGCTGAGGCGGGCTGGGAGTGGATTTTTAGAGACTAGTGACCACGCTACTAGAATCAGGCAATGTGTCAGTCCTCGGCTGCGGTTGTGGAAATTCCCGTGTAAAAGCCAAATAGAAACATGGATTCAGAATAAGACAATCCAATGGCGCCCTTCAGAAACGATCATAAAACTCCTCCCATAAAAGGACCTCTTCTCATTAGAGCACCTGCAGGACTGCCTCAGAATTCCCAAAGGTGATAGGTCCCCTGGAAGATGAAGTCAGCTAGAAGGTAGGTGTCATTTAGCTGGGTTGTGAGCCCCAAGGTTGACTAAGTGGGGGTCTGCAGTGTTGTTCCCCACCGAAGACCCAGACTCAGTTCCTGATTAGCCTCAGGAGTAAAGCAGAGCTGGGGTCGGGGCTAGATGGGTAGATGGGCTATCAAGTGACTTTAACTATCCATCAAGGAGTGCCACAGAGACCAGGAGTCAAATGAATGAAGATATGCCATTATTTTGAAGGACATAAAACCACATGCACGTTTATAAGAAATTTTACTAGGATCACAAACCTCCCATGTCAGCCCAGCATTGATCTCTGAACAGAAGCCCCAGGGTAGCACAATTCACAGTGGAGATGTGTGCTCAGATTAGCACAAATGACAAGTCCTACTGTGTTTCCTCTGTCTGGAAGAAGAGTAACTGAGGACAGCCTATGTGGGGAAGAGCATGAGAGGAGCATAGGTCAAGGTTGTGGCAGGTTCCTGTCAAGGTTGTGGCAGGTTCCTTTCTGCCCTGCTGATGCTTCAGAATAGAGTGGAGATCTATGACTGCCTCACAATTCGGACTGCTTGAAAGGCAGCAAAGAAAGAATACCTAATTTAATAAATCAAGAAGCTCAAGCATGGAAAGGCAATGCTATCCCAAGCCAGCATTCCTGTTGGAATAAGCACATGGGAATGTGAATTCAGAAAGTCCTTCTCCTAAGGAAATCCCCTTTTTGACAGCCAATCCAGCACAAGTGGATTATAAAGTAGCTCATGCAATGAAACATTTAGAAATGCTTCAGAAAATCATATCATTGGAGCCTCTACCAAGGAATTGTCAGTCAGCCGTACAGAATATTCTGTGTGACCTTACCTTAAATGCTTGGTAGAAATATTTCTTCCCTTCCGGATGGGGTCATATAATTCGTTCAAGCCAATGAAATGTGAGCAGAAGTGATTGTGTCACCTCCAGGCTGAAGCCATGAAAAAGTCCCTTTAAGATTACCCTGTCTGGGGCTTCCCTGGGGCGCAGTGGTTGAGAGTCCGCCTGCCGATGCAGGGGACACGGGTTTGTGCCCCGGTCCGGGAGGATCCCACATGCCGCGGAGCGGCTGGGCCCGTGAGCCATGGCCGCTGAGCCTGCGCGTCCGGAGCCTGTGCTCCGCAACGGGGGAGGCCACAACAGTGAGAGGCCCGCATACCGCAAAAAAAAAAAAAAAAAAAAAAAAAAAAGATTACCCTGTCTGGAATGGCCATCATCAAAAAATCTACAAACAATAAATGCTGGAGAGGGTGTGGAAAAAAGGGAACACTCTTGCACTGCTGGTGGGAATGTAAACTGATACAGCTACTATGGAGAACAGTATGGAGATTCCTTAAAAAACTAAAATTAGAACTACCATACGACCCAGCAATCCCACTACTGAGCATACACCCTGAGAAAACCATAATTCAAAAAGAGTCATGTACCACAATGTTCATTGCAGCTCTATTTACAATAGCCAGGACATGGAAGCAACCTAAGTGTCCATCAACACATGAATGGATAAAGAAGATGTGGCACATATATACAATGGAATATTACTCAGCCATAAAAAGAAACGAAATTGAGTTATTTGTAGTGAGGTGGATGGACCTAGAGTCTGTCATACGAAGTGAAGTAAGTCAGAAAGAGACAAACAAATATCGTATGCTAACACATATATATGGAATCTAAAATAAAAAGAAAAAAAATGGCTCTGAAGAACCTAGGGGCAGGACAGGAATAAAGACGCAGACATACAGAATGGACTTGAGGACATGGGGAGGGGGAAGGGTAAGGGTAAGCTGGGACGAAGTGAGAGAGTGGCATGGACATATATACACTACCAAATGTGAAATAGATAGCTAGTGGGAAGCAGCCACATAGCACAGGGTGATCAGTTCGGTGATTTGTGACCACCTAGAGGGGTGGGATAGGGAGGGTGGGAGGGAGGGAGATGCAAGAGGGAGGAGATATGGGGATATATGTATATGTATAGCTGATTCACTTTGTTATAAAGCAGAAACTAACACACCATTGTAAAGCAATTATACTCCAACAAAGCTGTTTAAAAAAAAAAAAGGATTACCCTGTCTGTCTCTCCACTTGCAGTAATGAGTATGGAGGCTGTGTTGACACATCAGGGTCTTTAGAGCAAAGCAGCCTGACTCACTCTGCATTTGGAGGTCGTCTGCTACTGCAGGCAGCATAAGCCTCATCTACGCTGTTACTCTGGAGACCTGGTGGGCTCATTTTGTAGCCCTAGGGGTGTCCTGATGCTGGAGCCCTCTCATGGGAGAGCTATTGGTGGGGGCAGCACAGGGGTGGGAAAGCTTGTTGTTCAGCTTGGAGAGGTGTTAGTGGAAGCAATCCTAGGATGTGCCTCCAAGAGAAGAAAGCTGAGTGAAGCCACAGTCAGAATGAGGGAAATAGTATTGGTTAAACTCAAAGAAGGAAGCACAGAAAACCTGGAGAAGGAGTGATGATGTGGTGGCCCCCAGAGTTGAGGTGCCAGGACATGGTATAAATTGTGCTCGGGATTGAGCTGTTCGGGTCTCAGCTTACAAACAGGTAAGACATGCTTCAGTGCCCATTCAGCAGAGAACGTACTTCAGATGAAGGTTGTGCTCTAAATTCTATTAATGGAGAGACTTGTTACTTGAAGCGTGAGATGATTATAACAAAGGCATGGTCATCTATCCAGCACAGAGGAAATGAGCCCATGCATGGCATTTACCAATGTATAAAATGATGGCAAACATCACGCTCCCCTGGGCACTTTAGCTGGTACCTTGGAAAAGTTGAGCATTGTCACAAAAACGCTGTCTTCCTACATTAACCCTGACCTGAGAAGAGCAGGAGACCATACATGCTGGCAGCAGGTTGCAGAGACAGTGTTTCTGCTTCAGATCCTTGCTCTCCCACTTTCTACTGGGAGATCTTGCAAGGTGGTTATGTGACTTCTTTCTGCTTCTATTTCCTCATCTGTCAAATGGAGATGAAAGTATTTCTTTTTTCATGCGGTCAGTACGAGAATTATACTGGATCAGGAAGAAAAGTGTTAAGTACCGTGTCTGATACATGAGTCCTAAATAATGCTAGATGTCACGATTTAACCAGGGCCCTTTAAAGTACTGGACGGGTATCCCTACCCACACCCTTTCCCCCCTTTTCCCATCTAAATGCCTAAGACAGGTCACTTCTCCCCTCTCCACACCTGCCACACAGTTCCTGGGAGTACAGAACTGCACTGTGGGGTCTCGCTCTGGGATGAGGGCATCACAGCTTGAGAGTCCTAATTCCCTTCTGTCTCTAACTTGCCACTATTCTTGTCTGCTTCACACCTAGCCGGGGCGTTCAGGAGCAGATTACACACAGCCCTGCAGCTGCTGCTTTGTGAACGAGGGCTTCTCTTAGAGGGAGAGAAGTCAGACAATTCCTTTCTTGGTGCGCTTTACTGGATACCAGAAAACTCCCACTACCAATAACATTTTACCACCATTCACATTCTCATGTCTAAAGCGTTGTAAGGCAGGGCACATTCGTTTAGTTAAAATACAAGAATTCCAGGGAGAAGATATATAGCAAGAGTTATCGGTCACATTTACCTCCGTACAAATGAATTTCCCAGATTTCTTTTCTGAAAACAGGTTAGACAAGGGGGAGATATAAGAGAGGATGAAAAGCCTGAGGATTTGAGAAGCAGCTGAGAAGGAAAAGGATCCAAATGAGAGCCCTGGGAGCTCCAGAGATGCTCACTGTGGAAGTACCATTTGGAGCAGGGTTGCTCTGAATGGGCCATGTCCCCAAATGAGTCGTACCCCCAGAGGCCTCTAGGGTTTTCAGGGTCTCACCCGAGGAGGAGACTACTTTCAAATCCTGGGATTGCAGAGTGTATAACAGTAATCTGAGGAGCTATTCATCAGCGAACAGGAAGTAATCAGAGTGCACAGCCAGCAAGTGTGGGCTTTGGAACCAAAGGCATTTTTATTAGGACACGTCCTGCATGGGGGATTTTGAGGGCCAATAAGTATGTCAAATGCCCACCCTGCCCCCCAGTTAAAGGATTTGAGATCGCCTGGACCTCTAAATGTGCCACTGTGGCCCTTTGGGGGAGTATAAACATAGGAATAAACACAATGGATGAGCAAATCTAGCTGGGATTTATTTGGGCATCATATTTTAGAGCAGAAGTTTAAAATTTTTAGTTTACACACTTTAAAATAATATTGAGGCTCCCAAAGAACTGTTGTTTATGTGGATTAACTTATCTCTAGAATTATTTACCATTTTGGAAAGTAAAATTGAGAAATTAAAAATATTTTTATTAATTTATTTTAAATAACAGTAACAAAATATTAACAGAAATAACATACATTACGAAAAGTAACTTTTTTTCCAAAAAAAAAAAAGATTGCTTTGTTTCTTCATCAGTCAGCTATGCTATTATATGTGTGATATAGTAGGAAATACATATATATTTAATCTTTGTCTCATCCTTGGCTCAGAGCTCCTAAAATCCCTGGAATTTCCTGAGCGATGGGGGTGAGAGAAGCACTTTTTGTTATTCCTAAGAAGCCCTTTTCAACTGTAACTGCGTTTATACTAATGAGGTGAGTCTTGGAGGGCCCCCAGATAGCTTCAGGGTGAGAGCTGGTACACAGAGGAACCAACCCTGTGATTAGAGGGTTGGAAACTTCAGCTCCACCCCTTCTGGAGGGACTGGAGATTGAGTTCAATCAACAATGACCAATGATTTAATGTAATGGAATGAATGTAATGAAACCTCCATAAAATCCCCTAAACAGGGTTTGAGACCCTTCCTGGTTGGTGAACACATCAAAGTGGTGAAGGGCGGTGCTCCCGTAGAGGGTATGGAAGCCATGTGTGCACCCCTACACGTTGCCCTGTGCTTCTCTTCTGTTTCCTGAGTTGTATCGGCTATAATAAACTGGTGAACATAAGTAAAGGGTTTTCTTGAGATTTGTGAGTTGCTCTAATGAATTATCAAACAGGGGCAGGGAAGGTTGTGGGAGCACCCAAATCTGCAGGCAGCCAGGCAGAAGTGTGGGTCACCTGAGCTCCCCATTTGTGGCAGGTGTCTGAAGTGGGCATTCTTGTGGGACTGAACTCTTAACCTGTGAAGTCCATACCAACTCTGACAGTCAGCGTCAGGATTGAGTTGGACCGTTGAATACCCAGTTGGTGTCAGAGAAACAGAGGCATATCATGTAGCCTCTGGAAAACACCATATGAAAGAATGAGAGAAAAGGCAATAGCATCTTAGCATTGTTGTAAAAATAGTTTTGACTTTGCAGACCACCCCCCCTTCCCAGAAAGGGCCTCAAGGGACTCCAGGAGTCCCTAGACCCCACCTGAAGACCTCTGTGTTAGAGAATTGTTTTCTGTGATTGGACTGTTCTGAAACTATCCATTCCTTAGCTCCAGAATACATCATACAAGTCTCAAAGGCCCAAAAAGGTTAAAAATTGCTTTTTCATAATTAAGATTTAAGATGAAGACTCCAAGGAGTCCTTGGAGTTTGTGTCCAGAGACAGCACGGAGCAGAGAATGGTGGAAGATGGGGTTTGTTCTGTAAGTTTATCCAGAGCTCATGGCGTATGGTGACTATGCCAGGAGTGAATGAGTACTCAGTACCTAATAACGGCACTGGGGAGGTATATACAATGAGTGGGAAATGAAATGGTAACCTCACTAGTTGTCAGAGGGCTAGAGTGAGGAGAAAGACCCTCAGAGCACATGTGCTGGGTATGCAAACACCCTCCCATCCCTGCACCTCTCAAGGGAAGGGTGGGAGGGAAGACTGTCCCTCCTTTCATTTAAATGCTGATGCCTGGCATAATTTGCTGCAAAGCCGTTTTCTCTCTCACGACATAGGAGAATAGAGTCAGATGGTTAGCATGCTAGAGTGTTCAGAGCTATGTTGAAGCAGCAGGTGACCTAGAAAAGATCTGTCCCCCCAAAAAAGCGATAACACGCTGTCCCTGCATAATGATGATATTTTGCCTCTATGCACTGTTAAGAAGTTTCAGAAATATTATGGGAAACAAGAAAGGGATTTTTCATACAGCTGGCACCTGACTAAATAAATGTATATTTCATACCTGATTCTTTAACTAGGATCCCAAATGCATTCTCATACTTCTGCCAGACAGACTGTTTTCCTTTTCATATGCAAAAAATCTAGATGGACTTCCAGCTCAAGACTGTGCCTGGCTAACAGCCTTCAATACAACCTGTCCCATTTTCTCACTTTAAAAATATGGGAGAAAAAAAAAACTCTCACTACTGTTGAAAACCATCATTGACAGACAACCTAATGTCTGAATCAGAGAGGAATAGACACTACTTATAAAGCAGATGGAGCTGCACTGAGAAACACTAAGCCAAGGAGCCTCTGCGCCACGCAAAACACAGACTGTCAACAAATGTGAGACAGAGGCATTGTCTGCAGCCGGATCTGACCCACCCATCGAGGAGAAGCTCATCCTTAGATGCTGCCAGGCTCTGAGGCAAGCAGAGGATGGACTCTACCTCATTAACTACTTTCTAGAAAGAATACAAGTCCCAGGGGGAAAATGGTCAGGATGTAGGAACAGACTCAGGATATAATGTGATATGTAGTCCCACAAGTGAGGAACTGGGTGTATGAGCAGAGAGAAGTCCCCTGGTAACGGGCCACACTGGGAGTGGGTGGGAGTTGTGTGGTTTTCTGTGGTGTGGTATGTGTGTGGGTGTGGCACATGGGGCATGTAGTATATGTGTGTACACCTGTGTGTGCATGTAGCATGCATAATGTGTGGTATGTGTTGCATTGTATTGTATGGTGTGTGTGTGTATCATGTACTGAGTGAATATGTATGTGTGAGTATGCAATGTGTGTATGTGATACGTGTATGTGTGTGTGTATGTGGTATGTGTTTGGTGTATATATGTATGTGGATGTGGTATGTGTGGGGGGGGTGTGTATATACCTAACTACTATAATTAAGACTCCTAAAGAATAAGGCAATTGAAAGAGAGGGATGAGTTCCCTTGGATAAAGACCCATCAGAAACTTGGAGTTGGCCTGGAGCTGTTTGTGCACGTTGACCTGGCCTCCGGATGTAATAAAGGATGGTTATTATTGCTTCACCATATGCTGAACAGAGAGTGGGAATAAGAGTCATTCATTTACCCTATCTGCTTCTAAGCATCAAATCTGAAAAGAAATCTGGTTATTTTTTGAGAAAAAGAAGAAATCCATCAAATCATTTGTAACTATAGAAGCATAATTTATACCAAGAAAAAAGAAACAACATCTGGAAGGCTCCGAAGAAAAAGACATCTCTAAAAAAGTATACCTCAATGACTAGAAAAAAAGATATTTCAAGGAAGTGTTTTAGTGTCATGAAGAGATGTAAGAAAGCATAAGCAGGAACAGTGTTGTAAGCAAAAAGGCAGGGAGAGGAAAGGAAGAGGATGGCACGAAAGGCGCCATTGTGGGGAAAGGAGCCACTAAAACAAAGCCTGAGGCAACGACAACCAAAAAAGGTCAATTCGTGGTGCAGAAAATCCCATCAATTACTAGAAGGGCAGGTTTGAGAAGCCTTTCCAGAATGCCAAGTGAAAGGATAAGGAAGTCAAAACAAAGTAAGAGGAGATAGGAATAAAGTCAGCAGAGAGTGTTCCTGGAAGAGAAACAAAAATAGAGAAAAGCAGAATCAAACCTATAACATAAGAAATCTTTCCTGAGCTTGCAAAAAAGGGGAGAAAGAGGCTTGTGGAAGCAGATTCCAAGAGCTTACCATACTTAGGCATAGTAACTGAAAATATACCTGGGGTATCCCCACCTCCACCATCATCTAGTCATGTCTTATCAAAGCATTTTTATTCATTCACTCAACAAATACTTATTTTATGTGCCAGGCACTGCAATTATAAAGATCGAAGGAAAAGTCCTCAAAGATTTAGGCAGAACAAAATTGTTTACTTACAATACCCACCGTAAACCAAGTATCAGATCATTAGAAGAAGACATCTATCATCTTAAGGGATAGTTTGGGGGCTCAGGGATTTCTTAGGCTTCCAAGCTACCTTTACTGTATGAACATAACAAAATGACAAATGCAGGTATACATTTGTAACCAAACCAAACTTGGATCCACTTGCCTGCCTCACAGCCAAGCCAATCTACCTACACCAGGTTGTGGTGGAGGAAACTGCAGCATTTATTGCAGGTGCCAAGCAAGGAGAATGAGCAGCTCATGCTCAAAAGACCCAAACACCCCATGGCTTTCAGGCAAGGGTTTTTAAAGACAGTGTTAGGGGAGGGGATCATAGGAGCATGGCCATCTTATGGACCTTCTTCTGACTGGTTCATGGTAAGGTAACAGGGTGGTGTTTCAGTAATCTTAATTATCAACCTTCTGGTTCCGACCAGTCTGGGTTATACCACCATCCTCCACCTGGGCAGTGGCAGGGGTCTTCGTTCCTGCAGAACAACTTAAAGATACATGTCAGATTGTTATATATATATCCCTTGAGGAGGAACTATTGCTGAACTGTTGATCTTGACTGCTTTTCCTTTGTTTCTGCATTCCCTCACTTCCCTAATTAGTAACTGGTTGAGTCTGGTCTTTGGAACTCAGGGAAGGGCTGGGAGACTAAAGCTTTTTTTCTACAAACAAGAAATGGGGGACATGAGGGGCTTTTGTACCTGGGAGGGCCCCACAGGTTCCTGCTTGGTTTCACAGTGGTGTAAAAACCATGGCCTTAGTATTGAATATTTAAAAATATATGTAAATGTTTTCCACAACTAGTGGAGATTTGGAGCAGAATTAAAGGCCTAAAACTGAAGAAGTCATTCATGTACAGAAGTCCTAAAATTACTAAAACACAGATATTCATAAATAATTGGTACATGTGGTTGTAAACTGAAAACATGTATAAAATATTATACTAGAAAAAGGATATATATAAATGTACATACCCTTTAGCGCAACAATTCTATGAGTAGAAAAATTTCCCCCAAGCCATTATTTAAGGATGGTATAATGGTTTCTAAACAAGGATATAATTTACAGTGTTAGTTACAAAATGAAAAAAAAAATAGAATAAGAATAAAACAGTGGTGGCATTGGTTATATAAACAATAATTTATATCTACGAAGAAATAAAATAGAACAATGTAGATAATGTCCATTTATAGGGTAATAAGCTGTGATATTGTTATGCAAAATATGGGTTCACTTCTTGGTAGGTGTCAAGCCAAAAGATATAACCAAGCCAAAGATCGGGAGAAGGAAGGATTTCTTATTACTTGCAGCAAGTAAGGAGAACACAGAGACTCTTTGCCAAAGCAGTGTCTCCCCAACAGCAAAACTGGGGAAGTTTTAAGCTAAGGGTACATGCATATTCATGAAGGGGCTTGGGTGGTCCACTGAGTCCAAGCTTTAGTTGATAGAAGTCACGAGGGTCAGAAAACGTCGATATCATCATTCGTTGGGTTCCGGTTGGTCTGGTGGTTGAACACTTTAGGATAATCTTTACCATTAAAACAAAACTGGGAGTCTTTAACAACTGATATATAATCTTTGTTATTGCTTCTTCTTTTGCCTGATAATAGTTGTTTGTTCTTTTGTTCCTTTAAGATCATTAATTACTGAGACGTGTTCAAGGGCAAGCATTGTGGCCAGGCTTAGATCACAAAATGGTTTAGGCCCAAAATGGCTTCTCTTATGTCAAGAAAGCCACGCCTGGTTCTCTTTCTCCAAGGATCCCCTGTCCTGTTTGTTTACAATATGTTGTCATGTTAAAAAGAAAAAAGCAACTTAAAACCCAATATTTACAGTATAATTCTACTTTAGAAAAAAAATATATGCATGTAAATAGAAAACAAATTCTAAAAATTTCTGCAGTTGAATGTTAGTAGTTGTTATATCTAGATGGCAAGATTTTGCATGCTTGTTATTTTCTATTTTATCCTAGTTTGTTTGGCTCATCTGGATTTTCCAGTTTTTCTGCAAGTTGCATGTAAGCGATTTAAATAAGGCTGTGACATAATTAGATTTTCAAGGGTAGAAACAGGATTGCAGGGCCAATATAAGAGGCAAAGTTATTGAAGCAAATCAGATGAGAGATGATGGCAGCCAGAAGCCAGGAAGTGGCAGTGGGAATGGGCAAAAGTGGGCAGACTTGAGTGATTCCAAAGACAAGAAATGATGAGCTTGAAGATTGGTTACTTATGGGAGTGAGGCTGCAGATACCTACAGTGCAGTAAGAAATCATGCTTCCTTGGAGTTTAAAATAAGGATGAGTCAGCCAGATGGAGAGGGAGGGAAGGCCATTTCAGCCAGAAGTGTGTGTCCCATTATTTGACCTGTCTTCCCAGCCAAATTGCAAACACACCCACCAAAGTTGAATTAACATTTTCAAAGGGAGAGGAAAGCATAATTCCCTCTGGAAACTCTGAGCACATTATGTCAAAGTGAATCCATCCATCCTGGCTATAGCAGTTTCCAGACAGGCTGCCCAAGGCTGCTTTGCAGAAAAGGCTTATTCTGTGCTGAGCACCTCATTTACACCTGAATGGAGAACTCCTGAGAATCCTGGACCAGCCAAGCACAGCACAGTTACTATTTCCAGAAAATTTTCATTTGACCCCAATGACTTACAATAACAGAACAATGTCCCATTACCCAGTAATAATCACTGTGACCTTCACTGGGAATGGTCCTTTCCCACAAGGACCTGATCCAAAATACCATCCAGCAGATGGGAGCTCCTGTCAGAACATGAAGATCCATCACACTGACAGGTTCTCCCTGAAGACCCCAAGTGCCAGAGGATTTGAACAAAGCATCCTTTTATATGCAGGGTGAAGGAGGCACAAATTTCTAAATGGCACACAATACAGTAGCCTGTAATTATCTATTTTTAGCAGAATTTTTAAGTCAATAGGACAGGTCAATGGGATTTCCATTCCAAATCTTCACTGAAGTTCTTTATCAAAAAAAGACTGTTTTTCACTTGACCTGTTCAACATTTCTTACCAGAGATAATTTCTAACAATAATAATGATAATCATAATGAAATAATATGAATATTTCTTAGTTTGCCAGACCCTATTACAAACCTATCTCATTTTATCTTTATAACAATCAACATGAAGAAGGTAACAATTTCTACAGATGTCAGGGAGGAAATTTGTCCATTTGATTGAACCAAAACCCATCTACCTCCCACACTGAGGAGTTAGGCTTTTATTTTAAAGAATATGCTGTTATCAAGAAAGACCTATTAAACATTTGCTTTGACCTTTGCCTTCAAAGTCATCCAAACCTGAGTTACCGGCTGGTTTCTCGAAAAGTGTAATTAATGTTGACTTTTCTTTTCACCACCTTCGGCATAACTAGTATAAAGGAAAACCTCTAAAATAGGATAACCATATTGCCACAGAAACAGATTCAGAAAAACAAACCTGAGAATGCTAGAGAAAGGAAACATATTATGTAAGTTTTCCCTTAGAGTTTGGCAGCCTTTGTTCATAGTTGGCTATAAACTCATTTAGTTCTACCAATAAGCCCACACAACTTTACTTCCTGACATCTGTTCTCTCCTCCCATGATCTGGAAGTTTTCTTTCTTCTGATAAGTGTAAAACATTTGTGGGGATAAGATGTGTTCAGAAAGGGACAGAAAGCAGACAGCCTGGTTCAATAGGTGTTGGTGGGGGGGATCCCAGGAAGCTGGATTTCTTTAAACAACCCCTTCAAAGTTTTCCTTACCCAAGTGGTTTTGGAACAATGTTTTGAGAATCTCGAGTCAGGTATTTGGTGGTGGTATGCACATAGTGGTTAGGAACATGGCATCATAGGGTCCAGAGTCAAATCCCAGCTCTTTGTGTCACCAACTGGGTGAAGGTGGCAAGCCAATTAACTAAGTCTCAGTTTTCCCATTTATCAAGTGGGTGTGATAATAATATATGTAAATTAATGAGCTAATATATATATGCAAAGTGCTTAGACCAGTGTCAGGATTAAGTAGGTAATCAATAAGTGGAAGTAATTATTATTATCATTATATTATATGAAACGTTAGATAGTAATATAGTATGCAGTGAAGCCCTCATTTTCTTGGACAGAACTAACTAAGAACAAATCCCCATATGTCTGTTGCCCATGGAGTTAGGTGAGAGAAATGTCTAATGGTAACACACAACATGTGTTATCAAGCTACCCAAATTAATAATCCAATTAAATTCCACTTTAAACAGGAACAAAAAAGGGTGGGGACCTCTAAACCCCTTCTCAGCACAAGCTCTCAGAACAGTAGACTGCTGACTGTCACCAAGGTGACTGTAGATACAGCTTTCATAACCATTCCTGAAATCACTCATATTCCAAAAAGAGAACATACTTCTAAGAGTAAAACTTAGTAATTAAGACACTCAGCCAAAAAAAGACATCACAATACATATCAGAACACCCATAATAACACTTTTAGAGAACTGACTATGTCCCATCAACTGTGCCATGCCAAATCCCCTACTGGAATTAGCTCATTCTATCCTGACAGCCACCCTAGGATGAGTGTTGGTTTGATCTCCATTTGTGACTGAGGGTACTGAGGACAGAGAGATTAAGTAAGTATTTATGCACCTCATGGAGAGTAGACCCAGGTTAAACCCAGGATGACACATCCCAAAGCCTGTGCTCCTAGTCAGAACCCCCACACAGAACTGCTCATGTAGTCAAGAGAACAGTAGTGTCCCCAGAATGTGGGTAAAACCCAGTGGAGAGGCTGTTTAGTGCACTATGCAAGCTAATTGTTGTCACCAGCTTGTTAATGAACAGGAAGTGGGTCAAGATAATGAGAAGACAAGCCACAGACTGGGAAAAAATATTTGCAAAAGACACATCTGATAAAAGACTGTTAACCAAAATATACAAAGAACTCCTAAAACTCAATAGTTAGAAAAAAGAAAAAAACAATTTAAAAATTGGGCAAAAGACCTGAATAGCCACCTTACCAAGGAAGATATACAGATGGCAAATAAGCATATGAAAAAACACTCCACATATATCATTATGGAATTGCAAATTAAAACAACAAGATACTGCTTTACACCTATTAGGATGGCCAAAATCCAGAACACAGAAAATATCAAATGCTAGTGAGGATGTGGAATAACAGGAACTCTCATTCATTGCTGGTGGGAATGCAAAATGGTAGTTTCTTACAAAACTAAACATACTCTTACCACACAATCCAGCAATCACACTCCTTGGTATTTACCCAAAGAGCTGAAAATTTATATCCACACAAAAACCTGCACATGGATTTTTATAACAGCTTTATTCATAATTGCCAAAACTTGAAAGCAACCAAGATGTCCCTCAGTAGATGAATGGATAAACAAACTATGGAACATCTACACAATGGCATATTATTCAGCGCTAAAAAGAAATGAGCTATCAAGCCATAAAAAGACGTGGAAGAATACTTAAATGCATATTACTAAGTGAAAGAAGCCAACCTGAAAAGGCTACATATTGTATGAATTCAACTATATGACATTTTGGAAAAGATAAAACTATTCTAAAACCATTCTATTCTAAAATTAAGCTGGAAAGAGTAAAACGATCAGTGGTTGCCAGGGGTTAGAAGAGAGGGAGGGATGAACAGGCAGAGTGCAGAGGATTTTTAGGGCAGTGAAGCTATTCTGTATGATACGACAATGGTAGATTCATGTCATTATATACATTTACCAAAACCCATAGAATGTACAACATCAAGCGTGAACCCTAATGTAAACCATGGACTTTGGAGGTTCATTGATTGTAACAAATGCACCACTCTGGCGGGGGATGTTGATAGGGGGAGAGATTGTGCATGTCGGGGGTAGGGGGTATATGGGAACTCTGTACTTTCCTCTCCATTTTGTTGTGAACCTAAAACTGCTCTAAAAAATTAAATCTATTTTTTTTTAAAAAAAGAAGTGGATGCTAATCTTCAACACGTGCAGCTTTTTATAATTCATTTATAAACAATGATCTCCAAGTGGGGAAAGACTCATGTTCATCTTGTTAGCTTTTTAAAAATTTATTTTGAAATAATAATAAATTCAAAGGAAGTTACAAAAACAGTGGGGTGAGGTCCTCATACCTTTTATCTAGTTTCCCCAATGATGTTTGTACAACATTTTGCATAACTCTGATACAATATCAAATCAGGAAACTGACATAGGTAAAATGTGTGTGTATAGCTCTATGCCATTTTGCCACATATGTAAATTCGTATAACCACCACCACAATATCTTGATCAAGTGCCGACTAAGATATTCAATAAAGATACTATTAAAGACTCATTGAATAAACAAATAAGCAAGTGGCTGAGTGGATGATTGAATGCATGAGATAAATAAATGGCACATAGATCTTATTTGAATATAGGGTCAGTCAATCTCACAAATCATTTTTATTTTTATAAAGTCTTGATCTGAGGGTTGTTTATAAATGCATGGATTGGAAGCACACCACCACACTATTAAGAGCCATTTCAACTTGGCTAATTGAGCCTACGTGTGTTTCGTTGCCCTCCCCCAAAACATTGTTATTGAAATAATATAACATAAATATAGGGGGAAATATGTACATATATATATATATATATATATATATATATATATATATCCTTGATGATAGGAAAGAGTGCTATCCATGTGGTAAAAAAAAAAAAGAAGAAAAAATTGAGACTTTCTTAACATATTCAGAGCAGCTTGTGGGAAGGAAAAACAAAACCCTCCTTTGTAGCAAGTAGAAGGGATACCTGTCAAGAATCCATTCTCCATCCCAGAACTCAGAAAGCCAAGAGATGGGGCAGTGTCTCAGCCCCTGACAAAGTTCAAAAGCTCTAGGTGGAGCTAGTGCTCTGGTCTTAGTCTCCAAAAATAACTGGACTTTGATCTGGCCAAAATTCTCCCTCAACTCTTGTCTGCTCATCTAAGGTTTTTCAGAAACCATCCAAGTATCTGAACAAAAGCGACAGCATCTCTGAAGAAATACTCTCAGCTCCAAATTTGATGTTATGAAAGACCCTCAGGAAAAACTCCTCTGCTGGGCTTGAGATCCCTGACAACTATATCCACTGTTTTTCTTCTCACAGGAAGCCCATCGGCCTGAAGACTGTGGCACTTAACCACGGTTTCTATGGGTCACTTCTCAGATAAGCTGCAAATAGGAGCAGAGAGAGAACGTAAAATTTCTCATTACAGCTCTTTGTTTAGAACGCATTTTTGCTTGCTTTTTTAAGGAGAGTAGAGAAACTTGCTCCTCTGCCTTCCAAGAGAAAACTGAAAGTTAGATTCGATTTCAGAGTGTGCCCACAGTTTCTGACCTAAGGATATTAATCAGGGTGTCTTAACCCCTCCCACCTACCCTTTGCAAGGACCATCACCTATTTCCCCCATTGGAGGCTCAGTTCTGAGTAAAACACTCCTAAGCACATCATCCTCTCCCTAGGAGCCTTGTCAGCCCCAGGATCCAGTCTATGCAAGCATCCCACCTGCCCTGGAGTTGTGGCAGTGCGGTGATCTCTGGAGACTTCCACTTGAGAGGGAATAGAGGAGGAGCAAAGCCCATTGACTGATCTCTATTTGCCTCTCTGTGTCCTAAAATCTCCATCTCCTTGTGAATAAAAGAATCAAAGTATGTTCAATCCCAGTGAAGAGCTATATCCCTGAACTTTACAAGACTTAAACATCTTGAAAAAAATAGAACAACCTCTGATAGAAAAATCAATGAACACATACAAAGTTTCTGTAGTTCAAAAGGAAACTCTCTAAGGAATTTAGCTAATACAATCCAATAAGAAGACAACAGAATAAATGGTGTAAGTGAAAAAAAAAATGAGTGAAATTATCAGTTTGCAAATGATGTGACTATTTTAGAAGGAAACACAAGATTGTTTGGAAATCCCATTGGTCCTAATAAGAGATTTAATTAAAGTAACTGATTATAAAAACAACAAATATAAAAAGCAATTAGCTTTTCTATATACTAGCAATAACCTATTAGAAAATATAATAAAAAACAAAAGATTGCATTTTCAATAACACAAAATGCATATGAATACACTTTAAAATAAATGTAGTGACTTATATGAAGAAAATTATATCAATATAAGTTAACTTAGTGACATTTTTTTAAATTTAATAATTGAAAATCCATTCAATGTTTCTGGTCAGAAAAGTCCACATTGTAAAGACTGCAATGAAAATTGTGGTTCCATGCAATTCAGATGAAGACTCCAATTGGATTTTTAATTTTAAAACTAGCAGATACTATTTTAAAGCACATCTGGAAACACATATTCTTGATATTTTTCCAAGAAATTTATAACAAGGGAAACAAGTAAAATGTAACTGCTCATCTTGAAACAAGGCCATGTTGGCTTAAGATTTAAAAATGAAGGAACAGAATGAAAAGCTGGACAAAAATCAAATATACATAGGACTTTAGGAAATAAGAAAAATGCTTTTGAAGTGAACAAGGGGAAAGAAAGGTGGTTGAATAATCAGAGCAGGATGTGTGCTCCAGCAGATTAGCCCTCCTGCTTTCCTGCACATACTTAACTCTGTGCTGCCTGCAGCCCTCTGTGCTGGCTTGGCCCTCTGACTTGAAGTCTTCCCCCGAAGCTATTCCTTGTCTCTGCTCAGTGTTCCCTCCACAGAGAGGTCTTCCTTGGTCTTCCTAACTAAAATAGCACCCTGTAGAGGGTTTAAGGGATTTGGGGGTTGATCAATGAAAAAGATGTGACCACTAGGTACCAGTAACACACACAAGCTTTATTTAGGTGCCGCTTTGACAAGTTTGCATGTGAGGAAGTCCCTCACAGCCAGACTGTCAAGTGGCCACAGTGCAGGGGTCACCATTCAGAAGGGAAGGAAGGTAAGGTGGGAGTGAGATCAGAGAGGGGTTTATGTGTCTAGGTGATGTCATTCAGCAGCACAGCAGGGAGTCTAGGTCATGAAGTTCCAAAGTTGACAGCATCTGCTTGAGGTCTTTTTAGTCTATGGCTATAGCTATGGCTATAAATCTAACAGATGTTGGGCACAGTTTTTCAGGGTATACAAAACAGGAAGGCTGTCAGTGGCTAAAAATCTGCTTATATGGGCTATATATAAAATAATTAGATGTAAAAACTTGAGTTGGTGCCAGTGCGCCTTTGAGCTAACGGATCTCAGTCTGCAATGAAGAAACAAGTAACCTAGGAGCTAATATACAGAGACCATCTTTGGCTTATTTATATAACACACTTCCACTCGATTCAATGTCAATACCCCGCTTGATATTTTGTTAGAGCACTTATCCCTCTGTGCCATTATAATCTATATTATTTGGTTTCTGTGTTTTTATCTGTTTTTCTCATTACAATGTTAACTCTGTGAAGATAGAACTGTGTCATCCTTATACATCGATGTTTCCTCAGTGCCAAAAAATTGAGTGTCTGAACAGAATGGGTACTTAAAAAACATTTGCTGGAGGAATGAAGAAAGGAAAGGAAGAAAGGAGGAAGCCATACTAAGAAAAGCATCAAAATAGAGTTAAAATTCCAACATAAACATGAAATTGTTTTTAGGAAAAATATTTCAATAATTAGGGTGGGGAAGAATTTTTCTAAGTGGGACATCAAGGTAGAAATTATTAAGGAAGACTAACAGATTTGAATTCAAAAATATAAAGCATAAAATTTAAATTATGAAGTAAAAATTTTTTAAAATAAAATTATAAACTAATTTAAATATTTACAGTATAAGTAGTATTTGCATAGCTGATAGAGAGTTGACATACTCACCAAATAAGGACTTCCTACAAATCAATAATAAAAAGAAAAATACCTAATAGAAAAACAAACACAAATATGTGAATAGGAAAACACAGAAAGGAAATGCAATTCACCACTGTCTATTTTAAATGTTTAATGTCATGAACTAAATAAATGCAAAAAACAATAACAATGAGATGCCATGTCTGCCTACTAAGAAAAGAAAGTAGGTTTCAGGAAACTGGTACTGCATCAGGCCATTTCTATTAAATACAATCTGAAAAGGTATCAACAAAGATACCTTAGAAAGTGTTTATCTATGGGTCATGTTTTGCTTTTCGATACTTTTTAATTTTTCATCATTACATATTACTTATGCAATAAAAAAGTAATTGTACATTAAAAATGAATAGTTAGGGTAAATCCCTGGCTCCTAGAGTGGGCCAGTCATGGAAAACGATGTCCCAATACTGAGAACGGCCTAGGTCTGTTGCAACTTTGGTAGCACAGTGGAGAGGGTGATGATTTTCTCTGCTTTAGATGAAGGCCAGGGGACGAGAGTTAATTCTGCACAGATGGATCTTGAAGTCTCAGCAGAGGTTTTCCAGGTGCCCAAAGGAGGAATGGATTGTAGGCAGAATAGAATGTGCAAGAAGGAGATGGGCACAGGACGGCATGGGGCGCAGTAACAACTTGAATTCTCAGTTTCCAGAATTCACACTTGACACTGAATGTCTATCAGGTAATAGGGCTCAGGTTGGAGTTCACCTCACTGGTTATGGGTAAGAGACAGATTTTTTGATGAAATTTGCAAAGCGAGGGTTAGTAAAAAGAGCACATTTCCCTAATGTCTTACCTCGGGGAGTGCTGGGACTGGCCAGAGTGTACCTTCCAGGGGAGGGACCCAGTTTCCCTAGTTGCTCACCTTTGTTATTTATCAAGGGATAGAACAAGTTTATCAGTGGGGGGAAGGGTGTGGTGGTGGCAGAAAAAGGGCCTCGACCACTAGGCAGTCTGGTGTAGAGGTCAGTTGTTTACCGCAGTTGTTTAGGAAAGCCAGCTGCCAGCTTGAGACCCATGGGAGTTGAGTTCAGGTGCAGTCCCACCTCTTGACCTGGGGAAAACCCACTGTCCCCACTGGCTCATCACCTAGGCCACTCGGTGAGAATTCCCAACTTGCTTTTGGACTATTCTATTTATCCGTAACAGAATCTTAGGGTCACTTTTGGACTATTCTGGTGTCCATACATTTCACTGATTTTAATTTCACTGAGGCTGGATTTGACTCACCCATGCTTTAAGGGTAGTGTGCAGAATACATCACAAAACTAGTGCCTGAGGTTAACTACATGCCCAGCAGTCACGTCTCTATTAGACGTCTTTTTGTGTATTTGTCAGCACATACACATACACGCTTATGATACAAGGCTGGTCTTTTGTGAAAAGTAGCCACAAAACTACTTTTTTGTACTAACTGCCAATGCTAGGTGACAGAGAGTGAAGGGTTAACAGTTCTTGGACAGAAAAGAGAAGTTCTAGATAAATGACAAAGAATTGAAATATTAACCCATGTTATCGGTTAAAGTTTGATAACAAGGGCAACATTTAGAAAGAGGTAAAGGGGATCCATGAAACTTTTTTTTTTCTTTTTAATAAACAGCTTATTTACTCTAAACAGCAACAGAGACAAACGCCATATAAACACAAAAGAAGTGCTGCGGAAACGCGACGCTGGCTGACTGTGGATCTGAGGCTCCTAAGCAACACAAGCCGGGCTCTGGGAGAGGAGGCGGCGGGGCGGGGCAGGTCTGATTTTCTGTTTCGTGCAGCCAGCTGAAGGCTAAGTGCAGCTCTAGACGGCGTGAAGCATGCCTGCATCCGCGAGCAAAGGAACTAGCTCCTTGGGACTCATTGAAGTATAAAAGTTTATAATTTTACAGCAGTTGAAATACTGACATCAATATTAAAATAAAAGCAAGTTTTACATAACAATCAAGAATACAAAAGACTGAAGGAAGAGACCCTGTATGGAAAACTGGGCGATTCAGCGAGCCGAGACCGTACCAGGGGCGGAAATGGAAAATGGCGCCCGCCGAACCCTCCCCTGGTGACCAGTAACTGTAGAGAGCAACGTTAGATTTGCAAAAATGTTGTAAACAAGTTCTTGCCACACCAGTCCCTTCCTTTTTATGATGCCACGGGTCGCTGCTTATGAGGGAGCAAACTTCTTGGCTTGTGCTCGAACCCTTTTCTCGTATTCCACTCTGTTTCGGCAGTAGATCGTGTAGGCCTCTGCTTGAGCTGGGTCTCGGATATTTGGTTCATTTAGAAGTTCCTGTATTCCTAATAAGATGTGCTTAATCGTGATGCCCGGCCTCCAGTCCTTGTCCTCCCCCAGGATGGACAGGCACACTGTGCCCGAGGGGTACACGTTCGGATGAAATAATGGCGGTTCAAACGTGCATTTCGGAGGTGAGGATGGATAATCGTCTTTGAACAGCATCCGTAGTTTAAACGAGCCTCCTTCCCACGGAGTCCCCTTCTTCCCGGGAATGGCGCACTCCCAGTTCATGAGGTTCATCGTGCCGTCGGGATTTTTTGTTGGGACGGCCACAAAACCGAACGGGTGGTCTTTTCTCCAAGCTTTCCTCTCCTGGGCGAGTCTGCTGAGGGCGATCCCCAACATGTTTGCGTCCCTCGGGCGGCCGCGGCCCGGCGAGGGAGGCGGACGGGGAGGCGTTGGCGGCGTTGGCGTTGGCGTTGGCGTTGGCGGCGGCGCGCTCCCTTTGTCTCGGGACTTCCCTCACGAGCCCCCATGAAACGGTTTTAATGATTGCCTGACTAATTCAAAAACTGCTCATCCAGTTAGAGATAAAATAAATGAATGATAAAATGGTGATTAACTTAGAGTGTTAGTAGGTGTTTGTACAGGAACCCCTGCCCAGCAAAAGTGCCATAACGGCTTTAAATAGTATATGTTGAAAAATAAAAGTTGGTTGGAAATTTTAAAAATATATTTTTTCCTTGCAGAATGTGGATAATAGGCCTTTGTGAGGTGAGGTCACCTTAATCACACACCTCTGTACAAATGTGGATTCTATAAGAATAGTTAACATCATTCATCATTCTTGGTTAGTGTTACTGTAGAGATGTAATGCAATATTGTGTGGAGATTATTTTCATGACAAATATACTGTGATTGCTATTTAAATTACCTTAGTCCTGCATTTATAGAGTCACGGAAGTCACAAGTTTTTCAGTTATAGAAAGAAATTATGTGACATTCAAGAAAACGGAGTTTCACAACTGTCTTGAGATATTTCTGTCTTAGAATATCAAAGACTACGTTGGTACCACTTCAGAACAAACTGGGAGGGGGAAGTCACGGGAGATGATACTGAGGAGATGGGAGGTGGGAAGCCGACCATGAGTTGAGTTTCAAGCCACGCATAGGGATTAAGTCGGAAGGCTCACAACCATAAGAGTGATGGAATCAGATTGGTTCTCCTGGAAACCAATCTCACTGAAAGATTCCCCTGGAAATGGACAGACAGATTGGTAGAAGACAAACTGGTAAGAAACCAGACTGGAGGAGTCAAGGTAACAGCTTAGGAGACTATTTTCATTGTCCTAAAAAGATGATAAGGATCTCAAATCCAGTGGTCCTTAACCCTGGTTGGATCACAGAGTCAGCTGGGGAGCTTTGGAAACTATGGATTCCTGAATACCATTCCAGATCAAACACATCAGAATCTCTGGGGCATCACTATTTTTTTAAGTTCCCCATATGATTCTGGTACAAGATGAGAAGTGAGAATGCTGCTCTGAACTATGCAATGGCAATAGGTGTGGATATATTCAAAAAACATTTAGGAGATAAACCTTCATGATGGCTGACTGATGGAAATGGAGGAACAGGAAGTGTCTAACTTCATGGTGTAGGTCTTGGACAGCTTGGAGGATGGGGAGGCACTTATTAAGATGGAAAATATGGAGAACTTCTTGAATATATTTCAAGCTTTGAATACACGTGTAGTCTCTTCAAAACCTAACCTGCCCTACAAATCTACAAACTTGGAGTGGCAATCAGCAAAGAAAGCTTACATAATTTGAAAAATAATTCTTTGCTAATGTCAGGAAAATTATATTCTTTCAAATGTTACAAGAAAAATATGGCTTGACTATAGATGCCTGTTCTCAACGGAGATCTGGATATTGAAATAGCAACATCTCATTGTGAAGATTTTGCTGCTATCTGAGATTAGATTTATCATTTCTTTTCTTTAAGACTGAGTTGGAGTATCTCATCAGAGGACACTTTCTCAGCAAACTGGTCTATATGGCTATGAAGTTTCAGAGCAGTTCTTAGATTTCAGTCTTCTTGAAAACCCATGTCCACCTGCAAATGTGTTCTCTGTCAACTCCTACTGGTCTTACCTGTTTTTCTCTTGCTTGTTCCCTCATTTAATGGTTGTATTTTTCCCTGCGAAGGTATTTCTCTCAGGCAGGATCTCTCCACAAGGAACCCCAGCAGCATTAGGCTTACATTATCCTTAATGCTAATAAACAATCACTATGACAATGGAGTAGACAACTCTGATTGGGTCATGAGTCCACACTAGGTGGCGGGCATGGAGTCAATACCACCTAAAGCATGTGGATTAAGGCCTTCTCTGGGAAAGGTAATTGAGATATTGTCATCAGGAGAAGAAATATAGGTAGGGTAAGCAAAACAGTAAAACCTCAGTGAGTCTCTGACTTTCCATTTCCCTGAGCCTCACCATGGCTGGGTGATTCACAGGAATAATCCATGGTTTACTGCGTTCCCTCCCCAGTCTCCACGCATACCCATGTGTGGAGGCAGAGATGGTCGTGCATCATGGGGAGGACCTGGAAGTTTCAGAGAAAAGACTACCCTGGAGGTTGAAGCTAAAGTGAAGGCCAACTTGTTGTGCCATTCATGGCAGGCCATCCCTCTTGTTTCTTATCCCGGAGCCCTGTTCCTCTCCTCCTTCTTGCTGACTTTGATAACTGAATGAGTGAATAAATGAATGTATATTTGGGTGCCACACATATGGTCCCTACAAACCCCATGCCAGCCTTCCTTCTTTCTTCCAAAAGATGAACTGAGTGATTATTGGAATAAAAGAGCTGGAAAAGTGAGAGCTCTCAACTCCAGACCCAGAGAAAAAAGAATGGGGCTTGTGAAAAGTAATGCTTAATGAGTTAATTTCCAAAAGCCTAAAACAGAGCTTTAAAAATGTTCATTTCTTTTTAAACAGTGGTTAAGGTTTTGATAATCTACCCTGAGGAGGTCATATAAAACTGCTGATAAAGCTTTTTGCAAAGGAATTTTGCAAAGCTATTTATAAAGTAGAAAATTGTAAACAAATTAAATGTCCAACTTTGAAAGAACAGTTAAATAACATATGCTACATCCTCTCAAAGAATATAGTTTACCATTAAAAATAATTTTAGTAATAAATTTATAATAATTTTGAAAAAATCTCCTAAATAAGTGAAAAGCAAGATAGAAAATTATATATGCACAGTGAACTCCAGCTATATAAAAAAGTAAAGACTTACATGGAAAAATGAACTCAAATAACTGTTGTTTTTGGTGATGATAGAATGTATGATCCTCCTCTTCCAACTTTCTACTTTTCTTTAGTTTCCGTATTTTTGGTAAGCATAACCAATGTTCAGTTCTCAATCATCTTGATTGACCTGTCAGCAGAATTTGACACAGTTGATCACTCCCTCCTCCCCAAAAAACTTTCCAAACTTGCCTTCTAGAACACCATACCCTGCTGGTTTTTCACTCACCCATTGGTCCCTCCTTCCATCTCCTTTCCTTGCTCCTCATCTTCTCCCTTATCTCTTAGTGTTGGGTGTCCCAGAACTTGGTCCACAGATCTTTACTCTTGACTAGTCACACTTCCTTAATGGCCTCACACAGCAGCATGACTTTACGTACCATCTATATGCCAACAAGTCTCCCACTTATATCTCCAGACTAGTCCTTGCTCCTGAACTCTAGACTTGAATACGCAACCCTACTATACATGGCTGCAAAAAGATATCTCAAACAATTCATGTCCCAAACTAATTCCTGATCTTCCCTTCCCAAACCTATTCCATTTGGGTTCTTTCTCATCTGTACCAGTCAAGATTTGGTCTATAAATCAGAGTTACTCTAATTATTATAGGAATCAAGGGATTGAGTAGATAACTTGGTGCTTTCCTAAGTGTGAGCAGAGTTACAAGAGTGAAGATCAAGAAGACTGAAGCCAGAAGATCAAAGAAATACCTCCAAAGCTTGTGGCTCTTAAATGTTCTTTGGGGAACTGCAGCATTTCTCAGGGTCTATGCCAAAGCTCCCATCAACTGTCTCAACTGCAGAAGCAAAGCAGGCTCTTCCAGAAGCCTGAGAAGCTATACACCTTGCAGTTGCTCATACATCTGCCTTCTATGGCTACTGACAATAACGGCCTCTCTTCACTTTTCCTTTTCAAATTTCGCATTGAAAAACTCTAACCTGGAACCACATAGGGAAAGAGAATCTAGAAAATATGGTTCCTAGATTCTTCTCCATCATGCAGAGGAGTCCCCTAGAAGTAGACAGACAGGTCAAAACAAACAACCACAGCTCTTTGAGAATAAGGTTTGTCTTGCTGCCTGTGGCACTAGCAACCTGCACCAGGTGTGCAGTGTCTTTGTGGCCACTGTTGACCTGGGGAGTGGAGGATGGCAAGTGGGCAATTTAAAATTTTGTAGCACTCTCTTACTACAGTGCACCAACTTCTTTCTTCACTAAGCTTTCTCCTGGTTGTTGTAAGTTATTTACTATTGGGTTGGCCAAAAAGTTCGTTTGAGTTTTTCCGTAAGATGTTATGGAAAAACCCGAGCGAACTTTTTGGCCAACCCAACGTATTCCAGAGTTCTGTAGAAGTTGATCCTGACAGTTTTCACTAGCGCATTAGCTGCTGGAATGATGGAGCACTGGAGTTCCCTACCCTGTCATGTTCAGCAACATCACCCCCACCTTTTTTATGTTCTTAAGTTAGATACTTGGATAATTTGGCTTCACACTTTCCTCTTTTCTATTATAGGCATTTAGGCACCATAAGTATTTGTCAAAAATGCTTTAATTTCATCTCACAAGTCCTGATAGACATTATTTTCATTCTATCTCATTATGATTAATTAATCTATAATTTCTATTATGATTTCTTTCTTGACAATTTTGACAAATTTTTATTTAGAACTTTAATTTTCAAAAGTACCAGGCTTGTCTTTGTTATTATTCTCTAGCTTAACTTCTTCTATGTTTTAAGTTTTATGAAATTGGATGAAACTTGACATACAGTGTAATGCATAACATTTTTAGAATGTGCCATGTGCCTTTGAAAATATGTGTGCTCCAGATTTGAGAAGTATCATTAATTATTTACATCACATCAAGGTTGTTTCCTGCATGATTCAAATTTCCTCTATCCTTAGTGATTTTTTTATCTACTTGATCTATAAATAACTAAAAGAGGTTGCTAAAATCTGCAGTTATGGTAGTGGATTTGTCAATTTCTCCCTGCAGGTTTTTTTTTTTTTTTTTTTTGCCTGCATTGGGTCTTTGTTGCTGCGCATGGGCTTTCTCTAGTTGCGGTGAGCAGGGGCTACTCTTCGTTGCAGCGCACAGGCTTGTCATTGCTGTGGCTTCTCTTGTTGCGGAGCATGGGCTCTAGGTGCGTGGGCCTCAGCAGTTACAGCACGCAGACTCAGTAGTTGTGGTTCGCGGGCTCTAGAGCACAGACAGTAGTTGTGGCGTACGGGCTTAGTTGCTCCGTGGCGTGTGGGATCTACCTAGACCAGGGCTTGAATCCGTGTCCCCGGCACTGGCAGGCAGATTCTTAACCACTGCGCCACCAGGGAAGCCAATCCCTGCAGTTTTATTAAGTTTTTACTTTATTTATTCTAACAGGTTTAGAATTGATACATCTTCCTGGCGAATTGAACTTTCAGTCACTACTCAGTAACTCTCTTTGTCTCTAGTAATGCTTTTAAGGATTTTATCTTATATTGATGTAGCTACAGTGTCTTCCTTTTACTTAATATTTGCCTGATATGTCATTTTTATTTTAATATTTTTAGCTTTTATGTTTTAGGTGCTTCCTTTTTCTGCTTTCCTGAGAACAAGTACTCATGTATCTAGCCCTGTGTCCGGTTTGACCACCTGCTCCCAAGGGGTGGGGGTAGACCTCAGGATAAGAGGAACAGGGAGAGCAAAGGAGATGCAAAGAAGCCCTGATCCTTCATCTGGCATCAAAGTGAATTAAATGACCAGGGCTTCTCTCTAGTGTTGGCCTTGGACTCAGATAAAGTTTCCCCATGATCTCTTTGTGTTTGAAACTCTAGGTGTCCAATGAAGAAGCCCTGATCCCCAAGTGTTCTGTTCACGATAAACACTCCATTTGGTTTGTGATTCAAAACAACATCCATTATCTCTGTGAAAGCATTTCCTCTTCCAAAAGTTGTGACGTTGTCTGAAAATAGTACGAGATGTTTTAAACGGGGACTTTTTCAGGTTTCCTGTATCCGAGACTGACATCCTACATTGATTGTATAAAATTCCTAGGCACTATCTTTTTGCATAATGCCTCTTTTCCATTCTCTTTATCATCTCCTCCTGGAACTCCAATGAGATTTTTATTAGACTTTCTCATTCTGTTCACTATGTCTCTTAACTTCTCTTTGATCTACCTCTTTGTCTCTCTCTATTGCCTTCAATTTGATTTTTTCAGATCTCTCTTCAAGCTTACTGATTCTCTTTTCATCTGTTTCCAGTCTCCTCTTTATCATGTTTATTGGGATACTAATTTTAATTATTATGTAATTTTTTGTCATTTCTAAAAGTTTTACTTTGTTCTTGTTTTAATATACCTGGTCAATTAGAGAGTCACTTTTTAATATCATCAAATTTATAATCCCCTGCTTTATTTCTTTTAATGTATTTTTAAATGCTATATAATATTGTTTTTCTGATATTTCCAATATATGAAATCTCTGAACACTTAATTTCTGTGTGTACACAGATGTTTATGTTTGCACAGTGGAGTTTTTCAAACGTCATAGTACACTCATGAGAGATGAAAGTAAAAAAGGCAAATAAAGTCTTAGTATTATTATGAAAATAATTTTGACCCGATAGATTGAGGGTCTCAGGGACCCTTGGGGATCCTCAGATCACACTGAGAATCACCTCCCTAAAGCATCCATTGATTTAAATGAATTCTTTCTCTCCTATGCATCGAGAATTACCCTTGGGACTTGCCCTTGGCACTTTTAGGAAGATGCCAACACTGGGAACACTGAGAAAATGAAAGCTCCAATCATTTTCTCTGGAACTCTGGTTGAGATAGACTGCAAGCAATTAAAAAATACATCATATAGCTATACAATCTTTTTGATTCTTAACCAATGTGTTTTCCCCTTCTCCTCTTTAGAATTTCTATCACTGCATAATCCTCCATTTGGACAGCTATGTCATGAGGTTTTTGCTGCTACAATGAAGGTTTATTAAAGGAACATGAAAACAAAAGTCTACTTCTTGACTTTTGAGTTTCAAATGATTTGGAAGAAAAAATGAAAAGCCAGGCTATGTGGATCTAAGAATGGGAAGGAATGCGGAGAGCATGTGCAGGAGACAGGAGCTTGAACATCAGGGCATTGCTGGGAAGGAGACCTTGAGCCCTGAGCCACCACAGGACAAACATTGCAGAGGATATGGGAGGGGAGATACAAGCTGGCGAAATGCAAGAGGAAGAAGATCTGTGACTCCCTCTACCCGCTTTCTCAAGAGGCAGTCCAGGGAATGAGTGAGGCCCTGGGTTCACCCTCCACGTAGCACTGAAAGTGAGAAGAAATGTGTATGTGGGTATCTAGGCAGAGAGCCTGAAACAGCCACATATGATCTCTGGACACCTGCATTCTGTTGTGGGGACAGAGAATGTATTCTGAGCAACCAAGAGCAGAGAGAGCTGGTGCCTTAAAGGGGTCCTGCAGTTAGAAAAAAGGGAGGCACCACTTTGATCTACTGACAACCAAATGCAAGATGGAGTTGGGGACATCATCTCAGTAGATGTCAATGAGGGTAAGGAATGATGCCAATGACCAGACCCCCCCCCCCCCACACACACAGGACTTGACACTGAATAAGCTTTCTAGAACTTTAAGAGGACTACAGAGACAAGAGAAGGGTAAACACTTAATTGACTGCAATTAAGTTTTGACATCCAGCAGAGTAAGAGTTCATAGTAGCAATTAATTTCAGTTTTAGAAGATGAAGAATGTTATTTTTCTTGTACAACTACAAACAGAAGTGTAACGATTGCTCGGATTCCGGGATCCCTTAGCTGGGTGACAGGTGGGAAGAGATGAAGAGGGGATGGAGGGAAGGGATCTGGGTACCGCTGCCTCGCTGCTTTCTTTCTATGGAGACCGCATCACAATGAGGCTGATCGTGGCTCCAGGAATGTTTACTGTCTGGTTCTGCTCAGCAAGGCTCTCAGTCAAACATAACTGATGTGCACAAAGCCGGGCCTCTTGCCAGCTCATGGAACAAGGGCCTCTAATTCAGAGAAAAAGGAACTGGGCCTCTGCCAGTCATGTACCTTTTATGCTTCATACGGGCATCAGTCAGACCCTGATTTCAGGCTGACAAACCAGGAAAAATAAAACCGTCAGAATGCAGGCAGGCTCTTGATGGGGACTGTTAGCTTGGTAATGGAAGGAAATGTTATTGCTCTAGGCATTTGCATAATATTTATTGATCAAGCCTCCTCAATGCTACTATTCTTCCTGAGAGGTT
Source organism: Hyperoodon ampullatus (assembly GCF_949752795.1). Lineage (NCBI taxonomy): Eukaryota > Metazoa > Chordata > Mammalia > Artiodactyla > Ziphiidae > Hyperoodon > Hyperoodon ampullatus. The sequence continues at coordinate 66,214,510 of NC_136922.1, forward strand.
CTGGCAGTGCAGGTGGACGGTTTAGGCTCACATCACAGCCTCTGCACACTCAAGCTGGGCCACAGTCACTGACGCAGCTCAAGAATGGGGCAGGGAGTCCCAGTGTGACCAAACAAGAGGCAGCCTCCATCAGTGTGAGATTGGAAGTCAAGGTAGCTGGGTTTTACGCACAGCTCTGCCACCACCTCGCTGTGTGACCTTGGGCAAGCTGCCAGCACATTCTGTTCCTCTCTGCTTTCCACACCACCTGGAATCTCTCCATTAGGGAGTCCCTCCTGGACCAAGGTTTGATGCCCCCATTAAAACGAAAATGCTGTTGCGAGAATTAAGTGCCTTTAGCCATTAGCTCCCGAGAATTAGTTTGTCAGTTTGATTTGTTTATAGCTGAGAGCTCTTTGGCTTTGGTGGGCTGACATGGGGGTGGGAGCAGGTGGGAGAAGGCTAAGTGGAGGGTTGGGAATCTCCTGCCTGGGAGTGGGATGGGTGACACAGGGAAGGATCCTAGTGAGTCATTAGAGAACCATAGACGCAGGTGCATCCCTCTCCCTGCGGTGCCTGAATTCTTGACAAGTGAACTGAGGATCTGAGGTTAATCATCTCCTCCTAAGGCAAGCTATTTGGAAGCTCCAAGATAATACAGAGAGAAGACCCTGAGCCCAGCCCTATATTAGCCTGAAGTCTAATGCTCCTCCCAGGTGACAGCCTTGAAGGGAAGGTGTGACAGGCACAGGCTGAAGTCAAGAGTGTGACCTTGAGTCAGTCTCCTCTTCTGGATAAATCATGCCCTATCCCTTCCCTGCAGCCCTAACAACTCCGAGCCCCCTTTGTGGCTGATCCCGGCCTGATGTTTCTTCCAAAGAAACCTCCACCTTCGGTCTCAAGGAAACCTCTCAGAGGTAACGGCATTTACCTGTGGCAGTAAACTGCACGAAACATGGCAAAATGTCTTAAACTGCCTCTGGGTCCATCCATTTACCTCTCCCAAGGTCTCCATAAGCTGCTCAGAATCTCTTCATTCACTGCCTTCTAGCCTCTCTCTTTCCCCAAATTTCCTCCTGAACATTCCAAGGAAAAAGGGAAGAGGGTAGAAAAGGAAGTGAGGAGAAGAAAGGAAGGAAAGCTTACATTATTGAGTCTATTATGTTTCAAACACTTATACCTTTTAATCTTGACGAAGTAAGTATACTTACTTCAGTTTTATCAGGTAGCCACTGAGACCCAAGATGTCTAAGTAAGTTGCCCGAGGTCACAGAGCAATTTAGTGGCCCAAAATGGATTCAGATAGCGACTGTGTCACAGGTCAGGCCCAATTACAATCAAAATAATTCCTATCCTCCTGAGAACCTGAGAGTCAAGCCCTGGGGACTCAAGGGTGGGGCGTTGAATAGGGCAGAAAGTGAGGAGGACACCAGCTGCTCATCACAGTTTGGCCCTGATTATAATAACTGCTCCAATTAAAGTTCAATTTTATCTCTTTAGAAGGTTTCCTTTATATTCCAAATCTGATGAGAAGTTCACATTCTAAAAATGCAAATCTGTTAGAATATTTTAAATTCAGGTCTTTGGTTACATCTTTTAAGACCCTTCCTGTGTTTGCCCTTACTCTTGTGTCTATCTAATTTAATAACTAGAATTTTACTAGCTTTTTGGGGAAATGGGGGATAAAGAAGCCTAAGTTATAAGTCTTATCCATGAGTCTCTCACAATCTGGTTGGAAAGACTAGTAAATTTAATGACATAGACATATTAAATGGTGAGTGACAATATGTGCTCTATACTTCCATACCTTCACATGTGCTGCTCTTACTACCTGAGTGCACTTCTCTCACTCTGGTCTAACAAAGCCCGGCTTATTCTTCAAGGTGCAGAGCTCAAGGGGTACCTCTGTGAAGCTTGCCTTGTACTCTTGGTTCCTACTGTAGCAGATTTCATCAATTACTGCATCTTTTATACCGATATCATGTAATACTCTTTGATATTTTACAGGCCTCCATTTGACACTGGAATGTGAGCTACTTGAGGAAAGAAATAGAGTTTTCTTTCTTGAATTCCCAGCATATGGCATGGTATTTGAAGCTTAGTAGAGAGAAATCAAAAATTATAGACTGATGATTATATAAATAAGTGCTAAATAAAGTGATGGAAATCAGAGACCTCCAGGGAAACCTGATAGAAACTTCATGGAGGGGGTAGAGCTTGCATTGGGTCTTAGAGGATAAATAACATTTGGGGTTGTTGATGCTGTCAAAAGTATAGGAGAAAGCTACTAGCTACAAGGGTAAGACAGAATAAAAGACCAGAAATACAAGAATATCTTCCCAGATGTTTCATGGTGGTCCTGGTTTCAAACATCTCACCCTATTGTCAGACATTGCCAGCTTCAGAATGAGGAACATTGTTTCACAGAGAAGAGGGTGTTATTCTGAATCACAACCTGAGCTGAATGTTCATCATGAACAGAAGGCCTGGGGAGCAGGACTGCCCAATGGGATACCTAGAGTTTTAAACACGAAGAAAGCATAGGATGACTTTATCTGGGGCCCAGCCCAAAACTAGGAAGAAGGCCCAGCCATCTTGAAACACTTAAATTCCCTGTGACAGTTCAAGGAACATTTGTGGAAACCTTGCCAGGTCCAAGAGGGTCACCCAGCATCAGGACCCCTTCTCATCTCCTCTGCTCTACCTGACCTTCTCCTGAGATCTACTATCCCCTTTGCAGCAGGTGGTTGACTGGACATAAGACTAGGTACATCAAAACTTGCTCTCAGACAGAGGATTTTCAGGGCAGTGAAGGATACTATAATGACGGATACTTGTTATTATACTTTGGCGCAAACCTCTAGGATGTACAACACCAGGAGTGAACCCTCATATATGAGGACGCTCTGTACTTCCACTCGATTTTGCTGTAACCCTAAAACCGCTCTAAAAAATAAAGTCCTGGGCTTCCCTGGTGGCGCAGTGGTTGAGAGTCCACCTGCCGATGCAGGGGACATGGGTTCGTGCCCCGATCCCGGAAGATCCCACATGCCGCGGAGCGGCTGGGCCCGCGAGCCATGGCCGCGGAGCCTGTGCGTCCGGAGCCTGTGCTCTGCAACGGGAGAGGCCACAGCAGTGAGAGGCCCGTGTACAGCAAAAAAATAAATAAATAAAAATAAATAAAGTCCTTATAAAATAAAACAAAAACTTGCTTTCAAGAAAGAAGAATAACAATAATAATGCACATAATACATACAGGAGGACACATTCTTATACACTCAATGACTGTCTCTGGATATTCTGTTTGATGGTAACAGTGGCTGCTTCTGAAGAGGGGACTGAGTGACTAGGAGTCAAGAGCAGGAGGAGGGTGCCTTTTTATTTTTAGGTTTTATTATTTTGTCAGAATACGAAGTCTAGTCCTGTGCAAGCATTTGCAAGAATCAGCTGATGAATTTTCACAAACTGAACACACCTGTGTAACCAGCACCCAAATCAAGAAACAGAGCATTACTAGCTGCCCCCCAAGCCTCCTCCCATCAGCTTCCCATCATCACCCCTCACCTGCACCCAGGGTAATCCCTGAGGCAAAGGTGAGATTTCTCCTGATTCTGTACCTTATCTAGATGGAATCTAGGTGTGTGCTTTGCTGTCTGGCTTCTTTTGCTCAGCATTTGTTCAAGAGATTCATCATCATTGTTGCCTGTAGTTATAGACCATTCACTCTGTTGAACGGCATTCCATTGTATAAATATACCACAGTCGATTTCTCTGTTCTACTAGTGATGGGCATTTGGGTAATTTCCAGTTTAGAGCTATTATGACTATTACTGCCTTGAACATCTCAGACTCATTCTTTGGTGAGACATTTATTTTTATTATTTGTACTATTTGAATTTTTTATTGTGTGTTTGCGTTACTTTTTTTAAAAAACACAGAAAACATGTTTTAAAAACACCTTCTAGGGCATTTTAACTTGAATCAGAGACTTCACTCCTTCCCTGCTGACAAGTAAGCAGAAAAATTAATAACAATAGCTAACATTTATTGAATGCTTACTGAACCAACTCTTTGCAAAACAACAAAAAACCTTTTTATTTTCTCATTTAATGCTCCAAATTATCTGAGCTACAGATACTCTTATTACTCTCATTTTTGACCTATGTAAACTGAGACTGAGGGAGTTTAAATAACTTGCCCAGAGTCATAGTTAGCAAGCGGAGTTCAAACACAGGTCCCTGACTCTTGTACTTTAACCTCTGGTGCGCAGTCTCCATTAGACAGGGCTGGGCGTCCAGGGAAATACAGCATCTCCAAACGCCCGCTCAGTCCAGCCCAACAGCATGGATTGTTCTTTTCCCCATTCATGTCCTAGTTAATCAGATCCTTTTGAACATAAAAGAGAGTGAGATTGGATTTTGGCTAAGGTGAAAGAAGGGAATCTGTCCCATCTGATACCTTCAAACCTCTCCAATATAAGCCAGCAGGAAGCACTTCAGTGCAACCTGCATGGCAATTTAATAATTCCCCAAGAATGCCAGAAGATTTGGTAAAGTCACAAGCAATCTGGATCCACCAGCACTTGGGCATAATGAAAAGAGCAGGAGTCTTAAGTTCTAGAGCAGAGGTCAGCCAGCTTTTTCTGTTAAGGGCCAGATATTAAACATTTTAGGCTTTGGGGGTCATACGGTCTCTGTCTCAACCAACCACCTCTGCCTTTGTAGCATGAAAGCAGTCATGGACAATATGTGACTGAATGGGCATGGCTGTGTTCCAATAGAACTTTAGCTGTGGATACTGAAATTTGAATTTCATATAATTTTCATGTGCCACAGAAAGTTTTTCTTCTCTTGATTTTTTTCAAAAATTAAGACATTTTTAAAGATTCTTTGTCTGAGATAGATGTAAGTCTTTATATTTTATCTTTTTTATTAGAGAATCCTTGATATGAAATTACTGAGTAGAAAAAAATGTTTTTAAAATTCTTGAAAGAAAAAAAAGATTCTTAGTCTGACAGCTGTACAGAAACAGGTGGCAGAGTCTAGAGATCTGGGTTTGAAGCCTGGCTCTACCATTTTATTTCTGTGGCTTTCAAAACATTACTTAAATTCTCCTAGCTTCCTTTCTCTCTGGGGAAATAAGCAGAGCAGGTACCATGCATTCAGGTCCTCCTTTGTGGTAAGCACTGAGATGTACTTTACTTAATTTAATCCTCACAATGACCACAAGAAGCAGAAATTATAGCACTGCCTTTCTTTGGACAGTTACGGTGTTTGTTAGAAAGAGATTATGTACATAATTTTGTCTGCCCTGGACTTCATTGTTTATTGAGGTTCATCCTCATCATATGCAGAAGTCTCTATGTTGGTTCAATGACAGTGTTCCTGCTTCTTCTAAGATTTTGTGTTTTTTTTTTTTTGAGTATCTGTAGTTGTATTGCACTTTAGAGTGAATCGTTTCATCTGAGTAGAATTATTCTATTCAATTAGAAGTACATAAAAGTCCAATTTATACTCCAAATTTCACTGAACCAAAGTTGAATGCACACTCTGCGTGGTCACTAATTCTATTTATGTGCCAAGTAGAGTTTGGCTCAGATACATTCATACAAAACACTGCATTAAATAAGAGAATGTCTGTGAATTGCCTAGCACAATGCCTGGCACAAGGATAGTCTGCCAATATTTGTCCCCATCCTGCTTAAAGACAAGGATCAGAATCAGAGAGCTATTTCTTGGGAAAGGCATCACCTGGAAAGATGAAGCCAAGGCACTTCTTTACTTCCAGGCTCATCTTGTACTCTTCCCAGCCCCAGGCCTGACATCAACCAACTCCAAGGAGCCACGTAGACCAGGATACATTTGAGGGGAAGGGCTACAGGAACTGTGAATGTTCTAGGGACATCAGCTTATATTCTCAATCTAAGCCCAAATATCCTTTCATACTTCAGTGATTCTCAACTAGAAGCAGTCCTTGGGCATTTAGAAACGGTGGGGCATTTGGAGTTATCACAGAGTCCAGGGATGTGAAATTTCCTGTAATGCACAGAGCGGTCTAGCCTAACAGCATGGCTCCACAAACAGCATCCTTGCTAACAAATAGCTATCCAATCCCTGAGCCACTCATCACAGCTCGTCTATCTTGAGTTCTGTTACTTCAAGTATTGGCTTGGTTCTATCCGCCTTGTCAGGCACTCAGTTAACTTAATCACCACCCTCTTCTTAGTGGATGCCAAATGTATTAAATTAACTACCATGCCTTATACCAGATAAAACAGCCAGTCTTTACTGTTGATCTAGTTTAATCAGAGCCTCAACCACTTATTTATCAATTCTTTTCAGAAAACTATCTTCCAGAAATTGGTTATGAGCTCAGAACTTACCTTACAATGAAGCCCCTTTCATTTCCAGTCCATGCAGCACTCGGTCTAGTCATTCAGCCCTATTCATTGCATCACCCCCAATCAGAGGTACTCAGGGTTCACACCAAGCGTTTTACCAAGCAGTTTACATGCATTATCTCATTTAACCTTCATAGCCCTATAAATCACGTACTCTTATTATCATATTTTTACAAAGAACCTGATGTTCAGCATGGTTGGTGACATGCCTAAGATGGCACAGCTATTATGGGCAGAACCAGCATTCAAATCCCTACAGTCAGGCACCAGGACCCATGCTGCATCCACTGCCTATAACATGTAAGACACCCAATAAAATGAGAAATATAAAATAAAATATGAGAGTCATGGAAAATATTAAACTATACAGAGACAACAAAATCAAAAACAAATTTAAGCTTTGAGGTACTACAAAGTTACTGTGACTAAGCATATTTCATTCTGTGCTTCCTAGTAGCCAAAACTAAGGGTAAAAACTCCTCAGATATGATTCCTTCCAGCCTTGAGGGAAATGCACCATAAGATGTTTCCTGAGCATGAACACTGATTCTGTGGAGCCTGTGGATACAGGACTTGGATAAGACTTCAGTAGAATGTTCTCAACAACATCTTTACAGTAAGTGAATCAGTGATTCTCACAGACCTTCAATAGGATCTGAAAGCATGAAGCCTGTTGGAGGACAGAGGAAATGAAAAGTGCCCATTGAACTGAGACGGCATCTTGAGACCAAAAAAACGAGGCAGGAAGCTCCATATACTCAATGGATCAGTTAATTATAGGGTCACTTACAGGATGGGATCAGGTTCAGGCAGACAACGATCCAGAAGCATTCGCAGCTGTAGTCCACACTGATGAGGGGCCACTGAGACAATTTTATAGTTAATCTAGGGTATGGGGGTAGGTGCTTGGGAACAGGACATGCATTCCTAACTTAAGATTTATGGATGGGTAACTAGTCTCATGGGCGTTAGGAATATATCAGCGAAGGTTTTCATTGTTTGGGGATTAACAGAGCATAGAGGCTACCTGGTACTCTATGATTATTAAACAATATATATTAACTACAAAGCCTTTGATGACAGAGAATTGCACAGTACAGTCCTGGGTAGGGTCAGTGAAATAGGATATTTGCTAAGATCTTAGATTATGCAAAAGGGCAGCCATAAAGACCATCCCAAGACAATGAATGATCTTGTGTCCCTTCCTGCCTTACTTCCTGTTGCAAGTTGGATTCTTTGGGAAACAGATGTTAGAATAGAATTAGGCATGCAAAGGTTTTGGGGGAAGTAACACCTATGAAAAGAAAAGGAAAGAAAAAGGAATGGTCAGGAGGACCCATCAAAGCATGATGGCAACCTACCAGATTCTGCCAGCTCATTAAAGTATTCCCATGTTGCATACAAATGACTAGACCCTTCTACCTGCACCTCAGGCACTGGCAGAGCTTGGATTAAGAATAACATGATCTCAAGCTGAGGCAAACCTTGAGAATCTAACAGCTGGAGGATGCCAGTGAACCACACTCCTTGCAGCTCGACAGCAATTTCTTTCCTGAAGAGGGATCTGAGTAGTGTATCTCCATGTCTGCCTCATGTCCCTATGTACAAATTTATACCTGGAGAACCAAATATTTCTTGTTACTATTGACCACTTCCGTCCCAACCTGTTACAACTCAGCTGTCCTTGGGCAAGAGTGCAAAGGGAAAAAAAAAAGATATTCAAAGAACTGTCTCTTGGATAACTGCAAATGGAACTCCCCACCCCTACACTTAGATTGCTAAACATCCCAGGTCATCGATGTCAATTCTTCTTACTAGGAAAACACAATCTCATTAAAAGAGGAAACAAGTTGTCCATTTCCTATATTTATACTGAGTCAATTTGAGTCCAGTGTTGTGCAGTGATGACTGAGTACGACCCTGCCTCAAGAAATTTCCCCTTAAAGTGGAGTGAAGAGGAGAAATAGCAGTGACTCAGTGCCTTATCTTCCCTCATTTCAAGCAAACATTTTCTCTTCCTGAACCTGATGTTTGCAAGTACCAGTGTAAGACTTCTTCACCACTTAGCAATGATCAGTGACCCAGGCTGGCCAGTTGGCCTCATTCAATGAGATTCTTGGCTTTTGAACACAACGGAAGCAAAGGGAATAGGTTTTAGGAGGACTTGGGTTTCCTTAATTACACACATGATTTTTGTTTGGTGGACCAATGGAGAAAGGAAGACATTAGTGGCATTTTATGACTTGTTAAGACTAATTGAAAAATCTCAGGAACAAAGCTTTCTGTGAAGAGAGTGCTCTAATGAGAATGGATGTGATGATTATTTACCTAATTGAGCAGTAATGACTGAGGTACAGGCCACTTTCCTGGGATTAATAAAGAGCTGGGGAGTTGACAGTTTAGGCCATTAAGCTCAGCTAGTACTTAATCTTGGTGAAGGGCACAGTGCCAGAATCATATTAGTATTGTAAAATGAGCCCAAAACTTAGAGACACAATAACTTAGTTTTTTGAGAAATAATTTTAATTGGCAGTTGAGCACCCGATGTCAGTTTGGGCAATGCAAGTTCTATCATTAAAAATCTTTCACATAATGTCGTGAAATCTTGTTTCATTTAGAGTGTTCTCAAGCATATGGTTGTAAAAAAAGAAAAGTGGGAGAGAGTGGGATCCTTAGCAATATCAAAAATAGTTTCTTGTGCAACTGCAAGCAAATAAACTATTATCACCTCCTCTGCTTTAAAAACAAAACAAACAACACTAAAGACATTGAATTGAGCTAGAAGCATCATAAACCCTGAAGATTCACAGTTGAAATTGTTACCCAGAGTGTCCCTACAGTAAAAACCAGAGCACCTCTCATCCATAACCCATAGTTGGAGCTAAAAGGATCTTACATGATCAGAAATGTTGATGTTATAAAAATTGTGTTTGTATTCAATAGCCCCTTATCCAGTGCAACGAATGTTCATGTACTACTCACTTACCAAGAAAAAGAGTTACTCAGCTTGCTAGGTGTTCAATGTTCCTATAGTTCTGCTCTGCATGGGTAAGTTCAAACATCAACTCAGAGCAAGTAGAAATCTAAGAAATGGAGCTTCAACTTGCTCTCTATGCAGAGTGAATCCTACCCTGGTAGCCTTGCATTTTCAAGACGTTTGCAAATCTGTTTTATAAGCCAACATTTCCTTCTTTATCTAGCAAGCACTGAGTATCTTGCAAGACACCATAAAAAGGGATGAGACTATAAACATGAGTAAGACACAGTCACTGTGGTCTTGCAACCTAGCCGAGATCTTAGAATCGAGAGAGCTCTTTTAGAAATCTGCTGAGGGATCAAAATTTCCAATCATGTTCTTCCTTCCAGCATCTGGATTCTGTAATCATTATCTTAATCTACATTGAAGGAGATCGTTAATGTGGCTCAGTCTGCTCTGTGGCACCACCTCTGCTGCAGCCAGCCAATCAAGCAATGGCAGTAATAATGTAGTCATTCACTGAGTGGAAAGTTACCAAGCTCTTACCACTAAATAAGACAATGTTAGGGTCCGGAGACGTGAAGGTGAATAAAAAAAGCTCTATCCTCCCACAGTATAGTGGAATTAGAAAGAAATTTTTAAAACGTTAATGTGTTACAGGTACTTCGATAGTAGGGCAGGGAGAAGCCCAGAAGAGAGAATCAGCCAATCTCAGTAGTCTTCAGGAAGAAGAAAAGAAAAGGCATTATAAAGGAGGTAACATTGTACTAAACCTAAAAAAAGTTAGGAGATATCCTTCAGGTAGAGGTGCATAAAGAACCTCCTAAGTCAAGGGACCAACATAGAGAAAGGGGCTGGCAGAGGGAACAGCTGGGGATGGTCAAGGGAGTAAGGGCTTCCCAGTAGAAGCTCTCTCAGCTACATCTTAAGTGCCTCACTGGATTAACTAACACTTCCACTCTTTCTGCAAACTAGCAGAAAACACCCTGACTAACTAGCATCCATGACAAGATGGATGGACCCTAATGAGCCTGTCCATTTCTGCTTCCACCTCTTGGGTTATTTGAGTCACAGATGTTTGTTTCCAGTCAGTTTATGCCAGTTGTACTCATTACTGAAATTATATAATTAACATAAACAACATTGAAGAGTTGTTGTTTCTGTGAAAATTAAGTTGGATACTTTGAAAAGACTTGACTTTTTATTTTTACTGAGTCACTAAAAGAAGTTGCAATAGAATTAAGCCCGGAGAATGGAACTATAAAAGAATGAAGGAGGATTATAAAAAATCCCTACAATGAGATTCTGTCTCAAATTGCTTTGCTGATATCTCTAGTTCTCATTCTAATCTAAAGAAACCAGAACTGGCAATCATAAAAAATGCATTATGCACACAAAAAATTGATTTTATGCACATAAAATCAAATAAAAGTCTTGGCCCTATGTTAAAGAAAAGACAAATAAATGTCCGTGAATGTTTTACGTTAAGATATTTTAAGGGCTTCCCTGGTGGCACAGTGGTTAAGAATCCGCCTGCCAATTCAGAGGACATGGGTTCGAGCCCTGGTCTGGGAAGATCCCACATGCCACGGAGCAACTAAGCCCATGAGCCACAACTACTGAGCCTGTGCTCTAGAGCCCGCGAGCCACAACTACTGAGCCCACGTGCTGCAACTACTGAAGCCCGCCCGCTTAGAGCCCGTGCTCCGCAACAAGAGAAGCCACCACAATGAGAAGCCCGTGCACCACAACAAAGAGCAGCCCCCGCTCACCGCAACTAGAGAAAGCCCGTGCACAGCAACAAAGACCCAACGCAGCCAAAAATAAATAAATAAATAATTTTTTAAAAAAAGATATTTTAAGATGAGTTTGTGGGTGTGCTTCCTTTTTTAACCAATGTTTTGACCAACTAACTGGATGTCACTATTAATGTGCTGGTTGAAAGGGTTTCTCTTGAAGTATAAATTTAGGATAGGATGAGAAAAGATCACACTGAAGAGAAAGGCAGGAAGGATCCCAAAGTCACAACAGGGCATTTGGAGTTTATTCTGTAGACCAGGGGTTGGCAAACTACAGCCCACAGGCCAATTTCAGCCCAAAGCCCATTTTTATAAATAAAGTTTTATTGGGACACAGCCATGCCCATTCGGTTAGAGGAGTGCCCATGGCTGCTTCCACACTGCAATGGCAGAATTGAGGAGTTGTTATAGAGACGGTGTGCAGGTATACAGGAAGGTTTAGGCCATGCCTGCAGGAAAGGCATGAAATGCTGCCCTCCTGCCAGTCACTTCTCTTAATAAAAACCCTAGGCCACCGTGGGACCAAATTCTATTGCCTCCAAAGCACAGAGAAGGGCAGAGAAACATTAAAAACCCTCAGTTTTGGGGATGGAGGTATAAAGCAGCTGGTCCAGGATACTATACCAATGCCATTAGAAGTCTCCTACCACTAGAGGAAGAGATTGAAACTCTCTCCCACACACGACCCACCACAGATACAAGGCAGGAGTTTGATTGCCATGGGAGGGAGGAATTGGAACACTGAAAATGTCCCAGCCCCAAGGCCCAGGTGCACAGGTCTATGTGAGACTGAGGCTGAGCCAGGACAAAACGGAGCATTACAACCACCAGTTTAGCAAGCATTGCATAGTAAATAGTAACAGTGCTACAGGAATAGAGATGCATCTGAAAGCCAAGAGTGCAGCATTAAACCCTCCAGCACCCCAGCTCCCACCATAACAGAGAATCCAAAGAGGAATCTGAAGCCTGTACAGGGTGAGGATGACCATAGCAACAATGTCATTAACCATTAGGGAAATGCACATTGAAGCCATAATGAGAGACCACTACACACATTGTCAAATGACTGAAAGAAAACATACAGACAATACCAAGTGCTGATAAGGATGCAGAAGCACTGAATCATACTTTTTCGGTGAGCATCACTATGGTGCAGCAACTCCAGAAAACTGTTGAGCAGTTTCTTATGAAAGGCCATACTTACCCTATGGCCCAACAGTCTACTCCTGAGCTTTTACCCTGAGGACATGAAACCTTATGTTCACACAAAATCTTAGGAAACCTGGAAGCAACCCAAACAGAGTGAGCTTATCCTCCTGTATTTGCAGGAGGCACCACCATCTACCAGGGCCATGTAAGCCAGCACCTTAACATTGGGTTGGCCCGAAAGTTTGTCTGGGTTTTTCCGTAAGATGGTACAAAAAACCCGAATGAAATTTTTGGCCAACTCAATACTTTGTCAACTACTCCCTCTACCTCACCTTTAAAACAACTAATAGTCACCAAATCCTTCTTATTTTACCTTATAAAATATATGTCAACTTTGCATCTTTCTCTATATTTTTACTCCAATTTGACATATACTAGGTACCAGTGATCTCTTTTTTTTTAACATCTTTATTGGAATATAATTGCTTTACAATGGTGTGTTAGTTTCTGCTGTATAACAAAGTGAATCAGTTATACATATATCCCCGTATCTCTTCCCTCTTGGGTCACCCTCCCTCCCACCCTCCCTATCCCACCTGTCTAGGTGGTCACAAAGCACAGAGCTGATCTACCTGTGCTCTGCGGCTGCTTCCCACTAGCTATCTATTTTACATTTGGTAATGTATATATGTCCATGCCACTCTCTCACTTTGTCCCAGCTTACTCCTCCCCCTCCCCATATCCTCAAGTCCATTCTCTAGTAGGTCTGCGTCTTTATTTCCGTCTTGCCCCTAGGTTCTTCATGACCTTTTTTTTTTCTTAGATTGCATATATATATGTTAGCATACGGTATTTGTTTTTCTCTTTCTGACTTACTTCACTCTGTATGACAGACTCTAGGTCCAACCACCTCACTACAAATAACTCAATTTCGTTCTTTTTATGGCTGAGTAATATTCCATTGTATGTATGTGCCACATCTTCTTTATCCATTCATCTGTTGATGGACACTTAGGTTGCTTCCATGTCCTGGCTATTGTAAATAGAGCTGCAATGAACATTGCAGTACATGACTCTTTGTGAATTATGGTTTTCTCAGGGCATATGCCCAGTAGTGGGATTGCTGGGTCATATGGTAGTTCTATTTTTAGTTTTTTAAGGAACCTCCATACTGTTCTCCATAGTGGCTGTATCAATTTACATTCGCACCAACAGTGCAAGAGGGTTCCCTTTTCTCCACACCCTCTCCAACATTTATTGTTTGTAGATTTCTTGATGATGGCCATTCTGACCGGTGTGAGGTGATACCTCATTATAGTTTTGATTTACATTTCTCTAATGATTAATGATGTTGAGCATTCTTTCATGTGTCTGTTGGCAATCTGTACATCTCCTTTGGAGAAATGTCTATTTAGGTCTTCTGCCCATTTTTGGATTGGGTTGTTTGTTTTTTTGATATTGAGCTGCATGAGCTGTTTGTAAATTTTGGAGATTAATCCTTTGTCAGTTGCTTCATTTGCAAATATTTTCTCCCATTCTGAGGGTTGTATTTTTGTCTTGTTTATGGTTTCCTTTGCTGCGCAAAAGCTTTTAAGTTACATTAGGTCCCATTTGTTTATTTTTCTTTTTATTTCCATTTCTCTAGGAGGTGGATCAAAAAGGATCTTGCTGTGATTTATGTCATGGAGTGTTCTGCCTATGTTTTCCTCTAAGAGTTTAATAGTGTCTGGCCTTACATTTAGGTTTTTAATCCATTTTGAGTTTATTTTTGTGTATGGTGTTAGGGAGTGTTCTAATTTCATTCTTTTACATGTAGCTGTCCAGTTTTCCCAGCACCACTTATTGAAGAATCTGTCTTTTATCCACTGTATATTCTTGCCTCCTTTATCAAGATAAGGTGACCATATTGTGTGGGTTTATCTTTGGGCTTTCTATCTTGTTCCATTGATCTATATTTCTGTTTTTGTGCCAGTACCATATTGTCTTGATTACTGTAGCTTTGTCATATAGTCTGAAGTCAGGGAGCCTGATTCCTCCAGCTCTGTTTTTCTTTCTCAAGATTGCTTTGGCTATTCGGGGTCTTTTGTGTTTCCATACAAACTGTGAGATTTTTTTCTAGTTCTGTGAAAAATGCCAGTGTAGTCTGATAGGGATTGCATTGAGTCTGTAGACTGCTTTGGGTAGTATAGTCATTTTCACAGTGTTGACTCTTCCAATCCAAGAACATGGTATATCTCTCCGTCTATTTGTATCATCTTTAATTTCTTTCATCAGTGTCTTATAATTTTCTGCATACAGGTCTTTTGTCTTCTTAGGTAGGTTTGTTCCTAGATATTTTACTCTTTTTGTTGCAGTGGTAAATGGGAGTGTTTTCTTGATTTCACTTTCAGATTTTTCACCATTAGTGTATAGGAATGCAAGAGATTTCTGTGTATTAATTTTGTATCCTGCTACTTTACCAAATTCATTGATCAGCTCTACTAGTTTTCTGGTAGCATCTTTAGGATTCTCTATGTATAGTATCATGTCATCTGCAAACAGTGACAGCTTTACTTCTTCTTTTCCGATTTGGATTCCTTTTATTTCTTTTTCTTCTCTGATTGCTGTGGCTAAAACTTCCAAAACTATGTTGAATAATAGTGGTGAGAGTGGGTAACCTTGTCTTGTTCCTGATCTTAGTGGAAATGGTTTCAGTTTTTCACCATTGAGGATGATGTTAGCTGTGGGTTTGTCATATGTGGCCTTTATCATGTTGAGGTAAGTTCCCTCTATGCCTACTTTCTGCAGGGTTTTTATCATAAATGGGTGTTGAATTTTGTCGAAAGCTTTCTGTGCATCTGTTGAGATGATCATATGGTTTTTCTCTTTCAATTTGTTTATATGGTGTTTCACATTGATTGATTTGCGTATATTGAAGAATCCTTGCATTCCTGGGATAAACCCCACTTGATCATGGTGTATGATCCTTTTAATGTGCTGTTGGATTCTGTTTGCCAGTATTTTGTTGAGGATTTTTGCATCTATGTTCATCAGTGATATTGGCCTGTAGTTTTCTTTCTTTGTGACATCTTTGTCTGGTTTTGGTATCAGGGTGATGGTGGTCTCGTACAATGAGTTTGGGAGTGTCCTCCCTCTGCTATATTTTGGAAGAGTTTGAGAAGGATAGGTGTTAGCTCTTCTCTAAATGTTTGATAGAATTCGCCTGTGAAGCCATCTGGTCCTGGGCTTTTGTTTGTTGGACGATTTTTAATCACTGAAATCTCAATTTCAGTACTTGTGATTGGTCTGTTCATATTTTCTATTTCTTCCTGGTTCAGTCTCGGAAGGCTGTGCATTTCTAAGAATTTGTCCATTTCTTCCAGGTTGTCCATTTCGTTGGCATATAGTTGCTTGTAGTAATCTCTCATGATCCTTTGTATTTCTGCAGTGTCAGTTGTTACTTCTCCCTTTCCATTTCTAATTCTATTGATCTGCGTCTTCTCCCTTTTTTTTTTTTTGATGAGTCTGGCTAATGGTTTATCAATTTTGTTTATCTTCTCAAAGAACCAGCTTTTAATTTTATTGATCTTTGCTATAGTTTCCTTCATTTCTTTTTCATTTATTTCTGATCTGATCTTTATGATTTCTTTCCTTCTGCTAACTTTGGGGTTTTTTTTGTTCTTCTTTCTCTAATTGCTTTAGGTGTAAGGTTAGGTTGTTTATTTGAGATGTTTCTTGTTTCTTAAGGTAGGATTGTATTGCTATAAACTCCCCTCTTAGAACTGCTTTTGCTGCATCCCATAGGTTTTGGGTCATCATGTTTTCATTGTCATGATCTCTTTCTTGAACTTCTGCACAGTTCCCTAACAAATCTAAATGGTAATTCCAGTACTGAAACTACCAAACAGATCTCCCCCTCCCTCCCCAACACAACCACTACAGTAACTAAAGAAATCTATTTAAAACATGTCTGAGTGCATAAACTTTTAATTGTTCCCTCAGTATATGAAAAAACAAAAGCTCCTTTAATTGGCACATAAGATCCTAAAATCCCTGGATTCTTGTCTCTCCACGCCCATTTCTTGCCACTTTCAAGCACCTATTTTATGCTTCAACAAATTGTTGTTGTTTCATATGCACACGCCATTTAATTTCTCATCTCACTTTGTCTCACCTCCATAACTTTGTTCATGCTGTCATCTGTGCCATAATCAATGTCCTTCCCTCCCTTTTCCCCTGATCTATCCTTACTGACCCTTCAGGGTTCAGCTCAGGTGTCATCTCATTTTGACTTCTCCCCACTCCAACCATATTCAGGCTCGGACTGGGAACCCACAAGAACCTGTCAAAGGAACACTAAAGCCTGCCGGGAGCTGGTTTTGGCTTTTCTGAGTGTAACAGTTTCCTAGAATCATTCACAGAAGAAATTTTAAAAAGCAAGAGTACATGGAAATGATTAAGCCTTTAAAGTGTACACTTTGTTCCTAAGGTCCTGTTAATTACCATTTAGGAAAGGCTTATTTGCATTGTCCTCAATTACTTAGGCAACTAAATAGTTTTTACCAATCAGATTGAGCAGCATTTGCTTAATAACAAATAACAAATGCAGTGGCACAGTCTATTGACAGTCTCCTCCCAGAGATGGGCTTATTTAAGCTTGAGCTCCAGGGGCAAAGTTTTTTTACTGGATTACATTATAATTGTTCATAGAGCCACTTAGATCTAGAGAAACATAAGCTTGGGGGTTTTTTCCTCATTAGTTTTAAATTAAGGAATAAGTAAACCATAAGAGCATATCCAAGTAACTCCAATGTCCATTCCACTCATTCAATGAGTCCACATCTGCCATGAAAAGCTCTGTAAAATTCCTATTTGATCAAATCACAAGCCCACAACTCTGAAGACCCTGTTCTCATCTGACCTTCTCAGTTAGAACTTCTCTGACTACCCAGAACTGCCATGAGATTTCTCTCCTCCAATTTTTCTGACAATTTTCTGGTAGTTCTCGTGTGCTTGCCAATGCTTCTAATTGTTGTTACTTATAGAGAAACAAAAAGGAAGAGACAGGCAGAACACTGGTGTTCAATATAAAAATGCCAGCTGGGGACTTGGCAAGAGGCAGGCAACACCAGATCGTGGAAGGCTTTGATGCTAAACTAGGGGCTCAGACTTCACCCTATTAATGGTGAAGATCCAGAAAGGGAAGATTTACTCTCCTGCCTTTCAGGTTCTTGACAAAGTGTTATAACTCATCTCCCAAGAAAGTGACCCTAAGTCAGTGAATCAGTCTTAAGTTCCAGTCCTATTCATCAATCAGCAGAGAATCCCTGAAGCACTGTTTTGAGAAAGATTGTGGATCACATAATCAATTAAAGATATTTGTCATGGGGGTGGGGGGAGAAGGAACATCTAGGCATATAGCATATTTTACCATAGCTTCTGGAGACATCCGTACAACTTATATAGTCTGTAACTATAGAAATGAGCACAAAATCTCTAACCTTGGTCTCATATCTTGGCCTCAATTCCTCTGTAGTTTAACCAACTAAGTCAATGAAATTGATAAATCATGCACTTGACTTTTTCCAAAGGTGGATTTGAAAGGGGAAAGAAGAAGAAAGCAGAGGAACCTGGGGAAGGGGGCCATACCTCGATGTAGGGAGGTAACGAGAGGTCCAAGTTGTAAAATGATGGGTGCGGAAAGGGAAATTTTGAGGGGCTTCATGAGAATAAATATTTTCCTTTTCTCAATTTTGCCCTTTATTGATCCTCACACAGTCTTTGTTTTAGTACAGGTCTAAACACCTTTAATACTCCTCTCCTCTGATTTAAAAGGTCAACTCTGTGATTAATATAATTCCTCTTTAGTCATAACAGAACTCCTGCCTAAGGAGCTACATCTGAGTGGCAAGAGGCTCTAGTAATAAAGTAACTCCTGCCTTGTCTTACATTCCCTCAATGGCCACCTAACAAATCAGGAAAAAAAAAAAATCTCCCCAGGAATTCATTTCTACTGTAGCATAGCTGCAAATTTGAAAGAGGCTGAAATCAACCACTTGTGTGTTTTTGTTAGACTCTTTCACAGGACTGGTTAACATCTTGACAGGTATCATTTGGAGATTCACTGGAGACTTCACGGCACCTGATCTGGTTTGCCGAGTAGTCCGCTATTTGCAGGTATGTAGCACCTTCCAAATGTGATGAGACAAACTGACACCAAAATTAGTTCTTGGATTCTTCACAAGGAGTATAATATAAAACCCTGCACTCTGATGCAACAAACTGCTCACTTCTTCCTAGTTGAAAGGAGAAGCAAAATTTCTAAGATTTTTTTCATGGTTTTTTTTTTTTTTGGTTGTTAAAAATAATACCTATATAAAGAAAATACAAATAAGAAACAATAAGAACATAAACATTCATATTTCATATGAATTCATATTTCAAGCATTAGGTAAAATTTCTGGGTTACTATTCCTTTTGACATATTCTGGCTGTCTTAGTCCATTTGCTATAACAAAAATACCACAGAGTAGGTGGCTTATAAAAAATAAACATTTATTTCTCACAGTTCTGGCAGCTGGAAATCCAAGATCAGTGTGCCAGCATGGTCAGGTGAGGGCCACCTTCCAGACTGCAGACTTCTCATTATTTCCTCATACACTATGACCAAGTGGGGTTTATTCCAGGTATGCAAGGCCAGTCCAACATTCAAAATTCAATTGATGTAATTCATAACAACAAAAGGTAAGAAAAGATTATATGATCATATCAATAGATACAGAAAAAGCATTTGACAAAATCCAATACCCACTCATGATAAAAACTCTCAGAAAACTATGCATAGTGAAAAGCTTCCTCAACTTGATAACAAACATTTACAAAAAACCTACAACTAACCTCATACTTAATGGTGAGAAACTAGAAGCTTTCCTCTTAAGATTGGAAACAAGGCAAGGATGTCTCCTCTCAACACTCTTATCCAGCATCATACTGGAAGTTCCAACTAATTCAAAAGAACTAGAAAAAGAAATAAAAGGTACATAGGTTGGGAAAGATGAAATAAAGACATCTTTGTTCACAGATGACAAGTTTGTCTATATAGACAAGTGAAAAATAGCAAGGTTGCAGAATACAAGGTTAATATACAGAAGCCAGTTGTTTTTTCATATACCAGCAATAAACAATTTGAAGTTAAAGTTAAAAACACAGTACCATTTATGTTAGCACCAGATATATGAAACATTTAGGTATAAATCTAACAAAATATATGCAAGATCAATATGAAGAAAACTGGAAAAACTCTGTTTAAAAAAAATCAAACAATATCTTAAAATGTATAGATATTCCATGTTCATAGATAGGGAGGCTCACTATTGTTAAGATGTTAATTCTTCCCAATGTGATTTATAAATTCAATGCAATCCCAATCAAAATCCCACCAAGTTACTTTACAGATATGGACAAATGCTGAAGTTTAAGGCAAACGACACAGAATGGCAGATACAATATTGAAAAAGAAGAACATGGTTGGAAGGTTGACACTATCTGATTTCAAGAATTACTATAAAGCTACAGAAATCAAGACAGCATGATATTGGAAAAGAATCAACAAACAGATCAATAGAACAGACAGCCCAGAAACATATACACACAAAATGTCTAACTGATCTTTGACAAAGGAGCAAAGACAATTCAATGGAGAAAGGATAGCCTGTTTAAGAAATACGGCTGGAGTCATTGGAAATCCACTTGCAAAAATAAATAAATAAGAATCCAACCAACTTTACACATTTCACAAAAACTAACTAAATATGGACCACAGACTGGAATGAAATATGCAGTACTATAAAACTACTAGAAGATAACATAGGAGAAAATCTAGGGGACTTTGGGTCTTTCAATGATTTTTTTAGATACAACATCAAAAGCACAATCCATAAAAGAAAAAATTGAAAGTTGGGGTTTATGAAAATTTAAAATTTATTCTCTGCAAAAGACACTGTCAAGAGACTGGAAAAACAAGGCACAGATGGGAAAAAACATGCAAAACATATATTTGATAAAGAATTTATATCCAAAATATACAACGAATTCCTAAGACTCAACAATAAGAAAACAAACAACCCTCTTCAAAATGGGCAAAAGAACTGAACAGACACTTCAGCAAAGAAGACACACAGATAACAAACAAGCATATGAAAAGAAGTTCAACATTACATGGCATTAGGGAATTAAAAAGTAAAACAACAATGAGATACCACTACACACCTATTAGAATGGCTAAAAAAATTTTAATTGACGATATGAAATGGTACTGAGAATGTGTAGCTACAGGAGGTCTCATTCATTTCTTGTGGGAATGCAAAATGGTACACTTTAGAAGACAGTTTCGTAGTTTCTTATAAAATTGAACATACTCTTTTTTTTTTTTTTTTTTTTTGGTACGCGGGCCTCTCACTGTTGTGGCCTCTCCCGTTGCGGAGCACAGGCTCTGGATGCGCAGGCTCGGCGGCCATGGCTCACGGGCCCAGCCGCTCCGCGGCATGTGGGATCCTCCCAGACCGGGGCACGAACCCGTGTCCCCTGCATCAGCAGGCGGACTCTCAACCACTGCGCCACCAGGGAAGCCCTGAACATACTCTTACCATACGATTTAGCAATTGTGCTCCTAGGTATTTACCTAATTGAGTTGACAACTTATATCCACACGAAAGCCTGCACAAGAATGTTTATAGCAGTTTTATTCATAATTGCCAGAAACTAAAAGTAAGATACCCCTCAAAAGCTGAATGGATAAATAAACCAAAATGAGCTATCAAGCCATGAAAAGTCATGGAGGAATCTTAAACGCACATTGCTAGGTGAAAGAAGCCAGTCTAAAAAGATTACTTTTGTATGATTACAACTACATGACATTGGAAAAGGAAAAACATGGAGACAGTAAAAAGATCAGTGGTTGCCAGGGATTTGGAGGGATTGAATAGATAAAGCACAAGGGATTTTTAGGACACTGAAACTCTTCTGCATGATACTGTAATAATGGATAAATGACATTATGCATTTGTCAAAACCCATGGAACTGTACAACACAAAGAGCGAATCTCAATATAAACCTTGGACTTTAGTTAATAATAATGTATCAATATTGGATCATCAATTAAAAAAAAATGACCACACTAATGTAAGATGTTAATAAGAGGAGAAAGTGCGGGGAAGGGGGGCTAATATGGAAACTCTGTCTTATCTGCTCAATTTTTTCTGTAAAAGTAAAATTGTTCTAAAAAATAAAGTATATTGACTTTTTTTTAAAGTCAGTCCAGAGATTCTACTTTAAATGAATCCAATCTGGCATTTTTCTAAATAAAAAATTTTAAGTTTTCTGCATTTAAGTCTCACTTTTCTGCAAGAATATATATATTTTTTTGGTTTCATATTTCCTAGGTCATTTTTGTCAGAATTGAGGGTGGGGTAGTGAGAATTTAGACATATGTCCTCAAGCTGCCATCTGTTCTACAAATGGTATCCCATATGTTGTTGACGTGTAGAATTTTCATTGTTGACATTTATGAATTGACTATAATTATACTTTAATTTCCTTCTTGACTCAAGTTAATTATAAGGGTGTTTAAATTTCCAAGTGGTATTTTTAAAAAAAGAAGGTACTAATTTCAGCTTTTACTGTTTGTTGTTTTAGATATGTGAATTGTATAAATTCCACTTTTTGGAATCTATTGAGGGTTTTTCTTCTTGGTAGTTTAATTTATGAATAATTTTTGAAATATTGCCTAGATATTTTACAATAATGTGTATTATTCTTACAGTTTGTTTAATTATTTCTACCTATGTATTATTGTGTTTTTTTCCTCTGTAGAACTTTGAACATCTTAGTTATATATTTAGTGTTATGTTACTTGTTACATTTAGGTTTATTAATATTCTATTGCCATTGTATCTTGTATCTATTATCACTATAAATAATCCCTATTCCATGTAGTGTTATTTGCTTTGAATTTAATTTGTCTAACAGTAGTACTGTAATGAATGCCTTCTTTTAGTTTTCAGTTGCTCAGTATACCTTTGGCCATCACTCTATTTTTTTTTTTAACATCTTTATTGAGGTATAATTGCTTTACATTGTTGTGTTAGTTGCTGTTATATAACAAAGTGAATCAGCTATACATATACATATATCCCCATATCCCCTCCCTCTTGCATCTCCCTCCCACCCTGCCTAGATGTTTGAAGACTCCTGAAGTTAAATACTCTTTTTGACTGTGTCTCAAAATAGACCTCTTTTTATTGACTTTGCCTGCTCCTCTGGGCACTCTACTGTGACCTTTCCTCCTGCTTCAGATTCTGGACTTGTGGGAGCCATCTCACGCAACACAGCCGCGGATGCCGCCGTTCTTATGACCGTCTCATCACAACATTCTGCCCTTGGGAGCGCTCTTTCCCATCCTTCTCTGATGCCATCTCCTCAACTGAGTGTGGCCAGCCTTAACAATTCTGAATTCATGGATCCCACATAAAAATCCCAGTTTTCTCTAAGGAGACAGTCATCTTATTTTTGTTGTTGTAAAATTTGGCCATCATTTATCTCTCTGACCGTTCATCACCTTTTTAGCAAGACAAGAATTTCTTCTTATATCCCTCAGGGGAGCCTTCAATCTCTGATCAGTCTCCAGAACGCCCTCCCTATGGCACCTTCTACAACACTGATGCTGGGATGCATCTGTGGTAGTGTTACAGAGATAAAAATAATAAAGAACAACTATGTAGTTGATCGTTGTTTGTCTGAGCCAGGGAATGAACAAAAAGATACAAATTCAGACAAAGGTTACTACCAAAGTCATGTTATTTCTATTTCATCTTAGAAGAAATTCAGACATTCACCCTTAGATTTCACTCTTCGAGTTACTTTTCTACCACTCTGAATTTGACCCAAAGTTTACAAAGCAGTGATATGGCTAGACTCCTGGTAGAAATGAGGCTCAAAGTTATTTGAAAATTTTCCACCCTGATCATCCTTTCAGGGGTATTTCATTTAATTACCTTTTGAGTATGCCCTTCACAGAAGAGATATTAACCTCTTATATCCCAATTTCCTTCTCTGCAATGTATGCAAATATCACTAAAGGGCATGGATAAGCTTAATAAAAGAGAGGGTGGGATGGAAGAAGAGGGAACCCAAGGGCTGACCCTAGTGAACAGCTCTGCTGCAGAAGTGGATGAGGAAGGGGAGCTCTGAGAGTGTCAGCACAGATGGTGATAAATGATTCAAAACAGCACATGGGCTCCCTGAAGCCAGATCCCTTCTATCATCTCTCAACAACTCACATTGATAAAAGGCAAATGAATGTTTGTTTCTAATTATTCTGGAATGTCAATTGTGGCAGAGAAAATTAGTTTAGCTTTAAAAGTCAATTACAAACACATGTACCACGCAAATGTCAAGAGGGACTGATCCTTGGAGAAATGCAGCGTCTCCAAAAACCCAAGTGAATGAGTGAGCAAGCGAGAGCTGGAAGCACTCTCACCTGTCACAGCCAGCAGTGCAAATCCCAGCACCAAGAACAGCAATCTTCTTCCTGACATGGGAGTCAGTCATTCCTGTCTATACTCCAAACGTCATCCATCCCTTGGTTCAGTGCCAAGGTTTCTAAATAGCACAAAATGCTCTTCTTTCCATGATGTGCATTTCCTCACCTCTGTGAGGCCACTCACCTCCTCTCATTTCTGTCTTCAGGTTGTGCTGCTCCATGCCTCTACCTATGTCCTGGTGTCCCTCAGCATAGACAGGTACCATGCCATCGTCTACCCCATGAAGTTCCTGCAAGGAGGTGAGCTGGCTCAAACAAGTACGATCCTTGAGTGAGGGTTTTCACTAATATTATCCTCTTAGTAATGGTCTTTTCCTCCCCCTTTCTTCTCTTCCACTTCCTCCCCAACTTCATGAGTCTGATTGTCCAAAAAGATGTAGAAAAGAAAGTTTGGGTGCCTGGGAAAATGCTGATGGCTTCTATGGATGGCCAAGAGCCACTAGGAAAGGTGCTTTGCTGGGCCTACTTTGTGACCAATTACCTTGACGCTGACGCTGCCAGGTTTGTTTGTTTGTTTTTTAAGAGCAGTGTCATCACGCATACCTATCCAAACTAATGAACACTCCCACTTCTACTTGCTTATTTTCCAGAAACAAGCACCTTGCCCTCCTTACCCTATAACCATGGAAACAATTGGAAAGATGTTTTACTTTATAATTATAATAGAAACAAGGAAAACCCTCTTATATCCAGAGATAGCAAAGAATCCCTGAAAGAAAGAAGCAGGTGGGTCAGAGGGAAGGCTGAAACCACACAACCCACAATACACACAGATGATGATGCAGCAATATGGCAGAGGTCTTCCTAAATAGATTGTGTAAATGTCCAGAGCAAGAAGGACTCAAGGAAACTGGCAGGATGATTCCCGGAGTACAATGAGGACATTTAATCACAGCACTTCTCCCTTCCCACTGCTCTTCCCCTTCCCAGGCGTGCAGGGGGGATGGAGGTCCTTGCTTCCAAGTAGTGGAGATATTGGATTTGGAGAAACAAGAGTGGGGCCCTGGGAAGCAATGACAGCTTGGAGGGATGGTGGGTACCTAGTCACAGGACTAATTGTCCATTACTCCACCCACAGGCAGAGCCCACTTACCTCTTTGACCCCCAAAAGCAAATAAGAAGCCAACATACTACACTTTCCCAAGCAGGCTGTGAAAATGATAAAATGAAGAACCTAATAGGAAACCTTGCCTACAAAAATGAGGTGCAATCAAATATCACAAAAAATGTGACAAAAGCCAAACTGTGGAAAATAGATAATACGTTTAAAATACGATTCTGCAGGATTTACAGCTAAGGAAGCAAAATTAATAGAGCAAGCAGAACTTTAGAATAAGTAGAATTAATGTCATCAGATACTACTAAATACATCAGGCAGTACTGACACAGATACTTTGAATGGCAACTTAATAATATCTAATAAAATATAAAATGTGCAGCCTTTTGACAGAAATTCTACTTCTTGGTATCTTCTCTGGACAAATACTCACATGTGTGCATGCACACGCATGTGTTGTGTGTTGTAGCATTGCTTAGAATAGCAGGGATTCAATGCTAACCTTGGTGTCCCTCAATGGAGGAAAGGCTAGCATCCTATGTAGAAGTTTCAGTAGATTAGGTTCATTGATTGCATACTATGTGCTATTCTCTAAATTCTTTACATATGTTAAATACTTTAATCCTCACAACGGCTCTGTGATGTAAATTCTATTATTATTTGCATCTCAATCTGGGCAATTACAATTCAAAGAGTTAAAGTAGTTTGCCCAAGGTCACACAGCTAGTAGGTGCAGAGGCAGGATCTGAACCCAGATGGTCTGGGTTCAGTTTAGGTGTCCTTGATCACTGTCTCTCAGTGAGGAGGTGGTGGAGCCATATGCATTGACATGAAAATATCTACATCATATATTGAGTAACAAAAACAATACGCATGCAGTATGCATACTGTATGATAACATTGTTGTAAAGAAAAACTCAAAACAATGCTAGATATTGTGTACAGACAGAGAGAGAAGAGTGTGAGAGAATGCAAGAAAAAGTGAGGCCTCAGAATAATAAACAACTGCCTGCAAAAATGTACACCAACTAGTCCTCACCTCTGGGGATGGGAGCTGGACTCTCCATAGAGAACACAGGGACTTACATGCCTTTAGGGAATTTTTATACCAGAAACATATCAGTGTGTTGTGTGCAATTGAAAGTAATTTTAAGATCGAATTTATACCTGTTTCTCAGGCTTTTTGTAGGTTGTGTGAGTGTAGGAAGGTGTGCAATTCACACCAAGCTTTCCAGACAGTGTCATGCTCTAGCATCTTCTCCGGCAGAGAAGGATGCAGGGGAGGGCACGAGGGTAAATGGGAGAGACATTTTATGATATATGTATGCAAAAGTGTGATACTCTTACTCAGCCAACCACTTATTTACATCCTGCAGGCTCTGGGAAGGATTGCATTTGGTGTACAAAAAGACACCCACACCAGAGTATTTCAAGGCGAAGAAATAGGAGTAAAGTGAACATAAGTATAAGAAAACATGTGAGGGGTGTCCCAGGACACTTGCTGGAGGTTGAGGTTTTGGGATCCACAGTCAAGAGGGAAACATGGTCAGTTACATGTCTCACCACCGTATTCATTAGATAAAAATTAATCAACTGTTTAGCTTATGGGAAATATGACTGGTTCTGGGAGATACTGCGCAATATTATAAATCATGTCCTAAATTACAGGAAAGGCAGGAATGAATATTATAGTGTTCTTTAAAAGATGTAAAGCAATTTACTTCCTCACTATAAAACTAATAGATGCTTCATTTAGGGCACTTGGAAAATAATCATCTCTAATAGCTTCAGGGAAAGATGCAAGCTTGGAAACAGAAATTAGCCATTTTCCCTTCCTCTGCCCAATCCCAACTGAAGTCATGGAAGAAGCCTACAAATAGGAGGAGACCTGCAGCTGGGATGGGAGCCATGGAAAGATGCCATCCAAAGACCAGAAACTTCAAGGAATTGCCAGCACACAGAGAGCAGATTAAATATTAACAAGGATGCCAAGCCCCCTAGGAAAGCTGCATGGCCTTGCAGGAAGTTGAAAAGATCCGCACGGTTATAGGATGTGGTAGTTGGTGGAACAGCGTGTAAGAAGGTCCAGGGAGCCCTGGGCTGGAGTCATCTTGCTGCTCCAGCACGTTGGAATGTAAGGGCAGCTGTGAGGGGCAGGGTCGGGGGTTTATGTGATGGAGCTGAGAGAAGGCGGGAGAAAGAGATTCCCCACAGAGCAGCACAGAAAATGGAGCCAGTGGAAGCCAGGAGGAACTCTCCTGTGGCTGAGCAAGCACATGGCAATGGTAACAAAACCAAGGGAAGGAGAGCAGAACTGGTCGGGGGGGGGCACATTTTTACTGATGTTTTATTGCTTTTTACTAAAGTGGTAATTTCCTTAGCCAGCAACTCCAGAGGAGTCGTCAGTTTTAAAGCTCTTTAGTAAAAGTAACTGTGAGAATAATTAGAAAAACATCAACCCATAATGAAGAGAGATATATAGTGCCACGTATGAAAATATAATATAAAACTTTGATAATTATAACAATATGATACTGGAACCTATCTAAAGCATATAGAATACCAAATCAGTTAGAAAAGAATGTATTTGCCAGTGTATGGTGTTAGAATAGCTGTCTAGCCATTTAAAAAAAATAGATCACTAGATGTCACAGTTAATTACAAAGTAAATTCCAATTGGATTGAAAAAGCAAAAATTTTAAACATAAGAGGGTATGGGTATGGGTAAAACTTTCATCGTTTTGGTGAGGAAAATATCTTTCTAGGAAAGAAATCTTGCAGTTCTTTAGTAGTCAAGAAGATCATTTCTATATATCATTCATTTATTTGTCGCTTTGTTTCTCAAAAATTTCTCATAATTTTTTCACGTCCTTTGCCCACTTTTTCAATTGGTGTGATCTTATTTCTTTCCAGAGTTCTTTATAAGAAGGATATTAGCCCTTTGCTTGTCATGTACAAATATTTCCTATTTGTCATTTTGCTTTTTAAGTATGTTTACAATGTTTACTATTTATAAATAATTTAAAATTTTTTATTTAGTAAAAACTATTTTTATTTCCCTTATTGTTTCTGCTAACTGAAGAACTGCAAGATTAAACATTTGGATAGGAAATCTTACCAACAAGATAACTAGACTAAGAGGAAGAATCCTCAGTGTTGGGCGACTATAAGGAAAAGGACACTTCTGTACACTTCCAGTGGGAGCCATAAATTGTAGACACTTTGGGGGAAACTTAGCTATATTTGCCCAAATCTTCAGTTTCTAAGAGTTCATGCTAAGGAAATAACCAGAGCAGTGCAAAGAGATGCATATGAATTATTTATAATACAAAATAATTGGAAACAATTTAAATACTTAATACTTTGAAAAATTGGAATTTAGTTTAACCATGGAAGAATTTTATTTTGTCCGTGTTTTTAAAATTGCACTTCACACACTGGCCCTTGGAGGGCTTATTTTGTGGACCTGCTCCAGGACAGGTCTGGAAGATCCTGGCTGTCACCCAGCCTCAACCTGAGTTACCAGAACATGAAAAGGAAAGAGGCTGGAGGTTACCAGGGAGGAATGGAAAGAGGCCAACCAAGCAAGGCAAATGGAAACTGGAGGGGAGTTTCCAAAGAGCCCGGGAAAGTTCCTCAGGAGTTGAAGCATCAGCCTTAAACAGCAGCCAGGCACAAAAAGCATGAGCCATCTTGTGACACTACTAGTCAAGTAAGAACTCTCCTGTCCCCTCTCCTCCTTGCCCCCTGCACCCCAGCTTAGAGAGGCCCCAAACTTGTTGGCGACCTGGAGGAGGAGTAGGAACAGCAGATGAGAAAAGCAAGCAGAGGGCTCGGCCCCCTTCTCAGACTCCAGTTTCATACCTGATGCAGGCCCATCTGAGGAGAGAAGACTTAACTTGAAGTCATCTAAGGAATTTTGAATCTTTATTATTATCTGATATTCTACTTATTAATTTTTTTTTTTTTTTTTTTTTTTTTGGCGGTACGCGGGCCTCTCACTGTTGTGGCATCTCCTGTTGCGGAGCACAGGTTCCAGACGCGTAGCCTCAGCGGCCATGGCTCACGGGCCCAGCCGCTTCGCGGCATGTGGGATCTTCCCGGACTGGGGCACGAACCCGTGTCCCCTGCATCGGCAGGCAGACTCTCAACCACTGCGCCACCAGGGAAGCCCATCTACTTATTAATTTTTAAGTTCATTACTACATTGAAGCACTGTTTACCACGTAAGGTGACTGCAGGGGCTTTTTAACTACCTAATTATCACTGACATCAAGAGGCTGAGTTTTCAAACAGGAGAAGAAGAGCTCCCACTCCACTGGATCACTGGATCCATGTACGGGGATGACAGAAAGACCTAAAAAGACTGTATTATAATTCCACCCCAAGGTTCCTGCTTGTTCAGTGTGCCAGTAATATCTGTTTTCTAAATCTTTCTAATAACCCTTTTCAGAGTGACAATTCAGCAAGAACAGAACCCCAGATATTATTCTCCCAAGTATTTGGGATTCAAGATTCTACTAGAGTCCCTAGTTTCTTCTAGAATTGTTCTCACTTCTTATAGCTCCTTGACCACACCCTACACACCTCTCTACGATACCACCAGACTCTACATTTCCCTCCCCACCCAGGAACATGCACCTGCTTTCCAATTTGAAAGTTGGAAGGTGGAGGGAGGTCTCCTGTCCCTGGATGAAGAAGGGCCGCCAGGGCCAGTCAGCACAGACAGCACAGCTACAATGCGGATGAAGATGAAGACCTTCAACAACAGCTTAACAGAAAGCATCACATCAAAACAACTGTTTTCAAAAAGCACTCTCATGTATACTAATTGTCTCTCTCTAGCCCCATCATGACTTGGTTAGGTGAGCAGAGTGTGTATTTTTTTTTAATCCCACTTTAGAGAAGAACTCAGGCTGAGACTGAGTGATCTGCCCAAGGTCAAAATATCACATCTGAAAGAGCCCAAATCTAGTGTGTAGGGTCATATCTACCAGACTTCGGGGCTTGGTTTGAATGAACCCTGCTCTCCAGAACCAAGTCCAGTGTTCTTTCTCTGCCTTACAATTCCTCCCTTGTTCCTTCAAATGAAAGAAGGCTACTTAATGTTTGGCAAACAGCGTTCAAACACTGTCACAGTGCTTCACAGTACTAGGTACAAGAGAAGGATGACAGACAGACCAAAGGTCCCATCCCTGCCTTTGAGGATGGGCAAGGTACAAGAGACAAGCATTTGCACAGCAACCTATCAAATGTATGCGGTACAAACTGAGCTCCGTAGTACTTTAGGAATGGGTGCATCAGCATCTCAATCAAGCAGGTAAATCGGGGAAGAAAAAGAGGAGAAACTGGGGAACACTGACCTTATGCCAGGCAGTGTTCTAGCTTCTGTGTAAGCGTACTCTTTTTAACCCCTGCATCAGCCTTAGATGCTGGTCCTATTATCCCCACTTTATGCATGAGGAAACGGAGGCTCTGAGAGTTCCAGAATCCCTCTTCCACCATGATATTTTTCCACACTAGATGCTAAGCATGCTCCCAAAGGATGTTTCCAGATGCCCAAGCATCCCTCTCTTATCTCTGAGCAGAAAAGCAGGCCAAGGTCCTCAGCGTGATTGCCTGGAGCCTCTCTTTCCTGTTCTCCATTCCCACCCTTATCATATTTGGGAAAAGGAAACTCTCCAATGGTGAAGTGCAGTGCTGGGCCCTGTGGCCCGATGACTCCTACTGGACCCCATACATGACCATCGTGGCCTTCCTGGTGTACTTCATCCCCCTGACAATCATCAGGTAAGAGGCCAGCAGGCCAGACCCATACAGGGGCTTTCCCGGTTCACCAACTGCTGCTCTCCTCCCTTACAGGCCACCCATTGCTCCTAGTGTCCTTTGGGGAACGGGCTAGGTGACAAGATTTTATCTAAAGCTGCTATGTGCTAAGCTCAACTCCTCCAAAGTGGGACAAAGAGGAGGGAACTAACATTTTCTGAGTATGTGCTGTGGGGCAGGCATTGTACCAAGTGGTTAACATTGATCTCATCAACCACACTACAACTCTGTGAAATAACTATTATCCCCATCTTATAAATGATAAAACTCAAACTCAGAGAGGTTAAGTAACTTACCCAACATTACGCAGGATTTAATCCCAGGTTTGTCTGATTCCATATCCTGTTCTTTCTCCTATATCATGCAACCTTTCAAATATAAGAAGTAGTGCCAGTTTCAGAGATCCTATAATCGAAAAGACAGACAAACTTGAAACAAAACTGAGCAAAAAAATGCAATACACACAAAAATATGCTAGACAATGTACGCGAGGAGGTCAAATAATGGCAGGGAACACTTCTTGGAAGCATCCTTTGAAGGAAGGAAGCCTTCAGATAGGAGAAGGGGACGGTGGAGAGAAAGCAGTTTCCCTGGTAACCAGGGGTCAGAGTGCATATGGTGACAGGAAAGGACAGGCAGGCAGTGCCGATGGAAAAGAAGTTGGCAATAAGCTCTTTCTGGATGGGGTGAGACTCAATTGTGAAGGGCCTTAGGAACCAAGCCATAGTATGTTCCCTTTGTCCTGCAGCCAATGATGGGCCAAAGATGGTCTTTCAACAAAGAAGACCACAACCACCTGGACAAGGCAGGGTCTCCCTTGGTCACATGGCAGGATCATCTCTGAAAAAGTGGCTCTGCACGGGTGGATGGGATGAGGAATTGCAGGGAGATACCTGGCATGTTGAGTATGTATATGGGTCTTGCTCATCCTGCACCTTCTGAGTGTCCCCAAGCCTGCCATCGAGTGTCACGTAATTCGTCCTGGGCAAAGGAAGATAAGCCTTTGGGTTTCAATAGTATAAATAATGCTGTGATAAAAATCTTTGTACTTAAAATTATTCATGAGTCTCTGATTATTTCCTCAGAACTCATTCTAATGGAATTGCTAGATCACAGATGATGCTCATTTTAAGACTTCTGATGCATATGCATAAACTGCCCTATTAAAAAATGTGTATTCCTGCTAACAGCAAACAAGAGCTCTCATTTTTCCTCCCATGACCCAGAGGAAGGTGGTATCATTTCTTTATTAAGTCTTTGCTGACCCCAGAGGTTTAAATAAGTATCTCATTGTTTCAATATGCATTTCTTAGATTAAGTGGTTGGGTATTTTTCAAGTGTTTTCTGACATTATAGGAATCTCTTGTTCCTGCTCTTTGTTCGTCTTCAGTCCCTTAAGATACTAAAGCTGGAAAAATGTTATCCACCACATAGTCCAGCCCCTAAACTTTTCACCAGTAGACTTAGGGCTAAAAGAAGCAAAATGACTTGCTCTCCATCAGCAGCAGAGGTCGAGCTGGACGGGAGCAGAGTGATTCCCACAGTTAGCCCCTCAGCCTTACTGAGATCGGATATTGTCCAGTCATCTCTGCTGAATCTACAAGTTAACATCTATATTGTATTTCAACTTACTGCTCTCCTCTCCACCAAGCTGAATCTGGGAGGAAACCTGAAGGGAAGACGTAGGTTATTTAGACAATCAATCAAAGGTAAGTAACAGCCACATTAAAAGAATCCCATGGAAGAGGAAAGAGGCCAGTTGCAGCGGTAAGAAAGTATTTGGAAGGAAGTGACTCATGCCGTCATAGGCAACTGACACATCGATTTCGGTGGCAGCAAATGTCACTGCTTCTCTCCTGATTAATTTCCCATCAGCTCCTGAAATCACTCAAAACCCCTGCTCAGCAGGGCGGATGCAGCCGTGAACCACAGGCTCCCAGCGTGCTGTCTGGCCAGATCCCTCATGCGGGGCTTTCACTGTCTGAAATTCCCCCCATTAATTCAAGCTGCCTCTTCTTCGCCTCCGACTCGCCTACGGCCCAACTTGTGCATTTTTGTAGTGTCCTTGGAAAACACAAAGTCTCATTTAATGATTAAAGGGGATGATTTCAAAATCACTCAGCCCTTGTCAGACAAAGGCCTCAGTAAACCCCGCTCCTTGCTCCTTGCTTCCAGCTGGGGTAGAACCATGAAAATTCCGAGTGACCTTGCTCTGTCTGTCCTTGAGCTTCCCTGAAGCATTTCCTACCTCCTCAGTCATCATCTTCCCTCTTCCTCTTCCATGGTCAGGCTTCTGCGGGAGAGAAAGCTTCTCTCTGGGGGATGCAGCATAGCAACTCCCCACTTCTTGAACCAAGACCAGGCCCAGATGGAGTTTTGTGAAGAATTTGTTTGCCAGCTAGTTGAGGGATAAGTTGCTATAATTTCATCTCTCTCAGAGCTAAAGCTCAACTCTTTTTTTGTTGTTGTTGTTTTTCTTAGTCACACTTTGGTACCCTGAGCTTGATTCTGTTGCTAGTGACTCTTTCAGATAAGGTTAAATTCTTAATTCCAAGACTGAGTAGACAAAAGAAACAACACAAATAAGGTGTTCATGCTCTTTATTAACCATGCCTCATGCTTTATTGTCCCTCGTGCGTGATACATTTATATACAGATATATATATATATATATATATATATATATATATATATATATGTGTGTGTTCTTACCAAATTGATAGGCAAAAATATATATATACTATTGTTGTTTTAATTCGCATTTCTTTCATCACAGATGAGGTTGAACACGTTTTATATGTTTGTTATTATTTTTGTTTTTTAAGTAAATTACTTATTCGTATTCTTTTACCTGTTTTTCTCCATTTTATTTTATTTTCTCTATTCTCTCTCTTTAGAGATATTTTTTATATAAAAACTTTTCCTGTTTTTATACGATTAGGATATTTCCCTAGTTTGTCCCTAGTTTGCCTTTTCATTTTGAATGTGATTTTATTTTGCTTTCAGTTAATAAGACTGACATAATTAAGGAGAGAAATCATGAATACCTAAATTAGAAAGTCAAATGACTCGATTTAAAAAAAGAATCATAGGAAAGCACTTTGCAAAACTTTATATAAATGCATGTGAAAATACGAATGAAATGTATATGGCTTTTCTGTAATATATAAGCATTTTATATTTTAGTGTATTCATATCTACACACAATTTTCTTTACATTTTTTCATTTCTTTTCTTTCTTAGGAAATTGTCCCTTTCACAAACTTATCTATACTTTAACTTTTTAATGATTTATAATTTTAATTATTTGAAAATAATTTCAGTGTTGAGATCATGTTAAAAATATCACCTTAAAGGGCTCCCCTGGTGGCGCAGTGGTTGAGAGTCCGCCTGCCGATGCAGGGGACACGGGTTTGTGCCCCGGTCCGGGAGGATCCCACATGCCGCAGAGCGGCTGGGCCTGTGAGCCATGGCCACTGAGCCTGCGCGTCCGGAGCCTGTGCTCTGCAACGGGAGAGGCCACAACAGTCAGAGGCCCGCGTACCGCAAAAAAACAAACAAACAAACAAAATATCACCTTAAAATATTTTCTATTTGATTTTGATGTTTAATTTGATTTTTATGTAATATGAATTAGAGATCTAAGTTAAATTTGTTTTTTTGTTTTTTTTTAATGCTGGGTCATTTGTCCCAATATCACTTACTGAATGATTTATCTTTTCTCTACGGTATGAAATGGTAATTTTATCATATGCATATTTATATTATAAACGCTCTTATTGTTTCTGAGCTTTCTATTCCCTTCACTTTATTCTGTTTTTATTTTCTCTATTCTCTATCTTTAGAGAATTCTTTATGCAATAACCTTTTTTCTTTTTTAATATATTGCAAAAATTTCCCTAGTTTGTTTCTTCACTTTGAATATGGTTTCATTTTGTTTCCAGTTTGTAGTGATTGACATAATTAAGAAAAGGAGAAAACACACAAATAACTAAATTAGTGGTTTTTCTGCCCCTAACACCACATTGCTTTCATTACTGTAGCTTTATGTACATTTAATATCTGCTAAGACAGATCGCTGGTCCTTTTCAGATTCCGTGGCTATTCCTGGAGAAGCTGCTCACACACTCTCCTTGCACCCACTACTGCAGCCAAAACAAGCCATCTCTTGTTTCCAGGACACCCCACACTCCTCTCACCCCTGGGCTTTTGTGCACATCATTCCTTATGCCTGAGCACTCCTCCAGACTCACGCTGCCTTGCTTCTGGCAAAATGATTTACATTCTTTCTGTCTCATTTCAAATACCAACCCCACACGGAGCTGCCCCTGCCAATCCTAGGCCGCATCCCGCCTCAGCGTGTCCATGTTGCCATTAAGGCTTCACGGGAGAGTCATTGCCTGCTAGTGTGGCTACATTTCTTGAGTACATGGACTCTTGTCTCTTAATCTCTAGACTCCAAACCCAGCACATAACGGACACTTCATAAATGTTTGATTAAATAACCAAAGCAGACCTGACTGATGTACTTCATCAATCAGACAGAAGTGTCATGTTGCTCCATCTCTGTCTCTCTCTCTCTCACACACACAGACACACACACCCCTAGTATGGAAATTTCTGGTTATTTAGTGCCTAGATCAGTTTTTGGCATATGGTAGATACTCCATAAATATATGTGAAAGGAAAGAAGGAAGGAAGAAAGGCAGAGAGGGAGGGAAAGAGAGGAAGGAAGGAGTTGTATTGTCAGTGGCAAACTGTCATGAGAGCTGTGTATGGATAAAGATTTAGCTGTTCTGTCATTAATTAAATCAGGCTGCCAAGACTTGAAACCACAGTGACTGACAATAAAGGCAATACACTGTTTTTCTGGGTCAACACAACTCCTGTTGTTTCGAAATTTACTTGACACAACTGTCTAACTGTTGCTGGGAAAGGTTTTTAGCCCTGGTGTAATTGCTTTACTTTAGCTATGGTTATTTTCTTGCTACCTAATTGATTTCTCATTCTCCTATCATTTTTACTCTGTGAGACAAAGGTAGAGGCTTAAAAGATCCAGAGCCTACAATTGCAAAGGAATAAGAGGAAGAAAGCACGTTTGTCATGGAGCACTGATTTATGTTACACGAAAAAAAAATCCATCTTATTTTGCTCGGGGAAAGGGGAACAGACTGTGGGAAAGCCCCAAGCTGAGGTCAGTACAGTTCTATGGACTACAAGGCCATGGTGGGTAAAAGGGCCCAAGGTCCTAGCCAGCACTGTCCAAGACATGAAGTCCAAGGCCAAGGTCGGATGACCCATCACATCAGTCAAGGAAGTGACATCCTATATATTTTTACCTGAGGGTTGGCAAGAGTTAGGTCTTTTGAAAAAGCCATTATCACTAGCCTGCCAGGTTATGGTAGATGCTTGTGTTTGAATTTCCCATATCCATTCCACTCTAAGCCACTCATGGCAACCCCTCCCCTCGGCATGTGAATGGCTCAGGAACGGCCACGTCATCCAATTCTAGCCAATGAAATGTGAGCTCTCTGAAGAGCTTTTGGGAAGATTTCCCCATTCTAAGCAACGAAAGAGTATGAAATGAAAAATAAAAATCTTCCTTCCACTTCTGCCCTGTCCCCCTCCTCAGAAGTAGCACTGTTAAGAATTTCTTATATATCAGTGGTCCCCAACCTTTTTGGTACCAGGCACCAGTTTTGTGGAAGGCAATTTTTCCACGGGTGGGGGTGGGAGGGATGGGGGAATGGGGAGGGAGGGGCTGGTTTGGGCGGAATTGTGAGTGATGGGGAGCGGCAGATGAAGCTTCACTCCCTCACCTGCCGCTCACCTCCTACTGTGCGGCCTGGCTCCTAACAGGCCACGCACCACTACCGGTCCACGGCCAGGGGGTTGGGGGCCCCTGCTATATACCCTTCCAGGACTGTTCAATTCATATATCAGCATATACACATGTATAGAAACAAATTATACACACCAAACAATGTCTGATCTTTGAAAAAACATGTTAATCAATCATTTTACTTTCCTGTTTAGAGCCATTCAGTGGATTTCCATTGTTTCAGGATAAAGTCCAAGACCTCTAACCCTGCACTAAAGGCCATGTGTGATTTGGTTCTTGCCTCACTCTCCATCCTTATCTTAAGGCATACAAGCTGCCTTACTCACCATGCTTCAGCCATGCTGGCCTTCTCTAAGTTCTTCAAATGCGCATGATCCCTCCTGTTTCAGCAACTTTGCACATGCTGTTCCCTCTGTCTGAATGATCATCCTCTTTTGCATTTAAAAAATCAATTTTATCCTTCAGATCTTAGCTGAAATTTCACCTCCTCTGGGAAGGCTTCCATGACCCCCAGAACAAGCCAAGCCTTCTATTATATACTCTTGTATCTCCCTATATTTTATCTTCATAGCATTAGTATTAGTGAAATTAACTAATAAAGGGGAGAGACACTTTTGGTCAGGGAGCATCCTTAAGCCCCTGCTAGACGAAGAGTAAAAAGGACCGTGCTAAGTGAAGCATCAGCTCCCCCTACACCCCCTCCCTATGCTTGGCCTTTAATGAGAACTTCAGAGCACAACTGGACATCATCCTCAGGCCCCAAAATGAGGCAAAGGTGGAGGCAGAGATGGAGCCTGTGGCTCCAAGACTGTGATGGGCATCCTTCAAGTCCCCAGGCCTGTGCTGAGTCCTGCAGCGTTTGTGAAAGGGGCACTTTTGGTCTGAGTGGAATGCTCTCCACGTGTCTTGAGGACAGAGAGAATTTTTGTTCTGTTTTCTGACACTCCTCATACACAATGCAGAACCAAGACTCAGGAACTGGCCTCAGGCATCATCTTAAGTACTTAATGCCACTTGAAAGGTCTTCCTCTGGCTTGGACTCCCGCACTCTCCCACCGCCAGGAGCTGCCTTCATGAAGGTAATGAAGGAAAACGGGTCTGTGTCTGGGCTGCCTTCCATAAAATCAAGAAATAAACCAGCCAGTTGCAGGGAAGAGGTATTTTACTCAATCTTAGTGACCCTTAGGTTTTCAGATTTCTAAGAAACTTGAAGAAAAGCTACACCTGCTGAGGGAGTGGAGATAAAGAAAAGACATGGAAGAAGCTGACCCAAAAGAATGGAGGTGCTATTCCTCAGCTCTGTTTCTGAGAATGGGCTATTTCTAGGTCTGCTTGATCTTTAAGATACAACTGTCATAGACAAAATTCAGTGTGCCTAGTGTGACACTAGCATGGAAGCCCCAAGGAAGGGGGAGCTAACTGTCACTGAGGAACAGAGGCAGCTCAGAAAGGTTTCACAGCAAAGTGATATATAGAGAATGGGCTAAAAAAAAAAAAAAAAAAAAATGTCTTTTCAGGAAGAAAGGAAAGCAGACACAGAGAAATGGAGGACCTTGGATCTCACATTCACCCAAAGTCAACCACATACTAAGCATGGAATCGGGGTTAGTTTAGTTGGTTTCTCCTGTTGCCCACACGGAAAAAATGTGTTGAGAGACAGTGGGGAGGGAGGGAGGCAGGATGATAATGATAGAGATGAAGAAAGAAGAGACAGATTGTGGGAGACTTTGGATGCCCTGCTTGAGAGACTGGATACCATCTTATAGGAAAGTGGAGGCACTGGAGGGTTTTTAAGCCAGGGAATGATGCTCTGTCCCAGAGCTCCAGTTCTGATGGTGGGAGGTATGGGCATTCAAGATTCTAGCAAAGTGGAGGTGTTTAGAAGACTATGACAAATAATCAGGCAAGAGATTATAAGGGGTGCTTGCTTTGGCAGCATGTATACTAAAATGAGAATGATACAGAGAAGATTAGTATGGCCCCTGCATAAGGATGACACATTAATTTGTGAAGTAATACACACTTCTGTGTTTATGGGTACAGAGTTTCAGTTGCAGAAGATGAGAAAGTTCTGGAGATGGATGATGGTGATAGTTGCACAGCAATGTCAGTGTACTTAATGCCACCGAACTATACACTTAAAATGGATTAAATGGTAAATTTTATGTTATGTTTATTTTACCACAATAAAAAAATCATCAAAATATCAATATTAAACAAAAAGAGATCATAAGGGTCCAAAGTGATAGTGAAGAGCAGGAATGGAGAGGAAGGTACAGGTGATGGAGACATTTTGAAGGACAGTCCATAGAACTTGTTGATTAATTAAATGAAAGAAATCAGCAAGAAGAAGGAAATGAATGTATTCAGAGTGCTCTCTGATGCATGACTGTTACACCCTGAGAAGTGGATGGATTTGGGGAATAAGCTAAAGAAGCATCTTACTTATTAGTTTTCCTGGCTAACAGTAAAGCTGGTACTGGCTTTCCACCTGCCTGACTGATCCTAAGGAGACGAGGTGGGGGTAACTAAAGCCCAAACCCCTAACACATAAAATCTTTCTTAATTTTCCATTGTACATATGGTTGATGGTCAATAAATATTTGAATTATTGATCAATTAAGCCCTGGGGTTGCAATTGTAGTACACAATTAATGCTTGATGGTGGTTGTAACTTTTCCTTGTATTTCATTTACCTGGGAAAAAGTTTCCCTGCTCTAATAAATATTCAACTTAGGGTAAAGAATAGACTCATTAGCAGTTTTCTTTCTCAGTTTTTCTTTAATGTAGACAAACAATTTCCAGAAAAGTCCCTGGGCAGGTATATGAGAAGGAGTGAGGATGCTCCAAAAAGGCCCCGAGCTTTCCTGGAACACTCAGAGGGGTTCTCTGAGCAGGGGAAAATCAATAAGGAGGGTTTTACCACAGCCATTAATTAAGGTATATTCTAAAGATCATTAAAAGCAATTAGTGCTTTGTCAGCTACTGCAAACTAGAACTCTGATTTTTTTTCATCCAAGTGATTCTCAAGGGGGAAGTTAGTGCAGTTTTAAAATGAAGAGGTGCTTTGTCTCAAAGTTTTTAGTCAAGGTTCTTAATAAATTAGAAATGTCAAATAACTAATTAAAGAAAGGCATGCATGTTTATATTTATCAAAGGGAACAAAGGATACAAAATTTGTTAATGCTTTTGAGTCATTAACACTTTTTTTTCCTTTCAGGTACAGATTATATCTCGTAAAAGTAGGTGTGATATTACGTGAAAATTGGGGAAGAAAGAGAGGAAAGAAAATGGCATTTATTGAGCCTCTGCTAATTTTCAAGCCCTGTGCACAGCACTTTAAATGTTGCCACATTTGATCCCTATAAACCTCTTAAGAGGTTTGTATTACTACCTCGATTTGACAGTCTCAACTGAGGCTCAGTGTCTTAGTGGGTTCGGGCTGCTATAACAAAATATCACAGAGTAGGTGACTTCTAAACAACACAACTGTATTTCTCACAGTTCTGGAGGCTGGAAGTCTGAGATCAAGTTGCCAGTACATTTGGGTGAGGGCTGTCCTCCAGGTTGCAGACATCTCCTTGTAGCCTCACATGGCAGAAAGGTCAAGAAAGTTCTGTGGGGTCTCCTCTTATAAAGGCACTAATCCCATTCATGAGGACTTCACCCTCCTTATGATCTAAGCACCTCCCAAAGGCCTCACCTCCTTATACCATCACATTGGGCATTAGGATTTCAACATGTAAATTGGGAGAGGAGAGGGACACAAACATTCCTCCTATTTCGCTCAGTGTATTAGTTATGTATTGTTGGATAACATTATCATGAACCTGGTGACTTAAAACATACACTTATTATCTCACAGTTTCTGTGGGTCAGGAGTCTGGACAGTTAACTGGGTCCTCTGCTTAGGCAAGGCAGCCATCAAGGTGTCTGCCAAGGCTGGGGTGTCATCAGAGGCTCAACTGAGGAAGTATCTTCCTCCAAGCTCCCCTGGGCTCCTGGCGGAATTGATCTCCTGGGGCTGTAGGACTCACAGCAAGTTGCTTTTTCAAAGCTAGGAATACAGAGAGATACTAGCAAGACAGGTGCTACACAATTATGTAATCACAGACATCCCATCACTTTCACCCCAATGCACTGATTAGAAGCAAGTCACAGGTCCAGCCACACTCAAGGGGAGAGGATGACACAGTGATGTGAACACTCGAGGTGGGAATCATGGAGGCACATGAAAGCCTGTCTAAAATCAAGGTCATATAACCAGCAAGTAGTAGAGCTGGTTACAAATCTAAATCTTTCTGACCCCAAACCCTGTGTTTGGATTCCAACCTAAGCTATACCTCTGACCACATGAGTTATCTTGGAGAAATCAGTTAACTTCACCAGGTCCAAGCCTCCTGGCTTAAAAAAAAGAAGTAGCTGCCATCTACTGTGATTCTACAGAGGCGGGCAGACCATGGTTGAGAGACCCCTGACTCCACACCTCACACTCAGGAAACTGGGGGTGGTCTTCACAGTATGGACCCACCAGACATTTTAATAGTATCTTTGGTCCTTTCC
Organism: Hyperoodon ampullatus; assembly: GCF_949752795.1. Lineage (NCBI taxonomy): Eukaryota > Metazoa > Chordata > Mammalia > Artiodactyla > Ziphiidae > Hyperoodon > Hyperoodon ampullatus. Next base: position 66,255,681 of record NC_136922.1, read on the forward strand.
GCAGTGTCATCTATGCCATTGTGATCAGAACGATTTGGGTCAAAAGCAAAGCCCATGAGACAGTGATTTCCAGCTGCTCAGGTAAGTCTCTCATCTGCATTACCCAACTCTTAGCTAATTTTGCTTCTGTACAGGTTTTCCTCTAGCAAATATGAGCTTGGGTTTTCTGGTTATAACAAGCCTGCTCTTTTATATCAGGGCCCAGCTGTGGGCCCTGAAAAGATGGATGAAGGCATCCTTCAAAAAAAAAGATGGATGAAGGCATCCTTCCTATCCTCAGATATCAAAGAAATACACCAAATAGTTGTTGAACAATCACAGAATTACATGAAAGGGGGAATAGAACAGGACAGAAACTCTAAAGGAAACCTAAGGTATTTAGGGTATGATGAAGTAGTTCAGACTGATAGGAAAATAGAGATTGTTTGAAAATTAGTGTTGTTGAGAAAACTAACCAACTATTTGGAAATAGATGGATAGGTAAATAAATAAAAAAAATACACATGATTGCTACCTTATATGCTATAAGGAAATAAACTTCTGATTAAGGGAAAGAAAAGAAAATATACAAATTGTTGTTTATAATCAGGAAAAATTGAAAAAGGTATGAACATCCTACAATGAGGGATTAAGTACATTAATTATACAGCCATACAATGAAATATTACAGCTCTAAAAATTATTGTATAGTATACTTAGTGCCTTAGAAAGATGTTTATGATGTATTAGATTAAGAAGGAGAAAGCTGTATGGTGTTGCGTTTATAAATGTGTGAATATATAATATACAATAGTATAAGTTCATGTACAGATAGATGATAGCTGGATGGATAGATAGATAGAAAATGTCAGGGAGGACAAGTACTAAATGTTATAGTGATTATCTCTGAGTGGTAGAATCTTAGTTGATTTTTATTTTCTTCTTTTTTTTTTTTGTGCTTGGACAGTGAGAGGTCCAACGCTGAGACTGTATACATATATTCATTTTGTAAAAATTATCATCTATCTTTTACAAATGGAAATCATATTAATTTTTAAATTACACATATCTGTATAGGTATATAGATATATCATTGCATTGCCTGGGGAGATTTTCAAGTGAGTTGTCACTTAACCGAGTGCATGACCCTAGTGTGATGGTGAACAGATCAAGTGTAGTGGGACCAGAAGTCTTTGGAAGGTCCAGAGCTTTGGGTTGGAAGGATGCATAGGGAAAAGGAGGATGTTTTAGTATGCTCAGGTGCCACAACAATATACCACAGTGAGTGGCTTAAACAACAAATTTATTTTATCACAGTTTTAGAGACTCGAAACCCAAGATCAAGGCACCAGTCAGTTCTCTTCCTGGTAAGAGCTCTCTTCTTGGATTGCAGATGTCCACTGCTGCCTTCTTGCTATCTCCTCACATGGCAGAGAGGAGAGAGACAGAGAAATCTTTCTAATGTCTCTTCTTATAAGGGCACTAATCCCATCATAGGGTTCCTGCTCTCGTGATCTCATCTAACTCTATTTCCCAAAGGCCCCATCTCCAAATACCATCATATTGGGGGTTAGGGCTTCAACCTATGAATTTTGTGGGGACACAAACATTCAGTCCATAACAGGGGAAGAGCCAGGAAAAAAAAGAGGTGGTGGAAAAAAACAAAGACCAACCAAATGAGAATAGACAAAAGCTATTTTTTCAAAGCTTGCTATAGCAAGAGAGTCAGCCACCATCACTTGTCTCTTGGCAGAAATACAAAAGCAGGCAGTGGAGTGAGAAAGCCTCCAGTACGTCCTGATTGGTGGCTGTTGGCATGTGGAAGCTGTAAGTGTGCTGACTAGAAGCATGGCATCCTGTGTGATGGGTTAGAGGGTGTGTATTTGGCTTTCTCAGGATGGCTTTAAGTAAAAAATAGGGGCAAATATTAAAGAAGCTGTCAGTCATTTAGCAAGTCTTGGCTATTTGAGGTAGACTGTTACAGGTATTCTTATTTGGCTTATGGACTGTGAGATAGAGACAGTGGTCTGACTTCCTCCAAGTCTGAGTTGCACATAGCAGGTTGGCTTCCTGGTCTGGTTACTGTAGATAATGGGTTGGTTTCCTGGGCTGCTTGCTGCAGAGTGTGGGTCAGAGTTCCATCTTAAATATGATCTGGCCACCATCCATTTGTTTGTTCAGTCTGTCAACACAGACTGACAAGACAGAGGGACAGACAGAGCACTTACTGTCAGCCACTTCTGGGTCCTTTCCATACTTTACCTCCCTGAATCCTTACAGAATCCTAAAAGGTGATATTATCATCTGTCTTTTGCACATGGAAGACAGGCCCGAGGGTAAAGCAATTTGCTTGTTTTCATAGGTAGCGCATGACACAGCAGGATTCAAATGCACATATGATTGGCTAGAAAGCCTATGTTTTCTCCTCTACATCAAGCTCCCTCTCAGAAAGAAGGACATGACAGAAAGGAAGGTGGTGAATGACTGAAAAAAGAGCTCAAACTACAAAAAACCAAACAAACCATTTTTTTAATTAAAAAACCCAAATAGGATTGTTGGCATGGCTGTCTTTCACCAGCCTCCCTGCTGTGCTTGGCCTTCAGAGCACTATTCCAGAGTCATCTCCCGAAGTGTTTTGTTTTGATATATGTAAAAATCTAAAAGGTGACCTAATTTTGTTTAAGTAGGCTGAGGTCTTCCTGTACTTTCAGATTTAAATCAGATTGCTTTCAACCCTTGTCCTGTGATTTCTGCCAGTTCCAGGAGACTGCTGTGTCCTCTCTCCCTGTCCCTCTGAGTTCTTACCCCACTGGCTCACCTCCAACAGCTCTTCTGTTCCCTCTGATCCTGGTCCAATGAACCATGGAATTCACCTTATTTTCCTTAGGTTTGAGGTGATGAAAAGTTTCCACATTCTGTCAGCTACCCCACCACCCGGGGTATCCTCCACCCCTTTTTACTCAGCAGGCCTTTCACCACTGTGGTTGGGCCCCTGTCTCTCTCCAGAGTGCCCTATATCTCCCTGCTACTCGATTTTCCAGTCCCTGCACTCTTGGGTTCCCCCATCCTCTAGTCCCTGAGATATTACAAAGCCACATAGAGATCCATTTTCCCACTGATACACAGTACGCCATTACTCCTCCCCAAAGGTGGAAATGGCTACAGTCAGTTTTTATTCTTTAATACAAGTTTATATGTCCATCACACCTATTTTTTAGTTGTCTGTATCTTTATATCAGCATCACTGACCCCTTTCTGGAATGAGGAGCAGGCAGATGGTGGTTTCAAAAGCCTGTATACTCTCTATATCTTATTCATAAGCAGAACTCACTTGGTTTTCTATCTGTCATTACAGCCACGTAGCTCTGGAGTTGGCTGGTAAGTAGGATCTCCAGTGGTGTTAGTACCCCAGGATTACTGCTCATCAATGAGGGGACATAAGCAATGATTAGTGGGAACAGAAGCTCACTTTGTAAACATGGGCTGCAAAATTCAAGTTTAAGAATCACTCTGCTTTCTGGCAAGTATGCCTATTTCTCCCCCTCAAAGGCTGACAGAAAGGAAAAGAAAGAACTATTTAATAAATGATCTACAGACTTTCCCAAAAACAAGTGCGTGGAAGGAGAGAGCTAGAGAATATGAGGTTTCCAATCCCGTAGGTTATCTTTCATAAATAAGCTTGCTCTTGATGCCCAGGGGTGTTTACTCCTATAAAACAGAACATTTATTGCATGGGGGCAGGAGATGGGGGAGGTGCACCCATGAAATAGATGAAGTATAAGATATCTGATATAACTGAGTCTGTCCATTATGACTTGGAAGATGTGATGTGATCCATGCTATATCCAAAGTACATGTTTCCAATTAAATGGGGCAGAACGAGGTGAAGAAAAATCTTCGGATTAGGAACTGGGTTAGAGTCCTGTTCACCTCTAACTAAATGAACGTGAAATAAGCCCATTAAGTACCTTTCTTCATCAGTACATGAGAGTAAAATGGCTTCTTTGCAATCAACACCTTCAGCAAAAGACATAAAGAACTTCATGAAAAATATATACATATATAAATAAATGACACTTATAGCATGTTCGTGGATAGTAAGATTCAGTACCATAAAGATGTCAATTCTCCTCAAATGATCTACAGATTAATGCAGTTCCAATCAAAACTGAAATGGGACATTTTATTGAGCTTGACAAGCCAATTTAAAAACATACATGGAGGGCTTCCCTGGTGGCGCAGTGGTTGAGAGTCCGCCTGCCGATGCAGGGGACACGGGTTCGGGCCCGGGTCCGGAAAGATCCCACATGCTGCGGAGCAGCTGGGCCTGTGAGCCATGGCCGCTGAGCCTGCGCGTCCGGAGCCTGTGCTCCGCAACGGGGGAGGCCACGGCAGTGAGAGGCCCGCGTACCGCAAAAAAAAAAAAAAAAAAAAAAAAAAAAACATGGAAATTTCAAGAGCCAAGAAAAAGCCATGAAGACAGTTCTGGAGAAGTAGAACAAGGTAGTAGAAGTTTACTGTACCAAATATTGATTTATCATAAAGTTAGAATGATTAATAGAATGGTATTGACACAATTCAATAGAAAAATGGAAAAGAAAACAACCCCCAAATAGACCTACACATATATGAGAACCTGATACATGTCAGAAGATCACAGGGAAAGAAATGAAATTGGAACTTCACCTCAATTCTTAGGCAAAATTACATTCCAGGAAATTATAGACTTAAACGTGAAATGTAAGACTTTAAAAAATTTTTAAAGAAAATGTAGGGTGTTATTTTTATGACATTAGAATAAAGGAATTCTTAAACGAGATACAAGATACAAGGTACATTAAACCAAAAAACTGATGGATAAATTTGACTCTATTTATATTTAAAAGTCAAGCCAAAAAGAGGGAGAAGCTATTTGCAACACATAATCTGGGAAAATGTATGAAGAATGTATGAAGAACTCCTAAAAATCAATCAAATATATTTTTTTAAAAGATAAATAGAAGAAAAATGAGCAAGGCACAAACAGACATTTCACAGGAGGGAAAAGAGAAATAGCCAAAAATAAGATTCTCAACCTCACTGATAAATCAGGAGAGTGCACATTTAAACTTCAATTAGATACAATTTTCCACTCACAGGACTGGTAAAAATTTTGAAGTCTGTTATTTCTAAGTATTGACAAAGATATAAACCTCATGGTTCATCTGGCAATATCATTCCTAAAAAACTTAGTAGACTTCTGATTTATTTGCTTCCAGTCAGTTTCACATGCCAGCAATCATATTCAAAAAGTCTTTCTGAAAATAATTCTCAGGTCTGACTTGTTTCTTTGCTTCCTCATCCAATCCCTTTCCCCTAACTGAATAGAAGCTAGCTTGAGGCCATCTGAAACAATAGGTGGGAGGCCACATCCTTAGTCTGATCTTTCCCTCATTGCTGGTTTAAACTCCTCACTGTAATAACTGAATTTGGGTTCAGGCTTCATCGGCACAAGACCTGCACACTCAGAAGGTATACACATTCGCATTTTCATTTTGTACCCGGCCACGCAAAGTATATAGCTGGTGCTACAAGGGGTTAGGAGCAACTGACCCTTGCAACTCTACAAGGTCCCAAATTTTAGGACATTCTTTTAACTTCCTTTCATTTTTGTTCATAAACCAACCAACTCTTGTCTGAGTTCATCTCTTTTTTCTAATACTTTGCTAAACACAGCTGGTGGCAATCAACACACACTATTAACATTCTGTTTATCAACTGTGGTAGTTAATTTTGTGTCAACTTGATTGCCCTAGACAGACAGCTGGCAAAACATTATTTCTAGGTGTGTCTGGAGTGCATTCCTGGAAGCATTTGAATCTGTAGACTAAGTAAAGAAGATTGTCCTTACCAGTGCCAGTGAGAATCATCCAATCCACTGAAGGCTTGAATAGAATAAAAAGGCAAAGGAAGTGTAAATTTGCTCAAGCTGGGACATCCATCTTGTCCTGCTCTCGTGCATCAGCATTTCTGGTTCTTGGGGCTTCAGACTAGGATTTAGAGATTTACACCATTGGTTGCCTGTTTCTCCAGCGTTTGTACTTAGACTTATACCATCATCTCCCCTGGTATTTCTCCCATGAAAATGCCTTTGGATTTGGGCTGAATTATACCACCAGCTTTCCTGGTTCTCCAGCTTGCATACAGCAGATTATGGGATTTCTCAGCCTCCATAACTGCATGAGTCAATTTCTATTACAAATTTCCACATATATATATCATATTGGTTCTGTTTCTCTGGAGAGTCCTAACTCCACACCACCCTTGTACCCTCCCTGGGGGTCCAGTCTCAGTAGGCACACAATCTGCCTTCCCAAGCATCATAGTGGCATCACAGTTCTATCCAATGCACCTCTAGTGTCCCAGCTTTCCCTGTCAGTTTCCTTATTACCTGCTGCCTGCTCACTAGGCCAATGCCACATGTTTTAGGTTTGTGTTATGACAGCACTGCATATGAAGCACCAATCTCTGCTTTAGTTAAGGAAACTCTAGCAGCTATACAGGAGAAACCCCCAAATACAGTAGCCTTAAAATAGAAGTTTGTTTCTTGTTCAATTAACAGTAAAGGTCAAAAGGATGGATACACAGCCATTCAGAAACTCAAGCAGATGGAGATTCTGCCACTCTTAACAGATGGCTGCTAAGGTATTGCTTAGCATCAGCATCCAGCAGTCTGGGGAGGGGGGAAGAGAGAGTGAAGGATTACTCAGGGGGTTTATCTGAGCCAGGCCTGGGAAGGTACATATGGATTCTTCCCATGTTCCTAGAGGCAGAACTTAGTCATATGACTACCCCCTGCTGAAAGGGAGACTGGGAAATGTAGTCTCTCTGTGTGCCCTGGGGGCAAAGAAAGGATTTGGTGGATAGCTAACCTGTCTCTGCCACAATTATTTTAGGTCTGTCAGGGTTCCTGGTTCTGCCTGAGCTGAGGCGCTGAGGAACAGAAAAGGCTGTGAGTTAGGTAAGTTAGGTCATACCTCCTCCTATCTAGCTATGACCTCCTATAAAAAACAAAAGGAAGTGGCCAAAGTCCTGCAGCTAAGCAGATGAGACATAACATGCTAAAAATAGTTAACATTCAGGTTATATTCGTAGATAAAGAGGTCATCAATGATCAGAAATTGAAAATGAATTTTAAGTTTAAAAATTTTAGAAATCAGGCAATCAGTCATAACTGTTAAAATGTTTAATTTTTAAAATAAACCTGAAGTACATAAAGTTCCCAACATATGAAAAAATATTTATTTTAAAATATTAACCAGCTAGTCTTCCTTGTTAACAAACAAATCACCTGGACTCATTGTAGGTCCATTGTCGGTCCCCTCCACCCAACAGGAATAAATTCTGCTTCACTTAAAATCCCTAGATACCAACTGCCCCCTCTTCATGGGCTCAGCACACAAGAAAAATAGGTTCCCATTGACTCTGCAAGGGGCATGAAACATGGGAAGGTAAGGAGCAGGAACTGGCCACTTGAAGACTAACCCTCCAGCGTGGGCCCCTACTAGGGAGGCATCCTTGAACTAAGACAGCCTAAGGCAGCATGCTGCTTTCAGTCCCGAATCTAATCGACCCACCGCCTCTAGGCTACCCCCTATTAATGCACAGTGACAGCTGAATTTAACTGCTTTTCTGGCTCCAGCTCAGCCCCAAGGCCTGAGTAGAAATAATCCTTTCATCTCCCAATAAAGGAGAATACTGGGATTTTATAGCTCAGCTCACTTTGAAGAGCCATCTTTAGGAGCTGGAGGCTTTGCATTTCCTAGAGCGGTCAGATTAAATATGCTTTTCACTGATCTCACTGGGAGATCGAAGGGCAGGAGTTGATTATATTGTCACCCATTTGCTCTGTAGAAAGTACTGCAAGTTTCCATTTTAAGCAGATTTCAGAGCACAAATGTCATTCTCGAGAAGTTTTCTGAAAAACCAACAAAGTCTTCAGAGCCATACTGTTTAGGAGCCAGCTGTTAGTCCAGCAAATGGAGATACTTTGAAAAGATACAATTTTTAAAAAATAAATTTATTAATTTTATTAATTTTTTTATTTTTGGCTGCATTGGGTCTTTGTTGCTGCGCGTGGGCTTTCTCTAGTTGCGGTGAGCGGGGGCTACTCTTCGTTGCGGTGCGTGGGCTTCTCATCAGGTGGCTTCTCTTGCTGCGAAGCACGGGCTCTAGGCACGTGGGCTTCAGTAGTTGTGGCTCACGGGCTCTAGAGCACAGGCTCAGTAGCTGTAGTGCACGGGCTTAGTTGCTCCGCGGCATGTGGGATCTTCCCAGACCAGGGCTCGAACCTGTGTCCCTTGCATTGGCAGGTGCATTCTTAACCAATGCGCCACCAGGGAAACCCAAAAAGATACAATTTGATCTGCTGTCTTTTTTTTTTTTTTTTAAAGAAGATGTTGGGGGTAGGAGCTTATTAATTATTTATTTTTGCTGTGTTGGGTCTTCGTTTCTGTGCGAGGGCTTTCTCTAGTTGTGGCAAGCGGGGGCCACTCTTCATCACGGTGCGTGGGCCTCTCACTATCGCGGCCTCTCTTGTTGCAGAGCACAGGCTCCAGACGTGCAGGCTCAGTAGTTGTGGCTCACGGGCCTAGTTGCTCCGCGGCATGTGGGGTCTTCCCAGACCAGGGCTCGAACCCGTGTCCCCTGCATTAGCAGGCAGATTCTCAACCACTGGGCCACCAGGGAAGCCCTGATCTGCTGTCTTTTACTTGCCTCCCATGGCTATAATCCCACCCTGATAATTATTTGATGTATACAATTCCTATATACAGATAACATTGTATAATAGCCTATCTAAATGTACATGGTAATACCTTCTGTTCACTTCCAAAAAGGCAGCTCATACCTCCTGAAATACCGTTAAAACCTATTCATCCCAACTAATAAGGGAATTGACATTCTCAGTGTGGGGCTTGGCATCTTGAATACATTATTTTATTTTAATTATCAGAATAACTCTGTGAGTTTGGTGTTTTATGCTTCATTTTTGAAAGTGGGAAACTGAGCCTAGAAACAGTAGGCAATTTGCATAAGGTGACACCGCTAGTAAGTTGTGGAGCTGGAGGGTGTATTCAGGTTTGACCCTAAAGTCTGTATCCTTCCCAAGATATCACCTTGAAAATCAAGGCTTTTCAGCCTTGTCACTATCAGCGTTTTGAACTAGATAATTCTTTCTTGTGAGGGGCTGTTCTGTGTACTGAAGGACGTTTAGCAGCATCCTGGCCTCTGCCCACTAGAAGCCAGTAGCACCCACCCCCAACCATTTGTGACAATCAAAAGTGTGTCCAGACATTTCCAAATATAACCCAGGGGGCAATATTGCCCTCACTTGAGAACCACAGCTGTAAATGCTTCTGAAGCATTTGCTTTCTTACACCACTGACGTTTTGTGGTGCTGTGAAATGCACAGAATGATTTGAAGGCCCTAATGGTGCCTAAGAGTGGCCTTCCAGGGGAGACATTAAGAAATAAAAATCAATCCTAATTAGCATTTCAGTTCATTGCACATAAAAAGCCCCTTATTCCTATGATTCCTGCTAACAGTTTGTCCTCTCCAGTGAGTAAGTGTCCCCGCTGTGAAAACACTCAGAAGCTTCGATGGCTTGTAGCTGCCTCAGAAATTCAGCCCAAACTCCTCAGGGAGACATTTAAGGTCTTCCCACTTTGGCCTCAGTTCTTCTCCCTACTCTCAAATCCAGCGTCCTCTCAGGCTCCAGCCAAGCGAGATGACTCACCGAGGTCCAAACGCTTCCTACATTTTCTTGTTTCCGTGTCTTGGCTGAGGACTTTCCCTCTGCTTCACAAGTCTTTCCCAATCCCACGCCCCTACCCCCAGCTCTGCCTTGGGAATCTCTGCCTCTGCCACGTGGCCTCCTCTGCCTAACGGTAGGGGGATGGCTTCCTTCTTTGTTCATAGTCGGTTTTTGGTTTTCGTCGCTCTCATCTCACACAGCTGTGTGCGGAGTGTGTGATCTTTCCTGCTGGATTGAAAGTTCCTAGAGAAGAGGAACTCTATTTTAGCCTATTTTGTTCGGTCCTTAGCTCTTAGCAGATGTGCTATGCTTGGTGGGTTGGACTGGATTGGATTGGAGAGGGGGTAGAATAAATAGTGCAAAGGTAAATTTCACACCAGTTTCCATGAGGATTTAAATACGCTTCAAATGTGAAATCTGAACGATGTAGTGAGGACCAGCGAGCACAGTAGTTGGCCTCTAGGGTATAACTGCCCTGCCCCATTTGACTTAGGTGCCCTGGGTGGGCCTCTGACCTGGGCCACCACTAGAGTTGTGCCCCTTGAGCCCACTACTTCTTGACTAGAGAGAGGTTTATATTAACTCGTTCAACAAATATTTATTAATCATTCACTAAGTTTACAGGATGCAGAAACAACACAAAGTCTCTGTCTCCATTAAGCTTACATTCTAGTGGATTCTTATATTTAACCCTCACACGTTTTACTATCAAACAACCCACATAGGCTTAAAGTTATAACCAGGCTCCTATTTGGGACAGGTTTTTATTATAGCCCCGCTTGAGCTTTTCTTGAGAGTAGGGTTTCTGAGTTAAATGAGTACGTTAGTCTGGGGTAACAATTCTAGGCAAACTGCTTTGCCCTAAGTTGCTGAAGGGACAAGACAGGTGTCTCAGCACCGCCCTCTGTGGTCACATGGCTAATTCCAGCTTCAGTTGATTCAGGGCATGCAGCCAAGCCTGTTGAGAGAGTCTGGATGTCCCAATGCATTTGCATTTTATATTAAGCTGCAAACTGAGCAGTTTCCAGCATCCGGCCCAGAGCCATCTTTAGGAAAATGTCCAAGGGGGGTCTTCCTGGGCATAGGTGAGGAAGATGGAAGTGGTCCCATGACAAGCAGCATTTATTTTACCATTCTCCTTTTGCGCCTGCAGATGGAAAGCGGTGCACCATTTCCAACCGAGGGCTCATCTCAAAGGCAAAAATCAAGGCCATCAAGTATAGCATTGTCATCATTCTTGGTAAGCAATGTCCCGTCCCTCCTTTTGTTGCAGAACTGTGTGGACATTCCAAAACAAATTTGCACCTAGAACCTGGTAGGTAGAGAGCCCATACAATTAAAAAATTTGTCTATGGGCACTTCTACCTTTGTCTGATTAGATAAGAATATGTGGAGCTAATCAGTCCATCTATGCCTCCTTCAAGGGCTGACATTTGGTTTGTAATCACTCTCTTTATGAATATTGTTGTCCACCACAGCCCTGGGGTGGGTAATGTGGAGAAAATCAGTTAGGACATAACTGGCTGAAGCTGATGCTCACCATCATCCAGTTGACCCAGTTGCTCTCCTGAAGGCACACTCTCCCCAGGGCTGAAGTCCATCAACCAGAGGAAGACAAAAGTGGCATTCCATTTCTTCTGGATATTTAATGTCAAGGTCACCATAAATCCTTCCCTAATGGATGCCTTATCTTCTCTCCACCCTACTGTCGTCTTCCCTTTCCTTTTCCTTTCTCTCTACTCTTTTTTTTTTTTTCTGAGGTACGCGGACCTCTCACTGTTGTGGCCTCTCCCGTTGCGGAGCACAGGCTCCGGACACGCAGGCTCAGCGGCCATGGCTCACGGGCCCAGCCGCTCCGCGGCACGTGGAATCTTCCTGGACTGGGGCACGAACCCGTGTCCCCTGCATCGGCAGGCGGACTCTCAACCACTGCGCCACCAGGGAAGCCCTTTTCTCTCTACTCTTAACGCCCATAAAGTCACCTCATCTCAGGAAAAAAAAAAAAAAAAAGGTATTTCTAGGGTACCTAATATATGTCAGATTCTTTGTTATTCTCAAACCTTCAAAATTTTCTCTCCCTTCCACCCTCTCAGTTAATGACCCTGATTCTTATTTCACTGAGAAAATACTCTATCAGAATAGAACTTCCTCATTCTCCTGCCTTCACATCTATGGACCTACCTGCATCTCTATCTGTCTTTTCTCCTATTACTATGGATAAACTGTCTCTGCTTCTTTCTAAATCCAAAATGCTCACTTGAGCCCTGTATCCCATTCCTTCCTGCCAACTCAAGATTTGCTTCTCCAGTCATGTCCTCTCCCCCACAGGTGTCCCCCTTGCCTGGATCGTATGCACACACGCATACCGTAATAGCTCCCTCGATAAACTCTCCCTTAACAGACACTCTTTAACACTCTCTTTTCTAGCAGAACTCCTCCACTTTTCACCTCTCATTCTCTGGAGTCTATTTCTGTTAGCTTTCTTTCCTATTACTCTAGTAAAGGCATCCTTATCAAGGTCACCACAACCAACAAAATGCAAAATATCAATTCTCAATCTTTACCTTACTTGACTTCTAAGCAACATTTGATTCGTCCTTCTTTGGAACACTTCCTTTGCTTGGAAATTATATCTATGATTTCTACTTGAAATCTCTGTGTATAATTTCTAATAAGCTTATCATACTCGACATGAAAACCCAGAAGTCTCATGCTCTCCTACCTCCTGCAAGATAACTCTTCCTCCTGTTGCCCCCAGTTCAGTAAATGACAGCATCTTTCACCCAGTGTCCACACCAAAAACCTAAGAATCATCTGTCTGTCATGATTCTATTTCTCTCTCACCTCACATATCTAGTCCATCAGTAAGGCCTAGAGGCTTTACCTACAAAAGAGATCTCGAATCCAACCATTTCTCAGCATCTATACAATTATTTCCTTGGTCTAAGCTCCCAGCAACTTCTCCCTGGAACACTGCAGCTGATCTTCTCTTATTCCTTCCCTTCAAAGAAGCCAATGTGATCTTTTTAAAAATGTAAATCAGACACTATCACTACCCTGCAAACCCACACATAGCTTCCCATTACATTGGAATAAAGTCCTACTTTTTCCCATGTCTTACATGGCCTCTGTGATCTATCCCCCAGCCAAGTCTCCAGCCCCATTCCCCTGCTCTTCCCCTTTCCTATTCTATAACAGTGACAATGGTTTTCTTGCTATTTCTTCAAAATGTCAACTTGTTCATACCTTGCACTGTTTCCCCCACCTGAAATGTTCTGCCTTCAGATGGTGGCATGGCTTATCCCTCACATCATCTTGTTTTCCAACAATACCACCTCTTCAGAAAGACCTCCTTGATAAGTCTTAAATAGCTCTCCTGTAATCTTTACCCTACCTTATTTTCCTTCATATTTTTACTTCTACCTGACAGTATAGGATAGATATTGATCTGCTTATTGTCTATCTCCCCTGCTGGCATAAGAAATCCATGAGAGGGGCTTCCCTGGTGGCGCAGTGGTTGAGAATCTGCCTGCTAATGCAGGGGACACGGGTTCGAGCCCTGGGCTGGGAGGATCCCACATGCCGCGGAGCAACTAGGCCCGTGAGCCACAACTACTGAGCCTGCGCGTCTGGAGCCTGTGCTCCGCAACGAGAGGCCGCGATAGTGTAAGGCCCACGCACTGCGATGAAGAGTGGCTCCCGCTTGCCACAGCTAGAGAAAGCCCTCGCACAGAAACGAAGACCCAACACAGCAAAAATAAATAAATTAATAAACTCCTACCCCCAACATCTTCTTTAAAAAAAAAAAAAAAGAAAGAAATCCATGAGAGCAATGACTTTTGCTTTTGTGTTCCTTACACTGTTATCACCAAGGCCTTAGGGGGTCCATGCACACTAAGTGCTTAATTAATATTAGTTGAATGAATGAATGAGGTTATGCAAGAAGGAAAGGGATTTGTACCATTTCCTTTTTATTTAACTCAAATACTACCCCTCCCTACCCTTCTTGCGGCTCTTGGGAGCTCTGGGAGCATAGCTCTCATGTTAGCTCTTCTAGTATATCAAATCACCAGAACCGTCCAGCTCACCTTTCTAAAATGCAACTGCAAAATGCCAAACAGACCACAAAGAGTGTGACTCAGTGAGCAGAACACAGTCACAAAACAACACTGCAGGCAGACCTGGGAATAGAGCATATGCCACCCACCAGGGCTCAAAATCCTTTCCCAGAAGCTTCTGAAGTAGATCAAAGATTATCTTGCCTTCCCAGATAATCAGAAGCACAGATGCACATTCCCTGGATGTTGAGTTAGGAAACATACCTTATACATGTGTTTCAGAGCCAATATAGCCTTTCATAATCAGGGACTATATTCCCAGGCACTGGGCTCCCTTTAGTCAGAGAGCAGTGCTGTCCACAAGGAGGTCACCAGTGTCAACAGCCCAATCAGAGCCAAACGCTCCTTCCTATAACAAATATTTTGTGATGCCCCTTTACCACCCTGAAATGAAATGTATACATAAAACTATCTAGTTAACATAATTCTTAAAGGATCAATATACAATAATATAAAGGAGGAATAGAAAGAAAATAATTTATAATAAAATAACACAGATTTAAATATAGAAATACTTGGGCACAGCCCAATGAAGTAGTAATAGCTCCAAATGAAAACCAATGCAGGTGTGTTTTTCATGGAGACCTGAAAACTAAGCAGTATTGCTGCCAGTGACTTTATTTTCCCAGCAGGTGAGCAAACCCTGCTAAAGTTCCAAATTAAACAAAGTAATCTTTCCTCTATTTGCAAGGGAATTACACTTCTGGAAGACTCAGTATTTATTTAAAATATTGTGTTCATATATAAAACAGAGTTAGGTTTCTAGATTGGGGTCATTATAAACAGGGTTCTCTGCTACATAACATTTGAAGGATGTATGGGACATGGGTGGGACCGCCCGCATCGTGCAGGAGGACTGGTATCCCTAGGAAAACCAGAACCCTCCCCTAACACACACAAATACATAAACAAGCATTTAAAAAATTCCCCCAAATGGAAGCTTTGCCCCTCCATGCCCCAGAACCACTATTCTGGGCCAATGCCAGGCCTCACCACCTGAGCCCAGAATGTTTAGTGGTCTTTGTGTTTGAATTGCTCCGTTTTAATAGATTGCCAAGGTCTGGGGTAAAAAATGTGTCAGTCAAAGTGTTACAGAGGAAAGTTGGTTCCTGCTGCCAGATGGCAAAGGAAGCCATTCAAATCCAGCCTCATCCGTGGCTCATGCTTTCTCCTATATCACATCACCTCTTATAGCAACCATCCTAATCAGCTCACATATAGAAGACCTTTTTTTTTTAGTTCAAAGCTTCTCTACATGAGTTGTCGCAATACAATGCCTTGGTGATAGCAGAACATGAAGCATTATTATCATTTTACAGATAAATTCAGGCTCACAAGGTTACATGACATTATTGAGATTATATGAATAATTAGTTGCAGAGCTGAAATTAGATCCCTCCCACATCTACTCAGTCTGTTGTTTTTCAGCTGTTTTACTGCACAAGCTACAGGGAGTAGGTGGAAAAATCCATAGGTTATAGAATCGTAGAATGGTTTCAGGTTCGGGTTTGATGCCCTCCAATGGATCTCTCCTCCATCAATTGACAAGATCTTTCAAGTCCTTCTAGAATTATGATGGTAGCATTTCTCAATGATCCTAACAGTCATTGATAAGTACTAGAATGGCTACCATCCCCTGCCCCCCCTTGCCTCTGGCCTCTCGCTTGTTGCCGCACTCCCCTCCCCTCCCCTCCCCTTTCCTCTTGTCTCCGTGATAGAAGCGTAGAATGGTTTCAGGCTTGGGTTTGATGCAGCCATTGCTGATTCATAGCTACACGTGACCTAGGGAAAGTTATTTAACTTCCATAAACCTCTGTTTCCTCACGTGTAAAAAGGGGCTAATAGCAGTGCCTACCTCTTGGCCAATGATGTCTCTGTCCATTGGGCTCTGGTGCTGACCAGTAGGAAGGAGGGCTGTGAGTGGTGGGGTAGGAAGGTGAGGGGTATTACATATAAAGTGCTTAGCATAATGTCTGATTCTTAATACATTCTCCATAACTGTTAGCTCTTAACATCCCCACTTCCCTTTTCATCAGGTCAAATTATTTTTCCTCTCTGCTCTGTTCTTTCTCTAGGGAGCAAAGATCACGGGATTCCAGAATGACATGTCAGGAGAGAACTGAGAGGCATGAGATGCAGATTCTGTCCAAGCCAGAATTCATGTAGACCCTGAGGCAGTGGTATTGCTAGGCTGAGCCCCATCAGCTCTCCTGGGTCCCCATCAGCACCCTGGGCATGTGCACGAAGCCTGAGCCAACTTCTCCACCCTGCACTTTTCATCACTTGGGGGATGCACAAGGAAAACACCCTAATGAGTGTGTGTCACCTGCATTGGCAAGCTTTAGCCAATATGAAGTCACATACTATTCACACCAGCCAGGAAAGATGCCCCTTCTTTCCCCACCACTCCCAGCTGTCCGTCCCACTGGTCAGCACCAGAATCAATGGACAGAGACTTCACCGGCCCAGGCCTAGGCTTGGGCAAGCAGAGGGGACTAAAGAAGCATGGTACATGTGTCTTATAATTACAGTTTAAGAAGTAAATAAAAGTCTTACCTGGGCCTAGATTTTCCTCCCATTTTTGGATTTAAGTTTCAGGAGCTGTAGCCAAAGAGATGTTTGTCTTGAAATGCCAACAAATTCACTTCCAGGCATTGAAGCTTTGCGTCTCTTCTGCAGATGGCCTTGGTTGGCAGATGGATGTGTTGGCAGCAGCCAATCTCACAGTCTCATTGTATCAACAAATGATTTGTAGAAAGAACACAAATGCTGGCCCTCCAGAGCAAGGTTGAAATTGAGGGGTACTTTCTCTGGTAGGAAAAGAAATAGTACAAAAAGTCATGGGTCCCTGACCTCCAGGCTCTGAGAGTTGGGACCTAGGTCTCAACACATGGCTTTTCGGCTCTCTGAAGGCTCCTCCCTTTGCATTCTACATTTAGGCCACTCTGGGCTCCATTCCTCATACCTCAGGGACACTTCTCTCTCTTTAGTTGGGAGCTGAATTCCTGTGGCTTTTCCAGGCATGATGTTGCTGTAAGATCTTTATCATTTTTGCATTGCACCCATTGTCTATCTAACACCTTGGCTGGGAAGCACTGGTGAGGCTTATTTTGACAAGTCCGGAGTTTGGTATATATAAGCATAATCCAAGTGAAATATGACTAAATGTTTTCTAGTCAACTTTTACCATCACATTTTTCCATAAGTGGAAGTGGAATAATTTAATTTGATTATATATACATCCACACCCACGGCTCTGGGATGCGCGTGAGCTCCTTATTTTTAGCCTCACATACATTCTTGACATTAAAATCTCCTTGGCAAAACCCTCCTTCCCAGAATTATTCTGAGCTTAAGCCTTTTTTTTTTTTTTTTTGGTCTACTGCTAGTGGAGTTATTAAAATCTGCAATATATTTTAATAGCACTCTATTCCTCATTATGGTATCAACCCAAAGATTTCACATTTAAGGTCACAGTGGCATTTTTCCCATAAACTCTCTTTCCAATTCCATCTGACCTTAGGGAAAGTATTTCTTAGGCAGAAATCAGTTTCCTCAGTCACCACCTCTCCGAATTATTTTCTGAATTTGAAGAGACTGAATAATCTAGTTGTATGTCTACAGAACAGTTTTGAAGGCTGCCTTCCTTTCTGTCCAATCAGTTAAAAGTGAGAAACCCTGGAAGCTTTGAGTGGTTGAGAAGTGCTTTTTGACATTTCACTTTAAATCAAGATGTGCCACAGAAGACCCACAGAATCATTGCTAAAATAACTGCCTGCATGGGAGCCTATTAATGGCAAAATCTGGTGGCTGTCCTAAATGGCAAAATGGGAGGCCTGGGTTCTTTTGACAGATGCTTTCAATCTCTGTCAAGCTCTGGTCTGCAAAAGACATTACAAGCCTACCTCACCTATCAATAGACCCTGAAAGTTAAGGAAAGAGTTGAGTGAGGGGCTTTGTGCTCCTTAAAAACTGTGAATGTGATTTTGTAGTTGTTGTGGTGCTGTGTCTCCCATTCCCAGTGAAGACTGGAGATCAGTAAGATGATGGTACCAGCTGCTGCAGGGTAAGCTGCCATTAAAATGAAACTTGCTTCATATTGGTGTGGATTCTAGAATCTTTATTCTCATGTATTTTCTGAGCTTGAGGAAACATGATTTAAACATTGAGGAACACTGGTAATTGTTCCATAGTCTTATGACCTTGGACAAATTACTTAATGTCTCTGAGCATCAACTGTCTCATCTGTAGGATGGGGACAAAATAAGTCTGGAGCAGAAGGTATTGTGGGTTCTTTAGAGATACAGGTTCTAAGATTGTAAAGACTTAAATTACATCCAGAGAGTCAGAGCTTCTGGAATTTCTTCCCCAGGGGACCAATGACTGTATGACTCAAAGCTGAGTTATTTGCTCTTTAGAAGCTGTAACTTCCCCCTCTATCACCATGAAGTGAGAGAAACATCATTTCCTAATTGGGAAATACAGTTTGAGCTCTTGGAGAAAGTGAGCAGCTTAGTGTTGTGATGTCACCGTTTGTAGCCTTGGATGCCCAAGTTGGGGCAGAGAAGCCAGCAGGGCGCTATATAAAATAAAGGTGCTTACTTCCCACATCCAGATGTCAAAGAAACCTGTGGTTGTATTATCTCATAGCTTTAGGCACAGGTGAAAATTTAGGATAACGAGAATAAGTGTGTTTAATATATTTAGCCATGCTAGAGAAAATGTGTCTCTTCTTTACTGAAGTAAATTAAATATAAATGGTAAAAACTTCTCTACTTTCAGGGCTTGTGTTGAGCATAATTTAATGGAAGTTTAATTTTGCCAAGCAACATCTCCCACTTCCCCCCCCCAGAAACTGGTAATACCTTTTTAATGGCTTTAATTTGTGGTTAATGATGAGAAAAAATGTATTCCTTCTCAACCAAACAAACATGCAGCTTAAATTTGCTTCCTCATTTCATTTGGATAAATCTGTACATCCATATACAGAAAGGACTTTGCCTCTTCCTTCTGCATCCACAGCGTCAAAAGGGACCACAAGCCTGGGTCTGCTGGGGAAACAGGAAAACAAAAATATTTTTGGCAGGAAATAAAGCAGTTCTGCTCTTCTAGGATCATCTTGGGTGAACTACAGGGCTACTGGCAACTACAGTTCTTTTATCATCACCTGAATACACCTCATTTTATATGCAGATCTACCAGTGTTTTCTGCAGCTTTTCAACTGTATTTGATTGAAAGGAGATGGTCCTGTTTAGGGTCCAACCTCCTCGCTTTTGGAAACCTGAAAACACATGCTTCATATCTCTGCAGTTGCATTTTAAGAATGCATTATCCTCAACAGGGCTGGTTTGGTTAACATTTTTATTATTATTTATTTATTTATTTATTTTTGCGGTACGCGGGCCTCTCACTGTTGTGGCCTCTCCCGTTGCGCAGCACAGGCTCCGGACGCGCAGACTCAGCAGCCACGGCTCACGGGCCTAGCCGTTCCGCAGCATGTGGGATCTTCCCGGACCGGGGCACGAACCCGTGTCCCGTGCATCGGCAGGCAGACTCTCAACAACTGCGCCACCAAGGAAGCCCTTGGTTAACATTTTTAAAGTGCAATTCCACGCGTATAGAATGTTAAGGTGGACGGAGGCTTGGGTCATGTAGTCTCACGGTTTTCAGTCTGCTCAGGGACCCCCTGAGAAGTCCCAAAGAGGTGACTCAGTATTCATATTCGTACATACAAAAATAGTATATGTGTAAGTCTAGAAGAAACTAAAGGTAGTTAAATTGCTTAAAATCCTTGAATTACCTGGAATGAGGGTAGAATATAGATTACCATTAGACACTGATACACCAAGAATGAATGTTTTAATTTCAAGAATCCATGTTGTAATCACTAAAATAATAGAAATAAAGTATACAACTTCGAAACTAAAAGAGAAGAAAAACAAATGATAAAATCACTCTAGCAGTCCAAAAGAAGGCAAGAAAAAAGAGATATAGGAACATGAACAGCTGGGACAAATAGAGAGCACATAGGAAAATGGTGGACTTTTTTTGTCCAAATATATCAGTAACTGTAATAATGTAAGCAGATTAAATGCTCCAGTTAATAATCAAAGATCGTCAGACTAGACTTTTGTTTGCAAAAGACATGCCTAAAACACAACAACACAGAAAGTTTGGAAGCAAAAGAGTGGACAAAGGCATTCCATGGAAACAGTACTAAAAGAAAGCTGGTGAGACTATATTAATAAAGACTAAATAAACTTTAAGGCAAAAAGCACTAGTAGAGTTAAACAGGGACATTTCAAGTGATAAATGTTTTAGTTCAGTAAGATGATATAATAATTCTGAATTTCTATGCATTTACAATATGGCCTCAAAGTATGTATTCCAAAAAGTTGTCAGAACTACAAAACAAATAGACAAATCCACAGCCGTAGTGGGGAATTTTATCACTCTTAATTCCAGTAATTGAAGCAGGCAAAAATAAGGAATGATCTGCATAACTGGAACAACATGAGTAACACAGGTAGGTCACTTTATCCTACCACCCCAGAGTAAACAGTCTTTTCAAGCACATGTGAAGCAGTTACAAAAGTTGACCATACGCCAGGCCATAAAACAGGCTTCAAAACTTTCAAAAGATTGAGGAGGCTTCCCTGGTGGCACAGAGGTTAAGAATATGCCTGCCAATGCAGGGGACGCAGGTTCAAGCTCTGGTCTGGGAAGATCCCACATGCTGTGGGGCAACTAAGCCCGTGTGCCACAACTACTTAGCCTGTACTCTAGAGCCCGTGCTCCGCAACAGGAGAAGCCACCGCAATGAGAAGCCCACACACCACAACGAAGAGTAGCCCCTGCTCACCACAATTAGAGAAAGCCCACGTGCAGCAACAAAAACCCAACACAGCCAAAAATAAAAAAAATTTTTTAATTAAAAAATAAAAAGCTTTCAAAAGATTGAGCTTATATAGTCTGGTTTATCTGATCACAATGCAATTATGCTAGAACTCAAGAGCAAGAGTATAACTAGAAAATTACCATATGTTTGGAAATTAGGAAATATGTCTCTTAATAACTTATGGTCAAAGAAGAAAATACATGGAAAGTAGAAAATAATTGTACTGAATGATAATGAAATTATATCAAGTGTGCAGGATACAGACAAACTAACACTAAAAAGAAGAATTTTTCTTCTTTTCCTTTAAGTCAATGAATAAATCATCTATTTTATGAACTTAGGAAAATTCACCAAAATAGACCCAGAGGAAATATAAGGAAGAAAATAATAAGAGTAGGAGTAAAATTAATGAAATAGAAAACAAACATATGGGAATTCCCTGGTGGTCCAGTGGTTAGGACTCCGAGCTTTCACTGCTAAGTGTGCGGGTTCGATCCCTGGTCTGGGAACTAAGATCCGGCAAGCTGTGCATAGCATGGCAAAAAAAGAAAAAAGAAAACAAACATATAATTTTAAAAGCTCAAAAGATAAACTTCTGTTTTTTGAAAAAAAAATTATAAACCTCTTGTGAGACTGGCAAGGAGAAAAAAAGAGGGAAGGCACAAATAAGCAGTATCATTTATTTTAAGGATATCACTGTAGGTCCTAAAGTCAATAAAGAGATAATAAAAAGATATTATGATCAAGCTTATACTAAAATAAACTGAAAATATAAATGAACAGGACAACTTGCTACAACTGACAGAAGAAGAAACAGAAAATATGAGGAGTAAGTATCATAACTACTAAAGAAAGAATATGCCTTCATTGGTGAGTTCTACCACCACTGAAGTACAAAGCAACTCCAATTTTATACAGTCTTCAGGAGACTACAGAAAGAGTGACTTTTAAAATATTTATGAGACTAAAAAAGCCTTAATGCCAAAACCCTACAAAGATATTACCAAAAGGAAAATTACAAGTGAACTTCTGTCGTGAAAATAAAAAGTTCCAAATAAAATGTTAGCAAATCAAATCCAGCAAAATATAAAAAGACTAAGCATGTGACCAAGTTGTATTCATTCCAGGAATGCAAAGCTGACTTAATATTAGAAAACCACTCAAATAACTCATTACACTAATAGATTACAATATTAAAAAAATCAGTGTAATAGATACAGGAAAATGTTTGATAAAATAATTGGGCATTCAGGCATGATAAAAGGTTTTCAAAAACTTGAGATAAAAAGAAATTCCTAACTCTAAAGGCTATGTACCAAATAACCTAATGATAAAACTTTGAGGTGGTCCCTTTGAAATAAAGAATTAATGAGTAAAGAAGGCTTAGAATGCTTAGGAGGGAGCCTGCAGAAAAGAGGCTGGCAGGGTTCTACTTCTTGCTCTGGGTGTTCACTTTCTAATTACTCATTAAGCGATATGTTTAAGTTTCGTGCACTTTTATGAATGTGTGCTACATTGCACAATAAAAAGAGTTTCTAAGACTGTATTTTTTAAAAGTCTTTTAGGACCATTATTCTGGAAGCCGCGCAGAGAAGGGAGCCAGACTGGAAAGAGAGAGGTGATCAATTGGGTCTCAGTTACAAGAAACAGCAGAGATGAGATGGCTGAAAGATCCTTCTGGGTTCCTTCTCTGCATCCGAGCCAGCATGTATCATTAGCATCCAGTAATAGGAATATTTGATGCCAAGATTTTTCAGAATCTGCAGAAATATATCTTGGCTCCTCCACAGAGCCTTGGGTGTCAGTTCAGCAGAAATCAATAACTAGCTTCTGTTCTCTTGTTGCCTATTGAGGGGTCCTTGAGTCCTGAAGTTTTTACTCCTAGCCTCCCATGTACTTACAAAGAGTCTCCTCCTCCTGTCTCCATCCATTCTGCCCTTTCTCCTCCCTCATGTATAGCAGATAGATAATACACCTGCTACGTTACTCCCAGATCACAGCTGAATCAGCATTCCTCCAGATAGGATTTCATGTAAATAGGGAACATTTGAGGTGGTGTTACCTATCCCCAAAGAACTAATTGCTAAAAAGTAGGTACTTTGGGCCTGCAGGAGGGGGCTAGAAGAAATATTTGGGGCCAAAGTCATGTAAATCATCTCTATAACGATTTGACAGGGTTTAAGAAGGCTGATCAAACGGTCCCAAATCTGGCTGCATCACAGAATCACCCAAGGGGTTAGAAAAAAAGTACAGATTTTGAGATCCCCAACCGCATTCTGATTCACTGGTTTCTGGGTAGAGCCTGGAAATCTGTATGTACAGCAAGCAACTCAGATGATTCTGGTGCAGGGGATTCTGGTGCAGCTCTTCAATGGGCCAGTACTGAGGAGCCAGCACTCAAAAGCATGCCGGGTCATTAGAGCCCAAGTTCCTCATGGCCAGGAAATGTGTGGGCCCCCTTTGCTTACCTCCGTGCAGTTGCCCTGGGTCCAACCTGAGGACAAATGTTCTTCTAAGAGTCCAACTTGATCACCTCGCAACTCTCCAGATATCTGTTAGGTAAACCCAGGACAACTCTAATTTCTTCCCTCCACTCTGAACTAAATGCTGTCCTGCCCCCATCCAAGAAGACAGACCTTAGTATAAAGTAGTTCTGCATGCAGGTAGATACCCAAAAGAAAGTCAAGTGGGGAAGTATGGCCACAAGTTTATGTGATGTCTGAGAACAAGGAAGGATGCCTCTGAAGGGATGTTTTGGGGGCCGTGACAACATGCAAATGGGGTATCACATTGAAGCCCTTGAGAGCAGCCTTTCTTAACTTTTTGATCTCAGGACCCCTTTATGCTTGTTTATGTGGATTATACCCATAGATATTTACTGCATTAAAAATTAAAAGTGAGAAAATGTTTAATATTTACTTATGAATTCATTTATAAATAACAATAATAAACTCATTACATATTAACATAAATATCTCCTATGTGGAAAGTTAACTGTATTTCCCCCTTCAAAAAAAAATTTAGCGAGAAGAGTGACTTGTTTTAACTTTTTGCAAATCTCTTTAAGTTTCGCTTGATAGAAGACAGCTGGATTTTCAGATCTTCTGCATTCAATCTGTGGCAATATGTTGTTTTGATAGAAATATATAAAGAAGATCAGGCTTCACACAAATATGTAGTTAGGGAAAAAAGGAGTATTTTAATCTGCTTCTGCACTCAATCTGTTGTGCTAGTCCATGCCATGTAACCTCTGGAAAATTCCACTGTACACATGAGGGAATGAAAATGAAAAAGGCAAAAAACATTCTAGTGCTACTATGAAAATAGTTTTAATCTCACAGACCCTCCCTGAAAGGTTCTCTCCACCCACCAGGATCTGGACCACACTTTGGGGACTGCTGCCTTAAAGAAAAACAGTGTGCACATTTGTTTGCCAATAGCAATAGCTATTGCTTTAATACTGCTGTCTTGGCTGCAAAACTGAGGCAGGGTGAGGTGGGTAGGCTAATGGACCACATGCCTCTGTTTGCAAAGCTGGGTAAAGCACTAATTATAGGCAATTATGATTGAGGCTTTGCTCCAAGACGACACCTCAACAGGTAAACCTAGTGATTAAACCTGTCTCTGCTGGGAGCCACAGCCCATAGTCCTACTCAAACAAGATGCTCAGGGCATGTCCAGGACTGGGGACAAGTGGTGCGTGGACTGAGAAACAGACTGGCCAGTATTCACCTCAAAAGCTCTGGTGTTTACAGGGTTCTGAGTGTGGGCAGACAAATGGCTCTCCTCATTTGCTCAATGCACTTGCTAGGTGAGCCTACCCAGACCACATTCTTTAATACTGCAGCTGCCAACCCCGCAACCCTGATCTCTCACACTGTTCTGTGTTTTTCTTTGCACCAGCATTTATCACCTCCCAATACACTATATAATGTACTTATTGATTATGTTTATTGCTTATTGCCTGCATCTCCCATGAGACAAGTATCTTTGTCTATTTTGTTCACTGCTATATCCTCAGGACCAGAACAGTGCCTGGGATAGAGTAGGTGTCAATAAATGGTAAGATTTACAGAAGAAGGGGCAGAGAAGAACATCAGCATCCAAGAGAGGAGGAGGGCTGAGCTGAGCATGCCCAGTTTATTCTCTCCAAATTCCTGACGCAGATTAGGCCATTCCTTCCCCTTTGGGCGACTGAAGAGCAAATAAAAGTTGAAAATGTGGCATCTCCACATGAAAAGAAACATCAGAAATGAACAAGCATCACCCACCACCGACTTTCAATTGTTTGTTCTCAACCCCTTTGTGCTTTAACTATTTAGCCTATGGTCAACCAGGGGTGCGGTGATCCTCCGATGAGGACACCAGAAGTTCTATCAAGACCTTTCTACTCCTCTTTCATCAGACACTCCCCCAATGCCATCCACAGCATCTGGGCCCTTTATGTCCCTACTGTTTCTCAGCTCCAAGCCCACCCTCCACTCCACTTTTGATGCTGAAGCTGGGGCGGGGACTCTGCAAACCACATTTCCCAATTCCTTTGACAGTTGTTTCTTGTTAGGTAGGGTCTGCCAAAGGGAGATGGGCAGGATATTGTAAAAAAAGAACACATCTTGGGGAGTATGGGGCTACACTGGGCCAGTGGGAGTAACTCCACGTCCTTCCTTTTGTTCCCCCAGTCTGAGGGATGGTAGCTGCTTTCTGCAGTTATTAACCTCTATGTTACCATCTTCTTTGCTATTTAAGCTGTCCAGCACCTGTGTACCCAATTCCCTGCACTGAGACCCTTCTATCTGAAATATCTACCGTGGTTCCTATTTCCCTTGGATGGCCCCTGACTGGTACAGCTCCTTTGTGGATCCTCCTGGGACCACTGGTGGACAAGTTAGAATTGATCCCCAGAGGGTTCCTACATGAGTCAGAAAATCTCCATTAATTAAATCTCTACATTGCTGGAAATTAATTCCCTATTCCATTTATCTTTCCTAATGATGTCCCTCCACATTGTCCAATATAGCTAGAGTGACTGTACAGCCCAGTTCAATCCAAACAGTATAGGTTTATGCCTGTTGTCCCAGCATAATTATTAATAGAGCCTCCTTTCTCTCTCAAAACTATCCTAGTTTGGGTGATAAATTATATTGTCACTCTAAATATGGATCATTGTATGTTCTACAAAGAAATTAAATGACGGTAAGATACTCCAGCAATAAAATACCAAATACAAGATGTTCCAAGTTGGAGTATCAACCCCTTCTCACCATGAATTTTCTGGGAAGAAATTAAATTTCAATGATTAAAGCCAATGATTAAGTTAAAGTCCAAAGATATTAAAGCCCAGAGGATTTAAGGTCTCAAATCATATTCTCTTCCCCTTGTGATTTAAGGTTCGAGGAAAATTAGAGTCCAATTCCTTCCCAATTTGTTATTCAAGTCCTATGTTTTATTCCTCAATGTTCCAAGGACCTGCACCAAATGTTGGAGTTGAGGGGTCCAAAAATAGCCTCTCTCTTCCCATGAGAGCTTTGAACAGATTATAAAATAAAACAAAGGATGACAGAAGGGAAATTAAAACACCCTTATGTGCTCCCTTTTAGCATGATCCATAAAAACTTCCCATGAGTATTTCTCATGCTCTCCCCAACTCCATCTGCAAGCTGAATGGAAAGAACTCTGAGGACTTAGAAAAGGATGAAGCTAAGAAATTTCCAGAAGTTGTTTCTTGCAGCACTTAGGTCACCCTGCCTGATATACCCACCAGGTTCCTGGAAGCACTGACCCAGGACAGGTTTTCCTACAGCAGAGAGTTAGCTGCGCAGGGGAGACATAAAGGAGCAGAAGAAAACTTCTGTACCCTGTGGACAGCCTGAGCCCAGGAGAAAGAGAGTGGAGCTGAGCTGAGCATGCTCAGCATCATCTTCCCACATTCAAACCAATCAGATTAAACTCCACCAGGTAGGACTGAGGGATCCTCTTTCCAGAGACTAAGATGATCACACCTTCCCAGGGAAGGATCTTCCCAAGGAAGTGTTTTCTTTCTGTGCACCCCCTGTTTTGACCTCCAACAATCTTTCCTTTGCTCCCCATCCAGATTCAATTAGCTCTTTCTCAAGACACACCCCCTCCTAACTTCCTTAGGTATAAAATAGAGGAGAACTACATTTGCTTCTCTCTTGTGACTAGCCCACGGAAAGCCAGCCAAATAGTCCTCGTTGGACAAAGTTGGGTGAAAGTTAAAGGAGAAACAACACTTCTTGACCTGCCTCTCTACCTGCTCCCAATTACAGAGTCCACAAAGGGTCATTTTTAGTAGACATAACAGGATATCCTTAGCACATTCTTTTATTGTTTTTTTTTTAAAGAATAGCGGCATTTACTTACAAATCACCAGGCTTTTTCTGAGGGAAGTTTGTGCCCTCAGCAATTCCCTGCCTCAGAGTCCACCTGCCCTGGAGACCACCTTCCTTTGCTTGAAACGGAGAGAGAAAAGCTCAGATCCTCACCATAGCAGGAATAATGCTGGCCTGGGCTCCCTTTAGTGGGCCTACCACACCCACAGTCTTTTCTGAAGGACACTGTCCTGCACAGCCTTTAATACTCAGGCCAACGTTTGGTCCCATGTGGCCTAGCACCTCCTGGCCAAAGCGGATTAGACCAAGGTAGACCGCCAATCCATGGGGGCTCATCCACAGACTCGTCAGCATACTATGGACAAGAGACTGAGTCATTTAGTGGGAATTGAAACCCAAATTTCATATGATTCAAATGGGAGAGGTGACAATGGACACTTTCAAGCCCATAAGACAGTAGGACCCATGAGTAAGCAGAGGAAGTTGACTGATAGAGAAAGGACAATAGGGTAGTTGTACAGAGAAATGCAAATGGAGAGAGGAGGGGGGAGAGAGGCCCCAGAGAAAGAAAGAGGGAGAGAGGACACAGTTTGGAGGAACCTATCCACGGCGGTATCTTGGATCCTGACAGTTGTTCAGTTCCTTCTGCATCTGTCCTTATAATAACCCTCTTTTTCCTTGACTTAACTTGAGTGCATCACTGTGCCTTGTCTGACTAGAACAATTCATTTCCATAAATGTTATCAGACTGTGATGAGTGATCCCCTAGAAGACCATGAACATGTGGGCTTCTTCCTACCTACCTGTCAGGTGGCTTGAGTAACTAGCTTTGGGAAGAAGTTGTGAATAAATAATAGAGAGTTTGGCAAGATCGGCACTTTGGGAAGAAAGGAGAATAAGTAGGTGAATCTTTGCTTTATTCTTTAGGTTATTATGAGGCTCAGAGTTTAGGGTAAAGGAGAAGACATCACAGTAAGAAGAATTCTCCAGCCCACATGGGGAAACAAAGGAGGTTTCTTCAAGGACATCGTGGTGCTGGACATTGTGCGTGTGCATAGTCTCACATTCAATAAGGGAGTTCAGATATGAAAAGGAGGCACTCTGAAATCTGTGGAATGAATAAACTAATGAGGCACGTCTACCCCAGATGGAGAAAGCCCGTCAGTTTTATTAAAAGTTTCCAATCTTGGGACTTCCCTGGTGGTCCAGTGGTTAATACTCTGTGCTTCCATTGCAGGGGGTGCTGATTCGATCCCTGGCCGGGGAACTAAGATCCCTCATGCCGTGTGTGCAGCCAAAAAAAAAAAAAAAAAATTCCCGATCTTTAAAATTTATAACATGGGAAGCTATAATTTATTGAATTATCTCAATCTTCTGCTCCCAAAATAAAGAAGTTAGTGAGGCCATCAAATGAGATGAATTTGACTGACAGTTCAAACTAGCCAAGTAGCCAAATAATCTGGGGTACATTAGAATACTATTATATAAACCTCTGGTGAATTTCCTTTATTAAAGAGCAAGAAGTCAGCAGGAGAAAGGCAGCTTTCAGGGGGTATGCCAGAAGTAAAAGCGAGCTGGAGTCTGAAACCCCTTATCATCCTCCACTAGAAAGCTAGGGAGACATGAGGCGGCAGTACCCCTCAGCACCTCCCCTCAGCAT
Organism: Hyperoodon ampullatus; assembly: GCF_949752795.1. Taxonomy (NCBI): domain Eukaryota; kingdom Metazoa; phylum Chordata; class Mammalia; order Artiodactyla; family Ziphiidae; genus Hyperoodon; species Hyperoodon ampullatus. Next base: position 66,284,481 of record NC_136922.1, read on the forward strand.
CCCCCAGCGCCAGCACCTCCCAGCACTCCCTTATGCCTGCCTGGCTCATCCATCTCTGAGTAGCTCTGACCTAGCTGGGGAGAACACTGAGACTGGGAATTTCAGCATCCCTGACCAATAAGAGTTGAAGGTCCCTCAGCAGAGAGTAATCCCCCAAGTCAAAGGAAGGGATGGGATCTGAACATAGAGCTGCACTAGACACCCAGCGTCAACCCTAGCAGGGCCCACCTCTGGGACACAGCAGCATCTGCGCTTGTCTAGGAGAGGGGTGGTGGTGAGCCTGTTCTTGGCATGAGAGAGAGTGAACTCCCACTAAAGGGAAGAGCTGGGTGCCCAGCACGGCCCAGTAACACAGGCCTGGTTCTTCAGAGGAAAGCAACTTGGGAGTCCTGTGGTATCCGTCACTGTGTTTGCCACCTTAGCAACTCCAGTTTAAACCCATCAGGGCTGCTTTGTCCCCCTCTGTCAAAATAGAATACAGATGGGGAAAGAGGTACTGCCAGTCCTCACATTGCCAAAGGCCTGGGTGGGGATGACCAGAACGATGAGGGGCCCCGGCTGCAACACCAAGCCTGTTTGAAGGAAGCAGCGGCTCCAGGTGGAGTTGAGACGAACCTCTCGTGAGGAATTGGAAAGACCTCACAGGAAAGCTCACTCTGCGTAGCATTTCAGGCCAGGGCTCTGAGGAAGCGAGTCCCATAATGACCACAGAAAGAAGATTGTCCACCTTGCCATCCTCCAAGACAGGGCTGACCCAGGACCCAGTATGATAGCGGACAGAACTGTTCCTGAACAACACTCTCTGGAAACTGCGAGGAAGGAACTGTCCTTCATTACCAGGGGAGGGCAAGAATCAGTGAAACAGGGGTTGGACAGTAAAACAATTCAAGTGAAACAATAAAACAATTCAAGGGGAGAAGACACAGGCCCAGTCATTCAGAGTGCTTGAAACTGATTATTCTAAAATGCAAATTTGGTGACATCAGATCCTGTTTAAAATCGCTGCCTTTTCTCCATTCCCACACGTCCCGCCTTAGCTCGGACCATAATTAACTACCACTAGGATAATTGCCATAGTCTTCTAACTACCACCAGACTTGCCTCGCGCCCTCCCCACACACTGCTTTTGGGAATCACAACTTGAAACTTTCTTAGAGGGGGAAACCGGCAGGGCTGGGGGTGGTGGTGTGTATTAGTTGACAGGCAACAGAAAGCAACATCTTTCTGAACTAGAACTCATGATTTTTGTGCCAAGTATGCTAGATACTTTCTCATGCTCCATTTCATTTAATTTCATTGTCATATCCCCTCAAGAGGCACGTCAGTATCTGCACTTTAGAGATGAGGAAAATGAGACTCAAAAAGGGCACGCAAAATGTCCAAGCCACATAGCCCTAAGGGGTATGGGGTTTGAACTCGGGCTTTCTGATATCCTGTCTCATGGTGTGAACCGGTGGTGACATTTCCCTGCCCTCATCTGCCCTCTTCTTTCTCTCCTCTCCTCAAAGCCCCAGTACAACATATATTGATCTGGCTCCCAACATCTCTTCCTTGATCTGCTGTGGTCTGTGACCTAACCAACCCTCACTGTCACCTTCTTCTGTCCACATGTCCTTTGCCCCTTCATCTTCCCCGCCCCACTCCCCCTCCCAAGACTCCATCAGAGTTTGCTGTAGCTTCACCCCCATTTTCTGGAGAAGAGCTGAATAGACCTCGGCATGTCCAAGGCCTACAGTATTTCTGAGGAAGGTGGTAGGGCTCAGGCAGGGGCTATGTGAACAAAGGCTGTTACAATAATGCTTTCAGGGCTGGACTAGGTGTGGTGTGCACACAATGCCTTGCATTTTGTCTCTTAATCAGCCCCTCGCCTATCTGGCTGGTTCCTGCCATTGAAATCCTGTAACATCCAGTGAAAAAAGAGCCATTGTTTCTTTCCAAAACAGAATCTGGCCTGTCATTCCAAATACAGATAGGAGCCTTGCCTTTTTAGTCAGTATCTGCAGTGCCACTGTCCCTGCTGGTCCTTATTCTCCCCTAACAATAGCAGTCAGGTGTCACCAAGGGCATGAGCCAGCACAGCTGGAGGCCTCCAGGAAGTGCTGGGGCTTGACACCGTCTTGCAGAATGGCTTGATTCCTCACCTTAAACCTGGGGATCTCCAGGTCAATCCAGTGATGGAGCTGGAGGTCCGGGTGCCCTTACTGGGCCTCTCAGTGGCTTGCCTGAACTTGCAGCCTCTGATCTCACCCCTCAAATCAGGCCCTTGAGTGTAGGGCACCGGAAGCAGCTATGCTCTTTAGAAGATGTTACCCCTTAGAACAGAGCTTCGGTGTGTATAGGAATCCCTTGTGATCTTGTGAACATGCAGGTTTGGATTCAGCCCGAGATTCTGCATTTCTAACAAACTTCCAGGTGAGATTACTGTTGCTGGTCTGGGACTATGTGTTTACTCACAAGGGCTTAGAGATTTGCTCAGTCCCCAGGGACAGGATTAGAGCTGACATCTGAGGGGCATCTGTGAGGCTGTGAGGAAGCCACTCAGCTGGAGTCGGCCATGATGCCATTGTCCCCTCAGCAGACCTGACACAGCAGCAGGGTCCAGCCCTTGGGAGAGAGTTGAAGAGGATGGAAGACATGATCAGAGATGCTCACAGAATAAAAAGGGGTGGGGGAAGGACATCTGTGGTGGTATTGGTTGGAAGGTGAGAAACAGGGTGGGGTGTGGACTATAGGTCCTGTGAGGAGTTATCAAAATGAGGTCACACATAGGAAGAGCCCGGCACTTACTCATTTCGATAAACCTTTCCTCTTTCCCGGAGTTCTCTCTTCCGTGTCAGCTCCGGGAGGCTGACTGTGTGATGCCCTCAAGGAGAAAGCCAGAAGCTCAGCCAGCGGGGCCTTCCTGGCTCCTCTGTTCTCACCACGTGCTGCAGGTGGTCCTGGGACCTCTGCTACTTCCTACTGCTCATGACGGCACACGGACACCAGTGGTTCTGCAAATGGGTCACAGCAGGTTGGGCTATGTCAGAACCACCAGGGAGGCTTGTGAAATTGCAGCGTTCAAACCTAGAAATTCTGACACAGTAGCATGTGGGAAAGAGCCCAGGAATTTACAAAAAGGTTTAAGCTCCTCAGGCTGTTATGAAGCACAGCCAAACTTGAAAAGTACTGATTTATGCAAAATAATACTACCATCCAACTGTGTAAAATGCTGCTAACAAAAGGTAGTTAAATGCCTATATTATAGTGTAACTCCATTTGTTTTTTTGTGTGTGTGTATGTATATGTTTTGTAGTATATAATAAACAGTATACTTCCAATTTTATAAGTACACACACATTAGATATATAGATGCATAGATATCTGGGTGGTAGGATGATAGGATTATAGGGTTTTCTCTTCTTTATTCCTTTCTCTTCTTTACTTCTGTTCTCCACCCCCACTGCCCAAAGGACGGGGGTGACCTCAGGCTCCCTTGTCCCTGTGTGCATGTCTGATGACGTCACTCTGGTCTAGAGACAACAGGCGGATGGGGTCAGGGAGGCCTTGGAGCAACACACATGTGTCCCAGTCCCAGCCTCACCACTTACAAGCTGGGCAACGGACTTCCATGACCCAGTTTCACCATTTGTAACAAGAGGCTAAATAGTACCTTCTTTGGGAGGCTGTTGTGTCCCTGACACAAGCACAATGTAGATACTCAACAGAATGTTTTCTTTTCTGACCCTTTTACTGGAAATTCCTGCAAATGTGATTCCAGTTAAGTCTCCAGGGTATTAAATAATATTTTTTCCACTTATTTCTGAGTAGTACAGATGGTCTTCTGAGCATCAGCAAGAAATTCATGAACCCTTCCCAGGGTCTGAGGCCACTGTCCACGTAGCCTCTGCCACTGAATGTCCTCTAAGAAGATGAGAAGGGGGTTCTTTGTTATCCTCCCTCCAACATACGCACACCCTTCCACCTACCCCCACCCAGAGCTTTCGGTCCTGGGGTCTGTTTCTGTGTTAAAATGTACCCAGGTTTGCTTCAGTCAGGTATGACACAGACAAGACTGTCACAGAGGAAGAAATTTATACTCATGGATCCCTAGAAACGAGAGGTACACCATGCCATGCCATGCAGGGCCACATAAGAAGCACCAGGGTAGGTTAGGAGGCAGAAGAGGCAAGAGAAGAGAACATGGCCCAGAGCGTTTATTAGGGTTTTGCCCAGAGGGGATGGGCCAGGCAGGGTAGGTACAATGAGTAAACTTAGGATGGGGAAGTTTGAAGAATTTCAGCAGGCTCTGGGCTGTGTGGGTGGTCTCTAGGTGTCTGGCACCTGGCTCTAGGGTGATTAAGGGCAGGAGGAATACTGACTTGTTGTGTGCAAGTTTGGTAAAGGAGATGACGTATGTGTGGGCTCTGGGTTGGTTGGTTTGTATATGACAGGTGCACTCTTGGGGAAATCATTTGCTATTTTTAGGAATTAGGTGGCCCTGGGAGGGGCAATCTCTCCAAGATCAAGGCACCAAATGTCAGAGTATTAAGGATACAAAAATTTTTTAAAAATATAGTCAATACAAAAACAAACAATCCAATCAAAAAATGGGCAAAAGGGCTTCCCTGGTGGCGCAATGGTTGAGAGTCCGCCTGCCGATGCAGGGGACACGGGTTCGTGCCCCAATCCGGGAAGATCCCACATGCTGCGGAGTGGCTGGGCCCGTGAGCCATGGCCACTGAGCCTGCGTGTCCGGAGCCTGTGCTCCCCACTGGGAGAGGTCACAACAGTGAGAGGCCCACGTACCGCAAAAAAAAAAAAAAAAAAAAAACGGCAAAAGACCTAAATAGACATTTCTCTAAAGAAGACATACAGATGGCCAAGAAGCACATGAAAAGCTGCTCAACATCACTAATTTCAAAACTACAATGAGGTATCTCCTCACACCAGTTAGAATGGGCATCATCAAAAAATCTACAAACAACAAATGCTGAAGAGGGTGTGGAGAAAAGGGAACCCTCTTGCACTGTTGGCGGGAATGTAAATTGAAACAGCCTCTATGGAGAACAGTACAGAGGTTCCTTAAAAAACTAAAAATAGAATTACCATATGACCCAGCAATCCCACTACTGGGCATACACCCTGAGAAAACCATAATTCAAAAAGACACATGCACCCCAATGTTCATTGCAGCACTATTTACAATAGCCAGGTCATGGAAGCAACCTAAATGCCCATCAACAGACGAATGGATAAAGTACATGTGGCACATATATACAATGGACTATTACTCAGCCATAAAAAGGAATGAAATTGGGTCATTTGTAGAGATGTGGATGGACCTAGAGACTGTCATACAGAGTGAAGTAAGTCAGAAAGAGAAAAACAAATATTGCATGTTAACGCATATATGTGGAATCTAGGAAAATGGTACAGATGAACCAGTTTGCAAAGGCAGAAATAGAGACACAGATGTAGAGAACAAACATATGGACACCAAGGGGGGAAAGCAGAGGGGTGGGGGTGGTGGTGGTGCGATGAATTGGGAGATTGGGATTGACATGTATACACTAATATGTATAAAATAGATAACTAATAAAAAAAATTTTTTTAAGTTAATACAGCTTTGCATAATCTACCCTCAAAAATGCCACTGAGGTCTTTAAATGACACAGAGCAAAATCAATTGCAGGGTAAGAAGGTTTGTGTATTTTGGAAAATCTTGTGAGGTAGACACAGACTTCAGGACTCTTCTACCTGCCTCTTTAAATGATGGCCCTCATAATTTTAGCACCAACTTTTACATAGCACCTTCTTTCACAAATTTTACTTTATTTAATTTCCATAACCATTCTATGAGATAAGCCTTTGGTCCCCATTTGATTTATAAAGAAACAGTCTGGTGGGGTGTTTGGGGTCAGGGGAGTGAAAAATAAGGGACACACTGACATGTGTGAGAGCTTAACACATACCTCTCCTAAAGGGTAGGTAGTGTTCTCCTCGTTTTACAGATGGAGATTTGGAGGCTCAGAGAAGTTAAATGGCCCTGGTCAAAGCCAGAAACTGAAAGGTCCTCCTTGGTTATGCACTGAACCCATATTGGTTTGATCTCAAAACCTATACCCCTTTCCACCATATTCACTGGTTCAAGCAATAGTGGTGAACTCCCGTGTGTTCCAGATGCTATTCTGGATGCTGGATGTACAAAGCTGAGCAAAATAGATGGCATGTTCCTTAGTCTTGGGGAATTTATAGAATAGTATGGAGAAAGATATTAATCAATTAATCATCAAAAAATATAAAATTAGAACTGTGTTAAATACTTTGAAGGAACACTTCAGTGGGCCGGAGCCCACCTCTAAAATCCTGGGCCAGGAGCCCAGGTCTAGGGTCTATTTTACCAACAATGCAGCCCTGGTCGGGGCGCTGAAGCTGTTTCCTGGTCCATAATAACCACCAGGGCACCAGGGGCGTGCAACCTCCTTCATAATGGGTACTGCTTGACCCTTCACTGCCCACCTCCTCCAGCAGGTCCAGAAGGTGATGGCCACTCAGACCAGATTCCAGCAATACCAGAAGACATGGCAGAGAAGAGCCAACAAATAAACTGTTGAGGGCGGTTAGGAGGAAAATCCCTGGAATGTGAGCCTCATATGTTCACCTGCCTGAAAAAGTTTTCCTTCCTTAGGAGGAGTGACAGCATTTGTTACTGACACAAAGATACCAAGATTCTTCCCTTCCCTTTTTCAATTCTGACTCAGGGGGTGTGAAGGGAAGACTTTTTTGAGAGGGGGAAGCTGCTGAGAAGGTTCCCTTGCTCTTTAGGGAGAGCCACAGGAAGAGACACTCTGAGTATGGGAAGGTCTGGGAGTGATGCTTCAATGTGGCTGCTGGCACTGAGGACCAGTCAGCGCCCGGGGGCCTGAGCAGACAGTCAGACCTAGGTCGTCAGTGCCATCACTGGGTGACCAAATGAGCTGTGCCTGAGGTCCACCTACCTCAGAACTTCCTGTAACCTGAGATAATAAAGTCCTTGTTTAAACCAGCTTGAGATGGGGTTTCTTAAAGACAAATCTATTTGAACTGATGCCTAAGAATAAGTTTTATTTTTAGTATCATGAAGTTTACTTACAACCTCATGGGAGCAAAGTCATGGATGCCGTCTACCTAGATCAAAGGTATCTTTTTAAGTAAACGTTTTATTGAAGTATAGCCAACATTTAAAAATTTGTGCAAATCCTAGATGTACAATTTGATGAATCATGATAATGGGAGCACACCCATGCAACCACCCAGGTTGGACCTAGAAAAATGGGGAAAATTTGGATAAGTAGAAGGTAAAGGGCCAGCCAGGCATGGTAGGTAAAATGAACAATGTAAGTTTAAGTCCCAAGGTAGGACCTTATGAGGTACGCTAGGGAGGCTATAAGGGTACAGACTTGACAAACATGGATAATTAGGATAAAGAAAGAAAGCCCATTCAGACTCAATCATCATGTGCATTTTAATAGACTTGTCCTGCTGATGGACCCTTTTGTCTGGACCCAACAATATCTATTCCTATTAGGAATATAAAGAGGAGGGATCCAAGAAATACCAAATCTAAGGTCAACAGCAACTTAGAAAAACGCTGGTTAGTAAACACACGTATATTTTCTTGCTCTGTCAGCTAAGAGGGACTAAAAGCTGTGACACTCCAGTAGCAATGAGCACACAGTGATTTCTAATGCCATTCTCTAATTCAAAAAGCCAGGGTTTATCCAGAGCTGATTCTACGGCTGGGGCAGGAAATATACAAGATGACCCTGGAGCATCTTGCAGTGCCAGAAATAAGGGAGTTCTTGGGAAGGAAAAAACCCCACAGTGATGGGGGTATCTCAAAAGGACTCAGGAGCCAACTGAAAGAGCCCCCATGGCCAAGCTGGAACAACTTGAACCACAACATAAAGTAATGCTGGATCATAATCCACAGTGTAGAATAAATATCCACGAGTCCACATTCATATTAAAATAATTAAATAAATTAATAAACAGAGAAGAAGAGACCAATCTTCCATACAGAAGAATTCTAAATAAGGTTGGTAGATATTTCACCCTCAAGGATGTGGATTATAACTTCCCATCTCTTAAGTGTGGGCTGCAGATAGTGACTTCCTTCCAAAGAGCACAGTAGGAAAAGAGAGAATAAGCTTTTTTCTCTGTGGTAGAGAAAGCTGACAAACACTACCTCAGCCAGGTGATGAAGGTCAGCACCAGTAGTCATAAATCATATTGAGAGTATGCACCCTTGATATGATGTGATTAGAACGTCACTTTACCTCTGGTCTTCCTCCCCAAAATACATAACCCCAGTGCAATCATGAGAAAATCATCAGACGAATTCCACTAGAAGGACACTACAAAATCCAAGTTTATCAAAAACAAGGAATGTCTGAGAAACTGTCATAGCCAAGAGGAGCCTGAGTAGACATGACAACTGTTTTAGTTTCCTAGGCCTGCTATAACAAACAACCACAAAATGAGTGGCTTAACACAGCAGAGGTTTATTCTCTCACAGTTTTGGAGTCCAGAGGTCTGAAATCAAGGTGTTGGCAGGGCCATGTTCCCTCTGAAGCCTCTAGGGGAGGATCCTCCCTTACCTCTTCCAGCTTCTGGTAGTCCCAGGCATTCCTTGGGCTGTAGATGCTCCACCCCAATCTCTGCCCCCATCATCACATGACTATCTCCTCCCTGTGTGTCTTCTCCTCTTCTTATTAGGACACCAGTCATGTTGGATTAGGGGCCCCCCTACTCCAGTATGACTTCATCTTAACATCTTACAGCAGCACCAACCCCATTCCCAAATAAGGTCACCTTCACAGGTACCGGGGATTAGGACTTAGTATCTCCTTTTGTGTGGTACAATTCAACCTATAAACAATCCTCACACCAATTGTTGTTCCCATTTTACAGATGAGGAGCCAGGGACTCAGAAAGGGAAAGCAACTTGCTCAAGAGCACCTGAGTAGCAGAGTGTCAGAGGCAGGTTTCTAACTCAGGGCTGCCTGGTTCTCAAGCTTGAGCTTCTCCACTACCTTATACAGTCTTTTTCACATTAGACATCCCTTCCTGCCTCTGCCCTCTCTGTTCATTCCCTTCAAATTACAAGGGAGCAAATTGAGGTCTAGAAAGGGGTAGTGATTTTCCCAATGTCAAATAGAGGGGAAAAGGGCAACAAATTTTGATACTGAGACTTTGAATTGATGTATTTCAATTACAAATTCTTATTAAAAATCTTACCACTCAGCCATGTACAGGGAGAGGGAGAAAGAGTAAGAGAGAGAGAGGAAAAAAGCCTTGGGAGTTGGTAGGATCTGGATCTGAGGGCCCTGTGTTTACAACAGAACAGTTGCCTATGGCATTGGGTCTTCAGTTGCTTATACAGTTTTTCCTCCCATGATACTATCTCTGAAAACAGTGACCAGAAGAGAAAAGAACCAAAGAAAAGGAATTCTTAGAATAGGTCATCTGTCTTCCATCATCTGTCAAAAAGTTGGTACATTGAGGGTTTCATGGTGTACTTAACAAGGAATCCAGGCCATAGGTCCATAGATACATCCTCTGTCTTCTTTGCCTGGGAAAGTTCTGTGCATTTTTCTCTAAGAATGTCAGGGTCATCATCATTGGCACTCACCTCGTGACTGATTTTACAAAGGTCACAGCTATGATGAGAGGCTGGAAATGCAGTCACTTATCCCCCCTCCTTGCTGATGGCCATCGACAAGGCTGGTGTAAAGATGGTGTCACGTGTTGAAAAATGGTCACCCAAATATATCAGGTTCTAACTACTGAAACTTGTAAATGTTATAAGGAAAAAGAATCATTGTAGGTATGACTAAAGTAAGGATTTTGACATAGGAAGATTATCCTGGATTATCAGGATGGGCTCTAAATGTGATTACAAGTGCCCTTATAAAAGAGCACAGTGAGAGATCACACGCAGAGGAGAGGCAATGTGACCACAGAGGCAGAGACTGACGTAGCTACAAGTCAGAGGCAGAGATTGAAGTAGCCACAAGTCAAACAGAGACAGAGATTGAAGTAGCCACAAGTCAAGGAAAGCCGGCTGCCACCAGAAGCCGGAAGAGTCAAGGAACAGATGCTCCCCAAAGCGCCCAGAGAGAGCACAGTCCTATGCCTTGATATCAGCCCACTGATACTGATTTCAGATTTCTGGTCTCCAGAACTGTGAGAGAATAAATCTCTGTTCTTTTAAGCCACTAAGTTATGGGGAATTTGTTACAGCAGCCTCAGGAAACTAATACACGTGGTAAATGATGGATTCCACTAATAAGTGAGAAAACTCACCCTCCCACATTCCTGATCTTCTCTGGTTGGTCCAGGTCTTGTCTTGGGTTCATAGTCTGTCCTCCTGGAACCCCATCCCCACCCCCGCCAGCTGCCCTAAGCAGTGACTGTCTCCTCTGTCCCAGAGACAACACTTCCTGAGCAGAGGTCTCATCAGCATCCCCTGGGGGTTTCTCATTCATTTTCAGATCTTTCTTAAGCAGGTCTCACCTTGAGGCATCCTCACCTATGACAAATCTCTGCTTCCTGCCCCCAAGTTGTCCCACTGGTTCTACTTCTTCTCTGCCCTTGGTCATCATGCCCAAATCACTGAGACCTCATCCCTGTTCCCACATGCTACCCTCAGATTTTATCTTTGGCTTCAAGAGATGGTATATTTCTGCATTTCTGTTGTAACATTAATGTCTTCAAACTTTACAGAACTTCTTGGGCCATGGTAAGCTTTCTGGGGAAAATGTTCAATTGAGTAGGGCCACAGGGAGGATAAGTGGGACGTGGATAAGAGAATCTAAGGGTAATAGATAGCTAGTGGGAAGCAGCCGCATAGCATAGCACAGGGAGATCAGCTCGGTGCTTTGTGACCACCTAGAGGGGTGGGATTGGGAGGGTGGGAGGGAGGGAGACGCAAGAGGGAAGAGATATGGGAACATATGTATATGTATAACTGATTCACTTTGTTATAAAGCGGAAACTAACAAACCATTGTAAAGCAATTATACTCCAATAAAGATGTAAAAACAAACAAACAAACAAAAAGACTGTGACACTACCAAATGTAAAATAGATAGCTAGTGGGAAGCAGCCTCATAGCACAGGGAGATCAGCTCGGTGCTTTGTGACCAGCTAGAGGGGTGCGATAGGGAGCATGGGAGGGAGATGCAAGAGGGAGGAGATATGGGGATATAGGTATACATATAGCTGATTCATTTTGTTATACAGCAGAAACTAACGTAACATTGTAAAGCAATTATACTCCAATAAAGATGTTAAAAAAAAAAAAAAAAGAGAATCCAAGGATAGAACAAAGGAAATGGCACAACCTGATCGCTCTAGTGATGAAGAAAAAGTCCGGAAGGAGAGAAGGAGCTGCAAGGTCACTTGCCAGCAGAGTGAAGATGAGCAGCTCAGGTTCAGGAGAGAGGTCATGGAAAGTGGCTAGGGTAGGCCTGTCCTAGCAAGCGGGGTCCAGAGCTGCCCTTTGACATGGTGTCCAGTGCGCCACACTGAAGGAGGCATTGTTGGGCTGGATGGGGCAAGGTTTGATGTGGTCTCCCCGTCCCACACCACCACCAGCTGTGGTCCCCCTGCAGTAGGTTGAGAAATAGCCCTCCAAAGATGTTCAGCTCTCAGTCCTGGAAACTTTTACCTTACAGTATAGGGAACTTAGCAGATATGATTAAGTTAAGGATCTCTGGATGGGGAGATTATGCCCAATGTAATCACAAGGGTCCTGACAAGAGAGACGCAGGAGGCTCAGAGTCTGTAGCAGGAGATGCAATGACAGAAGCAAGAAGCTGGAGTGGAGTGGAATACAGGTGGCTTCTAGATTTTGAAAAAGAGAAGATAATAGATTCTCCTCTGAAGCCTCCAGAAGGAACACAGCCCTGCTAAGATCTTGGTTTTCGCTTTCTGACTTTCAGAACTGTAAAAGAATAGATGTGTGTTGTTTTAAGCCACTAAATCTGATTTAATTTGTTGCAGTGGCCGTAGGAGATGAATACACCTCCATATAGGGCAGGGAGGGTTGATGGGAGCACATGGGGGCTTTGGACATTTTCCAAAACTTCATGGGCCAAGATATGCTGCAAATGGCAACATCTGCACCTTTTGAGGTCCCCAGGCCATCTCTGGGTCACTCACTCACTTGGTAAAATGCTTTTTATGTTTCCAACAAGGTCATCCACCTAGGTGTTCAGGCCAGTGTCCACCCAGAGCCTGCGGGAATCCTCCAGGTTGACGGCATTGTGTATGTTAGCGCCAGTGGGACACAGCCATTCCACCTGTTACCAGGTCTCTTAACTAAAGCGTGACCTGCCTCACCCTGGCACTGTGGGGACAATGGGGTCTGTTCTTCTTTCCTGACTCTCACCCAGAGAGAGGAAAGAGAGCTGGGGAAAGCAAGTTCAGGCAGACTGTGGGATGCAGGGAAGGCACTTCTCCAGGCCCAGTCAGCCTGCCAGGCCAGCACCAGCAAACCACCCTGCCAACCGTAGCTGGCATCCCAGATGCTTGCAAATCGAAAGTGAAGAGATTAGGAGACCTCTGGCTGCCAGCAGGCTCCATTTCTCCACTCTGTGCTCCATTCCCTTAATAAAGGCAATTTCAAGCTACCACCCTGCAGAGCATTAGCGTAACAGGCCAAATCCTGGCAGTACCATCCTGATTCTTTCATTTGAAGCACATGTTCATTATAGACTTTCTTTCAAATAAATCATATTACTGGCTCCCATGGAGAATATTTCTCTGGGTTCACATGGCAACCCAGGAAACAACAGCACCACAGCCGCTGTGACATGCCAGGTACTCAGGCCTTACTATCAAAAGCTGGAGAGTGCCTGGAATCAGAGCAATGTTCCTACTGTGTTCCTAAAATAATGACCACCGATCCGCAGGTGCGTTTTCTGTAGGGAATAGTAATTTGCATGCACCTGCCCTGCTTAAAGGGGGCTGGAACACCACGCTGTAGGACAGCAGGAGACAGGACAGTGGCTTAGATCCTGGAAAGCTATATAAGGCAGCCTTCCCAGGTGGAGGTGAGCCAGCACCAGAACACAGAACCTTCTGGTTCCAATACCAGTACTCTCTCCACCGCCCATTCTGTACCGCCACTGGTAACCTCAATCCTTTTGCTGAAGGCCCCCAAATTCCAACATGCCTCCTAAGGGTAATCTAGCTCTCCAATATCTACCTAAGCTCATGTTAGCTTTTTTTTTAACCTAATTTTCTAAGTTGATCTAAGGGAGCAGACAATGATGGGTCCTTTGGCAGGCAGACCTGGGCGGGGCCTCAGTCTCTCGGCAGGCCCAGCCAGGGTTCCTTCTCTTCCACCTCCACTCTGCCTGTAACTGGGTAGGAAATTTAGGCTGAGGTCTTAACATTTTCAGGGAAGGGGAGTGAAGCCTCTCTTGGATTCCTATCTTTACACTGAGAGTTGTGGCATCTGGCACTTAATGAAAAGGCACCTTGATTTCCATTTGGCTATTGATCCTTGTGTGTAAACCTCTTACCAGGTATTGACACTGGGAGGCCAGTATAGTTGAGCCTAGAGCCCTTAACAAGTCCTACAGCTCAGGAAATAATGCCATAGGAGGTCATATGGTAGGCCTTGATCAGTAAGTAACTATAATTGAAGGGGAATGAAATCAATTATATATCTTGAGCCGTCCACACATAATTATTTAAAAATCATATCATGGTATTTGGGCATTACTTAAATGACTTGAAAATTGGTCTTGATAAAGCCAGTAAATGCATTTGATTTAGGATTGTGTTGTGGCCAATACTTGTAGGACATGGACAAGCTTCTGTGGTAGGCAGAATAATGGCCCCCAAAGATACCCACATCCTAATTTCCAAACCTATGAGTAAGGTTCCAGGGCAGAGAGGAATTAGGTTACAGGTGGAATTAAGGTTGCTAATCAGATGACCTGAAAATAGGGAGATTATTGGGGCTTATCTGGATAGACCCATCATAATCACAGGGGTCCTTAAGTGAAAGAGGGAGGCAGCAGAGGGAGAACCCGAGGCATGGCATCTGAGAACTTGGCCTGACATTGCTGAAGAAAGAGAGCAGGAGGAACAAGTTAAGAAATGTGAGTGGCCTCTAGAAGCTGGAAAAAACAAGAACATGTTTTCTCCCTTAGAACCTCCAGAAGGAACGTAGCCCTGTTGACACCTTGATTTTAGCCCAGTGAGACCCATTCAGATTTCTGACCTCCAGAACTATAATATAATAAATGTGTGTTGTTTTTTTTTTTTTTTTTTTTTTTTTTTTTTTTTTTTTGCGGTAAGCGGGCCTCTCACTGTTGTGGCCTCTCCCGTTGCGGAGCACAGGCTCCGGATGCGCAGGCTCAGCGGCCATGGCTCACGGGCCCAGCCGCTCCGCGGCATATGGGATCCTCCCAGACCGGGACACGAACCCGTATCCCCTGCATCAGCAGGCGGACTCTCAACCACTGCGCCACCAGGGAGGCCCCTGTGTGTTGTTTTAAGCTGCTGTGTTTGTGGAAATTTGTTACAGTAGCAATAGGAAACCCTCTCAACCTGAGTTTCTCAACTTCAGAACTATTGACATTTTGGGCTGGAAAATTCTTTGTTGTGGGGTTGTCTTGTGAACTGTGGGTTATTTTGTAGGATCCCTCACCTCTACCCACTAGATGTCAGTAGAAGGTCCCTCTCCAAGTTACAACAACTAAGAATGTCTTCAGACACTGCTTTGAGGGGGAAAGAAAGGGGGAAAATCACCCCTGGTTCAGTACCTCTGCTCTGAACTCACCATGGTTGTCCATTTTAATATGCACTTGCCCTCACACACATGGGATTCTAGTCACTGACCTTTTCTATGTGGATGCTTCTGGATGAGGTCTTTGATGCCAATTGAAAATTAAGTACCACACAAAATTGGCATTAGTCTCTGATGCCTCAGAGTAAGTTTCTATCATTTCAACCCAGCTGGTTTAATGGTGAGAGAGAAAAAGGAATCTGGACATGCTATTAAGTAAAGAGAACTGATATCTAAATGATGCAAGACAAACTCTGCCCACTCCATGCAATGCTCTTTATCATTTAAGCTGGGCTGCAGCATGAACATGAGTAAGATGTGATTTCTGCTCTTAGGACCTCATTGTCTCATAAGGGAGACTCATGTGCAATTAAAAAAAGCCAAACTCTCAGTAGAGATTAAAAGGACTGTACACACACCATGGTCATATATTTTGACTCAAGAATCCATGGTCTGGACACAAGCTGTGAGAAAGTATAACAATAGGACCAAATATTTGAAATCAAGACTGCCTCAGAAAATGTGCCCATGCCACCTATAAGAGGCATATGCAGCAACATGGATGGACCTGGAGATTATCATACAAAGTGAAGTAAGTCAGACAGAGAAAGACAAATATCATATGATACTGCTTATATGTGGAATCTAAAAAAATGATACAAATTAACTGATATGCAAAACAGAAATAGACCCACATACATAGAAAACAAACTCATGGTTACCAAAGAGGAAAGGTGGTGGGGGGAGGGAGGGATAAATTATGAGGTTGGGATTAACATATACACACGACTGTATATAAAATAGATAACCAATAAGGACCTACTATACAGCACAGGGAACTATGCCCAATATTTTATAATAACCTACAAGGGAAAAGAATTTGAAAAAGAACATATACATATATATATATATATATATATATATATATATATATATACAGAGAGAGAGAGAGAGAGAGAGAGAGAGGGATCATATATGTATATATATATCTGAATCACTCTGCTGTACACCTGAAAGAACACAACATTGTGAATCAACTATACTTCAGTAAAAAAATAAAATTAATTAAAAAAATTTTTAAAGAGGCATATGCAAATTGCTACTGGAAGCTTCCAGAGTAGAGATTCACATGGGCGAAGAGGAGGAGGAGGAGGGGACCACAACCCAAGCAGGAGAAACACGTGCACAAAGAGGCAGGACGGGAAAGCATATGGCCCACTATCTAGAGTTAATCAGCAATTCCAGATAGATGTGGCTGTTTAAAGATAATTCCAAACATGCATAATACTAAGGTTTAAAAAAATAGATGTAAGAGGAATAATTTTATTTAAAAATACATAATCTGTCAAGAAATTTTTCAAGGGTAGGTGCTAAGGATTTAACCTAGATTCTCCTCTCTCCCTAATCACCCATGGTGTAACCCTGTGCGAGGTATTTCTCTGTACCTCTGTTTCCACATCTGTAGCCTGGGAATAATAATGTCTACCCTGAGGTGCATTGAAGGAGTCGTGTATCTAGACTAGGTGCTTTATAATTGTTCCTATTAATATCACTGAAAGTGTTATTGCCAACAGTGCTTAAATAATAGATAGGCTGCAGTTCACCTGCAGGACTCCTTGCTACAGGGCAGAGTGTTAGGTTTGATCCCATCAGGGCACATGCTGTTGGGGGAGAGACTCAGGAGTGGGGAGAGCAGCCACGGCGCGGGGCACTCCAGGGCCAGGCACCTGGAGGGGCGGTGTGGGGGAAGATCCAAGCCTTCTGAACCAGAGAAGGATGACTGTGTTTAGGACCTTCACCTGTGTGCCCCATAGTCTCACACGTGTCCCTGCAAGCACTGCACAAGAGCCCTTATACAGAACAGTCACGGAGGACTTCTCAATCTGCTGTAGGGAGTGGTGGGGGCCCCGGTGAACTTGAGGGGCAGAAGACATCTTTGAAAGGAGAGTCACCCCTCAGTTCCAGCCAATCGGTGTCATGAACATTTTAGCAGATCTCATTTTTAATTAAGAGAAGTTGGAAATCGGAAATTTCAGGGGGGAACTTCCTATGTTTTAAAAAGACAGCTCATTGGTCTGTAAGACAGATTCAGCCTATAGACCACCCTTGTGAGACCCCAGGTTAGAGGCTTATGAAATAACGTTTCTTGCCATGTCTTCTGATGTCAGAACACCACCGGCAAGAAGTCTGGGTACTTTTTCTGTAAGACTCTGGTGAGCCCCAGAGGAAGAAATTATTTCTGAGTTTCTCTGGAAGAATTTATATATTGATTAAAGTAGTATTACTACCTTAACACCATTTTACTGCCTCAGCTGGCAGCTCGTCAAACTCTTCAAGGCCAGGAGGCTGGGAGTCATTTGCTATCTCCTTATCCTGGCCCTCATAGCCAGGTACTAGAGAATGGATCACTTCAGTATCTTGTAGATCTGTCACTCCCACTGACACTTCAGGTTATGGCATCCTGTTGCTGAAGCCCTGCTGATGTTTCCTAACAGATCCTCATGCATCCACCTGACCAGGTCCTCCTGCACACTCCACTCTGCAGTTACCATCCAAAGTATACATTGTCTGAGCTTGTGTCACTGCCTCACTTGGAACTACTCCAAGGTTCTTTACCAGTATTAGCAAGTCAAAATCTGAGCTCCTTGGCATTACATACATGTCTAGGGAGTGCTGAATATTTACATGTGTCTGAGTGTTGGGCGCAAAGGAAGCTGGGAATATCAGGTAGGGGCCATATTATAAAGAACCTGGAATGTCATGCTGAGGAGTTGGGCTGCATTATATAAGCAATGCAGAGCTATGGATGGTTTGAAGAGAAAAGAACCTTGTCTGGGGGCTTCCCTGGTGGCGCAGTGGTTGAGAGTCCGCCTGCCGATGCAGGGGATACGGGTTCGTGCCCCGGTCTGGGAGGATCCCACGTGCCGCGGAGCGGCTGGGCCCGTGAGCCATGGCCGCTGAGCCTGCGCGTCCGGAGCCTGTGCTCTGCAACGGGGGTGGCCACAGCAGTGAGAGGCCCGCGTACCACAAAAAAAAAAAAAAAAAGAACCTTGTCTGGTCTAAATTTTATAAATCTCAACACTGTTTGCTTCCTTTATAGCACTATCACAGTTTGTAATTATTTCATTAACTTGTTTATTTTTTTCCATATCTCCCATTAAACTTCCAACTATGAGAGGAAAGGAACCATGTGTGTTTTGTTCACATTTATTTCTCTTCTACACTGTAAGTGCCTGGAATATAGTAGGAATTCAATAAAAAAGTTGTTGAATAAATGAGTAAATGAATGATGAATGCAGGAATGAATGAGCAGAAGGAGCACAAAATTAACCATGGGTTCCATCCAGCCCATACCTCACCATTGCTATTTATACAAAGACCTTTCAGAAATGTGTCAAGATAAGCTGTGTATCACAGTGAAGTTTTGTAATGCGGGATAGAGCCGCAGTGGCTGGACATTAATGATGTGCATTTTTATTGAATAGCCGCACAACGTAGAGCAGCAACTAGTAAGTGATTAAAGGAATAAGACTTTCAAAAGTGTATACATGCCATAATTAATTGAAAAATCTGCTCACTGTTACTAGGAGCATAAATGCCAAGATTTGGTATTCAACTTGTTCTGTAAGCATGAAATATCAAGAGACTTAGCAACAGACTTTATTCAGGTATGCCTTCTTTTAACTCAAATCAATCAAGTTCTTTAACAATTTGGATATATGCTGAAATGTTATCAGGGGTCTTCTTTGGGCAGTGAGATTTTCTCAATTTTGCAAATTTTCAGTTATAAGCACGCATTACTTAAAAAAAATCAGAAAAACAGGATAAACAACAAGGTCCTACTATATGGCACAGGGAACTATATTCAATATCCTGTGATAAACCACAATGGAAAAGAATATAAAAAAGAATGTATATATGTGTATAACTGAGTCACTTTGCTGTACAGCAGAAATCAACACAACATTGTATATCAACTATATGTCAATTAAAAAAATTAAGAAAAATAAAACCTTAAGAAATGCTTCATAAGAAGGGAATCAATTTACTGTGTGTTGTCTGAAGCCCTATAATTGATATTTTTCAAATCCTTTCTATATTCATTTTGATCCTTACAATCATGAATTTTTAGAGTAGGTGGAAACCTTGTAAGATCATCTCATATAGCTCTCTCATGTTTCATGGGTAAAATTTTGACTACCCACTCCCTCCCTCCCCCACTGCATGTAATTCTAATAAAACTGTCAATCATGGGGATGGGTAGGGTTGGAGGGGAGTGTGGAGATGCTGAGAAACAAGATCCAAACTAAACAACCAGAGAGTAATTTAAATCATTTCTCAAGAAACAATAATTAATCTGGCAGTGTTCACATGACTTAAATGGCCATTCAGATTACTTCTGCTGGGGAGAGGATTATTCTCTCTGCGTTGGCCCTCGAGTTAAGGAAAGGTGTGGATCTGGAATGGCCATTCATATCGTGAATGACAGATGTGCTTGGCCCAACTCCTTGGACTTCCCGGAAAAGTATTAAGCCAATAAATGACTCTTTTTGCTGAAGGTTGGAATTTATTTTCTGTCACATACATCAGAGAGAAACCTTAATAAATAACCATCCATTACTAATGCCATTTGTCCACTTTATTTTATTTATTTTATTTTTTAAAGAAAGGCAGACTGCCACATGCAGCACCACATTTGGATATGTCTGCAATCTTGGAAGCTTGACTACCCTACGTTATCCTGCAGAGCTTGATTGGAGGTTCTAGCAGGGGAGTGCAGCTACTCATGTAGCCTTGACTAAAGGCTGGTTCACCTCTATAAGTGAAGGTTGTCCTCTTCAACTAAGTGTGCAGCTTTGGGAGGGATGCTTGTGGAGCAGTGAGGGAGGAAGGGGACACCTGCCTAGCCAGCCAGATCAGCCAAATCAACCCTCGTGATCAGTGGGGTGACAGATGTCACAGTCAGATTGCCCTCACATTCTGTCCCCTTTATTAAGGCCTCCAAGACGAGGACTCCAAAATATCCCTGAGTCTCCTATCTCTATGATTTTTTTCCTAATAGTGATAGAAAAAAACATTTGCTTATGTTGAACTTAAACTTTCGGCTACAATTTTAAGTTAAAGACTTTTGCTTCTACCTGAGACAGAGTAAAAGGAACTGGATTTACTCTCCTACTGAAATAACAACAAAGACATAATATATGAAAAAAAGATTTTTAAGTCACTGGATATTAGGCAATGAAGGACAGTGATCCCAGAGATAGCTAACTAATGAGGTGAGCCCTAGAATTGCCTCAGATTACAGCCTTGAGAGAGTTTACAGTCTGCAGCCTATGAAGGGGGAAGCCAGAAAGAGGATCATGGACTCCCTGAACTGAGAGTCTGGGGAGGTGAAGGGAGCTTGAGCTTGCAAGACAGAGTACCAAAAAGGAGAGATTTGCTCAGAGGGTGATCTGTAGAGGTTCCCTGGGTATTCAGCACAGTACTAATAAGCATATGCACTTAAGGAAACTACCCAATGCTGGGGGCAAACCATCTTGAAGGATTAGAGAACAGTGCCCAGTGCTCACACAGGACTGTGAATAGTGACTGTTTCTACCAGCCAGAGAGAACAACACATAATTCATACACATTGGGTAGAGTACCCAGGAAAATAGTGTAGTAGAGAATAAATGGTCCTAGACTGAGCACAGCTCTGAACCCACCTAAAAAAATCATAAAAGCAAGACATATAAGATCTGTTTCAAAGTAACTTAATTGCATCACAGAACAAAGTTCAAGGATATTTATAGGAATATAAAAATAATCAGCACCAAACAGGATAAAATTCACAATGTTTGGCATAATCAAAGATTTTCAGATATGCAAAGAAGAAATCATGACCCATGATGAGAAGATTAATCTATCAATAGAAACTGACCCCAAACTAACATAGATAGTAGAACAAGCAGAGAAGGACATTAAATCATTTATTTAAATGTATTTTACCCAATATGCTCAAAAGTTCTGGAGAGACATGGAAATATTTTTTAAAGACCCACATAGAAATTCAGGGCATGAAAACTATAATGTCTAAGATGTAAAGTACACTGAATGGTATTCACAGTAGATTAGACATTTCAGGGAGGAAGATTAATGAACTTAAAGGCACAGCAATAGAAACCATCTGAAATGAAACACAGAGAGTAAAAAGAATCCCTCCCTCCTGCTCCCCCCCCAAAAATCGGTAAGCTGCAGGACAAATACAGGCAGCCTAAAATGTAAGTAGCTGGAGTCTCCAAAAGAGACAACAGAGAAAGGGGTATGGACAGAAAATTTATTTGAAGAACTAATGGCTTAAAATTTCCAAATTTGATGACTACTATAAACCCATGGATCAAAGAAAGCTCAATGAAGCCCAAGGTCAAGAAACATGAAGAAAACTATACCAAGACCCATCCCAATCAAATTGCTAAGAAGCAAGTGAGAAAAGGCAAATTTAAAAAGCATCCAGAGAATACTGACATACTACATATGGAGGAATAAAAATAACAATTACAGCAAATTTCTTCCTGGAGATGGTGAAAGCAGGAAGACGGTGGAGCAACATCTTTAAAGTACTGAAAGAAAAAACTGTCTACTTAGAATTCTTCACTCTGTAAAACTATATTTCAAAACAAAGGCAAAATAAGACCATTTCGGTCATACAGAAGCTGAAAGAATACCTCACCAGCAGACCTGCACCACAGGAAATGTGAAGGAAGTCCTTCCTGTAGAAGGAAAATGATACCAGGTGGAAATCCTGAGCTACACAAAGGCATGAAGAGCAAACATGGAACTGAGCAAACATGTAAGATTTTTTTTCTTATTATTTAAATTTCAAGTCATTCTACCTTTAATTGGTCCTCCATGACCTCCAACTCTTCATTAAAGCCCTTCATATAAGTGAATATCAGTCAAATTGCCTTTTATCCATCTCTCCTTCTAACTTCACATCCTCATTTCTATTGATTTTTATTCTCATGGGACTCACTTTCTTTACCTTCAGGATTTGTGCTGCTCTTCTTTACACTCCTCTAGCTTCTCTCCACCTTCGTGAACTGTGTAACTAAATGTCCAGAACAAGTTTCATTTAGTACCAATAAAGTCATAAGTGGCTTGACTGCCACCTCCTCCACTAAAGGTCTTTTAATTGCTTATGAGAACTTGCAGGTTATCCTTGTCCTGGAAAGTCATTGTGCATATTGGCATATTAAAGGTTCTGAGAAGGTCATTACTAAAGTATTCTAAGTCATTTATTCCAGCATTTCCCCAACTTATTGACACATAGGACCCTAGGAACACAATTTGAAAATTATTGTTCCCATTCAACATCCTCATTTTATAGGTGAGAAAAAGTTCAGAGAAGTAATTTGCCCAATAACACACAAAATGTTAGTGTCAAAGTGGAAACTAACACTTAAGTCTTCCAGAATAAGTCCAGTGTTCTCTCCTCAGCATTCACTCAGAAACCTTGGAATTCTTGAAACTTTCCTTAGGAATTTCCTATCCTTCTATAACCAAGCAGGATCCTATGGGGCCTTCCTGGGACAGACCCCTCCCCCATATCCTCTGCTTTAGTTCCTCTCTGAAGTACCTAGATAACAGTATCCGATGCACATTTCCTGAGTTGTTTTACAGATGCTAAAACCTCTGCCAAGTGGAAGAAGTAAACCACTTGAAAATCAGGGAGCACATAGCCCCCAGGCCTACTGGTACCTGAAGACTGAGAACCTAACCCCGTGACACCACCCTGTTACCTCACCACCAACCAATTAGACAACTGTGCACAAGCTGATCACATACCCTGCAACTCCCCTCCCTCACTTTGCCTTTAAAAATACCTCCCTGAAACCCCTCGAGGAGCTCGGGTCTTTTGAGCATGAGTTGTCCTGGACTTCTCATCTGGCACCTTATGATAAATGCTGCACTTTCTTTCACCACAACCCAGTGTCAGTAGATTGGCTTTATTATGCAAGCAAGTGGACCCAGGTTTGGTTCGGTAACACTTCCAAAACCAATTTCACAGCTTATAACTTTGCCTTTCACTCAAAAGGATTTTTCCCAGCATAAAACTCTACAACTCTAGGAGTCAGTGGATGCCTGGGCATTTGGAAGGGAATCAAATTTTCAGATCATAAGCTTCTGCAGGGAGTGCAAGGTCGTTGTGAAAATACCATGTGAAAAGGCAATGCTGTGTGTTCTCCAAGGTGGCAATTCTACTTGGAATTAGCAGCCATTTCTCTGTCATCACTTAGTCATTTTCCTGTTCATCTCAGAAGGCATCCCTAGCTCTGCAGGGAGTGACAGATGCTGTGCTGAGCAGAGCTCCCGGCCCATCCCATCTCAACCAGCCAGGCCCACTTTAAGCAAAGGCTGAGTGAAAGGGGCAGATGTGGGAGCCAGACTATTTTGACAGGAGATTGATTTTCTCCTCCCTTCCCCCACAAAGCTTTTTTTCCCTCTCCTTATGTTTGGATGAATTATTCCTACTCTCAATGAACAGCAAAAAATTATTCTGGGTGGGGGTTGGAGAGACATCTGGGAGGAAAAGCACAAAAAGAAAACCTCAGAGGTTTTCAGTATTAAGAATGGTTAGTGATCAGTTCCACCCTGATTTGCTCATCTGTGCTCGGCACTATGATTAAGGGAAGGGAAATGGAGGGAGAATTTTTTTGTTTATAACTTATTTTATTTTATTTATTTATTTTTGGCTGCGTCGGGTCTTCATTGTTGCTCATGGGCTTTCTCTAGTTGCGGCGAACAGGGGCTACTCTTCGTTGCACCGTGAGGGCTTCTCATTGTGGTGGCTTCTCTTGTTTCAGAGCATGGGCTCTAGGGCATGTAGGCTTCAGTAGTTGTGGCACGTGGGCTCAGTAGTTGTGGCGCACGGGCTTAGCTGCTCTGCGGCATGTGGGATCTTCCCGGACCAGGGATCGAACCTATGTCCCCTGCACTGGCAGGCGGATTCTTAACCACTGCGCCACCAAGGAAGTCCCAGAGGGAGAATGTTTTTAAGGTGTCTGCTATTTAAGCTTGATAGGGAATTCTTTTCAAAGAGATCCCTGATCCTCTGGTTGGGAAAAATAACCTAACAGAAATGTTTGGTTATGAATGAGAAGCCCCCTGGGAATAGATAACCTAGATAAGAAGGTTAGAGAAAAGAATTGAAATCAAGATCTCAAAGAGATATTAGCACTGCCATGTTTGCTGCGTTCATAATAACCAACTTGTGGAAACAACCTAAATGTCTATCAGCAAATGAATGGATTTAGAAAATGTGGTATATACATACCACGGAATATTATTTGGCCTTTTTAAAAAGGAGGAAATCCTGCTATATGTGACAACATAGATGGACCTTGAAGACATTATGCTAAGTGAAATAAACCAGTCAGGCCCAATACTGCATGATTCCACTTATATCAGTTATCTAAAATAGTCAAACTCATAGAAGCAAAGAATAGAATGGTGGTTGCCATGGGCTTGTGGGAGGGGGAGATGGGGAATTACTAACCAACAGGTATAAAGTTTCACTTAAGCAAGATGAAAAAGTTCTAGAGATCTGCTGTACAGCATTGTGCCTTACTGTTAACAATACTCTATTGTACTCTTAAAATTTGTTAGGAAGGCAGATCTCATGTTAAGTGTTCTTACCACAATTTTTTTAAAAAAGGGTTAGGCAATGAGGAGATAAATTGCTCTGCGTAATGAAGGGGAACTTAGGATTTGACCAGAGGGGGCTCACTAGTGGCTGGAAGTCGGGGGCTGTTGACCAGAGGAGGAAGGAGAGTGAAACAGAGCAAGGACAGCATCCAGCAGCCCGGCAGAGGGCAGGGCCAAGGGAGGAAGCCTAGCCAGTGAAACATTTCCTGAGGTCTTAATGGGAGCACAATGGCAGCAGCACCACCCAGGCCCTCCTTTCACCCCAGACCTCAGGGGAAGTGTGTGATGTGGTGGCTCTGGTGTCTGGCCAGCCGTGTCCAGGGGGCTTAAAGGAAAAGAGCAGCTGCCTGCTGAGTTCAGGGTGAGGAGGAGAGAACAGAGATAGGAAAGAAGATGAAAGAAGATGCTGGTGTGATTGACAGGCTATCGGGGTGAAAAAACAGCAGGTGGGATGAGATCCCTAGATCATTTTATTCTTAAGTTAAATGGAAGATTGAGCACAGAGAGCTGGCAGTAACTTGGTCACAAAAATTAGATCTCATTTAAACCTCACACCCAGGCTATGAAGAATCATTATTCCTATTTTATGGACTTGAAAACAGAAATTTACAAAGGTTAATATGTTGCCTAAGATCCCTTAGCCTTTTCCAGAGAATGGCAAAGCCAGGCTGCATGCCCTGCTCTGACCCTCAGCAGCACATGTGCTCCTAACCAGTGTGCTTGGGATAAAACTTGCACGTCCCTGAACTTAATTCTGGCTCTCCTTGATAGCAGGGAGCGTGACTTATTTATTCTATGATGATTTCCCAGTGCCTGGCATACAGCAGGTACTCAATATATGTATGTTAAACTGCAACAAAAAATGAAACTAAATCCTACAATTTCTGTCATGGAAAATATTCCCCAGATACTCAGAAGTTAAATAGTTTGCCTGAGATCACATAGCTAAAATGTGACCCAGATCTGCCTCAAGTAAACATTTCCTGAGGACCTTCAGCCAACCTCCCAGTGGCCCTTTGGGGGCACCACAAAGCCCCCCAGCCTGCCACACCTGTGCTCCCCGCCAAGCTAAAAGGTCCCAGCGCTGGGGTGAGTTGGCTTTGCATAGCACCTCCTTGGGTAGGGAGTGTCTCGCCAATTCTTTATCACCCAGGGTAAGATTCCAAAAGTCAGGGGGAAACAGCAAGCAATGGGAGGCTGGGTGAAGAGAGAAATCAATAATAAAAAAAAAAGCTTTGCACACAGACTATGAATGATAAGGCCTCCTGACTTCAGGAAATTGATTCTTGGCAGAAATCTTTGCTCAGCATGATTCTTCTATTACCATAGGGATCTTTTGGTGATAACAAAAGGTCTTTGTGTCTGGAGTAAACAGGGAACCACAATAATCATTTGCACACAGGCAAAGTGAATGTTTAGTCACCTGGAACCAGAAATAAATTCTGTATGAGTATCAAAAACACGAAGCAAGGGGCACCAAGACACACTTAACTAGAAACCCAATGTGCCCTGTGTGTGCCAGTGCACACAGGAGTCTCTTTCACTCTCCAGTGTGGTGCCTTCCTGCCTGGGTTGGGGGGGCTGACGAGGCCACATCATTTCAGCCTCCTCATCCACTGCCATCATGGGTAGGAGGCAAAGGAGGGAACTGGCATTTATTACATTCTGACTACAAAACTTTTACATACAATACCTCATGTAATCTACATAACAGCCATGTGAGACTGGCATTATTTCTTATCCCCATTTTACCCAGGGGGAAATTGGGCTTTCCAGATGTAACTGACTCGGAGCTTGTAGAGCTGAGTGTCAGAGTCTAGATTCCAACCCCATTAACTGTGTTCTTAAGGCCAAGGCCTTGTTCTTCCTACCACACCAAGGTGAATGGGGTGCCTCGGGCTAGGTCCTGGGGAGCAACTTTCTAATTTCAGCTTTACTACTGAGTACTAGCCCGAACTTGGGCAAGTCACTTCCCCTCTCACAGCCTCAGCTTCTCCATTTATAAAAAGATGTTGACTTCAACCTTGCCAGCAAACACTTTCTTCTAACAGCCTGTGGTTTTGGAACCCAGCAGAACCCTGCGCCCCCAGCCCCGTCAAGTACAATACAAAGACCGCTCCATGTCTCCTGTCTCTTGTTTGTAGATAAGCTGAAATCTCCCACACCTCCCTGAGTCAAAAAAAAGTAGGCTTAAGCAGTTAAGAATTAGGACAGTGGAGTCACAGACCCACTGTCTGATGCAGTTGTTTTACAGGTACTGTAACCACCCTCAGCAGGAAACCCCCTTTGCTTTGTCACATTTTTTTATATGATTATTTTTTAACATCCTTATTGGAGTATAACTGCTTTACAATGTTGTGTTAGTTTCTGCTTTATAACAAAGTGAATCAGCTATATGTATACATATATCCCCGTATCCCCTCCCTCTTGCGTCTCCCTCCTGCCCTCCCTATCCCACTGCACTAGGTGGTCACAAAGCACCAAGCTGATCTCCCTGTGCTATGGTGGCTGCTTCCCACTGGCTATCTATTTTACGTTTGGTAGTGTATATATGTCCATGCCACTCTCTCACTTTGTCCCAGCTTCCCCCTCCCCCTCCCCATGTCCTCAAATCCATTCTCTACGTCTTTTTTTTGGATTCCATATATATGTGTTAGCATACGGTATTTTTCTCTTTCTGACTTACTTCACTCTGTATGACAGACTCTAGGTCCATCCACCTCACTACACATAACTCAATTTCGTTTCTTTATATGGCTGAGCAATATTCCATTGTATATATGTGCCACACCTTCTTTATCCATTCATCTGTCGATGGACACTTAGGTTGCTTCCATGTCCTGGCTAGTGTAAATAGTGCTGCAATGAACATTGTGGTACATGACTTTTAATGAATTATGGTTTTCTCAGGGTATATGCCCAGTAGTGGGATTACTGGGTCATATGGTAGTTCTATTTTTAGTTTTTTAAGGAACGTCCATGCTGTTCTCCATAGTGGCTGTATCAATGTACATTCCCACCAACAGTGCAAGAGGGTTCCTTTTTCTCCACACCCTCTCCAGCATTTATTGTTTGTAGATTTTTGGCCATTAATGGCCATTCTGACCGGTGTGAGGTGATACATTGTAATTTTGATTGGCATTTCTCTAATGATTAGTGATGTTGAGCATCCTTTCATGTGTTTGTTGGCAATCTGTATATCTTCTTTGGAGAAATGTCTATTTAGATCTTCTGCCCATTTTTGGATTGGGGTGTTTGTATTTTTGATATTGAGCTGCTTGTATATTTTGGAGATTAATCCTTTGTCATTAGCTTCGTTTGCAAATATTTTCTCCCATTCTGAGGGTTGTCTGTTTTGTCTTGTTTCCTTTGCTGTGCAAAAGCTTTTAAGTTTCATTAGGTTCCAATTATTTATTTTTATTTCCATTTCTCTAGGAGGTGGGTCAAAAGGATCTTGCTGTAATTTATGTCAAAGAGTGTTCTTCCTATGTTTACCTCTAAGAGTTTTATAGTGTCTGGCCTTACATTTAAGTCTTTAATCCATTTTGAGTTTATTTTTGTGTATTGTGTTCTAATTTCATTCTTTTACATGTAGCTGTCAAATTTTCCCAGCACCACTTATTGAAGAGGCTGTCTTTTCTCCATTGTATATTCTTGCCTCCTTTATCAAAGATAAGGTGACCATATGTGTGTGGGTTTATCTCTGGGCTTTCTATCCTGTTCCATTGATCTATATTTCTGTTTTTGTGCCAGTACCATACTGTCTTGATCACTGTAGCTTTGTAATATAGTCTGAAGTCAGGTAGCCTGATTCCTCCAGCTCCATTTTTCTTTCTCAAAATTGCTTTGGTTATTCAGGGTCTTTTGTGTTTCCATACAAATTGTAAAATTTTTTGTTCTAGTTCTGTGAAAAATGCCATTGGTAGTTTGATAGGGATTGCAATGAATCTGTAGATTGCTTTGGGCAGCATAGTCATTTTCACAATATTGATTCTTCCAATCCAAGAACATGGTATATCTCTCCATCTGTCTATATCATGTTTAATTTCTTTTGTCAGTGTCTTATAGTTTTCTGCATACAGGTCTTTTGTCTCGTTAGGTAGGTTTATTCCTAGGTATTTTATTCTTTTTGTTGCAATGGTAAATGGGAGTGTTTCCTTCATTTCTCTTTCAAATTTTTCATCATTAGTGTATAGGAATGCAAGAGATTTCTGTGCATTAATTTTGTATCCTGCTACTTTACCACGTTCATTGATTAGCTCTAGTAGTTTTCTGATGGCATCTTTAGGATTCTCTATGTATAGTATCATGTCATCTGCAAACAGTGACAGCTTTACTTCTTCTTTTGTGATTTGGATTCCTTTTATTTCTTTTTCTTCTCTGATTGCTGTGGCTAAAACTTCCAAAACTATGTTGAATAACAGTGGTGAGAGTGGGCATCCTTGTCTTATTCCTGATTTTAGAGGAAATGGTTTCAATTTTTCACCATTGAGAATGATGTTGGCTGTGGGTTTGTCATATATGGCCTTTATAATGTTGAGGTAAGTTCCCTCTATGCCTACTTCCTAGAGAATTTTTATCATATATTGGTGTTGTATTCTGTCAAAAGCTTTTTCTGCATCTATTATGATTATCATATGGTTTTTATCCTTCAATTTGTTAATGTGGTGTATCACATTCTTTGATTTGTGTATATTGAAGAATCATTGCATTCCTGGGATAAACCCCACTGGATCATGGTGTATGATCCTTTTAATGTGCTGTTGTATTCTGTTTGCTAGTATTTTGTTGAGGATTTTTGCATCTATGTTCATCAGTGATATTGGTCTATAGTTTTCTTTTTTTGTGACATCTTTTTCTGGTTTTGGTATCAGGGTGATGGTGGCCTCGTAGAATGAGTTTGGGAGTGTCCTCCCTCTGCTATATTTTGGAAGAGTTTGAGCAGTATCGGCATTAGCTCTCCTCTAAATGTTTGATGGAATTCATCTGTCCTGCGCTTTTGTTTGCTGGAAGATTTCTAATCACAGTTTCAATTTCTATGCTTATGATTGGTCTGTTTATATGTTCTATTTCTTCCTGGTTCAGTCTCAGAAGGTTGTGCTTTTCTAAGAATTTGTCCATTTGGCATATAGTTGCTTGTAGTAATCCCTCACGATTCTTTGTATTTCTGCAGTGTCAGTTGTTACTCCTCCTTTTTCATCTCTAATTCTGTTGATTTGCGTCTTCTCCCTTTTTTTCTTGATGAATCTGGCTAGTGGTTTGTCAATTTTGTTTATCTTCTCAAAGAACCAGCTTTTAGTTTTATTGATCTTTGTTATTGTTTCCTTCATTTCTTTTTCATTTATTTCTCATCTGATCTTTATTATTTCTTTCCTTCCGCTAACTTTGGGGGTTTTTTTGTTCTTTTTTATCTAATTGCTTTAGGTGTAAGGTTAGGTTGTTTATCTGAGATTTTTCTTGTTTCTTGAGGTAGGACTGTACTGGTATAAACTTCCCTCTTCAAACTGCTTTTGCTGCATCCCACAGGTTTTGGGTCATCGTGTTTTCATTGTCATTTGTTTATAGGAATTTTTTGATTTCCTCTGATTTCTTCAGTGCTCTCTGGGTTACTTAGTGGCGTATTGTTTAGCCTCCATGTGTTAGTATTTTTTACATTTTTTTCCTGTAGATGATATCTAATCTCATAGCATTGCAGTCGGAAAAGATACTTGAAACGATTTCAATTTTCTTAAATTTACCAAGGCTTGATTTGTGACCAAAGATATAATCTATCCTGGAGAGTGTTCCATGAGCACTTGAGAAGAAAGTGTATTCTGTTGTTTTTGGATGGAATGTCCTATAAATACCAATTAAGTCCACCTTGTTTAATGTGTCATTTAAAGCTAGTGTTTCCTTATTTATTTTCATTTTGGATGATCTGTCTGTTGGTGAATGGGGGGTGTTAAAGTCCCCTACTATGATTGTGTTACTGTCTGTCTTGTCACTTTAGCAAAGCTATATTGTAACTAAACTTGGTTTCAGGCACTCCCGTGCTCTGCTCATCTCCAGCCCTAGCACACTTTTCAAATCTTCTGATCACACAATACGTTGCCTAGCCTGTTGGTTCTTTCCGTAGATCAAAGAAGTAGAAATGAAGAATAAGTAATTAACAGATGACCAGATCTCTTCCCTAGCTTCACCTTCAGTAATCTTGAGAACAAACTGTGTGAACAAACTGTTTGAACAAGATAGCATCTAGAGGAAGATCACAAGAAGTCGAGGAGCCTGCACACAACAGGTGGGGGGGGTGGGGTGGCGACTCCTCTGACCCCGTATCTCAATTGTTAACTGAGATTCCTTCCCCTTTTCCCTTTAAAACTTTCATGGCTGAGGAGAATCTTCAGAGTTGGTTTTGGGGGACACAGGTCTGCCTTCTTCCCAGATCGCTGGCTTTTTGATTAAAAGCAACTTTCCTTTCCACCACCAACTGCCTCTGGGGTATTGATTTTTGAGCAGTGAGCAGCTGGACCTGAGTTCAGTAACAGATTTTATCATCCTAAATGGTTGCTGCTGGCCTTTTAAATGAGACACCTGTTTCCCTCCTCCCTCCATTCCCTTCATATTGAACTGAGGGCCAATGGTATGCCAGGCACCAAGGGAAACACTATTTACAAATGGTGATTGCCAGAGAAATTGAGGATTTTCTCTCAACCACCTGCCACACCTATGATGGGCTCTTCTTTTCATGTGTATTAGTATCTGAGAGTGTCTATTTGTTTTTTCAATATTGAATATTTGTTGAAGAATAATTATAAAATATGCATAAAGTATAAATAATTATAGTAGAATCACATCCATGTACCCACTACCCAATTTCAAAGAAGAACACATACACTTCAACTTTGAAGACCCCTTTGTGCCTTCCATCCTCTGAGAGACAGTCACTAATCTAATTTTACTTATAATTTACTTGTTTTTCTTCATATTTTACCATGTTTTAATCCCTTAAAAATGTGTTGTTTAACTTTACATGTTATTGAACTTTCTCTAAATGAACTCACATCACATGAATTCTTCTGGAAATTAGTTTTTGTTTTTTGGCTTAACAGTATTTTCCCAGGAGTCATCCATGTTGTTGCCTAAAGCTGTTTTAGTTTTATATATTCAATAGGATATTGCTGGATGACTATACTTCAATGTCTTTATCCATTCTATTTACTCTAGACACATGTGAAAGTGATTTCCTGCTGTTATGAACACTTGGCAGTAAACTTCTTAGGCATGTATCCTGATGCACGTGTAGGAATTTTTCTGGGGTATAAATCTAAGGCATGGAGAAGTTGGGTCTTAGTATGTATAATCTCAGATTTATCAGGAAATGCCATTTATTTCCAAAATGATTACCCTCTACTGGGAAGGAAAAAGACTTGGTGTTGTCCCACCCGTCCCACCCTTTTCCTAGTACATTAAAATTTTAACCAATGTTGCAAGTTATAAATGTTGTCACTGCGGTTGCATTTTGCATTTGTCTGATTATGAATAGGTTGGATATTTTTAAAGATTATGAGCCATTTGCATTTCTTTTTCAGGAAATGCCATGTTTTTGGCCAATTTTTCTTTTCATTATTTTTACTCTTTGTAGGAGTTCTTTATTCTGTATACTAATCTTTTTTCAGGTAGACAAGTTGCATATATCTTCTACACACCATGGCTTGCTTCACTCTCTTCATGTCTTTTAGTGAATAGAAGTTATTAACCATAACATAGTGAATTGATCGCTCCTTTCCTTTAAAGTCAGTGTTTTGGACTTCCCTGTTGGCGCAGTGGTTAAGAATCTGCCTGCCAATGCAGGGGACATAGGTTCAAGCCCTGGTCCGGGAAGATCCCACATGCCGTGGAGCAACTAAGCTTGTGTGCCACAACTACTGAAGCCCGCGCACCCTAGAGCCCGCACGTTGCAACTACTGAAGCCCACACGCCTAGAGCCCATGCTCTGCAGCAAGAGAAGCCACCGCAATGAGAAGACCACACACCGCAACCAAGAGTAGTCCCCGCTCGCCACAAGTAGAGAAAGCCCGCACACGGCAACGAAGACCCAATGCAACCAAAAATAACTAAAATTAAAAAAAAGAAGTTATTGTTTTGGGATTTTAGGAACTTCTCCTTTGAGGAAATTCTCCTTGAGTACATAAAGATATTATCCTATATTGTATTCTAGATTTTATAGTATTATCTCTCATACTTAGGTCTTCATCTATCTGGAATTTTATTTTTATGGGTGATGTGAGGTAGGGAAACAATTTGTTTTCCATATAACCAATTGTCAGCTTCATTTATTAAATATATGCAC
Organism: Hyperoodon ampullatus; assembly: GCF_949752795.1. Classification (NCBI taxonomy): domain Eukaryota; kingdom Metazoa; phylum Chordata; class Mammalia; order Artiodactyla; family Ziphiidae; genus Hyperoodon; species Hyperoodon ampullatus. Next base: position 66,317,324 of record NC_136922.1, read on the forward strand.
GTTTATTTTGAGCTATCTATTATTCTATTAGTCAATTTCCATATCCCTGTGCCGATACTTTTACTGCTGTTGTGATAAATCTTTCTAGATGGTAGGCAAAAATGTCCTTTCATGTCCTTCTTCAGATTTGTCTTGATTATTCATCCATAAAAATTTTACATTCAGCTTGTCAAGCTCTATAAAAAGTCCTATTGGTATGTTGATTAAAATGTAGGTCAATTTGAGGTAAGCTAGTATTTTTACAACTTATGTTCAATTCATCCTTGGTTCTTGTTTACATCTTTGCTCGTGAATGTAATAGACCTGTAATTTTCCTATACTGCATTAATCCTACTCTGCTCTTGTTGCTTAATGTTACAGTTGCCAAAAAACTGGAGTTCTCTTATCTCCTATTCTCTGGGTGTTTGTACAAAATTGATATAATCGGTATCTTGAATGTTTAGAAGAGGTCTGCAAAACTCTCTGGATTTGTTGTTTTCTTTGAGGGGAGATCTTAAAATATTATTAATTCAATTTCTTTGCTAGGGATAAGATTATTCCTAATTTCTATTTCTTTTTGGACTAGTTGTATTTTTCTAGGAATTTAACCATTTATCTAAGTGTTCAAATTTATTGACAAAGTTTTTCATAATATCTCTTCCACCTACTCTCTGCAGCTTCCGTAATTTGCCATTCCTAATTTTTATGCCTTATTATTTTCTCTCAATTATGAATTATTTCAAATAACCAACTTTGGCTTTGATATCACTGTTTTCTATTTCATCAAGTTCTGCTCGTTATTTCCTTCAGTTTGGGGAGGGAGTATTCTGCTGTTCTTTGTCTGTATTTCTGACATTGACATTTGAATTCATTTTTAGTTGAATATGTGCATTTTAGACTAAATAAGAAAAAAGCAAATTTCTAGATTTGCTTTAATTATATCCCTCAAGTAGTTTGTAGTATACCATTGTTCTATTTTTTTCCTCAAATTTTCATCATAAGATTCTTCTTTGATTCATGGAGTATTTAAAACTGTTTTTTATATTTTGTATTGATTTCTCACATTAAGGGGTTTTAATCATTAATTTTTTTCAGGAATCACTATTTGGCCCCCCATAGGATCAATTTTTTTCATTCAACAAATATTGAGCACACATATATGCCAGGTACCGTTCTAGGTTACATCAGTGAAAAAAATGGATAAAAAATTTATGCCTCCCTGGAGCTCATGCTTTGTCAGTTCTTGAAAACGTCCCACATGTTAGAACAGAATGTGTATTTTTCATTTGTTCAGTGTAGTTGTTCTATATATGACCATTACATCAAGATTATTTTATTACTCAAATCATGTATATCCTTACTGACCTTTTTGCCTGCTTATTACATCAATTTCTAAGACAGGTATGTTAAAATTTCCTGCTGTGTTTGTGAATTTGTCTACTTCTCTTGTTTTTAATTACCACCCTTGGAGGCATATCCTTTTTAAAAGTAAGAAGACTGATTCTCAAATAAATAAACATGTCTTACCTTAAAAAGTTTGTAAAGAATGGATCCAGGATTCTAATTTAGTTGTCTCAATTATGGTAGTATTAATTGTATGACTGCTGTCATCTGTTTTGTCTAACATCCTCATCTAGTGACAACGTCAGTCTCTCCCCATCCTTTGGGAATCCCCTCCTCCCAGACTTGAACTAAATTCCTAATCAGAGTTCCCTGCTTCCTGACCAGCAGTGAATGTGCCCAGGACTGGTCATCATAGTATCCTAGGACCAGCCATCATAGTATCCTGGGCCACACAACCCAAACTAGGCCAAAGAGAATCCTTCCTTTGGAGACAGACATATCCATCTTTGCCATATTGCCTCCCAGTAGTTTTTTGATTACCAGCCATTTCTGAATGTATCAAGGTAGCTAGGATATGTTGTGAGGTTCATTTTTGTTTAGCTGTTTATCAGGGACATTTTTCTCTTAATCTAATCTGGAGATACTGCGTTTCCTTATTATTTCATCTCCACAGTTGGAATACATAATCTTCCATTTCTTTTAGTTTTTAAAAAAATCTTAGTGCCATCTACAATGGAATTGACTGCATTGTTGAATAAAGTATGGTTTATTTAAAAAATCATTAAGTGTTACCACTTGCTAGGCACGGTGCTAGGAGGCACTGTGGATTCGGAATGGAGTAAGACATAGGTTCCGTCTAACAGGACACAATGCAGTAGAAAAAGTCATGTTAAATGTGCAGAATTTAGGGGTTATAGGAGTGTGGACAGTAGGAGCAGTTAACTCAGCCAAAGGATAGGCAGTCAGGGAAGGCTTCACAGAGGAGGTGACATTTGAGTTGAGTTGTATCTTGAAATGAAAACTGATCAAGAAAGCATATTCCACGAAAAAGAAAAAAAAATCAGCAAAGAGCAGAAACCTGATTCTCCACAACTAATATTAAATTGTCAAAGTGATTTTTAAATTAGTCTCTTTTTATTCCTTTTTGTTTTTTGTTTGTTGGCTGCTATATCCCCATTTCTCACTGGCACTCAAATCAGCGTTTATACATATACATACTTATGCTGCCACTCTCCCACCGCCCACAGCCACCATGGCACTCATCTCTAACCAAACACAGAATTCTTTCCTTAGAGAGTCTACTCAACACTACATTCCATTATTCATAAAGTAGAAAGAGTCAATCATTATTAATAAAGGAGACTGTGTGAGAGAAACTTGCTTACCGTTTCTAATTCAATTGGGCAGAGATATGCAAAGGGTGGACATACAGACGTAAGGCAGAAAGGCCTGGTTCTAAAATGTCACTTGGGCATTTTTTTAAAGTTCCAAATCTTAGGACACACCCCACACTGATTAAATCTCAATCTGTGGAGGTGAGGGAAAGACTTCAGTATTTTCAAAGCTTTGCAAATTATTTACAATGTACAGACAAGTATGAGGACGACTGCCATAAAGAGTCTTTGTTAGAAAAAGCCAAATTCATCATAGATTTGGAGTGAATAACCGAACTGCACCTCCTAGGAAGAGGATGTTCTAGGGCAAGAGGGAGGCCTCTGAATCTGGACTCTGGTTAATAAGCAGATACCAAGAATGAAGACCAGAGGGGGGCATCATCACCCAGCGGGGCAGAACCAGAGATGTTAGCTGTGTCCATAAAGCTGAGCTGAAGAGCTGGCCTTCAGGCACCATTTAAAAAAAATCAGTTTTCATGGCCTGATGCCAAATCTTCTTAGAAATGGTCATTTTTTATTTTCACTTTCTATTTTTTTAGAAATGGGTAAGTACTAAAGCTTTAAAAGCAATCAGCATAACAACTGAATGAGCATAATTCTGCTACATTCAACTTTCTTTCAAGGTATTAAATCTGCATACAGGGAAAAAAAGTCCAGCTACTTTTAAAAAATCAATGAAATTATATTATGCTGAATTTAAATGCACATGCTGCATAAACAGAATACTTGATAGTGCTACCATTTATTTGAAAGTCATTTTGACAACTCATTACTTAATTAGAACTTTGGGTTAGATTTAGAAGTACAGAAAGCATTGCTCTGAAAGCAGAGCCAATATCAATACTATCTTAATCTCTTTGCAAAAAAAAAAAAATCTACCTTTTAATTACACTACAATGACTCAAAATCTTAAGAGAAAAAGTCTTCAACTCTCACATTCATTCAGAATTTTAAAATCTCTCTCATGGAAGGAAAGGTAAGAGGAAAGAGTTTTCAAGACTTTTCTATATCTTAATGTCCTTTTTAAATTTGAATGAAAAATGTATTTGTACTGATACAGTACTGTGAAATAAAGATCAAGAATGTAATGAAGTTCAAAAGCACCTCCTCTTTTTCTGCACAAGGAACAATTTTACTGATTTAAATTAGAAAGGTCTAGTTGGGGGAAGGAGAAAGGGAAGGCAGAAGAGAGAAACAGGTGATCTGTGAACCAGAGCTGATCCTTAACTGCTCCCTAATAGAGGGAGAAGACTAAGGATTTTTGGAGCCAAACAAAAGTAATAAAGTGGAAAATGAAGTTTTAAAATCCACACACATCACTGAATATATCTATTTTCTCTTAGGCAAAGTAATTTTACAAAAGTAAATTTGATCTCAAATGATTTCACTCTTTTTCCATCTCTGAACTGAAAAGAAACAAGTCTAAGCCCAGTCTAGTGTACAAGTTCAAAATACTTAAATGACCAATACCACCTATTCAGAAAACACAATGCAAGTGAGCTGTATTAGTGTCTGGTTAAAAATTACCTTATCTGTTCTTGGTTAAAAATCACCTTATCTATTCTTTGTTCCTTGCAAGTTCCGTTGAAGCACGCTCCCTAAGAGACAAAGAAAGGACTCCATAAAATTCAGTTCCCAATATAGGGACCCTCTAGCCTGTCCTGGTGGGATAAGTGCTGTCAGGAATGGAGCACCCTCTAGAGGCCAGGATTCCAGATAGTCTCTTCCCATCCATTAGAGCCACTTTTCTCACGAACAATCCCTGCAGGAACATCATCAGCATTATCTGAGAACTGGTTAGAATGCAAATTTGGGGGCCCTACCTCCCTTACTACTTTGGGGCTACTATAACAAAATACCACAAACTGGGTGCCTTATTAAGAACAGAAATTTATTTCTTACAGTTCTGGAGTGTGGAAGTCTAAGATCAAGGTGCCAGCTGATTCAGCATCTGGTGGGAGCCCACTTCATAGCTTATAGATTGCACCTTGTAGCTGTGATCTCACATGGTGGAGGAGGAAAGGGAGTTTTCTTGGGCCTCTTTTATAAGGGCACTAATCTTATTCATGAGAGCTCCATCCTCATGACCTGATCACCCCCAAGTGTCCCACCTCCTAATATCATCTCCTTGGGGATTAGGATTTCAACATATAAATTTTGGGGACACAATCATTCAGATATAGCACCACCTTAGGCCAACTGAATCAGAAACCTCTGTGGCGGGGTGCAGCAATCTGTGTTTTAACAAGCCCTCTAGGTGATTCTGATGCACACTATATTTGAGAATAACTGACCTCAAACATGTCAGAGAATGAAGGTGTTACTGTGTAAAAAAATTAATTATATAGGCATGAATTAAGCTAAACTGTCTTTCCTCCAAGCAGATTAAAAACAAAACAAACAAACAAACAAAAACTAAGTTGATGCTTATATCAAGCAAATACAAGGAGCTATAATTTAGGAAATGTCATGAGACCAAACTGTGGTTTAGATCTAATGTATGAAAAAAAAGTTTCAGCAATTCTGGAATTATCCTCAAAATATGGCTTTAAAGAATGATTGTGTCCCTTCATGGAAATGATAAAGTAATGTTAGTGTATAATGCCATAAATATAAGAAGAGTATGGGGAACCTCAACACCTATACCACCACCGATGGAGAGGACTAAGTAGTTTCATGGACCTTTAACCCTTCCCATTTATTCAGGACTGCAATCTGTCACAAACCAGTTCATGGTTATCTGACTACAGAATGAGGCTGAACATGTCCACAGCCAAGGAGGAAATGAAAATAAAAATCAAAAAAACACTTTCTATATTTTTCATGATCTTTTTTATTTAACATATATAATACATGTAAACTGGCATAAAATTCATAAAAATACAATTCCCCTATGCATTATCACTTTATTTCTGATACATCCTTTCATTTTCTCCTTAATATCATTGTTCTATTTTAACACTACGCTGTTTCTGCTAAGCACTTTTAGAGGCTTATCTTTTTATAGAAATACTGCCCCAACTTTGTTTTTATGTCATAGCAATAGCTATTTTATCACTTCCTTGCCCATCCTAACCTTCCTCACACTAAAGCAAAATATTTTTAAACGCTAAAAATGCATAAAATACTGAGCTTTAATACTATTTTGTCATGTATATCAAACCTACCACTACTCTGTGCTGCCATAAAAGATATTAATAATCTACAGCACCAGCTGCTACCAGATGTGACCAAGGCTGAGTGTGCAGTGTAGCCCAAGGCCTCTGTTCTAAACTCACTGGCCTAAAATATACTCATGGTTTGCTGGTGGAGTTACATCAATAAATACTGTTACAAAAGGAGTCTTCTGGGAAAAAAAAAAAAAAACTAATTTGATTACTTTAATCTTTTCCCAGCATATGAAACAGTTATAACAGTATTTTAATGTTTTTCCTATATAGAATTTCAAATAATTACATGTGAACTTACTGGGAAAGGAATTACTGAAAGGTGGGAAGAATAGAGAATAACTTTAAAAGTAAAATTTTTTTTTAAAAATTGTAACTGCTGGATGTACAAAACATATTTACGAGAGAAACAATAGCAAATAAAGCAGAGCACACACTTCCGCTTTTCCTGCCCATGATGTCTCTCATCCTCCTCGACCTCAAGTGCCCACTTGCCATTTTTCTGCATTTGCTTCATCATTGCTCAAATTCTACTCCTAATCCACAACTCCCCAGATGCTTCCTTGTTTTCTGACTGGCAAAAGACCAAGAAATAAGTCGGTAAGTGAGAAAGAGGGGCAGGCACCTGAAGACACTGACAATCTCCGCTGGAAGGAGGCTCCCTGGGAGAGGCGGGCTCTGGGGCAGGCTGGGGGCTGCACAATCCTCAGCCCAGGCTGTCTCGGCAGCTGTCTGCTCTAAGCAAGCTAGTGCCTCCCCCAGACCAGGCTTGTCCTTGGGCTCTGGTGAGAAGGCAGAAAGAGAACAGCTCTTCACTGGCTCCCCGGAGTGGGCACCGGAAACCATCCCTGAGGACTCAGGTCTCAAGGACAATCCACAATGAGGTTAATCTGCCTGTGGTTAATAAAGAGAACACTGTGTAATTAAACGTGTAGTCCACCAGAGTCATGGTTTGCTTAGAACGTTAAATCTTAAAACCATTTCTCAAAACTATGAGGATTCACTGTTTTGAAGAATCTCATTTCACACAAATTAACTTCTAAGAAACAAAAATTCATACTAGGAATTTAAAGCAGGTTGGAAAATTTTCCAAATAAAAATAAACAGGAAAGAAAAATAAACAAAGAGGAAGGCTGAATATATTCATTCCTCATACTGAAATGATGCTTTTTGGAAACAAAATTATAACATAAGGTTTAAGGCTTCGTCTTATTAAAGACAGGCAATTTTAAAAGTAAAATATAAAAACTCCATTCACTTATCATTATTCATTTACTTATTTGACAAAAAAATTAGTCATATTTTATTGTATCTTAATAGTAAAAGAAAAATTACCACATACTACACAGTCTACTGTTCCACTATAAATTATGTCTACTCAAATATACATTAGTTTCTAGATGCATTATATTTGTGGTTGTTCAAAATAGTTTTCTTAAGACTACAATTATACATGAAAAATTTTAAGTGGTTTAAAGTTATTAAAATATAAACATTTGAACAATACTAAAAATGAATAATACTAAAAATACACAATTGTCATTAAATTTTTTAAAGCAAGAATAAGTACTTGATAAGCAACTAAATGTGTAAATAGCACTTATTTGACAAAGAATATTGAGAAAGAGAGAGACAGACAGACGGACGCACACACACTAATGCCACATGGTTGGTAGTTAACAGGAATTTGGTCTTAAGGACTAGGTCCAAGAGCTTGGATTACTAACAGGCAGGAAATGCTTCATTAACGAGAGCAACAGAGAACAAAAGAATGTGAAGAAGGGAAACAAACAAGAGTTCTACATAGCAAATACCCATGTCTGCCCCATCTATTCTTACTGAAGTTGATGACAGGGGCTGACTTAACTGAGGAACTTACAATAATCGCTGAAATGTTCAAAAGACAACAGCAAAACGCAGAGAAAAAAGCAAGTGGCATCAATAGTCCACGAACTGTAAAATGAGCCCCTAAACAGTTAGTAAGTGACTATATTTTCACATCACCCTTGTCACGACCCATCATGTTTTTTATACAGGTAGCTTTGCTCACTTTAGGACAAATATTTAAGTCAAGTACAAGCATATACTCATTTGCATAGCAAATTTTAAGGGGTGCATTGAAATAGTAACCAACTGATAAACGTGTAAGTATTTTTACAATCAGAAGGACATTCAAATTGACCAAATAAGACGTTTTTCATTTGAAAACAGTTACTTATAAAAGTTTTGGGGATTTGAATTAAAAACAAGGCATGAATTATTAGCAAAACATGAAAACCATTACTGGTGGACTTCTCTGTAGGCAGCGGTCATTCCTCTATAACTTCTAAGACTTTGTAAACACTATTCTGGAATACAGTGGTGAAGTGAGGCTTGGATTCCTTTACTAAGAGGTTACATAAGGGAGGTTTCCCAGCGTTAGCAGGATCTTCTACATCCCAGATTTCAGGCATACTGCAACCAGGCCTAGAAAAATTAATGTGCAGATTAAAAATCAATGTACATTATATAATGGCAGATAAAGGAACACACTTTTTATGTTCCTGCTCTCATGTCATTTTTTTCTACTTAGTTTTTTTTTTAAAATCCTATCATAGTTATTTATATTTATGTAAGCTACCATAAATCCTCTTGAGAACAAGGTGAACACAGCGAAGGTAACTATAAAGAAAGAAAAGACATGTAATATACATGAATTCAGGTGGTAGGGTAAGAAATCTCAGTTGAATTCTGCCTCAGCTACTTACCAAGAATTTGGTGTTGGGTAGTTCACTCAGTCTCCCTCCACATTTGTAAAACAGGAAGTACCCATGACATAAGGGATTAAGGGAGAGACTGTATCAAGCACATAGTCAGAGGTAATATACTGACACAGAACATTATACAGGCGTACCTCCGAGAGAGGTTTGGTTCGCGGGTTTGGTTCCAGACCACCACAATAAAGCAAACATTGCAATAAAAGTGAGTTACATGAATTTTTTAGTTTCCAAGTGCATATAAAATTTACGTTTATATTGAAGTCTATTAAATGTGCAATAGAATTACATACCTTAATTTAAAAATTCTTTATTGCTAAAATAACGTTAACCATCACTGAGCCTTCAGTGATAAGGCTTCAGGATCTTTTTGCTGGCGGGGGGCCTTGCTTTGATGTTGATGGCTACTGATTGATCAGGGTGATGGTTGCAGACAGCGGGGGTGGCCGTGGCAATTTCTTAAAATAAGACAATAATGAAGTTTGCCCCCTTCATGGACTTTTCCTTTCATGAATGATTTCTCTATAGCATGCAATGCTGTTTGATAGCATTTTACCCACAGTAGAATTTCCTTCAAAATTGGAATCAGTACTCTCAAACCCTGCTGCTGCTTTATCAACTGAGTTTATATAATATTCTGAGTCCTTTGTTGTCATTTTAACAATATTCACCAGGAGTAGATTCCATCTCAAAAACTTACTTTCTTTGCTTATGCGTAAGAAGTAACTCCTCATCCATTAGTTTTATCATGAGATTGCAGCAATTCAGTCACATCTTCAGGCTCCACTTCTACTTCTAGTTGTCTTGCTATTTCTACCACATCTGCAGTTACTTCCTCCACTGAAGTCTTGAACCCCTCAAAGTCATCCTGAGGGCTGGAATCAGCTTCTTCCAAGCTCCTGCTAATGTTGAGACTTTGAGCTCTTCCCATGAATCACAAAGGTTCTTAATGGTATCTAGAATGGTGGATCCTTTCCAAAAAGGTTTTCAATTGACTTTGCCCAGATCCATCAGAGGAATCACTAGCTATGGCAGCTATAGCCTTATAAAGTATATTTCTTAAATTATAAGACTTGGAAATGGAAATCACTCTTGATCCATGGGCTGCAGAATGGATGTTGCATTAGCAGGCATGAAAACAACATTAATCTTGTTGTACATCCATCAGAGCTCTTGGGTGACCAGGTGCATTGTCAATGAGCAGTCATATTTTGAAATGAATCTTTTTTTTCCGAGCAGTAGATCTCAACAGCAGGCTTAACAAAATCAGTAAACCATGTTGTAAATAAACAGTTGTGCTGTCATCCAGGCTCTGTTGTTCCATTTATAGAGCACAGGCAAAACAGGTTTAGCATAATTCATAAGGGCTCTAGGATTTTCAGAATGATAAATGGAGCACTGGCTTCAACTTCAAGTCATCAGCTGCTTTACCCTCTAATAAGAGAGCCTGTTCTTTGAAGCTTTGAAGCCAGGCATTGACTTGTCCTCTCTAGCTATGAAAGTTCTAGATGGCATCTTCTTCCAATAGAAGGCTATTTCATCATTGAAAATCTGTTGTTTAGGGTAGCCACCTTCATTAATGATCTTGGCTAGATCTTCTGGATGACTTGCTGCAGCTTCTACATCAGCACTTGCCACTTCACCTTGTGCTTTGATGTTATGGAGATGGCTTCTTTCCTTAAACCTCATGAACCAAACTCTATAGTTTCACACTTTTTTTCTGCAGCTTCCTTATCTTCTCAGCCTTCATAGAACTGAAGAGAGTCAGGGCCTTGCTCTGAATTAGGCTTTGGGTTAAGGGAATGTTGTGACTGGTCTGATCTTCCATCCAGACCACTAAAACTTTCTCCATATCAGCAATAAGGCTGTTTCACTTTCTTATCGTTCATGTATGTATTCATTGGAGTAGCACTTTTAATTTCTTTCAAGAACTTTTCCTTTGCATTCACAATGTGGCTAACTGTTTGGCACAAGAGACCTAGCTTTTGGCCAATCTTGGCTTTTGACATGCCTTCCTTACTAAACTTAATCATTTCTAACTTTTGATTTAAAGTGAGAGACATGCAACTCTTTCACTTCAACACTTAGAGGCCACTGAAAGGTTATTAATTGGCCTGTGTCTCAGGGAATAGGGAGGCCCAAGGAGAGGGAGAGAGATGGGGGGAATGGCTGGTTGGTAGAACAGTCAGGACACACACAACCATCAAGTTTGCCATCTTATATGGGTACAGTACATGGTGCCCCAAAACAATTACAATAGTAACATCAAAGATCACCTAATCAGTAACTGATATATTACTTTCAAATCTATATTACCTAACTATTTTAAAATCACCAATGTAATAACTGATTCAGGGAATTATAAGAAGTGGATGCAAGAACTACCTGGTGAAAGGCTATTGATTATAAAGGAGATTTGTCTCCTTAAAATGGAGAGAATTGGGGAACATTCTTTAATCAAGTGATCAAACTTAGCATCACCAATAATAGAACAACGTGACAGGTACCTACCAAAGTGACATAATGGAAAGTACAAACTTTCTGTGTACCATTCTTGCCAAATTTTGTCAAACTGAATCTAATCATGTGGAATAAATTAGACAAATCCAAATGTGGGACATTCTTTCAGGACAACTGGCCTGGACTCTTCCAAATATCAATAAAAACAAAAAAGGTGAAAGGAATTTCACAATGTTTATGTTTTTTTAAATATTAAAAAACAGAAAAATCAAGGACAAATTATAGAGATTTGCAACAGCTTATGTTTTGTCATAGTTGTTTCACTTTTCTTTATAAGAGAAAAAAACATTTCCAACAAGTCCCTTTTATTTCCAATGGCAGTCCCACACCCCTGCTCCCCACCACGAGGCAAGCACTAGACAGGAATGCACATGCTTTCTCCTTTTCAATAACATTTTTAATTTAAAGGTAACCATCACCCAAAAAGTGTCAAAATATAAATCTATCAAAATAAATAAGTGAAAGTCACTGTCACCTCCAACACCGTTTCTCAGAGGTGGCTTCTATAAACAATCCAGCGTACATTCTGCCAGACCTTTTTTATTCACGTTCAGACATACAAGCACACAAAAACATAGGCACAGACATATTTATATTCACAGATGCTCCTGGGTTGCTTTTACAAAAACAAGATTAATCTGGGACTCCTCACTTAGCAATAAAAAGTGGTCATTGTTGCATTTCATAAAGACCTACTTTATTCTTTTTCATAGATGCTAGCACTTCTATGTATTATTTAACCACTCTTTTATGGATGGATATTTTAATTGTTTCTCATTTTGTCATTATAAAACAATGCTGATATAAACAATTTTATGCCCATATTTTTCTGTAAGCTAAACTTCTAGAAGCAGCACTATCACTATGTCAAAAGGCTATACAATTTTCACTTTGTTTCTATCAAATTATCTCCCAAAAAGGTATTACCAGTGAGTGTTCCTGCAAAGAGTGTTCAGTGCACACTTTTTTGCACACCCTTGCCAACACTAGATTCTATCAATGTACGAAAATATGACTGAACCTGGATTTTCTACGTTTTAATTTTCTCACACATACTAAGGCCAAGCCATTATTACACTGCAGGCCAATGATAGTAGAGAGTAAAACATACATGAAGTACCAGCTACTGAGTTCAATTGCTTTCAGGAAAATAAGAGGGCAAAGAGCTGCCTTTGTGAGCTCTGTCTAACATCCTTTAGTCCTTTTCTGAGTTTTCTGAAGTTTCCCCAGGTCAGCCAGCTACATCTTTAAAATGGCATTAGTGAAAATCTGAATAATTTTCTTCTGAATTCACATATTTTAATTTTATGTCAACTCTATTATGGGAATTAATGAGAAAGAGAGCAGAGAACTGAGAATAAAAAAGGAGTTAATTAAAAACTCATCTACAACTTGCATTTGAGTATATTTTCCTACTTGTATTTGAACACACGGTATCAAGTATTTAAGGAATAATCAAGCATACAATTAAGCCACTTTGTAAGTGAGAGCACATAAATACAGTGCCCACCAAGGTGCCAAGCACAGTTTAAGCTCCAGGTAGATATTAGTCCCTCTTCTCCTATTTGAATTCCCCACTTGCTCCCCCTGTTCTGCCATATCTTTCTTTTCCAGTAACATACAGCTGTCTCAGGCTGGCATAACAGACAGAATTGGAGAGTGAGGGCCAAGGGAATAAAAGAGATCCCGATTCTGGTAGAGAGCTCTCTGGCCAGAAACTCAGTTCTTCCTACTGCAAAGGTATGTGCTAAGTATTAGTCCTTCCTCCCTTTCCTCTTCTGTCTGAACCCTCCACCTGCTTCCCTGTCAGGACAGAAAGCACAGCTGTGTTTTGCCTCCAGCTTTAAGCAGAGTGCACCTGTCTAAGATTTCCTGAGACTTATAATCCTGTAGTAGATAGTGTTCTTTCAGTAACTGAGCAGGGAAACCAGATGAGAGGAAGCTACTTCTTCAGCTTCCTCCCTCCCCACTCCTGCTGCAACAAATACAACAAGGGCAAGTCAAGGTCCAGGGTAGGGGAAGATGGCACACACCACCCCTCTCGACTCTCAGTCTTAATGCCTGTAAGTGAGCTCTAAATGGAGATGATCAGAAGCCGGTTAATTTACTGCTGACTTTCTTTAGTGTGCAAGATTTATTGCCGTACTTCCTAAATTTGTCTTTTGATCCTTTCCTGTGTACAAAAACCAGTGCTCTGCCCATCAGAACATGAGACTACTACAACTATGCAAATCCAAGGAGCCCCATCAACATCTTAGCTCCATCAACATCAACGGGCTTAGTTGCTCCATGGCATGTGGATCTTCCCGGACCAGGGATTGAACCCATGTCCCCTGCACTGGCAGGCGGATTCTTAACCACTGCGCCACCAGGGAAGTCCCTTTTTTCTTTTCAGAATGAAGCACCTTAGCCTCTGCAATTTCCACATATTCAAAACACTATGCAGGAGTCTAGGAAAAAATGAAGAACCTTGAATCAAGATTCATCATTAGCTTGGGGAAAAAAGGTCATGAAATAATTTTTATGTTCCAGTAACCTACAGGTGTTTCAGGCTGGCATCACTGAACTGGAGAGTTGGAGAGTAAACCCTAAGTCAGTAAAGAAGATCCCAATGCTGGTGGAAATCTCTGCCAAAAAACTGAGTCCTTCTGACTGCAAATGTCAGCCCACCATTCATTTATTACAGTGTCTTCATCAAATTGTTATGAGAGATGTTTATGACTTTTTGTCCTAAATTTATATAACAAAGTTAAAGGTTATGTATATAAGTTTCACATATATTCTTACGTTCATAAAGACTTAAAGCGTTTTCTAAATTATGACTCAATAACATTTTCTGTAGATCCTGATTAAATTCAAATCACCTGTGACATATTCAATGGAAAATCATTCAACAATAAAAATTTATTTGAGTTTCCTTGTGGGCAATGCTTGATAGGTACTGTGTCACAGAACTATTTTTACTCCTAAGTCAATATTTAATCATTTCATCTTAACACCCTTGTGTGTTGTTGAAATACATGGTAAATGAGTATGATTAAGCCACAGATACAGCAATCTCCTGGAGACTTCTGTTTACTTAAAGAGTAGTGAGAATTTTAAAAATAATAGTATTCCATAAAATATCCTTGATTTCTGATAAAACTATTCCTTTCTGTATTCCTCATGGGGTGAATGCTCTGATATTTTAATAGCAAGCTATCATCTGCTGTCTAGTCACCCAAGTGTAACATTTCTAAATAGTCAACTTTAGAATTCACATTTGCTTTTAAAATCTTACTCTTATTGCTCTACTCTGCTTAGTGAACTTCTCTGTGGAAATAGATACTTTTTAAAACTATAAAGCCAAGAGAATACGGGTCACCGTAAGGTTAATTATTTTCCCACTCAAATAAGATGCAAAACAGAAAGAAAGAAGTTCACTCTGAGTTGATGCTGGGCGGGGGGTCCCATCTATCACAGGATATGGTATGGTGCAGAGATGTCGTATGGACAAAGCTGCCTGACTTCTTTATAATGAGACTCTCCATTATTTGGTTTCAGACTCCACAAGTCTTTTTTTTTTTTTTTTTTTTTGCGATACGCGGGCCTCTCACTGTTGTGGCCTCTCCCATTGCGGAGCACAGGCTCCGGACGCGCAGGCTCAGCAGCCATGGCTCACGGGCCCAGCCGCTCCGCAGCATATGGGATCTTCCCAGACCGGAGCACGAACCCGTGTCCCCTGCATCGGCAGGCGGACCCTTTAACCACTGCGCCACCACGGAAGCCCTCCACAAGTCTTTTGAAAGAAAATACATCCAACTTTAAATAAAAGTTTCTCAAAAAAACATCAAAGGCAAATATGAACAATTTGTGAAATTATCAATAAGTGCCAATACCTTTAAGGTAATGTGCACATGTAAATCATTATAAAATAAATAGATGTTTAAAATGACTAGAAAAGAAAAAACTCCAAATAATTATCAAAAAAGTTTTTTCTGCTTATACTTTGCTATTATATACATCTCACACATACAACTAGTAAAGCACTTGCCATGAGACTGAATTAACTTTAATGTCTTCTGAATATAAAATACTGTATTGAGTACTCACTTGGATCTTCTTATACACCAGGACTCTTCCAGAACGTAGTAATTCACCTGTAACTTTATCAATTCTCGCTTCACTTCTTCAGCTGCTTTTCGACTATACATTGAATATACTATTTTCGTTCTGGCTCTAAAGAAAAATAATTAGGCAGAAGATTTTCAAGATCAAAAGAATGCAATCAACCTATTTGGACGAAAGCACTGAATGGAACTAGAAGAAAGACTCTACAGAAGAATCACGTCAAGGGAACATTCTTCACAGGAGTTCCTGCTAAGGGGCATTGGGGAGGTCAATCGAGAAAAGCACAGGTAGCACAAGAGTCCTGAGAGAAAAAGTTCAGTTTAATTAATCTCCTCATTTCCAAACTTAGTCTTTTGGTTTGTTTGAGTGCTTGTTTTTGCTTTAAATTCTCCATCACTCTATCACAAATAAGAGTATTAGCTACACAGACACAACTACAGGACTACTTTAAAGGTATAACAGTCCTAACTTTGAGAACAAACAATTAGCATTAAATGGCTCTCCATTTTATTCCTAATTTAAAAAAAAACAAAATACAAAAAACGAAACTTATTCAACACAATTGCTCTGGAAATTAGTTTGTTAAAATTGATTTTTTAATGAAAAAGCTTTTTACTTATAAAAGGTATGTCTTGCTGTTACACAAAATATTAATAAGGATTCACCAGTCACTTAGGAAATGACTAGCTGATCAACCTAGAAATTGCATGAAAATTAAATCTATTTCCTTTACAAAGAGAACACAACACTCTAACTTATGAAAAATTAGTAAAAAAAACCAAAAAAACAAGATCATTCTAGTAGGCTATATTGGTGAAAATCAGAAAAAACCCTGTTTGAATGGGATTCCATCTCAACTGACTCCTCAGAATTCAAGAAAAATAGCCTATAAGAAAACCTTAATAAAAACTATAGGCTAGTGAATCTTCTGGGGAACTTAAAGGTGATGATAAATAATAAGGACCTGGGTGTTTGGAGCCCTGTAACCTGTATAAAACAGACATGGGGTGATTTCTTTTTACTGCCTAGGAGAGAAGATAACCCCAAAGACTGTAGTTTTATTGTCCTATGGGGCCTTAACAGTTTGTATTGAACTTAGCCATCTTATTTCAGCATTCTTTGTCCCCAAACTCTATAAACCCCAGTTCACCATATCCTTTTTTTTTTTTTCTTTTGTGGTACGTGGGCCTCTCACTGTTGTGGCCTCTCCCATTGCGGAGCACAGGCTCCGGACGCGCAGGCTCAGCGGCCATGGCTCACGGGCCCAGCCGCTCCGCGGCATGTGGGATCTTCCCAGACCGGGGTACGAACCCGTGTTCCCTGCATCGGCAGGCGGACTCTCAACCACTGTGCCACCAGGGAAGCCCCACCATATCCTTTTGAAACACTTCTCATTATTTTGCTGGTTCCCTCACTATAAGAAAAATTTGTTTTCAACAATGTGATATTTGTGTACTAACCTCAAACCTGCATCTTCATAATGTGGATGATTCACAATGGGCCGAAGTGCGGAGAGTTTAACACTTGCCATTGTGGGCATGGCACCTGCAAACACTGCATCTGCAAAGCAGGAAGGAAGGCCTTAGGGAAGACACCTGGTGAGCATGACAAGGGGTCTCCTTCTGGTCAACTCAGTTTACTTCCCAGGTGAAAAAGCTGAGGCCTGAATCATGATAAAGATTCAATGACAGAACCGGAATGAAGTCAGGTAGCTAATAAAATGGTGGTCAGCAACCAAGCCTGGATAAACTATTTTCCTTGGAAGATGAAGCCTCATCATATGTCTCATCATTGAGGATTTCCATTTCTTTTGTTTGTTTTTAATGTCTTTTCCTGCTTCTAGGAAAGAAGTAACAAATTGACTAGGGAAGTTTTATAGCACCTAGGAATTCTGGAAGATGATTTAATATTCAGTCACTTGATACTCAGATGACAACAAAAACCTCTCTTTCTATACATGAATAAAATATCACATTCCATGAGTTCATTTCAAGAAGGAATGTGAAGGGCTAAGATTAAAAATTAATTAGGAAAATAAGCATAACATAAATTATTTTAAATTATGCCATGCAAAACTTTGGATATACTTTGAAAAAAATTAGAATTTATGTAAAATAGAGAAATAAATTACTAAGAAAATACATGTAACATTTCCTTTGCAAACTACATAAGCAAGACTGACATCTCTCTCTTTCTGGATAATCTAGAAGCAGGATTGCTTAGAAAGATTGAAAGTAACTTGGGTTGAGGATTGTGCAGTTGTACATAAAACTGTAGGGAAAACCACAGTTTTCCTGGAAGTAAAACCATTGGAAGTAACTTGGGTTGAGGACTGTGCAGTTATACATAAAACTGTAGGGAAAACCACAGCTAAATAATATGACCTTTTTTTACCTGGTTTAGTGCTATATTTAATCCACTCTATAAGTTCTTCTTGCGGCAAATTGCTGAACTCCCCTACAATATTCCACTGGGTTTGCAGATTTGCTGAACCTTGTATTGACATGGCTGCTAACACAGCAAAAACAACAGCACCAGGATGTACTTTGCAAAAGAGCCATCCAAATAGCTGAAACCAAATTAAGAATACATTGACAACTGTTAGTACAAACCAGCCTGCATCCAACTTCCCAGAGAAGAATACAGTCTCTGCTAGAATCCCAGATACAGGACTAATAATTCTAAGGAAAAGTTCCAGAAACAATAACCTGAGGGATCAAAACAATTCTACCATTAGCCTAATATAGGCGGGACATGATTTAAGAAACTCTTCCGTCAACTTGCTCTACTCCCAGATTCGGGTGAGGCCAGGCCTACCTACATAATTTGCCAGACTCAGTGCAAAATAAAAATGTGGGTTCCTTGGGACTTTTCTGGTAGTCCAGTGGTTAAGACTCCATGCTTCCACTGCAGGGGGCACGGGTTCAATCCCTGGTCAAGAACTAAGAGCCCACATGCCACGTGGTGCAGCCAAAAGACAAAAAAAAATGTGGGTTCCTTGTCTGACATTTTTTAAGAAGTTCAAAACAGCAACAGCAGAGCATCAATCTAGGGGCAGAGTCCTGAGTGTGGGCCCCTGTGCGATCATTGCTTTCTATCAACATCTGTAGTTATCATTCATGAATTCAGCCTGCACTGAATGAGTGTTTGTTGTATACCAAGGACTATTTTAGAAGTTAAAAGGATAAGGGATCTGCTCTGGCCCTTACCCCTTAGGAAAGGTTAGTACAAAACCATGAAGAGCTTTAATTATAAACAATTTAAAGAACTTTGGGTAATTTAATATTATTTTAGGGCCACTCAATAACAAAGGCTGGGGTAAAATGATCACAGCAGCTATAATGCCAACATAACAATCATCTCACCTGTCTTGAGCAGATCAAGGAAGCCATAACGCACATGTGTGGCGTCAAAAAGAGTTTTAGTCTCATAATTAAAACACCAAGAACTGTATATGCTAACAGTTGCAATGCATGATAAACCAGCTGAAAGAAAGAGAAAATATTTTTACTCCTACTATTTGTGAAGTTTAAGAATATATTGTTAAATTGGTGAATATATAGAAAAGGGTACTTAGTAACAATATTTTGATTTCTGAAATAATATTTAATAATATTTAATATAATATTTTGATTTCTGAAAGTCTTAAAATTCACTTTCAAACTTGTCCCTTTTATTAGAGGGCTAAAATTATAAAGTCCCTAAGGGAAGTGGTCCTATAATTCTACTCAGAATCAAGCCTAGGGTTAATAAAGCCCACATTTCTGAACCAGATGGAAATATGAAATACAGTATCATGAATTATAGTCACCATGCTGAGAGAGTAGATCTTAAAAAGTCCTCTTCACAAGAAAAAAAAGAAAAAAAATTTGAGTAACTATGTATGGTAACGGATGTTAACTAGACTTATCATGGTGATCATTCCACAATATATACAAATTCTAGTCATTATGTTGTACATCTGAAACTAATATAATATTATATGTCAATTATACCTCAATTAAAAAAAAAAACCAGGCTGAATCACCAGGAGATGAGAACAGCAACCAGTCACATCTCTGAGGCCTCAGGGCAAGGTGAGCAGAGAGAGAAAAGTGATCCCTAATCATGCGAAAGACACTCTGCATACGTGTCTAAATGGTCTCCAGCAATGAACTGCTATTACCTTGAGGATGATCAGAGCCGACCAAATGAGTTTCCTACCTAATTGCTCTAACAAATGAATGGTCATGTTTGTCGTATTCTCATAAAAACACATACAGGCCTATTTTGAAGATGATTAGTGACTTACCAATAAAGTTAGAAAATGGAAGTAGAAAGAAAAATCCGAATATATACAAACATTAAAACAAGACAAATTTTGGTAATACTAAGTCTTTACCTCTCCATGATCAAATTGGTGTTTTCTGAAATGGAAAAAGAAATACCATCATTGAATCACTACTGAAGCACTTACTTCAATCATGCGCATTTTTATCTTACAAATATGAGTTTTACAACTTCTGTAATACTCCCTCAGGACACATACATGTAAATCAAGATAACTGAAAGTTATAAACCAAAACTGGTGCTACAGTCTTTTAAAACAGTTTATTTTGCATATCCCACATATCTGACTATACGGATATTTATTAGGCCAACAAGGCTCGCTGGCTGTGTGTATCAGATGCCTCACTGGTAATATAATCTGGCAAAGCAGGGAGTGAAAAGAAACTCTGCAGCCCTCACAGTCCCATACCCCTACTTCGTGTCCCCAGCAGTCCCTCAGCTCCACTATAAATTCTAGCTGCTTTAGAGACAATTTAGGAAGCCACACACAAGATTTTTTTTCAGCAGCAGCTCTGGAATATAAAAATAGCCACATAATGCCAGCTTTACCTTTGCTTGACAGTTTTAATTTCCTAAGAAAGGATGCATCTTTATAGGCCCATATATCCTCCCCACATCTCACTTCGGTCCCCTTCCCCACACCCCGACCCCGTGTTGAGTCTCATCACAGCAGTGAGAGCAACCTTTTGAAAATGGGAATCCAGACATGCCACTCCCTTACTTAAAGTTTACCAACCAGCTATGGGGTTTTCTGTAATTAAAGTAAACTCTCAAATCCTTACCATGCTACACACAGTCCTCCTAATCTGGTTCCCCACCTCCCATCCTGGAAACTCATCTTCTACCAGGTTCCCTCTTGATCACTGTGCTCCAGTCATACTAGACTAATTTTATGCCTGAAAACATCAGAGAGCTGCCTTTGACTCCCATATTCAGTGCCCCTTACCTTGATCACTCCCACTCCATTTCCCTGTTTTATCTTCTCACAGAAAACACAGTTTTCACTTATTGGTTTATTTGATTATCATATGTCTCTCCTAACTAAAATGAACCCTTCAGGAGGACCAGGTACAAATCCATCCATCCACTCAATTTCATCGAGCCCTGAGCAGTAAACAAGATGGAAAAAAATCCGTGCCCTCACAGAGTTTACATTTAAGTTGAAGGAGACAAACAAAAAGCAAATAAACATACATCACATGGCGATAAATACTGTGGGGGAAAAAAGGAAACAGGGTAAAAGATGCAGGGAGTGCTGGGTGACTGGGATGGCATATATTATCAGTGTGGTCACCAACTGAGTGGCATCTGAGCATAGCCTGAAGGAGCTGAGAGTTTGAGCCTGAGGATCCCTTAGGGAAGAAGAGCACTTCAGGCAGAGAGAACACATGGCAAAGCCTCATGGTAGCAGGCTCCCTGATAGGCTAACAAAGACGGCATGATTAGGGAGAAGAGAGAGCGAGGAGGAGAATGAGATGAGGGAGATCCAGGAGAAGGGTACTGACAGGGAAGCACATTCTGAGGCTCAGTGTTGTGTTCACAAAATTTGAGATTCTCATTAGACACCCAAATAGAAATGACAAACAGGGAATCGTATGTATAAATCTGAAGTTCAAGGGAGAAGTCTAGATCAGAGACACAAATGTGCCACTTGATAACACATACCTTCTCTATTCTAAACACTGATATATTTCCAAGACCTAGAAAACAATGCCTATCACACAGAGTTCAATCTCTTTTTGAATGAATGAGCAAATGATTCAATTAACCCCTAAGGCTGGGGACCTACCTACCCTAAGGTAGGTTAATTGAATAGGTAGCACACAATCTGATTTGAGGACTTGCTTTCAAATATATTGATGTGTTAGCAAACAGTAAAATTACTGGGCAAATGAAGGAAGTGAAATGGATCCTCCTTTATTCTTCTTTCATGCCAAGTAAAAATTATCAGTTACCATTTACCAAGCACCTAAAATGTTAATATGATCATTACATTCCATTAACTCTGATCTTACAACTATTTATTATCCTAACTGACAGCTAAGGAAAACAGGTTACAGAGGTAGTAAGAGGTGAAGCCAGGTCTATATATTGACTGGTTTCAGAGTCAATATATTTTCTACTTCATCATGCTGTCTCTATCCTACTTTACGCCCTAGCTCCCTGAATAAAGGAGATACTGATACTCACACCTTGAGAATTAAAATGTATGTCCTACCTCTCCCCTTTTTACATTGGCATATGACTTTGGTACTTATGCAAAATGAAATGTCGATGTGCCATTCTCCTTTCCAAAAAGCTCTGATCCTACCTGAATTGAGAGCCCCGTGAAGCTCAGTGCTTTTCTATAGTTACTTCTATAGTTGAGTTATTATTGAAAAGACTGTTTTGTTTCTGTGAAAAGTTCCACCCTTCTCTTCCAGAGGTGCATACTATAGTTATAACGGTAGCCCCTTTCTGAGCCCTTAAAAAAACTTCATCTCAACTGAAGAGAAATTTTGGCATTACATACCAGAAGCTTTTTTCTTTTCCCCGGCCCTCAAAGGCATCAGGTAGAAGTAAGGGCACAGTTACAGTAAATTGTTTCTAAACGAGAACAAGCATTGTCTCAAGAGTGCATGCAATAATTTATCACTGGTTGGAGGTGAAAGAACAATAGATAAGGCTGTGTGTTATAAAAGAAAATATATAGACACACAAATTCAATAATCTCTACTCCCCCAAAAGTCCCACAAAGAATGAAATTAGAATTAAAACTTCCTTTGCTCCATCCTCTAATCCCATGCTCCTAACAGTTACAAGTTTTATCCTTCCATATCCCTCCTATGTACAAAGACACATACAAAATCTTTATATTTTAAACAAAAGTGTAATCATCATTTATATGTCTTGTAATTTTTTAATTCAAGGATGTACAATGAAATATTTCCATAAAGAAATTCCACTTTATGACTGGGTCATAAGTAAATCAATCCCGCACTAGTGGATATTTTGGTTGTTCTCATTTTCCACATTACATACACCACCACAGTGGGCATCTCTGTACCATTACCTCTGCATTTCCGTGAGCACTTCTAGGGGACACGTTTGCACTGCAGTTAAAGGACAGGCCCACTGTATGTTTTGCTTGTATTGCCTAACTGCCCTACCACCCACTTCCTCCCACGCTTGCAAGCACTGGGTATTATTAATTTTTACAAACTTGATAAGTAAAAAGGCTTTCACTTTTATCTTTACCACGGGATGGAGCACTTTTTCATGTATTTGTAAGTCATGCATAAGTCTTTACTCACTCAACTACTATTCTTTCCTATGTGCCAGGCACTGCATATAAACCATTGAACTGAACAGAAATGACCCCATCCCCCTTCAGGAGATACAGGCAACACATCAGTATGTAAGCATACATGGTGACAAATGCCGAGAGAAAGAAAAAAGGTGTGATGGCGGAGAATAACAAGGAAGGAGACAAGGGATCTACTCAGAAAAGATGGTCAGGAAAGCCTTCTTGAAGGAGGTGGCATTTAAGCAAGGAATAAAGGATTGAATCACGCCAAGCCAGGCTGCGGAAAGCAGGAGGCACAATTACGGACTTAGGGTACAACCACTGCAAAATTGCAGAGGCAGGAAACTACTTGTCATGGTCAAAGAGCAGAAAGGAGATCTGTGGAACATTAGTGTAGCAGAAAAGGGAAAATGGGAATTTTTTTTTTCTCAATTGCCCATTTGAGTCTTTCACTCATTTTTCAAATGGGTTTTTAGTATTTTTCTTATTAATTTATAGCAGTTCTTTATGTATGATGGTCATTAGGGCCTTGTTATAATTTGCAACTATTTTCTCCAAGTTGTATTTTTCTTTGAATGGTGCTTACAGTATTTTACCAAACCAAAGAATTTATCTGGTCAAGCTTGTCAATCTTTCTTTCTAGCTTATAGGCTTTATGTCATACTTAACAAGGCGTCTCTAACCCTAAAATTATAAAAATAATCTCTTGGTTCATTTATGAGTTTCATTTTTTTTTCTATATTTAAATCTTTGCTCCATCTGGAATTTATTTTATGTAAAAATGAGGTATGGGTCCACTTTTACATTTCCCTGCTCTTCTCTCAAAAAGCTGTCCATTGGTCCTAAAACCATCAACAGAGTAATTTGTTTTCCCTGCCAAACTGAAGCACAAAGCTGTATCCTTCAAGTATAGATTAGTATAGGGCTACAGTCAGCTCATACTGGATGGGATTTGGGGAATGAATAAGTGATGTGCTGAGCTCTACACAAATGGGGAATAATGAGAAAAGCGGAGAAGGGGGATGGCAACAATCGAAACACCAATTAACAAATGTTGAGTGTACAACATGTAACTATAAAATTAATATACCATAAATAACTACTTAATAAACAAAGGAGGCAACAAAATCATTAATGGCATATTTACCTTATATGTGTTTGTTGTTTAGTTAAGACACCCCACATGTCACTAATAATCTGCAAATAGATTTTTAAACATTTTATAACAGCTGTATTGGGAAAAAGAAAATTTCAAATAATGTATCTTCTAAACTTTCAAACTTTTATTTACTTAAAAATACAAAAGTATGGAGATAAGTAATTCAGAAAATAGTAATTACAACAACAAAATCTTACATTTGTACAGTATTTCATCATACCTATATCCAACCCTGTTCAGATAAGTTTTATTATCCTCATTTTAAAAATGAGCAACAGGCTCAGAAGGATTAAATGATCTCCCTAAAGGTGGACAACAACTAAGAAGGGTCTTGAAACTTGACCTTTTGGCTTCCCATTCACCTTTAAGTGAATTCCACCATGCCCAGGTTGTTGGCAATGCCTCTCCTTAATTATACACACACATAACTGGAGAACTGGCTCAGAGACTAAGCACAACTAACTAAACACTGTGCTTTCATATTTAGCAGTCACTGGGAAGTCATCTAATCTGAAATCCTGTCCCCAATGTGGATGTCCTCTGTGACACTGCCTGATAGGTTTTAATTCAGCCCTTGGAAGAACCACCTAGCTGCTGATTAAACCTATAACACTTTCCTCATCAGTCCAGATCAATGCTGGTCAAAAGCCCTAACTCCTAGAATTGGCCATAATATTAAGGAGCCAAAATGAGTATAATCTTATTTCCAAGTGGTAGCCTTTTAAGTCTTTGAAAAGAATTATCCTCTTTCCATTTAAGTCTTTCTCCTTTACATCAAACATCCCACTTTCTTTGACCCCAATCTAGTCATTTTCATCATCTCTAGCCATCCAGGTTGCTATCTTTTTAATACATTCTGGATTGCCAACATCTAGTATTTTTTTTTTACCTACTGGGTGCCCACCCACATAAAGAAAGCAAAGGAAGCAAAGAACACAGAGCCTGGCATACAGCAGAAATTGACTAACCATAAACTGACAAGATTTAAAAAGGGCTGTGAGACTACAAAGCTGAATACTATACAACACTCAATGAGGGGGGGTAAAGGTACAGTCTGATTTTCACTCTTCCCTTGCTTTTTTAATGGACATGATGTGAGGCTGGTAATAACCTCTCTGACCTTACAATTTTGCATTTGTCAAAATGGAAATAATAATATCTGTGTACCCCACAATGCTGTTGAAGAACCAACTGAAATAAGGTATATGAAATGTTTTGGGAGATTATAAATATATGATGTAAATAATAATTATAGTACAGAATATTCTACAAATATATGACACTGTACTAACACAAAAATAATAGCTACAAATCAGAAAACTTTTAGGGTCTATCATTTTGATTACAGACTAACCCCAATTCATTCTCTTAAAACACCTGTAGTTACAGAGTTCACCAACTCTTAAAAGAAAAAAAGAGGGACTATTACATCATTCTTTACTGAAGATTGGAACCTCCCTGGACTTAAAATTTCATTATCAAAGTCAAGTTGGGAGTCTATTTTATCAAGTTTAGTAATACACTGTTAATATTCTATTTTTTCCTTTTGATTAATAATAAACTCTATCCAGAAGTTAATACTGTACAAATGACTTAGAATGGCATATATTAAATATTTTAAAGAAATACTACATAAAAGTTAAAAGTGAATCAGTAATAATTTACATAAGCAAAAACAACTGTATCTGCGTCAATATGGTTCCTCTGATCCTATCTTACAAAATACATGACTATCAAAACTTGAGCATCCTTTCCATAGGTCTACTTTATACTGACAACTAGCACAATGTTTTTAAGGCTTATAAATGTTCATCAAAGGCTATTAGTAAGAAAATACAGAATGTGTTTCAATAAATCTATATAAAATATTGTATTAGATTAACATGTAGCCTAGTATATGTAACTACACAAGAAATGAAGAAATAAGAAAATGTTCTATTATGAGAAAGTGCTCTTAAGTGATAGACCTACCTTTCTAATGATTGCAATAAACACGACAAGAACAACTGGAAGCAATAATGTCTTTGTATACCTCAGTGGAGTCTGAAATTCAAAGAGATGTTTCGTTAGAAGAAAAGATTATTTCAAATGAAATTTCAAATCATGATCCAAGTGAATTTTAAAACATGTTAGTAAAGAAACATAAGCATTCACCCATCTAGGGTCCAATCTACCCACTGACTTCCATCGTAAAAATGAAGATGCATTTCCATAGAAACGAACTTCCCCAAAATGTTGAGTTGAAAACACTAACAAATACAGTTCCCAAACACTTGTAAGAGTAAAACATGACTAGAAAGACTACTGTTCACTTTTGCACACTACTTTTCTAACTAGAGAGCATAACTTATTATTCACCTAGGGTCAGCAGAACTCCTTTAAATGGCATGAGCTTTTACTGTGCATTTTATCTGGGATAAAAATCATAACCATGATCTCCAGATACACACACACACACACACACACAATAATGACTAATGTTTATAAGAGGAATAAAAACATTTTTATGTTTTCTTTGGTAACAGATAAAAAACTACAGAAAAATTTTTTTTACTAAAAAAGCCCCACACATTGTAATTCTATACAACTCTCGATAATTTGAGATCACAGTCTTAAACAATCGTGGGCTTGAAATTTCTAAATTGCAATTGATTTGCTTATTACCA
The DNA here is from genome assembly GCF_949752795.1 of Hyperoodon ampullatus. Lineage (NCBI taxonomy): Eukaryota > Metazoa > Chordata > Mammalia > Artiodactyla > Ziphiidae > Hyperoodon > Hyperoodon ampullatus. The sequence goes on from NC_136922.1 coordinate 66,344,034, forward strand.
ACACTTTCCCTCAGAAAAATAATCTTACATCATTAAGTAAAATGATGTATGCTTTCCCCAATATGTTTATAAAGAGAAATCTAGCTTCAACCATATTAAAAATGCTGGTACATTTTAATTCTACAAAGTATACAGTAAGTAGCATTTTCTGATTTCCCTCTCCTTAGTCCAATTTTCTCACTATTCTGTATTAGACAAGTAATTTTCATAATTCATTATATAAAATGCATTCTTCATGAGTTAGAAATTCCATTAAAAAGAGAATTTTTATGTTTTCATTTTACTATTTACCTTTATAAACATTTGCATGTTATTAAATATATTTCTATTTTGTAATTTTTAAGTTATGTTTTAACCTACACAAAAGTCATAACTAAAACTATTTTTTTTATAGATCTACACTTTCAAATTTTATTTACTTTTTTGGCCGCACTGCGTGGCATGCGGGATTTTAGTTCCCCAACCAGGGATCAAACCCATGCCCCCTGCAGTGGAAGTGCAGAGTCTTAACCACTGGACCACCAAGGAAGTCCCCTAAAACTATTTTATTATTTTAAAAGTTAGACATTTGCTAATAACAGTTAACAATAAATATAAGAAAAGTAGTAAGATACAGATGTTTAGTTTAAAAAGGAAGTATGTCAAAATTGTGTTAAAAGTATTTAACAAAATTTAATAAGGAGTTCAAACAATTTTAACATTATATTCCAAAAGTTTATTTAAAAGGTGTTTTTTAAATATTTCTTTTAAAAAGAAAATCATATTAGCATCAGATTTTCATAGCAACACTTTAGACCAGAATATAGTAGAGTAATTTATTTAGGATTCTCAAGGAAAGATAGGTGAGCCAAAGATTTTGTATCTAGCCAAACTGACCTTCACACATAAAAGCCACTGATAAAATATTTTGAGCATGTAAAAATTCAGGGATTACTGCTCCCATGAGCCCTTCCTGAGGAATCCACTGGAGAGTAATCTTCACACAGCCAAGGAATGTGTTCTTCGATCCTACAACTCATAGTGTACAATAAAAACAATGATCTACAGAACTACGACAATGATGGGGATATAAAGGTGACAGAAGAGTATGAGAGGTTATACGTGCTGACAGTGAAGATACAATGGGACTCATAAAAATGGTGTAAGGGGGGAGAGTATATAAGAAGTAAAATAATCTCCCTGATTATAGTATTATAATAAACTAGAAATGGGTGGGAATAGGCATGGGGCAAGAAACAACTAGCTAAGTCCAGTATAACTCTCAGGAGGAAACCGATAGAAGGGACTAAGGTTAATATATACAAGTATTAATATAAAGGAAACAAAATTATAAAACTTCCTCAATGCCAAAAGATACACCAGAGAGAGGGTATGCACAGAACAAATGCAAACCACACAGTGAGAGATGTACGCACGTGTGTGTGTGTCCTATTAGAACTGTAAGTTCTTTTATTTTAATATTTCTTGTAATTGTTGATTTTATTCTAAGCATAAAAGTTACATATGCTCATTGTGAAAACTAGAAAATGGAGAAAAAATAAAGGAGACAATGAATTTCACATTTTAATCAGTTATGAGCATTTCCTCCCGGATGGATTGTATGTTCACATTTGCTCATTTCTGCATATGTGGGGGGGGGATGTGTTTTTGGTGCTGGGAAAGGGTGAGAGCCCTTGGTAACTTTTTTTTATTGATTTGAACAAGCTCCTATACTAATTATATTAACCTCTAGTTTCATTTACTATATTTATTGCAAGAATCATCCCAGTTAGTCATTTCCTTTTTAATTTTTGTAATATTTAATGTACAGATGTTTTAAGTTACATGCAGACAAATCTATTAATCGTTCTCATATATGTTTTGCACTTGTATTATGCTCACTAATAATGAAGTTAATATTTATTGAAATTTTTCTCAAATTAATTTTTCAGGCTTCATTTATATTTAACACATTAACTGAAATGAAGTTTGGTGTATAATATGATACAAGGCTTTAACCTGACTCCCCACCCCAATTCAATTTTTCAAATAATATTCATGAAATAATGCATCTTTTAACCATTTATTGATATATTATGTGGTGCTCTCTTCACTTTATACTAAGTACATACACATAAACACAGTTAAGTACCTACACATGGGTCTATCCAGCATCGTCCGTTTTTGGTCATAATGTTCCTATTTTGGTATCCTTGTACTTTAAATACTATTGCTTTCCATTTTCATATCTAAAAAGCAAAGATCCCCCTCACTGTTTTAACTTTTTTTTTTAGTAGCACAATACAATTAAAATATGATTATTATAGAAAATTTAGAAGATGCCAATTACAAAAAAAGTTAATCACTGATTATCTCTCCACCAAAGAAACCACTGTTAAAATTTTGGTCTCTTACACTTTATTCTATGTAAATTACAAAAAAAAAAAAAAAAAAAAAAGTTAATCACTGATTATCTCTCCACCAAAAAAACCACTGTTAAAATTTTGGTCTCTTACACTTTATTCTATGTGTGCTAATTATAGGTCAATAAGATCGGACCATTTTGCTCATCCCATTATACATCTTAAGTGTCTTTCCATATCGGTATGATATCATGTTAAATTGTTCCCTCTTCCCCACTATATGGACATACCATACAAGAGATGTCCTCTCTGAACTGGCACCGTGCTCTGTCTCTATAGCATCATCCCTGTGAAGGTACCTATGGAGATGAGGAATGGCAGGCTGGACACAGCTTTGCCATTTTCTTCAAATTGACTGAAGGCATCTTATGCCTCAATAAACAATTTCTTTTATCACATAACTGATGGTTCATACTCTCAGGTTGCAACAGCGTGTATATCCTCAATAATGTTAAAGGATTTCCACTGAGTCCTAATTTCTCTGTTGATTTCTATACTCTACTTCCTTTACCACCTCCTTGAAAGAGTCTTGATCTGCTATAAGCATGCATTTTAAAGCCTTGCAAGATAATTTTCCTTAGTTTCTTTCAGCAGGTTCAACACTATCATTTGTACACTTTTTATCAGCCATTATGTGTCAAAACCATTTGCCAGAACACAGGAAATGAAGACTGATAGGTCACTGGAGTAAACAGTACATCTGCAGGACATGCTCAACTCAGAATGTCTAGTTGGTAAAAGTCTGCTGGGTGGTGCACTCTCCTCCACTGGTCTGTAATTTAGGACATGGGCTAACCCAGTGGGGATCGGGGAAAATGAATGCGTCAACAGAGGACTGTTGGCCACTTCCATATATATACACACACACAGCTTTGAAGAAAAATGTCTGACAGATAATAAAATATCATCATAAATTGGGTCCACATGGGTGGTGTGAAAAAAAGACATATATATACACATGTCTGTTGAACCAAACTAGCTCATAAAGTATTGCAAAATGGTATTTAATATAAAATATCTTAAAATATCAAAGTACTTTCCTATGTATCTCCTTTTGTCCTCACAATATCTATCTGTAGCATACTACCAGAAACTAGTAAGCTGCAACTCAAAGAATGAGAGTCATTTGTTCAAGAAAATCAAGCAATATCGCAGACTTCTGTCTCACTATCCACTAAACTACTCTCTGGTTTCCTTCTAAACACCTGAACACAGTTTTAGAAACAAAATGTTGTTGGAATGAAGAACTTATACTGAATGATATTTCAAAGCTATGAGATCATTCAAACAAACAACTACAAAGTGAGTGGAAACTTAAAAGCTTGAGAGCTTCACTGAACTAATGCTATCCCTAAAAAGAGGCAACTTGAAATGCCTCTGTGTTTATTCATCCTAAAAACTATTGCTAGACTGAATGCATGTTTCTAAATTATCAAAATAAGAAAAGACCATATATTTCAGGAAGCTGTATTAATGTAAATAGGAATATCTTCCTTTAAGCTGCCAGGTTTTCCTTTTCCTTCAAACTGAGATAAGAGCACAGAGGTAAGAATCTGAATAACAGGAGCACCCTTTATGAAAAATGAATGGACCAAAACCTAAGGAAAGAAAGGAGAAATCACATCTTACCTCCTTCTCCATAAAATCAAACTCCGCTGCACAGGTATACAATAAAGTGTCAAAATCCTTGTAACTGAAGAATTTTGATGTTAATAAGTTGCCAATATGAGCCTAGTAAGGAATAAAGGGAGGTACCATTAGATTATGCCGTATATTGTAATAATGCATTTTAATCTTAATAGTACCTAAAAATAGTTTCCACTGCATGACAGAGCTTGCTGTTCCCACACCTGGCTACTTCTGGACCCTCCAACTTCACAGTCTCCCTTCTACTGCTGACAAGTGATAGTTCCAACAACACCCTGCCATCCACGCTCCATCATCAACATTCCAAAGGCATTTATCCTTGGGTTTTCCCTGCTCAAGGTGTTAAACCTGGTGAAATACACTACACAGTATCCAGTAGGCTTGGTAACACACACAGGCATCTGTCAATCACAAAGGGACAACGTGTGATAGAGCAAAGCAAAGCAAACGTTAATTCAGATTTCTGAAAAGGGGTTGGAAAAGACTTTTTGAAAGAAGTAGAAAATGGGTAGGCCTTGGAATAAAACACACCTTTTGCCTCACAATCAGCAACTGTGTAATTCTTCACATGTCACCAAGTGCTCACACTTATATCACCTAACTTACTTCCCACAAGAAGCCATGTGAGGAAGCTGGAATTGTTTTCATTTAACAAATGAGAAAACATTTGCCAAACTTTCAATTCATTATTGTCTAAAAGAGCAAGAAGAGCAAGAACCATAGAAAAGGGGATAAATTATAACTGAAACACATCATGACTAAAACCCTAAACGATACCTAAATGAAGTAGGGGGTCAGGGAGTGAGTAGGAACTATAAAGGGTGGTGGGATATGCTGAAGAATCTCAAATGCTCTGTCTCCTGGGGAAGAAATGTATTCTGATAAGTTTAAGAGATCAATAGGAGGGACAGTACATAGGTCTAAAATAGCATACACAAACTACCTATCCACTGAAAAGGAAAAGAATCTAAAAAGAAAGTAAAATGTTTGGAAAATCTCAAATAAAATGAAAGAAGTAAGTCCTAATATAATGATAACTGCCATAAATGTAAAAAGGTTAAATTCACTAACTAAAGGACAGATGCTCAAGTTGGATTTAAGGGGAAAAATTCAATATCATATTGTCTACAAAAGACAAAGTTAAAAGTATGCAGAAAGGTTGAAAACAGACGAAGAGAACAAGATATACCAGATAAAATGAACCAAAGAAATCTGGGTTAGCTACTGTAATGTCTCACAAAACTAAATTCAAACAAAAATATATGAAAAAAGATAACAAAATGACATTATATGCTGATAAAATGAACAGCAAAGCAAGGTTATACATATCATAAACATATAATATTTGCAATTAACAGTATAGATTCAAAGTGTATAGAAGAACAACTGAAAAACTCTGTAGAAAGAAAAAGTTGACAATGTTCATTGGAAATGTTAAATATTTCCCTCTAAAGTAGAAAAAGCAGATAAATGTTAACATAAAATCTGAATATTAATAAGCTCACAAACAGAGAATACAAACTTCACAAAGAGAGACTATATGTTACCCTCAAACACAAGTAAAACTTTTTTTAATGTTCACATCCTATGCCACAATAAATCTCAATGAATTTATATAATGCAAATTATTTTTTTCTAATCATAAATGCAGCAAAATTGGAAAATGGTAACTAGGAATGGCTTTAAAAATCCTTTCAGCTAGAAACTTAATAACATAAAACTTTTTAGGTTAAAAAGCAAGTCGCAAAATAGTTAATTTGTAAGACACACAAAAAAGTACTACTTAGAGGGAAAGTTACAGATTTAAAATGCATTTATCAGAAAATAAGAGAGGTGAAAACAAGAGCCAAGCACTTTCACTCAACCATCAGAAAATGCTACAGAACAATCCCAGAGAAATGAGAAGAAAAGAAATGAGGGTGACAGAACTCAATTACAAAGAGAAATACAAGAAAACCGAGGAAGACTTTAAAGAAGTGTTACTTTGAAAATATTAATATAATAAATAGAAAGTAGAAAAAATAGCAAAAAAATAAAAAGCAGGTCTGTATAGATTAATATAATATTGATTCCAAATCCAAATAAGGAAAATTAAAGAACATAAAAGACAATTCACATATATGCAAAAAATTTCAATAAGAATTTTTCGCTAACTGAATTCTACAATAATTTTTTAAATTTGATGATATATATGAAATGGGTGAGTTTCCTCTAAAGACATAAAACACCAATAGATTCCTACAGAAAGTGGATTTGTAACAGAAAAATCTCCCATGAACAAAACTCCAGATCCTGAGGGCTTCACTGTCAAATTCTAACAAACCTTTAAGGAAGACATAATATCAATTCTTATAAATTCTCATTAAAAATAGGAGATTGAACATTTCCCAATAATTCTGGAAGGCTGCATTACCTTGAAACTAAAACCAGGTAAAAACATTACAAGAAAATAAAACTACAGACTAATATCCCCATAAATATCAGCAAAAGTCCTTAAAAATATTAGCCAACCAAATCCAGCAATATTTAGAAAAACTAATACATTGTAAACAAGTGAGGTTATCTGAGAAATATAAGGCTGGATCAACACGCAAAAATCAATGAATATGGGGACTTCCAGATATGGCAGAGGAAGAAGTTAGTAAATCCCCTTTTTCAATAACAACTATGAAATTGGACAAAACTGTCAAAAACCATATTAGGATCAAGTAATTAATCAAAAGGAAAACAAATGGAGAAACATGCATTCACAAAAAAACTGATGAGGGACTTCCCAGGTGGCGCAGTGGTTAAGAATCCGCCTGCCAATGCAGGGGACACGGGTTCGAGCCCTGGTCTGGGAAGATCCCACATGCTGTGGAGCACCGCCACAACTACTGAGCCTGCCCTCTAGAGCCTGCAAACCACAACCACTGAGCCTATGTGCCACAAGTACTGAAGCCCGCATGCTCTAGGGCCCACGTGCCACAACTACTGAGCCCGCATGCTGCAACTACTGAAGTCCACGTGCCTAGAGCTCATGCTCCGCAACAAGAGAAGCCACCACAATGACAAGCCCGCACACCGCAACGAGTAGTCCCTGCTTGCCGTAACTAGAGAAAGCCCAAGCAGAGCAACGCAGACCCTATGCAGCCAAAAAACCCCCCAAAAACTGATGAGCTCTGGGTGGAAATAGTGGGAGTCTGTGGCATTGTTGCTTTGGCCGCTCCCACCCATCATTACATCACCTCTGCTTCCGCCAGCTTGGTCAGCCCAACGGGCCTACCCGGGTGGGGTTGGCCATGAAAAGCAGAACCTTTGCTACTGCAAGGAGCTGACTTGTTTGGGGGCAGAGAGCAAAAAATCTATGCACCATCAGTAAAAGCAGCAAACTCAGAAGGAAGTGAAAGGCAGAAGTTCACAGCTCTGCCAGCTTAGGGTTACAGTACTCGTTTGGTGAACAGTAGACTGGCAGACTAGCTAGACATTTTACAGAGATTCTGAAAAGGAGACAACAAATGACGGGAGACAAGTTCTCACATCTCTGGTGCACTGGAAAGTTGTCCACAGACGCTGGGGGATCCAAGAGAGCCCAAGCTCTCTACAAATCTATGACTGACTGGGAGGTGGTATGCATATTCATGGGAGATCCAAGGTGGGCATGGCAGAAAGGAAAAGATGAGACAAACTTGCTGTTCAGATGAGAGTTAACATAGTAGGTCTGAAGGGGATCCTCTGAAAAACCTGCTTGCAAGGTTGACCCTTAGCTGGCATCAGGGAACTTGAATTCCGGAAGGCTCCCATCACCCTAAATGATAATAGTGGCTTATACTGAACACCTACATTCTTTCTGGGAGTTTGGAATTTTGATAACGTGCTAGGCAGAGGATGCCTATGTTACCAGCCCCCAATAAAAACCTTGGGGCACTTAGTACTGAGCTTCCCTGGTATACAACATCAGGATTTTACCACGAAAAATGTTGACAGGAGCAAGGATGGGAAATCCAGGATAGACCGAGAAATGCCTCGCTGGGTTCCTAAAGGACAGGAAGTGTGTGTCTAATTAACAGAGAAGGGTGGGTGGAAATGTTTCTCAAGAGCCATGTGGCCTTGCCATTCTCTTCCTTTGACCAATGTTAAAATTAAGAATTTATGAGCTGATGTCCTTGATCAATGTTACAGATTTCTAGAAATACTAAAGCTGCAACTAACTTATTTCTGATTTGGAAATAAATTTTTACAGCATTTTTTTTTTTTTTTTTGGCCCTGCTGCAACATCAGGCTATGACAGAAATGACAATAGTCACTTTAACCTGAATTAATACTTTAACCGGCTTGTCTTCCCCCAGTGAGTAGACAGATTCCATAAACCCAGGACTTGGGCTCTTTCCCTTTTCTTCCTGCTCATTCTCTACATCCTGGCTGACTCAATCACCACTTAGTGCTCATCTTCACAGTTGACTTCTAGGAGGCTTCCCTGACTCTTCCTGTGTATTCCTGCAGCACTCTATACTTATTTTCTTTAATGAATTTTTTAAAAATACATTTTGAATTTTTAAAATTTTATTTTATATTTATATTTTATTTTATTTTTGGCCACGCCATGTGGCATGCAGGATCTTTAGTTCCCTGACCAGGGGTAGAACCTGTGCCCCCTGCAGTGGAAGCACGGAGTCTTAACCACTGGACCACCAGGGAAGTCCCACTCTGTACTTATTTTTATCGGAGCTTTCATTACACTGTATTATAGTTGCCAGAAATTGTCCCTGTCTCCCACTAGACCATGTCTTATTCAGTTCTGTATCTCTAGGATGCATTCTACTACCAGGCACATAGCAGGTACACTGAATGAATGAATAAATAAATGCATTTTAGACTATACTTTTAAACTTTTAAAATATCTTTCACAGGTTGTAGACCACCCCTTTAATAGCCCATTGTTTTCAATCTTTTTTAAGCAAACAATTCCTTTGTTCATATGAAAACATGTATAAATGTCCACTATGTAAGAGATTAAAGCAAGACTATCCTGGGTGAAGAGGGGCTGGCAGGGGGACTGAGAAGTAGATGGACCCCACCAAAGAGTCCTTGAAGTCCCAGAACTTCACAGAACTCAGTTTCAAAACCACAACCTTAATCTATTACAGAAGGAAGAAAGACCATCAATTAAAATAAATTACAGAAAAAAATATGTGGCTTACTTTACTCTCTCCATGTTGGTTGGTGTCCTGCTCTCTCTTTTAATTTAATTAATGTGCTTACCAAAACATCAAAATAAAATAGGCAAAACAAAATTATAGATCGAGTGAATCTTTACAGTTATAAAGCAGAATTCTTCTCATTTTATTTTCTCTCCTACCCAAATACCAAAAAAAAGCAAAACCAATAACAATAATAAAAATGTCTCTTAATAAGACTAACTTGGATTAAATTACCTACAAACCTTTCACAAGCATTGACTAGAAAACTGGAAGAAAAAGAGAATAAGTTATATGATCTATTCTTTAAGAGTCTCTGAAGCTGGCATCTTTATCTGTTACAAAAGGGGATTATAAAGAAACCAGAGAAAAATGACTGTAGAGGCCTTAAAATTTGAGCTTAAGTCTCTAGAGCTTTCTTACTTTAAAATTTTAAAATCTTTGTGATACAGAAAGACCAATAAAATATGAGAGTTATGTCAAGAAATTAATTTTGGAGAACAGACTATAGACATAGTCATATTTACTCTCTATTATAGTAAATAGATAAAATAACAGGTGAATAGACTTCACCTTAGAATTTGGCTTAAATAGTGGCATTTTAACAACTCTAGTAATTCATTCTTAGCCTGTTTGATTTATTTCAAGTCTTTCAAGTTTAAGCAAAAATACACTTACATCATCTGCAATGCCAAAGATTTTAGATGTCAAATACTTGAGTATGACAGTTCCAAATAACCAAAAACATCCTTGGATAACCTACAAAAGAAAAATATAGCAAAACAAAACTATAGCCATTGCACAGACATAGCCTAGGAAGAAAAAAATAAATCTTATGTACATGTCACATAATCACACGTGAAGTAATTATCTCTATATCCAAGAGAAAATGCCAAAAAAAATGCACCTTAAATTAAAATAAAGAATGTTACTCCAAAATCAAGGGGCTATCATCAAAAAGAAAAATATACACAATCTTGTTGTCAAAATGAATATATTTTATAGGAGATTTATACAGCAATTACAGTTAAATTCCCCTTCTACTAACAGTTTCTTACACATGCACTGCTCCTCAGAAAAAGCATGGGTAATACATAAAACTGAAATTCTTTAACTACCTATCCAATATTAATCTTAACTTGCTTCACGAAAAGAGCAATTTGGCACATTAAAATTGAGCCCTAATATGTTATAAAACTGTTAGATCCTCTGCATTATATAGGATAGTTCCTTGAAAGTAAAACATAAAACCAATGATATATTTTAGAGAAGGAAAAACATATACATTCAAATAGATTGATTCTTACCCATAAACTAAGTTCAGATACATTTACTTTCAGGAAACATGGTTTCATTGCCAGTAAACCCTGCATGCAGAAAATAACATAGCATACAGTTAATACTTACAGACACAAATTCAGGTACCAAAAAAATACTTCTAAATAATAAGACTCTCAAGAATCTAAAATTCAGCACACTTTCAGTGTTTCACATAGAATCACCACAGGCTCATTTGATTTCAAGAAGCCCTGTTTTATCCAGAGTATTTTAGGTCAGTTAGTCACTTTGTAAAGTTGAAAACAGAATCTCCATACATAAATTTCTATGATTGATTTCTATGACTGGTTCTGATTTACCTAAGAACCAAGAAGTATATAATAATTTCAGAATTTTAGACAGGTGTCTTATAGTTATAAGATTTTTCTTAAGTTAAATATTACTAACTCCTTGAAAAAACTACAAATGAGTTTTTAACAGATCAACTAAATACTTCTCCTATCAAATCTTATTTCTTTCCAGGTACATAATAGACTCCCAAAGTATAGTACCTATACAGATCTAAATCTACTTCAAACCTGGCAAAAATATGCTTAGAGATCAAAACATAAATACATGAACCCAAATTAAATTTTTTCAGAAGTTTCTGAATATCTGAGAACACAAAATGTGTTACAATTAAGGTTTCAAAGTGATAACCAGAAATAAAAACAGGCAAATGTGTGTTTATAGTTAAATATGCAAAAACATGCTATATTCTGTACCTGTTGCCATCATTTACTTTTATACACCAAAATACGTGAAATATGCATAATGCTTAATCCACACCTAAGACACACCTCAGTGTCAAGCACCTAGTAGGAAACCTGACACACTGTAGGTGCTCAATAGATCTGAAGAGAAATTTCCTGCAAAATGTACTTATGATTAGATTTACTGATAGGAAATCTTCCATTCAATGTACTTGTGTACTGTACAAAAGTAACAAGAGTCATGTATTTTACTCTGAGTAATAGCAGGACTTCCCCATGTACACATTTAAATATAGAATTGAGTCCATTGACACATTTCCTAATTACAAACAAAATTCATGACTGTAAGAACTATCACTAATCTCACAGCACAGCAACTCAGTTACTGGGTTTTCGTTTTTGTTTTTTTTTTGTCATTGTTGAAAGCACAGCATCACCACATGCTAACTGCTAATTTCTGCGCCTAAGTATACTCAAGTCACACAACCTGAAAAGGGTGGTGGCCCAGATTGGGAAGAGGTATACTCCTGGGAAATGGGATCTTAAATAAATATTACTTGTAAAATCAGACAAAGAAATAGCAGATTCCAAATCTGTTAATGGGTTCTAGAAATCAAGGAAGACAAAATGAACTGAGTTACTTAAATGGTTATTCAAGAAGTAGAAAACATTTCAGTTAAGACAGTGCACTGTGCTTTCATCTTCAAAAAACCAGCCTAATACTAAAGCACATGCATGTTAAATATAAGGAATAATTTTTTTCCTCTTAGGTTTGCAAAACGTTGTAATGGAGAAACCCACTGGCAAAAAAAAAAACACAAAAAAACAAAAGGAGTAACCACCTCTGGAAGTCCTTAAATTTAGAGAGACTTATATTTAGAAAGTCATCCTGCCAAAAGTGGCAGAAGGAGTTAGATAACCTTTTACCTTTTGCTCTAATTCTATAAGACAGTCTCCCCATAATCTAAATCTGTTCTTGGTAGTGATCTAGTAAAATATTACTGAATCATCACCTGATTTAAACTATCTGAATAATTCATACAAATAGACACGAGGGGAAAAAACTAAAAATACAAGGCCTTAAGCCTCTGATCACAGTGGAACAAGGAGAGACTGCGTGAGATGCCAGAGGGAGGAAAGGGGGTCAGAAAGTGGAGCAGGAATAGGATAAACACCGAAAAGAGGGGAGGAGACAAGAAAAAGAGGAAAGCATAAAAACCATTTTAAAATGAGCTCTAGGACCAAAAGTTAGGTGACAGAAAAGATGAGGAAAGGACAGATTGGGACTGTGAAGCAAAGCACTATGTTTTCCAGTATTAACTTTTGTTGTGTTCCTTTGGAAATGAGAACTTAAACACATTATCACATATAGATGTATTCAGTAAGACACTTGAAACAGTTCTTGTAGAAAATCCCTCACGAATCTCAAGCCAGTGATAAAGAAACTGGTAAACCATTAGTTTCAAAAACAGATATTTACTTAAGGAACACTTACCCAAATAATTACCAAAGAGGAAGCATAATAAGAAGTTAATAACATTGAGTTTCCAAACATCAAAACAAAACAAAGTGCAAGAGAAATCTGGAAAAATCCAAGAAAAATATAATTAATACACAGAAAACAAAAAAAAATGATTTTATTCTGAAATTGCACATGCCCACGATAAACAAAATTCAAACTGTTCAAAAGAGAATATACAAGGAAAACAGCCCGAATTCTATGCCACACTTCAAAACCCCAGAGATCACCACCAACAACAATTTTCTGTGCATCCTTATAGACATTCACATGTACAAATTCCAGTTTATAATTTTTTTTTAAAGAATAGATTTTATTTATTTTTGGTTGTGTTGGGTCTTCGTTACTGTGCGTGGGCTTTCTCTAGTTGTGTCGAGCGGGGGCTACTCTTAGTTGCGGTGCGCAGGCTTCTCATTGTGGTAGCTTCTCTTGTTGTGGAGCATGGGCTCCAGGTGCGCAGGCTTCAGTAGTTGTGGCACGTGGGCTCAGTAGTTGTGGCTCCCGGGTTCTAGAGCACAGGCTCAGTAGTCGTGGCACATGGGCTTAGTTGCTCTTTGGCATGTGGGAATCTTCCTGGACCAGGGTTCGAACCCGTGTCCCCTGCATCAGCAGGTGGATTCTTAACCACTGCACCACCAGGGAAGTCCCCACTTTATAATTTTTTAAAACCACAAATGGAAACTTGGCCCAGAAGCTATGCTATTGCTTGCTTTTATTCTTAGTTTGTTTCAAAGAGCTTTACCTATCAATTCAAACCAATCTAACTCATTCTGTTGAGTAACTGAAAAAAGTACTCCACTCTAGAGATGTACTATAACTTATTTAACCAGTCCTCTGACTACTTCTGAAAACTTAAGTGCTTTCCAGTTTTGTTTTGTTTTGTTGTTAGTTTTGTTTTTCCTATTACAAACACCGCTATGAAAAACACCCTTATTTTATGTATCTTATGTACATGTCAACACATTTATGGGATAAATTACTATCATGGAATAAATGAATCAACAATACACATATTTTAAAATTTGAGAAAATACTGACAAATTGCCATACAAAACACTGTACTCTCCACCAATAGGGCATGAGAGTTCCTGCTGATACGCACTCCTGCCAACACCGTGTATTATTCTTTCAAATATTTGCCAATCTAATCCAAAAAAAAAATGTTGCCTCATTGTTTCATTGTTCCATTCTTTTACTAGTGGGTGAGATAGCATCTTTTCTTCTATTTACTTCTTATATTGTTTTGTGTGTGTATGAATTGTCTATTCCTAGTGCCCATTTTTCTATTGGGCTTTGGTATTTTCCTTAAGCACTCTCTTCATATATGATAGAGCATAGCTCCTTACCAAGCAAACATATTATAAATATTTTCCCAGTTCATTTTTATCTTTCTTTGTAGTATTTCTCTATTGTAGTTGCTTTCTACATTTTTATGTTAGTCAGCTTTTCATTCATTTCCTCTAAGTCTTCAGGATTTAACTCCATTATTAGAAAGCCTTTAAAAATAAAATAATCCATGTTTTCTTCTGGAAGTTTTATTTTTGATCCACATATATAAATTTCCATATGAATTTTATAATCAGCCTAAGTTTCAAAAATTGATATTTTTATTAGAATTACCTTATTCTACAAATGTACATTACATTATATTTTAGTTACATCTGTCCAATATTGAATCTTTACATCTGAAAATAATACATGCTGTTTCCATTTCCTTTTTTTTTTTTGGCCACACCACACGGCTTGCAGGTTCTTATTTCCCAGACCAGGGATTGAGCCCGTGCCCCCTGCAGTGGAAGCACAGAGTCCTAACAACTGAACCACCAGGGAATTTCCTGTTTCCATTTCTTTAAGTCTTCTTTTACATACATCAGTAGAAGTACAAAGTTTTCTTTATATAGATCCTGCATATTAAGTTTATTTCAAAGTATATTACTTGTTTTGCTATTGTATCAGAAATCTTTTCATATTTTCTGATTTTTTATATTTAGAAAAGTTACATTAAATATGCATAAATGAATATAAACTTTCATTGTTTCTAGTAGTAATCAGTTCATTAATTTGGGTTTTTTAAGTATTCAAAAGCATACTTACAATGATACTTTTACATCTTATTTCCTATTTTTGAAACTCTTATTTTTTAGTCAATTTTATTAGTTAATATTTATGCAACAATGTTAAGAGTGGCAGTAGGCATATTTGTCAAGTTTCTGGCATTAATGGGAATAGTTCTACTGATTCATCATTTTGTGTGATACTAGCTTTTGGTTTAAAGTATATGTATGTATTAAAAGTTCAGTGAAATATCCATCCATTTTCATTTAATTAAGATCTTAAAAATCAGAAACAGATGTTGACCTTTATCAAATGCCATTACAATATCAAAGGAAATGATCACATTGTTGATCTTTTTAAAATCTATTAATGAGATAAATTATGTTAACATAATTTCTAATAATAAGCCAATCCTGCATTCTTGGAATAAATTTACTGTCATGTTATTTTTTTCTTATATGCTTACTAACTGTTAACTGCCCGGGTCCTTGGACTCTTTAACCAATAGAAATTGATAAGAGGCCAGATGAGAATTTCAGGCAATGCTTAATCAGGGCTCATGTTGCAGCACAAGGGAGCGAAAGCGAGAAAAAGCTACCCTTGCCCACTCCCGGAGAAGAGCTGCTTGGATCCTTACATGGGGTAACAATGGGGGTGGACCATGGGCTGGGCAGGAGGCCTAACTTAGGTGGTCTGCCCATGCCCTTGGAGGTGCTATGTGCAGGAATCATGTGCAGTACCCTGCTTTTTGCTCCCAGCACCTCAGAAACTTGTAGTTTATTTCTGGCCTTTTTGTATCCTGTTGCTCATAATTGCTCCAACTGTGCATGGTGTAGTTATTTTAGTCACTTATAGTTTCTTTGTATCTTATTGCTCAATGGAGACTTTCGTCCAGGTGCAAGCACTCCAGTAGAAGATACCAGGTGCCAGCCTATGTCCAGGTGCAAGCACTCCAGTAGAAGATACCAGGTGCCAGCCTATCTCAAATGGGTAAGGAACCAAATTCTCAAAATTTTGTAACAATAGCCTTTTTCCTTAAGTGCCACAATTTAAAACCAACTTTAAAATTTTCCCAATCAATTTTGGCAGAAACTAGCAAAATATCATCACTTTGAATAAACAGATTCATGACCAAGAATCAGGCAAAGCACTGCTAAGGGTATTCAAGAGAAATATAAGGTAGTGTTAAGAAAGGATGTGTCAAGGGTCTGGAGAGATACTTGGGGTCCATTTCCCAAGCTTTTTTTTTCTACTGTTCAAGGTTTATTTATTGTTTTAGTTGGTATAACACCTAGATAGTTGGCTGCATTATTTATGTCGATTTTTCTTTTTTACATTACATGGCAATGTACACTATTCTGATACATATGGTACATAAAATAAGATTCTTTAGAACAGTTACACACAAGACATGCAATACTGGATTTATAATCAATCCCAGGATGTGATTAATTGGAGAAAAAAAAAAGTTGGACTTGGCATCTTGGCTAAAGGAACCAGCAGTTATATAACACAGAGTTAAATACACATCTGGTTTGAAGGGCAACTGCAGCATCTGCAACATTGTCAGTGGTACCTCTTGAGGAAGTAGAACTATTTTACACGAACCAATTTAGGACCACACAAGATAAGTGCCATGCAGCATCAGGATAGAGCTGCAGGGTTTTATGAACCATTCCTATTGATAATGTTAGGAAACTGATGTTCTTCCTAGGCTGTCTTAACATTACTGCTTTAGTCACAGATCAGATATAAAGGACAATATGCACAACCTCCATTCCCAACTCTGGTAACTTCTCTGCTCAAACCCTCTAAGGGCTTTGATTCTCACTTCAAGGAAAAACCAAAGACCTTTCAAAGACTTACACGACCCTATAGAGTCTTCCCACTAACCTCTGGGACCTCATTTCTAATGACCCCTTTCCCTTCTCACTCAATCCAGCCACACTCTGCAGATTCTAGAACACCTCAGAGCACTTATGCTTGCTGCTTCTTTTAACCTAATGGATGCTCCCTTATCTAATCCCATGTAACCTTCTCAGTGAGGCCTTCTTTTCCCACTCCTTTAAATTACCACCTCCCTTACCTACTCAGTAAATCCCACTCTCCTTGCCTGCTCACTCTCCTTGTCTGCTTTGTTTTCCGTAATATTGTTTACTCCCATTTAACATACTGTTTATATATTTGATTTATTTCTGTCTACGTACACTAGAATATAAGCTCCACGAGGGAAGAGATTTTTTAAATTGTTTTTATCACTGTTGTATGCTAAGGGCCTAGGAAATGTTTGACAAACAACTGGTGCTCAAAAACATCAGTTAATTTAAATGTGAAGAATAAAATTTGAGGAGTACTATACTGAGAAAATTGAGAACTTAGAAGGTACATAATGAAAGAGAGATATTACAAGTTATTTTAGTATCTATATCTTTTTTGAGTATCTATATTTTAGCAGATTAAAAAAAATAAGAACACACTGTGAACAACTTCATGTCAGTTAATTTTAAAACTGAGAAAATGGGAAAATCCCTAACAACATAAAAGTGCTAAAAAATGACTCAAGAAAAAAATCTAAATTGTCCTATTATCATTAAACAACTTAGATCACTAATTTAAAATCTGTCCACAAAAAAAAAATAACAGGTCCATATAGTTTAACAGGCAAGCTCTGCCAAACTTTCAGGGAATATTCCTTCCAATCTTACAAAAAATCTACCACAGACAGAGAAAGTAGAAACACAATTAATTCTATGGGGCTAGAATAAATCTGGTATCAAAATCAGGCAAGTGTAGCTGGAGGATTCTGGGGAAATGGCAGTATAGGGAGCACTAGGAATCTGTCTCCCCACCTAGACAACAAATGCAACTTGGGAAACTATCTGATGGAAGTATTTTGGAACTCGGGCATCTATCAAAACTTGCAACTTCCAGGAGAACCCCTAGATGGGAAATTGTAGTCAATTTCAGTAAATTTTAGCTGTTAGCTCACCAGCAGCTACCCATCCCTCATAAACCAGCCCTAATGCAAACAGTCCTGCATGAGTTTAAAAACAGACAATGAAAGCAAAATCACAGCAAGTGGAGTCAACCTAAAAAGCTTCTGCGCAGCTAAAGAAACAATCAATGATAAGAAGAAGCAACCTACAGAATGGGAGGAAATATTTGCAAACTATATACCAGCTACAGTTAATATCCAACACATACAAGGAACTCTTACAACTCAGTGGCAAAAAATCCAAAAATAATCTGATTAAAAAATGGGCAGAAGGGCTTCCCTGGTGGCGCAGTGGTTGAGAGTCCGCCTGCCGATGCAGGGGACATGGGTTCGTGCCCCGGTCTGGGAAGATCCCACATGCCGCGGAGTGGCTGGGCCCGTGAGCCATGGCCGGTGAGCCTGCGCGTCCGGAGCCTGTGCTCCGCAACGGGAGAGGCCACAACAGTGAGAGGCCCGCGTACCGCAAAAAAAAAAAAAAAAAAAAAAAAAAAGGGCAGAAGACCTGAATTGATGGTTTTTCCAAGGAAGACATACAAATGACCAACAGGTACATGAAAAGGTGCTCGATATCACTAATTATTAGTAAATGCAAATCAAAACCACAATGAGACATCACCTCACACCGGTTAGAAAGACCTTTATCAAAAAGCCAAGAGATAAGTATTAGTGAGGATGTGGAGAAAAGGGAACCCTTTCTCCCACTGTTGGTGGGAATGTAAATTGGTACACTATGAAAACAGTATGGAAGCTCCTTGAGAAATCTGCAGGGCAGAAATAGAGACACAGATGTAGAGAACAAACGTAGGGACACCAAGGGGGAAAGCCGTGGGTGGGGGGGTGGATGAATTGGGAGATTGGGATTGACATGTATACACTGATGTGTATAAAATGGATGACTAATAAGAACCTGCTGTATAAAAAAATAAATAAAATTCCAAAAAAAAGAAATTAAAAATAGAAATACCATATGATCCAGCAAATCCACCTCTGGGTATATACCCAAAAGAAACAAAAACAGGATATCAAAGATATGTCTGCACTCCCATGTTCATTGCAGCATTAGTCACAACAGCCAAGACATGGAAACAGGCTAAGTTTCTATCCATGGATGAATGGATATTGAAAATGTGGTATATATACACAATAAAACAGTATTCAACTATAAAAAAGAAGGAAGCCCCTGCCATTTGCATCAACACGGATGGATCTTGAGAACATTATGCCAGGCGAAGTAACCTATTCTGGAAAAGACAAATAATGCATGATTCCACTTATATGAGGTACTTAGAGTAGTTAAAAGCATAGACAGAGGAAGCAGAATGAGGGTTTCCAGGGC
This sequence comes from Hyperoodon ampullatus, assembly GCF_949752795.1. Classification (NCBI taxonomy): domain Eukaryota; kingdom Metazoa; phylum Chordata; class Mammalia; order Artiodactyla; family Ziphiidae; genus Hyperoodon; species Hyperoodon ampullatus. The sequence continues at coordinate 66,363,195 of NC_136922.1, forward strand.
TTGGGGGGAGGAAGGAGAATAGGGAGTTATAACTCTATAGGGTATAGAGTTTCATATTTGCAAGATGAAAAGACTTGTGGAGATAGACGGTGGTGATGTTTGCACAGCAATAAGAATGTACTTAATATCATTGATATGTAAACTTAAAATGCTTAAGACAGTAAATTTTATGTGTATTTTATCACAATAAAAAAAATGGAAAAAAATTTTGGAAACAATTCCATATTTTTTTCCTTTTTAACTATAGGGATTTAGGAGTTTATAAAGCAACTATGGATAATAAGTAACTAGTTCCATAGTCAGTAAGTGACATCATAAAGTGTATATCGTTTACCCAGGATAGGTTCTACTACAAACTAAACCTGTGTAATGTTAGTACTTTTATAACTATAACTTTGAGTCAAAGTTCTCACTGATAGTTGCCTATGTGCCTGTGTGATTGACAGACTCTAAATGCTTAACAATTACTTGAATTTTTATTGTTATGTAAAAAGAACATATTAAACAGTTTGGGGAAAAAAACTCAAGTCTAAAAAAGGATAAGTACTGTCCAATACCATTCATGAGCAGAGATTTAAAACACTAACAAAATAATAGCAAATGAATCCAGCAATATAATTAGTATAAAAATTGTTTAGTCCAGAAAAGCATGGTTTCTTAATGTAAAAAAATCAATTAATGTAATTCACCACAGTAACATATTAAAGAGGGAAAAATACAGAGGATCATCTGGACAGATGCAGAAAAGCATTTGATGAAGCTGAGCCTTTATTAATTTCTTTGAAAAAGTGTTCAAAGCATAATGAGGACATGTTAAAAGAACAAAGAAGCCAGCAGGAAGTAGCCAGCCAAATCGGGAACAATTCAAGCATCAAAGCAAATAATGAAAATAGTGGATTACATTGCAGTAAATAAAACAGATGCCATTTTTTCCTTGGACATAAGAGAAAAATTGATGAAAAATCTGAATAGGAGTGACACAAAAAAGGAAACACAAAGGGCCCATAAACATACGAAAAGATGTTCAACTTTATTGAAAACCAGAGAAAATGTAAATTAAGGCCATAAGATACCATTTTATACCCTCCAAATTGACAAAATAAAAAAAGATATAGGATAACAAGAAGTGTTATACGTTACTGTTCAAAGTAGTCTAATCATTTTTGAAAAACAATGCAACATTAAATTGTGAAGTTGAACATGTATTTAATTTACCACCTAAAAATTCTACTACTATGTAAATACCCTAGAGAAACTCAATATATATTCCCCAGGAGGTATGTGTAAGAATGTACACCATTATACGTAAAAGGAAAACACCTAAATGTCTTTCAACAAGAATATGGATAAATATATCATGCTTTATTTATACAATGCAAAACATAAAGCAAAGAAAATGTCTGAACTCCAGCAACATACAAATTTCAAAAATCTGAGTGAAAACTTATGTCTCACAAAAAGGATACCATTTTATAAACCTTAAAAACAATACTAATATTTAATAATAAAAATATATTATTTAGGAATAAGTAGATGGTAAAGTCATAAAGGAAAGCAAGTTAATTATAATTTTAAAAGTCAGGATAGTGGTTATCTCCAAGAGAAGTGAGGGTATGTGTTCAGGACACACAAGGGCTTCAAAGTAATGATGGTTCCATTTTTCAATTGGAGGGTAGGCTCATGGTTGTTCATTTTAGAACTCTGTTCATAACTTCTCTATATGTTATAAATGTCCTATTTATATGTATCAATTATTAGAGAATAAAAAAATATATGGCTGTAGTATAAACCCTGACAGTTGGGGATTTTTTCTTCTTCGTAATACAAGTGTCTGACTTAAAGCTTTTATTGCGATCCACTCCAAACATGGATATCTCTTGAATAAACATATTACCAGCCACATGACTAGATAACGGGTCAGGCCACCTGCCCCCACTGAGGCTCCTTTGTTTTAGAGATCTTGGTTAATTTCAACAACGGACCTTTGGGACAGTTTTTTCTCTTCCTGTGATTTAAATTCCCACTCGTATGTTTTAAATTCACACACACACACAAAAAATGAGCCCTCAAAATCCTAGGCCCCCATCCTGGACCCCCATAAAGGCAGAACTCCAGGGCATGCTTGTTCCCTAACTCTCCCATGCCTCCCCCTACACCCCACGACCTAACTGTGTGGTCCCAAGTGTGCTGTGTAATTTCCAGGTCCTGTAAGTAATAAACCTTGGTTTTTTTCAAAGTTTCCTGACAGTTATTGCTGAAGGGCATCTTGCAATCATAAGAACCACAAGTGCCTGTCCAACCACAACATTGTTATTGATAGGCTGAGACTAGCACAAAACCACAGCATGCTGTAATTACATTAAAATTATAGGAAAAAGAAAATATCAAAATTGTAAGAACTAATGACAGAGAAGACAAATGTTTTTAAAAATCAATATTCATCAAAATCAACCATCCAGCCTTAAGACCTTTGCCCTGGCTATTTCATCAAGCTAGAATATTCTTCTCCATGACATCTACTTAGCTGACTCCCTCTCCTCCTTCCAATCTTTGCTCCACTACCCCCTTCTCAATAAGACCTCCTCTGACCTCCTCATGTGACACCTCAATCTCCCATCCCTTGACACTTGGCCAGCCTGACCTCCTTGGGGTACCATGACTTGTCCTTTTCCATAGCCCTTACCACCTTCTAACATACTATATAATTTACCCATTTACTATGTTTATTATTTATCCTCTGTCTTCTTCCTCCACTCTTTTAGGATATAATCCACATATATGCTGGGATCGTTGCAGTTTTATTCACTGATATGTCCCACATGCCTGGATAGTTTGTGCTCAATAAATGAATATTCCACTTCATTTTAACAGAAGGCTCCTGGATAATATACCATTCCATGTTTCTCTTTCACGAATTACCTCTTTTACTGATAATGTGTAAGCTGGGCACAAACTCAAATCAGATAATTAAATTTTATGGGCGGCCTATTTAAAACAAGGTCTGTTAATTATATCACAGTTTTTGAAAAATACTTGTTTTAGTTATGGAATTATGTCAAAACTAGTTGCAACCATGAATAAATAAAATACTAATCAGGAGTTTGTTTTAAGGTCAAGGTAAATGGGAAAAAAAATTTAAAAACCATTACCATGTGCATATAAATGATCTTCCGTAACTTGCATATATCAATGTATCCCACAACATATACTGCAAATAATGATGCAATCTGAAATTTAAAAAGAAGTTATATTAAAAATTAAAATTATATATATAATGAATAGATTAAAAAATTAAGAAAAGATTATCTTTATTTTGCCTCAAATTTATATTTGTATTGAAAGTAAGTTCTTCAGTTTCCCTCTTACCTGCTAATTTATTATTTATTATGGTCAATATATTAATATAGCACATATCAGTTGATTTTTCTCTTCCATTCACATCTCTCTCAATTAACCATGTAAATTATCTACTTTATGGATTATCCAAACAATACTCCTTTTAATGTCAGAGTGACTCTACTGCCAACATGTACAATTACAAAGTGCCTTGCTCAATCAAAAAATATAAAAATTTAATTATAACATGTGACAATACATAATTGGGGAAGGTACATTAAACTAAAAAATAATTATATAATGTGTGTGTGTGTGTAAAAATACACTGAGTTCTGCTTGTTAGTCAGTCTTTACGAGTATCTCCATTAGTGTTTTCTTTCATTTATACAAATATTCAAGTGTTGGGCATAATCAAATTTATCAAATTTCAAACTAGAAGTACTTTCACTACAAAGGTATTTTTAACTTTTTTAACAGTTTTGAAGAAAACTGTGTATGTATTTACCAAGAATTCTAAGAGTGCTGGAGTTATTTATATGCATTAATTGATTATATGAATTAATTGATTAAATAATTTACCTCAGTAAAGTATAGAGAGGTATTATGTCAAACAATGACTCTCCACCTTTCTTCATGGAAAAAAGCAATTCAAATTAAATTCCACGCTTCTCCTACTACACAAATATGGTTTAAACAAATGGCAAAACAGCTGAAACTTAAACAGGTAACTTAAGTTCCATTCATCAAGTTTTTTGTCTCCGAGTAATCTACAACAAATTTTCCTAGTAGTAAGAAAAACAAGGTCTCCCTTGACCCAGATTTCCCCATGGGGAACATGGCACTGCTGAAGGGTGACAGATATGACACAATAACTGTGGAGAAGTGTGTTGTTATCCAATGTAAGCCCGACAGAGGAGCACAGTACTGCCTACCCTCACTCCACGCACCTCCCCCAGTTCCTCCCCCTCCCCCACCAAAAAAACAAAAACAAAAACAAAAAGCAGGCCATCTCCAGTAAGTGAAAGGATAGGACCTCTCCCTGTCCACTCCAGGGGCTAAGCAATACACCGCAGGCCTACAGGGTAGAATCTTAAGGAGCGACCCTCAGGGACATTTTAAACCAGAAACATTTAAAATGTCCTCAAACTAAAGAAGACAAAGGAGTCTAAAAGATAAGATCAAAGAAAGAATGAAGTACAAATAGAGCCTCTTAAAAAAAAATGATAGAAGCAGCTAACTTGATGTCTTAAGTAGCAGGTAATGTGTTAAGACTCTTACATACATGACCCCATCTGATCCTAAACACAACCCAATACAGTAGGGTCTCTCATTTTCTCTACTTCATAAATGAGAAAACTGAAACTAAGAAAAGTTATGCAGTTTGTCCAACTCAAGCAGCCAGTGAATAGAGTTAGGACACAAATCCAGGTCTGACTTCATTTCTCAAGCAAGACATCTCAAAGAACGTTAAAAAGCAACTCTTGGGCTTCCCTGGTGGCGCAGTGGTTGGGAGTCCACCTGCCGATGCAGGGGACACGGGTTCGTGCCCCGGTCCGGGAAGATCCCGCGTGCTGTGGAGCGGCTGGGCCCGTGAGCCATGGCCGCTGAGCCTGCGCGTCCGGAGCCTGTGCTCCGCAACGGGAGAGGCCGCGACAGTGAGAGGCCCATGTACCACACACACACACACACACAAAAGGGAGAAGTGCCTTTCATTCCTTCATTTAAAAAAAAAGAAAAAAAAAAAAAAAAAAAGCAACTCTTATACTGCTTTATATGAATATGAATATGGCCAGTATAAGAAGGAAGTAGAAACAGTGGTGGCAGGGAGAAATGAGCACACATTTTACTCCCTCTCTCAACAAGCGACCTTTACCTTCCTTTATAGACCTCTATTTGAAGGGAAAGAGACAGACAAGAGTACGTGGAAAGATGATAAATATATTACAGGCTGGTAAGGGAGTTATATAAAACATAAATTGTTTAGCTATTTTTCCTATGTTATCCTATGTGTATTTATCCTATGTGTAAGAAAGTCCACTATTATTCACAAAAACATTTTACTTAAGATAAATACTACAGTCTCCTTAAGAGAAATACTTAATGTTATAACACTAGTTCTCTTTTAAGCAAACTAATATTGAAGAAAAAAGATAAGCATTCTTATAAACTTGAGTTCAATAAATGCATTCTACTATTAAGTAAATAATTAACACCCATTAATAAATAAATCATATATTTCCCTATCCTGAAATTTCTTTCAAAACATGGACTAAAAAAACTTTTTAGGACTTAGAATCATGTAACATCTCAGTTCTATAATTTTAGACAAATGAGTTCTCATGATCAAGCTCACTAAGCTTAATTCATTTAAAAAATATAAGCACCTTACCTGAGTAAGAAGTACAAACTGAGCAAACTGCCATGGAAGCATAAAAAATACATTGGAAATGCAGAGTGCAATCAGGCTTCCTCTATAAAGTTTTGTAGCCCTTAAAAAGATAAAATAAGTAAGTTTAACCAGAAAATATTCTAGCATGGCTCCAAACCACTGCAAATTAGAATCTCTAAACATGAGCTGGTTAGAACATAAACCAGATATAAAATGAACCAATGGATTAGAAATTATACCTCCTGACACTCAATTACAACAATTTCCTAGGAAAAGTAAATCCCCAATATAACTGTAAAAAACAAAGCTTTCCAAGGAGAGAGACAGCACCTAGGTCAGTGTATCCATTGAGATTTTTCAAACTATATTTTGGTGAATTCATAACCAAACATATTTAAAGCTGCATTCAGTAGATTCATTTGGAGAGACAAACGATGTCTATGAAAAAATCACAGAAGTAGCAGATTCTAAGTGCTAAGTATGCTGCAGACAAGCAAGCAAGTATTCAGGATGCAGGCTGAGCAGCTGAGGGAGGTTTTGTGGAGGATATGGGATAAAAGTTGGGTCCTGCACAGGTAGGACACAGAAAAGAGTCAATGGCAGAGGCCCTCTGGAGTCACATCCAGAGGCTTTGCTTTGGTCCTGACTTGTATGCAAGGGATTTTTAGGAGGGTGAGGTGCTTTTATCTCTCATGCTAGTTTTAAGAAGTACTTTTCTCTTAAGTCAGTGAGCCAGTGTGAAGCCCACAACATGCCTAACATCTTCACTGTGGCTGGTATTAGGTGATTTATACAGAACTGAATTTCTAAAAATACTTAAAATTCAAAATTGGACAAAACCAATTTGTTAGGATAAAATATCTTTCCAACCTTATTTGTAAATGATGTTTAGCATTAGGAAAAGTCTATTCTAGCTTTATAACAGTATCCTTAGTACCTGCAGCCCACATGAACATTGCTCAGCTTCTTCCTGGCTCACTCAAGGCATTCACCTCTCCACCGCCCCACATCATGAGATGTCAACTCTAGGTGGAAACCGAGAACTAGAGGAAATGGCTACTCTGCCAAAGAGAGAAAATTCAGTAATAAAGATGAAATATCAGAAGACTTAAATGACCACTAGAAATGAGGCTGTCATCCTTCAGAAGAAAGGTAAGAAGTTTACCACAACTCTAGGAAAGGAGGATGTGCTTTTCCCCAGCAAAAAGGACTGCAGTTGCCAAGAAAGCAGAAGGAAGAGGTCAACTAGAGAAAAACAAGGAGAATGATAAAAGCCCTTGAAGGAAGGAAATTCCCTTACCTAACACTTTTTTATAAAAACCAAAAGTAAAGACAAGAATGAGGAGGTGGATGAGGCTGAAATGACAATGATTAGGAGGTTAAAGAAAACATAAAGAGCTTACCACAAAAGCACCTGACAAACAAGACAAAAGAACCTAACAGAAAGCAGTCCCTGAAGCCAAGAAACAGGAGTTGGAGTAGCTCCACTGTGGTCAGTAGAATAATAGCCTCCAAAGAGGCCCACTACATGGCAAAGGGGAATTAAGGTTACCAATCAGCTGACCTTCAAATAGGGAGATTATCCTGGATTATCCAGGGGGGCCCAATGTAATCACCAGGGTCCTTAAAGTCAAAGAAGAAGGTTGGAGTAAAATGACGGCTAAGAACTCAATCCACCATTGCTAGTTTTGAAGATAGAGGGGGCCACAGGTCAAGGAATGCAAGCAGTCCTCTAGAAACTAAAAAAGGCAAGAAAACTGGTTCTTCCTTAGACTCTCCAGAAGAAGTGCAGCCCTGCCGACACCCCTATCTTAGGATTTCTGTGTTACAGAACTGTAAGATGTAACATGATCAACTTGTTTGTGGTGATTTGTTACAGCAGCAATAGCAAAGTAGCAGAACCTTCTACAGTACACCCCTCGGGATGGATTAAAGGAAGCAACACTTAGCAGGTGGAGCAGCACCGTACACAGCTGCTCAGATCACAGCACATCAGCAAGGGAATATGAGAAGAATCAAAAGTTTGCCATCACTGGATTTAAGACAGAAGCAGAGGTAGAAGAAAAGCAGAAAGTAGAGACTGATGGGCAGTCCACTGTATTGGAGAAAATACTGTATTGGAGAATACAGTATTGTATTGTATTGGAGAAAAAAGCCAAGATCAAGAACGCGGATGTGGAAACACAGCATGTGCAGTGATGAATCAGACACTCATACGGCACAACACTTCCTCCTGAAGTGTTTGAGAAGGAAACCTCTATCAAAGTGCCCCAGAACTAAAGGTTATGAATTCAGAGTTCATCTTATGTGAAGATGTTAAAGAAGTTCTAATTTTCATAATAAAAGAGGAACTTAAGGGACAGCAATCAGGCTGGAGTTGCAGAGACTTTAAAAGCTAATACAAAAGCTGCCACCCATCCCACATTCTATGAAAGGCTGGTCTAAAAACGCTACATAAGGGACAAAGCCATGTAATGGCTCTGTTCCTGTTGAGATCATCACGGGAAATAGATCATTCAAAGGGTTTGATGTAACAGACTTCAACCAGTTCTGAACTCTGCAGATCACTGAAAGGAGTTCTTAGTCTGGGTCATCTTCAGATTTTCATCATGCTTTGTTCTGTTCTTTCATAGACCCCGTTTTGTTTTATCTTCACCGTCTGAAACAAGGTAGCATCAATCTAAATTCAATATCTGTCAATAACGAGGAGAGGGAAATGTTCTCGGTCCAACTCTCTCCACTCTTGTAGTGAGAAACATGGGAGGGCTCAATCCAATCCTGAGTTTCTAGCAGGAATTATCCTAGCATAACTTTGTCTACTCATGTGGTTTCTTTCTACCCCTACTATCCCAATTCTCAGGGATGCTAAACAAACACAGAAAGAAGAACTACATGTATGAATGTACCTGACCACACCTATTCTATGAACCGTTCTTTGCTTTCAAGGGCAATAGCTTATGGAATACACTCTACTGCCACCAGCTTTCCCTCTTCTTTCTATTTGTGGGAGGCTGCTGTGGTGGCAGAAAATGGCTTGGGAAAGTAGAGATGGCAGAAGAAGTGGAAGCAGGTTTGCTGCTCCTCGAGCAGTACCCATGGACCACTAACTAATTAAAGGAAAGAAGACTAAAAGGCAGATCAAGAAAATGTTTTGGGTAGTAAATATTTTGAAGTTATACTCTTTTTTTTTTTTTTTTTTTTTTTTTTTTTGTGGTACACGGGCCTCTCACTGTTGTGGCCTCTCCCGTTGTGGAGCACAGGCTCTGGACACGCAGGCTCAGCGGCCATGGCTCACGGGCCCAGCCGCTCCACGGCATGTGGGATCTTCCCGGACCGGGGCACGAACCCATGTCCCCTGCATCGGCAGGCGGACTCTCAACCGCTGCGCCACCTGGGAAGCCCCTGAAGTTATACCCTTAAAACCCCTTTATGAATTCAACCTAGCAACTGCATCAACTTAATTATTTTATTACACTTTTTATACTGGAAGTTTAAAAAAATTCTAGCTTAAGTTATTCAATGCAAAACAAACAAACAACAACTACTAAAGATAAGACAAAGTTACCTGAGAATATGAGTCACAAGCAGCATCTGAAGTACAAGGAATGGATACGAGAAGCTTTCGCGGAGAGGAGGTGTCCACATCACACGGGTACACTGAAAAAAAATTCATAGTGTATGGTATCTTTGCTAAAATTGTTGAGTAAGAAACACCAAGCGAAAGCTGCTATGAAGTTTTTTCTACAACTTAATGGTGTGCTGGAAAACAAGCTACTAACTTTTCTACCAACAACAAAACTGGAAGATACACATGGCATAAGATCTTGAGCAACAGGAACATCATGAATTGTCAACAACTAAGTCCTAAAAAACTTCAACTGTAGCCTAAAAGGAAAGTAGGGAAAGCACCAGCCAGAAAATGTTCTGCCAAAAGTAAAAACACTACATTTGAATTGGTTTTGAAAATGAACTATAGTTTGTCTTCTTTCACGTGAATTTCAGCAAAACTATCCATAACCAATATTTCAAAACTCCCTGTGGTCATCACTGTTAGTATTTTTATTGACAATGCTGCTTAAAAGGAGCACTCCATTTTTGTTTTTACTTCTTCTTTGCCCAAGCCACCCTGGGCTGCAAAATATTTAAAAGCGGCACAGGGGATCAAATAAAATCACAAAAGTCCTAAAATAGTTAAGTATCAACCTTTCTGAAAAGCTTACTTTAGACTTAATTAAATAATGTAGTATCCCAGTATGAGACTCCATCATGTTTCTGCATATATACTAAATATATTAATAAGTCCACCTTTCAGTTTAAAGAAAACTGCACTGGATTAAATGTAAACAATTTGATATTACTACTACTAAGCTAGTCACACTAGAAGAAATCATTACATCTTTCACGTCAAGCAGGGCTACTTTAGAGACTATATAGTATTACAAAGACCACAGTGGAAATAAGTCCTTCCTTTATTTTAGCTCTACCTCAGACTATTAGATATTTCTTCTACTGCTATAGAAAGTTTGAGGCAATTTATTCCTCTTTTTTTACCAAAACTCACCATTCTCTATGAAATTAACATAAATATCTATTTATAAAGAACTGTACATACAAGAGAATATGAAAAGATTGAAAAAGTCTTTTAAAATGTATATTTGTTGTTACTGAAATACAAATTAAAAAATCTGTTAGTTTATTAGATTAACTAGAGATTTCAGTATGATTGACAGTAGAGATATATGACTAAAATTTATAAGGCTACCAATCTCTATGCAAAAACCAATAAGAAAATATTTAAACTATGTAATACACAATTTGAAAACTTTCTTCATACAGACTGTTCACCCATATTTATTTTGTTACCAAATACAACTATGTTGTCATCTCTTAGAAATTCATTTCTCTTAATAGCAGGAATCACTCAGTTTGCTAAAACTCGATTACATCCTCTGTAAAGTAAGGATAAGAAGGCTCAATTATAAATTAGTAACAAAGAGCAAGGTTTTCTCCTTCTAAAAAGTTAAGAGTGAATGAATTCATATGTATGTGAAAGTGCTTCTTATTGTTTCTCCAATAACAAACACAGGGTGCTTTACTAGATCTGGTACTAACATAATTGCTGTTCCAGACGACACCATATAATATGAGAATAGTAAACAGATTTGTTTTAATCATACCTTAAGTTTCAACGAATAAATATTTTTTATTTAACTATAATTTTAAATAGAAAATAAAAATCTATAGTTCTCTTTATAGGTTCAAATGTAAGAATGAAAGGAGGAAATATACACACATGAACTGCTTCAAAAAGCATTACACAAATGTATTCTATACTCTGACAAAGAATAAGAAATTCTTTAATTGTGAAAGTAAACTCAATAAAAAAATCTTACACCGTTTTAACTGTCATCATCCACTAAATAATTTTCAGCACACATTTCATAGCATTGAATAATACTGCAACATAACACTGCCTAGATATTGATGACAACAGGCTTTTAATCTATTTTCTGCTTGGTGAAGGCTGAATTTTTAAATCATGTACTCAAGAATCAAAAATGAAGAATTTTAGCAATAAACAGCTTCATTTCTCAACCTCTACTTTCAAATAGTTTACTTATACTATTAGAGATCTAGCATAATCTAATTGATTTCTCTTCACAATTTAAAAATAGGAATAGAACTGACTAGTCAATTATAAGTTACAGTTAGTATCAAACAGATCAGGTTTAAGGCTTGTTCAAGAGTTTTAACTAGAGTTAACCTTTGTAGGATCAATTGTAACTTGTTGGTATAATGTTTGGGTTTAAAACAAATTATCCCACCTCTGACTGCTGCACTGCTATGTTAGCTATAATATTGCTTTAAACACTATACTTACAAGCAATTCCAAAAAAGATTTCTGACCACCATGGGTTTGGCTACTCTTTTTCTGAGAATGGTGTAGGTTTAAGGATTCAACTATCCAGATGTCAACCATAATAATGCTAGGTGCAACAGCTATCGTTTGAACATCTTCTATCTGATGTTACTTAGAGCAGTCCCATTGTTTAGGTAGCTTGGCATGGGCTTTGTGAGGCTGATGGGACTGCACCTTGATAATAAGTCAGGTAGCTTTCTTGGAGTTTGTCTCTTTCTGTACCATGTACTGACATGCTGCCCAAATAACCAGTCAGTTACAATTTGAATTTGTAATACAATTTTGGCTCACACGAAAATTAATGTTTCAGTGATGTATAATTGCGATTATTAAGCTTTACCATCTTAATAAAGAATTTCTACTGGTTCTATGAAAAGAAACATTTACCTTTTTTGTCTCTGAACTTCTAGGATATCACCATATCCTACCATAAAGTTTGCATAGAACTTCTGTGAAATCAGTCAGCTTTGTTGGATAAGCAATAAATTACATCTTCATGATTCTATCCTTTATAGCAATGACGCAACCCGACCATTCCTTACTTATTTAAAATATAAAAAGCTGACAAGATGTTATCAATATCAACTCTACCACCTTTACCATGTGGTTGTAAACTAAACTTCTCAAGGTTATCAACATAATCAGAATTCTGTATACAGTATGAAGGTATTTGTCAAGATACAAAGGCAGTATAAATATAAACTGAAACAAATGATTCTAACTGTATTAAATGGCAACAACAGAGAAGCAAAAATAACCTAGGTATATTTTGAGCTGTTTTATTTTTGAACTCTGTACCCCCTTAGTAGAATATAATCTTAGGGAAAAAAAGAACAGCAAAGAAATCTTAAACCTTACTTAGTAGGTTTGTTATTGGTAATCGTAGTGCATTAATTCTGAAACTATTTTGTGTATATTATAGCCTAAAGCAAGTAAGTAAATACATTTAGATTGTGGGGAGGGAGGAGATACAAATATGGAGTGAGAGAAGGCAGGGTTTATACTACTAGATTACTAGATTAGAATTATTGGAGGAATCAGTATGAATTAATGATTTTTGCTAAAAGGACCTAAAAGTGATTGCATCCAAGCAGTAATAAGCACATCAAGCACCCCACTTGTGGTCTCTAGTTACCATTTTCCATTAACAGGATCCAAGATTCCTTGGAAAATAGCTGTTTCCACATCTGGGGGCAAGACAGTACGAGGTGATCTTGAAACACCTTTTTGTGCAAGAAAGTAAGTGTTGAAAGAACACTGAGGACATATCAAAAGGGAACAGTACCCCTGCCCCCCAAAAATACACACACACACACATTTGTTAGGAATTAATCTAATAAAATATTTGCAAGACATAAAACATTGCTGAAAGAAATTGAAGAAGATTGATATAAATGAAAGAATACGTATGTTTATAGATGGGAAGATCTGATATATTTAGAATGTCACTTCTCCCTAAATTGATCTAGAGATCAAGGCAATCATAACTAAAGTCCTAGCAGGTTGTAAATCTACTGGGGGAAGGGGAATCATGGAAAGCTGATTCTAAAATTTATATGGAAATACAAAAACCTGGACTAGCTAAAGCAACACCGGAGAACAGAGTTGGAGACTTTTTACTACCAAATATCAAACTTTTAAAGCTACAATATTTAAGATAGTGTGATACTGGCTTAAAGATAAATAGAAAAATAGAACAGATTTGAGAGTCTAAAAACAAATCTACAAATCTACAGTTACTTGATTAATGACAAAAGCACCACAATTCAATGGGAAAAGAATGGTCTTTTCAACAAACAGTACTAAGTTAACTGGATATTCAGATTGGGTAAAGAACGGGGAGGAAGCAGCGAGAAGTCACAATCTCACACAGTGCTTAGCTTCCAGGAACTTGCTGAAGTCGAAGCCAGTGATGGACTGAAACTAAAAAGCTAAAACTTCACCCCCTCCAAATTCAATTGTTGGTAAGATCAAAGAGATCATGCCCTGGGCTGAGCATCTGGGAAACTGGAGACTGAGCCACAGAGCAGAAATCTCCTTAATTCATTTGAAACTGGAGGTAAACTAAAACAAATTAAAACCACAGCCCTGCCCAGCTTAGCAAGACTCATGGTGGGATCAAATTGCTCAGGCCCTTACCCTACATACCTGACACAGGAAAAGATAATCCCTCTCTGGGAAAAAAACAAGCAAAAACAATTACCTAATTCAGGCTTTATCATTCTTTTATACAAAATGTCTTGCATAAAAGAGAAATCTATGAGACATGCAAAATACAAAAATATAACCCACAATCAAAAGGTAAATACTAGTTAAATCCACAGATAACGTGAATGTTGGAATTAGCAGACAAGGACTTTAAATAACAATAATTAGGTTTAAAAATTTACAGAAAAAGATGGACAGAATGGGTAAACAGACAAGAATTTTCAACAGAGAAATGGAAGCTCAGGAAAACAATGAAATTCTAAAATTGAAATTTATAATATCTAAAATAAACAAGTCACCGGATGGGCATTAAAGCAGACTGAATATCAGAATAAAATACCAATGAACTCAGGGATATGGCAAAATAATATATCCAAATAGAGACAAAGAGAGAAAAAATGAAAATAAAAAAGAAAAGATGAAGAGGGTATCAAAAACCTATGGGATAACGTTAAAAGTTGAACATACATGGAATTAGAATCCTCAAAGACAATGAGAGAGAATGGGGAGGACAAAATATTTGAAGAAAAGATATTTGCTAAAAGGTTTCCAAAAACTGATTTAAAAAAACCACAAAAAACCCATGGAACAAAGATGTTCAGTGAAACTTAAGCAGGATACATACAAAAAAGACCAAATTTAAGTTCATCACCATCAAACCAATAAAAATCAAATATAAAAACAAAGCTTTAAGGACTTCCCTGGTGGCGCAGTGGTTAAGAATACGCCTGCCAATGCAGGGGACACGGGTTCGATCCCTAGCCAGGGAAAATCCCACATGCCATGAAGCAACTCAGCCTGTGAGCCACAACTACTGAGCCTGCACTGTAGAGCCCGCGAGCCACAACTACTGAAGCCCGTGCACCTGGAGCCCATGCTCCACAACAAGAGAAGCCACCACAATGAGAAGCCCGCGCACCACAACGAAGAGTAGCCCCCTGCTCACGGCAACTAGAGAAAGAAAGCCTGCATGCAGCAACGAAGACCCAACACAGCCAAAAATATAATTAATTAATTAATTAATTTTAAAAACAACAACAAAAAAAACAAAGCTTCAAACCACCAAAGAAGATACACATTACATTCAGGACAACAATAATAAGAGTGACAGATGACTTATGAAACAATGGAAGCCAGAATACAAAAGAATGACACAAAGTGCTGAAAGATAAAGCTTTCAATCCAGAATTCTTATCCAGCAAAAATATACTTTAAAAAAATGAAGGCAAAATAATGATGTTTTTAGAAAGGCAAAAGCTAAGAGAACTTATGGGCAGCAGATCTTCACCACAATGCTAAATAAAGTTCTTAAGACTAAAGAGAAATTATACCAGATGGAAACCCAGATCTGCAGGAAGAAATGAAGAACACCACTGAAACCCAAACTAAAACATCCAGTTATTAAAGATGACTAAGAGTTAACTAGGCACAGATTAGGAGATACAGGGGGAGGGAAGTATGCAGGGCTAGGAAACAGCATGTGCAAAGGCCCTAGGCACAGATTAGGAGATACAGGGGGAGGGAAGTATGCAGGGCTAGGAAACAGCATGTGCAAAGGCCCTG